>NC_086317.1:432225433-433425433 GCF_036172605.1 Pelobates fuscus | reverse complement strand
CAAGTGGTCAACCAGACTAAGCTGCCGTGAGGCTTCTAGTGAAAAATATGTTATCTTTGATCAACAAGAAGTCTTCTAGATAGTGTATGACTGTAAGACCTCTGGATATGTTATCATAACCAGCACAGAGTATCTGCGAATATCGATAGTAGTCTAATCTGTAGCTCGAAAGTTGAGCGGGGAAAGGATTGCCCAATTTATGCCATGTAAGTGCCAGTGTGTAGGGTAGATGGTAGCTGTTTACTGCGTTGATGATATTGGTCTTACTTAACCAAGCTTCAACCCATGCTTGAGTGATAGCTGTAAAGGTAGATCAATGGTGTTGTATAGTAAGAAAACTCCTCGGAGGGTATGAGGGAGTTGAGACTTGGGGTAGCGGAGGTGAGTGGTGTCAATAAGTCTATGGTTAGTCTTTGTTTAAGGGAAGATTCCTTGTGACAATACCAATGTGTTTGTGTTTGGTGCCATGCTGTAAATGGTGGAGATTGGAAGACCCCTCTGCAAATCTTGGCTGTGAGTGTGTTTACAGCCAATGGTTTTGTTGTGCTGACTGTAAGTGAGGGCATGCTATATTCCTTGAAGGTGTGTTTATGATACCTGTATGGGAGCCTTTTGAAGCTCCAGAGCTTTAGTAAATCTACTACAAGTCTGGAAGGGTGATGAGTCAGTAGTGTTGAAAATGCATTGGTGTGTACAGATGGTGAGTACGTTATTTGTAAGTTGTATTGGGACACATGGTTTGTCATGTGCCCTGAACCATTTGAACATATATGCAACAGTCTATATGCAATGCAACTACTCATATCAATGGTCTCTGGTAGTTCAGAGGTGCTGGTACCTGGAGCCTGAGAGCGCTCGTCCATTTGTTTGGGACAAAATCCCTTCTGTATGGGTACCTGCAAAAATAAACATCTCTACATATTCCAATTGCCAACCCAACCAAGGGATGGTCAGTTCACGATTTACCTGGAATCCCTGGATCTGACCACCACAGATACATCAGCATACATATATATATATGCCTTGCTTCCCCAATGTGCTGACATCATACGTGCAGGGTTAACGTCTTGTGTGTCATAAGAATTGATTGTACCAGGTAACCGAGTTTTGGTTGGTGCTGGTTCTACAATAGCGTGAGGCCCAGCCCTGTGGTGACCAACTCGAGATTGCCAGTCTGTCATAAATTTTTTGGCTCATGAGTTTATGAGTGAGGCTAGTATAGCCTGGGTGTCACCTGAGTTGATGTAGCTGGGCCTTCCCCTGCCTCCGTGTTGTCCGTTGATGTATGGAGGAGTTTGAATAACTCTGCTTTCCTTGCTGTAGCAGGGTAGGGGATTTGTCACCTCCTTAGGTCGGTGGTAATGTGTGGGATCGTCCAGGATCTGATTGCTGCTGGACTAGCAACATCTCCTCTGCTTGAAGGTGTATCAATTCTAGCCGGGGTGCTAGGAAGAGGTGATTCTTCACCATCTTTTTGAGAAATACTTAAATAACAATAAAGACTGCAATTATTATTTGTACCCAGGGTTCTTGTACTGGCTTGCTAGCTAAGCCGTAAGGCGAAACGATTAGGCTTGGTGTTTTTTGGTGACTGGTGAGGCCCTGCTAGTTGCCAAGTGGCTTGAGAGGCTCTATCTATGCTTGGCGTGAGGGGATTTTGAGTGGCCACCGAACGTTGTGGCAGGATGTTGGCCTCTTGGTGACAGTAACCAGAAAATAGGAAGGGGAGTGACAGGTGAGGCCCTCTCTATGATACAATGCGAGGCGGCTAGCTCACGAGTGGCCCGAGGGGTGTATGCCTCCGAGTGTGAGGCGGGGTGTTGGCCTCGCGGGACCTCTAACCGAAGCATAATGCAGAGAAAAAAGGGGGTAATACCTATTGGGCCTAGAACCCTAATTGCCAGTATACTATTACTATTCCAGGGAAGGTAAGAGATGAATAACTACGTGAGCAGGTGTATGTACTTAGTAGTATGGTATTGGACCTGACAATCCCTATAGGTTTTTTAGTAGTAACTGTAACCTGAATGGATAAAACTGTATGGCATAAGGAAATATGGCATAGACCAAGCTTATCTTAATATGTACAGTATATGTGGAAAGTAAAGTGCCGTGATGTGTAAATATTAAACATCGTAGCCATACTGGTTAAATATGTATCAATCTTTTTTTTTTTTTTTTAAATTCTTTATTTTTGGTGCAAGTTGCATGAAAGGTATACATTGCTTCGAATCATATGATACAAGTATTGTACACAGATAAGTTCAGCGGTAAACAATGTGTATAGCATCACAAGTTGTGGTGTCTAGTTGGTATGTTGCACGTTTTGTGGTTTTTGGTGGTCTGTCGTGTTGTATCGATTTTAGCACTAGTTGGATTAAAATATGTGTGCCCCCTCTATGTGATATATCTCGGGAGTTAAAGACCAGCGAGGCATGCGGTTTCTGGATCACTTTAATAGTATGAGGAGGGTCGGTTGTTGATTCACCAGTGAGGCCGGCCTTACGTGGTGGTCGCTATTGTGTGGTCCTCGACTATGTGTATTCCTCTGACCTCTATCCAGTCCCTCCCTGGCGTGGCTAGTAGGGGGGGGGGGGGGGGGGGGAAGGCGTCTCGAGCTCAGTGTGTGCGCTGTGTGTGCCCTTTGGGTCGCTCGGATGAATTATGTGAACATGTAACTATGTATTGACGTACATTAGAGTAAGTTGAAAGAGCAAACCATTAAATAGTAAACGTTAAACATTGCATAACTTTAGGTTAAGAAAAGTCTCAGAAATGTCTCTGCTGTTTGGGACACTTTGGAACATCTGCCTGTTCAGGTCTTTGGTCTCCTTGCGCCCCTATTTTCGGAAGAAGACGTGTCAGAGTCAGTGTCTGAGAGGAGCTGTGTGTCCTGTGGGTCTTGAGCTGAGCCCCGTTGTGGTTGTAGGTCCAAGGCCGCCAAGAGCGCGGGAGTATCTGCTGGGTCTGTGGCTTTATAGTACTTTCCCCCTTTGGTAATCCATAGGGTTTGCGGTGTCGCCCATCTGTACGTTAGTCCTGCCTTCCGCAATACTTGTGTGAGGGGTTGCATGGCTTTGCGCCACTGTAATGTGGCTCTGCTGAGATCTTGAAAAAATGATAGTGTACAGTTCTCAAAGTCGTAAGGTGTCTTCCCTTTCATAGCTGCCAGCAGGGTTAATTTGTTGGACATCGATTGACATCTAAGGATGATGTCTCGTGGTGCATTTGCAGGGGCTTTAGGAGATTTGGCAATTCTATATGCCCCATCGAAGGAGAAATATTTAGCCTCTCTGGCTGAGAGTAGTGATGCCACTAACCTCCTTATGAAGTGCGGTAGTTCTTCAAGGGGTACGGTTTCTGCTACCCCCCGCAGTTTTATATTCTTCCTCCTGCATCTGTCGTCCAATATTAGTAACTGCTTATTCGTTTCAGTTTGTTGAGTCTGGATGTGTAGTACCCTGTCGCTCAATTCCTTGAGGCCTTTCTGCAAGTCTGTTACATTATGTTCGGTGGCTTGCGTGCGTCCCTTTACCGCTTGCACCTCCGTTTTGAGAACCGCCAGGTCCGCCTCCCACATCAACCTGAGGTTGTCTTGAAGTCCAGTGAGCATTTCTTGTATCTCCCGTTTGGTCGCCGGTGCTTCTGCTAACATTTGGCTTGGTGCCCCTCTATCCGTCGGCATCGGGCTTTGACTTATGGTCCCGCAGTCTTCCCTTACTGGTGAGGGCTCTCGGGTGGATGCTGTCGCCCTTATCGTCGGAGTTTTCGCCGACGGCGGCTGTTGCAGCATGTGACTTATGTCTTGTTGCGGCTTGGCCGTGGATGCAGTCGGCCTTTGGGTTTTTCTCCCCATGTTGCCGGTTAGCAGGTGCAGGTAGTCGGGGTCGTCCCAGTCTAGTGGGCCTCCGTAGGCTGCTGGAGCGTGTCGGATAGCGCGGTAGGCCTTAGTGCCGCGGGTCGGAGTTTTTTTGCCCGGGGTCAGTAAAAAAGGCATCGGCAGGTTCAGGGCAGTACGCTACGGTAAGATCTGACCTTATTTCTTCAGTTGTCGTCAGGATGTTTGAGATATCGAGTGGATTAATGTTTCAGCGCACGGAGCTGTAGAAATGGCGTCTATTCAGTTGTGCTGCTAGGCTCCGCCCCCCAATATGTATCAATCTTAACCCATTAAGTGCCGTATGTACAAGTGAAAATGTGGTCTGTCTCCACCTTGTATGTTGTATGTCCCCTTGCTAGGGGAAAGTCTGTTGCGTGAGCAGCGTGCTGTGAAAAATGTATGTGAACTATATTACCAGTTACGTATATACAGATGCGTCTGCTATTGTGTAATAATATATGTATTTATACCAGATGTTGATATAGTGCTTGCTATGTGAATTGTTGGATGTCTTATTGAATGGTAGGGGTCAGTGAACATGGTGTTGCAAAATGCAAGTGCACTGGAGATCTGCCGAGTGCCCTATAGGTGGCAGTGTAGTTGGATACTGATTGGTATGTGAAATGTTGTTTGTCTGTTGACCTATAGGTGTCAGTGTTTTGGTGTTTGTAAAACCCCATGAAAATTGTCAATGTACTTGACAGACCTGTAGGTGGCAGTGTTGATAGAACCACTGTTGGTCTTGATGTGAAATGTAAATTATTGTGAATTAAACCTGAAGTTGAGCCCGTGCTGGAGTTTAATTTATGGTTATGTTTAAAACAATCTTATGTGTAATTTATATTGGCTGGTAAATTGTATATGACATGTGAAGACTGTTTTGCTGTTGACCAGTAGGGGTCAGAAATGCTGATTGTATGTTAAAATACCCTTTAACCCCTTAAGGACCAAACTTCTGGAATAAAAGGGGGTCATTACAGGTCACACATATCATGTGTCCTTAAGGGGTTAATCCTACCGTTTGGCAGATAGGAGTCAGTATAAAAGCGAAAATGCTGTAGTTTGTTTGCTTATGAAGTGAAATAAAGTCTGAGAAGCCTATAGTATACCGATTGACCGGTAGGGGTCAGCATGTAGGCGAAAATGCTGTGCTTAGTTGGTTTGTACATGAAGTGCAATAATGTCTGAGAAGCCTGTAGTACACTGAATGACCGGTAGGGGTCAGTGTGTAGGCGCAAATGCAGTGGTTCGTTGGTTTGTACATGAAATGCAATAATGTCTGAGAAGCCTGTAGTACACTGAATGACTGGTAGGGCTCAGTGTGTAGGTGAAAATGCAGTGGTTTATTGTTTTGTACATGAAAAGCAAAGACGTCTAAGACGCCTGTAGTACACCGAATGACTGATAGGGGTCAGTGTGTAGGTGAAAAATGCGGTGGTTGGTTGGTTTTTACATGAAATGCAATAATGTCTGAGAAGCCTGTAGTACACTGAATGACCGGTAGGGGTCAGTGTGCAGACGAAAATGCAGTGGTTTGATGGTTTGTACATGAAATGCAATGTCGTCTGAGAAGCCTGTAGTACACCGAATGGCCGGTAGGGGTCAGTGTGTAGGCGAAAATGTGGTGGTTGGTTGGTGTGTACGTGAAATGCGATAATGTCTAAGAAGCCTGTAGTACACTGAATGACCGATAGGGGTCAGTGTGTAGGTGAAAAATGCGGTGGTTGGTTGGTTTTTACATGAAATGCAATAATGTCTGAGAAGCCTGTAGTACACTGAATGACCGGTAGTGGTCAGTGTGCAGACGAAAATGAAGTGGTTTGATGGTTTGTACATGAAATGCAATAATGTCTGAGAAGCCTGTAGTACACCGAATGGCCGGTAGGGGTCAGTGTGTAGGCGAAAATGCAGTGGTTCGTTGGTTTGTACATGAAATGTGGCAAGAATAAAATATATATATTTTATTCTTGCCAGGTTTTAATGTTATTCCATTTTGAAAAAACCTTAGTGGTGAAACGCGTTAATGGATTTTATTATATACTTTTAACAATAAATTACGTTTGGCTTTACATTTGTGCCATTCATATTTTTATTACTACTATTTTATATTCTCCTTTCCTGGCTATTTTATATATCCTAAGGTGGGGATTATACCACCCACGCCATATCTCAAGTGCAGTGTCATCTGCACTTTACACTGTGAGTATATTTACTATTGTTTTGCATCTATACCACATTTTATCTTCGGAGAGCACTATCTGTTGTCTATATATTTCTCTCCCTTCTCCTGAGAATTGGACAGCACCAGACCCAAAGTGGACCAGAATTCCGTGATATCCTACTGGCAGGGATTATACTGCAGAACGTCTATTCCACTTGAGCTGGTTATAGCTCATGCAAATGTGAGTTCTTTACATTTTATCTTTTACCTACTACGTACCCCACAACCTGCACAATTGGTCCTTTTCCCTTTTATATTTTACATATCACGGGAGGATCCAAAGCATCATAAGAAGAGAGAACACTTTACCAGTGTATCCAGTACAACAAACATTGACATTTATCCTTCGTTTTACTTTTTCACTTTTATTGGGACTTATTTTACTGTATTTTTAGGTCATTTTTGGCGCAGCCTTTTCTCTCCTTTTACATATATATATATATATATATATATATATATATATATATACATATATTAATTCTACATATATATTTATGTTATATTTTTACATAATTAGGTATCTTAATTATATATACATATATTAATTCTACATATATATTTGTTATATTTTTACATAATTAGGTATCTTAATTATATATACATATATTAATTCTACATATATATTTGTTATATTTTTACATAATTAGGTATCTTAATTAATTACAATTAGCGGGTCCTGCCTGAAAACCCATGCTGAAAGTATAGGGAATTTAATTTGCTAGCACTATATTTAACCCTATAACTTTCCAAGACACCATAAAACCTGTACATGGGGGGATACTGTTTTACTCAGGAGACTCCGCTGAACAAAAATATTAGTGTTTCAAAACAGTAAAATGTATTACAACGATGATATCGCCAGTAAAAGTTTTTTTTGCATTTTTCACGCACAAACAGCACTTACACTGACCATATTATTGCTGTGATACTTTTTACTGTTTTGAAACACAAATATTTGTGTTCAGCGAAGTCTCCCAAGTACAACAGTACCCCTCATGTACAGGTTTTCAAAAGTTACAGCGTCAAATATAAGGCTTGTGTTTCATTTTTTTCACATTAAAATTCTCCAGATTGGTTACGTTGCCTTTGAGACCCTATGGTAGCCCAAGAATGAAAATTACCCCTATGATGGCATACCATTTGCAACCCAAGGTATTGCAAATGGGGTATGTCCAGTCTTTTTTAGTAGCCACTTAGTCACAAACACTGGCCAAAATTGGTGTTTTTTGCATTTTTCCACACACAAACAAATACTAACGCTAACTTTGGCCAGTGTTTGTGACCAAATGGCTACTAAAAAAGACTGGACATACCCCATTTGCAATACCTTGGGTTGTCTACTATTGCAAATGGTATGCCATTATGGGTGTAAATTTATTTCCTGGGCTACTATACAGTCTCAAAGGCAACGTAACCAATCTGGCGAATTTCAATTTCAAATGTAACGTGCTATATTTGACCCTGTAACTTCCCAAAACACCATAAAACCTGTACATAGGGGGTACTGTTACACGTGAGACTTTGCTGAATACAAATATGTGTATTTTATTGCAGTAAAAGCAAACAGTATTATGACATTGACAGTTAAAATGTCATGTAGAACTAAAAAAATAAAAAAAATTCTTATTTTCTCCCATTTTTTTCATATTAATATTAAGTGCACCTTGAACCTAAAAGGTTTGGGAACCACTGCTACAATACATCATTACATAAACATACAATAAAACCATTTAACTGTGAGTTTAAATTACAAAGAATATGTATGTTTAATATTGTCTTACCAGACATTGTTTCATTTTGCCATTAGGAAACTTAACGTACAGACTTGCAAACATTCTGCGATTGGCAATGTCAATCTCTATCATTCACTTCCAACCAATACAATTTACTCTGTAATATTTCTCCTCTACATTATCAATCAGGGAATGTATTATACTAGTTTATATTGCTCAAAACCAAATTTCAGTGTTAACTCAAATATTCTGCACACACATTTAGTTGTTTTAGAACTATGTAACATGCCAAGCACACGGGCGTTTGGATCATTATTGTATGATGTTGAGAACACTCTGTACACAATGAAGCATTCTAAATATCCGAGAGAACAAACAATATATTTACCATCAAAGATTATCAGTTATATTTTATTCTCATGAACAGCAATGTGCCAGACACTTGACATTTTTGCTTGCCAAGCTTTTTTTATTTAGTTTTTTTTACGCATTTGTGAAAAAGATGATTTATGCTCACAGCAAGTTAAGAATTATTTTCTTTTTAAATTATTATTTATTGGAAATATTCAGTATGATTGTGGTTATGGTAGAAATGTAGTTAGAAAATGGATGTATGCTTAATGACCCCATTGTGGAATGCTGAACATTTGCACTATAATTATTAATAATATCAGTCAAAAGCTGAAATGTATCATTCTCACAATCCCCTGCACCAGGGCTTTAGTCAAGTGGGAACCCATGGAAACTAATTTCCTATACTTTACCGACAGAACGTTCCAACACTTTTTACAGTAGAGGGAGGAGCACTACTGGATTGATACGAAGCACTGTGTGCTTTAAAATTGCAGGAAAAGGAAAGCAAATGTAGAAACTGTGGGGCGGAGAATAACAGAGGTGGGGGGGGGGGAGAGTCCACTAAGGGAGGGAGGGGTGAGGAGAATGTGGGTGGGGGGAGACCACTAATGGAGGGAGGAGGGTGGAGGAGAGACCACTAAGGAAGGGAGGGGGGGGTGAAGGAGAGACCACTAGTGGAGGGTGAGGGAGAGGAGAGACCACTAAGGGAGGGTGGGGGGGAGGGAGGAGAGTCAACAAAGGGTGGAGAGGAGAGACCACTAACTGAAAAGGGGAGAAGAGGGGAGAGGCCACTAATGGAAAGAGGTGGAAGAGGGGTGAGACGACTAATGGAAAGGGGGGTAGAGGAGAGACGACTAATGGAAATGGGGGGAGAGGAGAGATGACTAATGGAAAGGAGGGGGAGGAGAGACCACTAGGGGCGGCAGAGGAGAGCAAAGACCGCTAAGGGGGAGACGAGAGACCATTAATGGAAAGGGTGGGAGAAGAGTAGAGACCACTTAGTGAGGGTGGTAAGAGAGTATAGACTACCAAGGGACAGGTAAGGAGAGGAGAGACCACTAAGGGGCAGGGGAGAGCTCTAAGGGACAGAAGGGAGAGCTCTGTAGGACAGGGGACAGGGGAGAGCTCTAAGGGACGGGGGTAGGAGAGAGCACTAAGGTAAGGGGGTGAGCACCAAGAAAGGGGGGGGGGAGGTAGGAGAGAGCACTAAGGTAAGGGGGGAGCACCAAGGAACAGGGGGGAGGGGGAGGTAGGAGACATGAGGGGAGAGCTCTAAGGGACAGGAGAGGAGAGCTCTAAGAGACAAGAGGGGGGAGCACTACAGGAAAGGGGGCAGGGAGATCACTAAGGGACAGGAAGATCACTGAGGGACAAGGGGCAGGAGAGAGCACTAAGGGACAGGAGGGGAGAGAGACTGGGGAAGGGGGGAAAGAGAAGCACAAAGAGGCTGGTAGGACTCAGCCCCTATTCTACCCCAAAAACTCTCTCTTTTACACTACGTACACACTCAATGCATCCCTATACATACACAGAAACACACAATGCATCCTTACACACAGATAAACACAACATGCTTCCCTTACACACAGAGAAACACACAATGCATCCATTAAACACACACACACACACACACACACACAATGCAATCCTTAGTCACAAAGACAATGCATCCTTTGCACACATACACAGAAACACACAATGCATCCCTTACACACACACGCAAACACACACTGCTTCTCTTACACACACACATAAACACAATGCATCTCTTACACACATTCAATGCACCCCTTACAGACACACACACTGCATCCCTTACATATACAGAAACACACCTTGCATCCCTTACGCATACAAACACAGATTCACACAATGCATCCCTTACACACAACCAGAAACACACAATACATCCCTTACACACAAACACCCACTGCTTTCTATCCCTTACACAAAAACACACTGCATCCACTACACACACACACACTGCATCACGTACACAAACTGGTATCCCTATACACTACATTCCATATGCACACACTTTAGATCCTCTACACTAACACGTAACACATCCCCTACACACTCCACTCCCTGTGAAGGAACTCATGGGTGGAACATGTAGGCAGGGCCGGCGCTACCTGTAGGGCGACCTAGGCAGCCGGTTAGGGCGCAACTTAGAATCACCGGTGCTGCGCCGCCTGAGCGCTTAGGCAAGCCTCAGGTGGTGCAGCACTGCTGTATGGAGGGTGGCCGGATTTGAGTGACCGGCAGGAGGGAAGCAAAGAGCGCTCCCTCTTGCCGGTCTCTCAGTGAGCGCTTCCCTTCAGTCCGCCGGCAGCCGGGTACAGGAAACTGAAGTTCCTGTACTGCATTCGCGCCGCCAGGCCACGCTACATAGGCAGGAGGGAAGAGGAGGGTAAGGACCACTGGGGAAGGGGGGGGAGCAAGGACCACTGGGGGAGGGGTAAGGAGCAAGGACCACTGGGGAAGGAGGGGGGGGGGCAAGGGCCATTGGTGGGGGAGGGGGAGAGCAAGGACCATTGGGGGAGATGAGGGGGGAGTAAGGACCACAGAGAGAGGGGAAAGTAAGGACCACAGAGGGAGGGGGGAGTAAGGACCACAGAAGGAGGGGGGAGTAAGGACCACTGAGGGAGGGGGGAGTAAGGACCACAGAAGGAGGGGGAGTAAGGACCACAGAGGAAGGTGGAGGAGTGGAGTAAGGACCACTGGGAGAGGGTGGGGGGGAGTAAGGACCACTGGGGGATTGTGGGTGGGAGTAAAGACCACTGAGGGGGAGGGTGGGGGGGAGTAAGGACCACAGAGGGGGGAGTAAGGACCACTGAGGGAGAGGGTGGGGGGGGGAGTATGGACCACTGGGGGAGGGTGGGTGGGAAGTTAGAACCATTGGGGAATGGGGGAGTAGGAACACTGGGGGTGGAGGGGTGGGGAGTAAGGACCAGTGAGGGGGGAAGGACCACCAAAGGGGGGGGAGGATAATGACCACTGAGGGGAGGGAGATTACCACTAAGGGGGGGGAGGAGGGGAAGGTCTTCTAAGGGGTTTGGGAGAGGGAGGACCACTAAGGAGAGGGGAGGAGGGTAAGGACCACAAAGGGGGGGGGGTGGGGGGAGAGGATAATGACCACTGAGGGGAGGGAGATTACCACTGGGGGGGGAGGAGGGGAAGGTCTTCTAAGGGGTTTGGGAGAGGGAGGACCACTAATGGGGGGGAAAGGAGAAAGACCACCAAAGTAGGGGAAGGACCACTAAGAGGGTAAGGACCACTAAGGGGGGGAGAGGGTATGGACCACTAAGGGGGGGAGGGGAAGAGAGGAAGGACCACCAAAGGGGGGGGAAGGAGGGGAAGGACCACAAAGGAGGGAGGACCACTAAGTAGAAGGGAGGAGGGTAAGGACCACTAAGGGGGGGAAGAAGGTAAAAAACACTGAGAGAGGGGGGGAGGAGGGCAGGGACCAAGGGGTTTGGGAGAGGGAAGACCACTAAGGGTTTTGGGAGAGGGAGGACCACTAAGGGGAGGGAGGACCCCTAAGGGGGAGAGGGTGGAGTGAGAAGACCACCAAGGGGGGACTGCAGATGGACAGGGGGCCAAGGGAGAGCACTAAGGAACAGAAGGGGAGAACACTGAGGGACAGGAGGGAAGCGGAGATCACTAATGGACAGGAGGGGAGAGCACTATGAGAAAAAAATAAAAAAATAAAGAGCTGCTCCCCTCTCAGTCCCTATCCTACCCCACAAACCTTCTCTTTTACACTACACACATACACAATGCATCCCCCCCCACACACAGAAACATACAATGCATCCCTACTCACACACAGACACACCCGAAACACACAATGCATCCCTTATGCCCACACAAACACTCATTCTCTTACACACAGAAACATCCTCATCTGGTTGTGTGTAGGCAATCTAGTATATTATTTGTGGCACTAACCTCTAATTTACCTCACTATAGTCCCCAGAACCACTGCACCTTAATGAAGTGGTTCTGGTGTCTATAGCCTGTCCCTGCAGGCTGTATGTATTGTTAATTACCCTATCATATGCAAATGACCCTCTGTGGTTATAAATACCTCTGCACAGCTGCAATAAAGTCTGTTCTGTTTAACCCCTACATGTAGTGTTGACTTATGGTATAGGGTAAAGGCTATAATTACTGCTATAATCACTGCTATAATGACTCGCTACATTTCTCCTATGAATGCTCCTCAGATTACTTTTAGATGGACAGCTCAACGCTCCTAAGGGCACCGAATTCTTCATCACAGCAAGAAGATATTGGATGGGCTTAAAGTAGCCTAGGATGCAGAGAAGTAGAGGCACTCATTTGAAGTACCTGCAGACTGTTACATAGAGGTGTTTTCTACTAAAATGTTTTAAGATCAAAATTAAAGGAACACTACAGTCACCAAAACAACTTTAGCTTAAAGAAGCAGTTTTTGTGTATAGATCATGCCTCTGAAGTCCCACTGCTAAATTCACTACCATTTAGGAGCTACATCACTTTTGTTTCTGTTTATGCAGCCCTAGCCACACCTAGCCACTGATACAACCTGCATGAAAACAAAATGGCTTCACTTTCAATCAGATGTAGTTTACCTTTAAATTTTGTATCTCCTGCTCTGTAAATTGAACTTTAATTACATTATTGAGGTTTCTGCAGGGTCTTACAAGGTATTAGCAGAGCAGGCGACACGAAAATCAAAATTAAACATAATTTGCAATAAAGGAAGTGAAAACATTAGATAACTCTTTACAGGAAGTGTAAGGATAGATGTTTAAGTCACATGCTGGGAGGTGTGACTAGGCCTGTATAAAAAAAAGTGATTTAACTCATAAATGCCAGAGAATTAAGCAGTGAGACTGCAGGGGTATGATCTATACACCAAAAGTGCTTCATTAAGCTAAAGTTGTTTTGGTGACTATAGTGTCCCTTAAACCCCTTAAGGACACGTGACATGTCATGATTCCCTTTTATTCCAGAGGTTTGGTCCTTAAAGGGAATCTCCAGTGCCAGGAAAACGATCCTTTTTCCTGGCACTGGAGGTTCCGTCTCCCTCCCACCCCCCAATCCCCAGTTACTGAAGGGGTGAAAACCCTTGTCGCTGTCTCCTCCTCCGTGTCGCTCCTCCTTTTTACTCCGTCGGCCGGTTGGCGAGACTGATCCCGCCCACCGGCCGAGGAGACCTAATGCGCATGTCCCGAATAGTTCGCGGCGATGTTCGGTCCGCCCCTATTCATCATCATTGAGTAAACTTTGACCCTGTACCTCACAGTCACATTCCAGCCAATCAGCAGCAGACCCTCCCTCCCAGACCCTCCCACCTTCTGGACAGCATCCATTTTAGATTCATTCAGAAGCTGCATTCTTAGTGAGAGGAGGGACAGTGAGGAGGGCTCAGCTCCCTCGTGCGCCGCAGAGTGAGGCTGGGAGCCGGAATATGACATCATATTCCGGCTATGGGATCAACACATGAGTACAAGCAGCACACAAACTCAAAGCCGCCATCCTCCTCCTGGTCCAGCATATTCAGCCACGTCAACCACTGCTGTCCTCCTTGCCCCCTCTCAACCATCCGCCACTCCGTCTCTCGCCTTGAGCAGTAGCTCAGCATCCAACCTTGTGCAAATGGGGTCTTTGATGCTGTCGTGCCTGTTGAGGGACCCTCGTATAAAAAGGCTGAAGGAGAATGACCTGTACTGGGTGTCCACGCTACTAGACCCCCGGTATAAGGAGAAAGTGCCTGAAATGTTACCTAATTACCGCAAGTCGGAAAGGATGCAGCAGTTCCAAAATAAATTAAAAAGTATGCTTTACACAGTGTATAAGGGTGATGTGACAGCACAACGGGAATCTAACAGGGGAAGAGGTGAAAGTAATCCTCCTCCTCCCACGACCACGCGTTGTTGATGGAGGACATGCAGAGCTTTTTAAATCCTACGCATTGCCACAGCCCTTCGGGGTCCACCCTCAGAGACCGACTCGACCTACAGGTAGCAGACTACCTCGCCTTAACTGCAGATATCGACACTCTGAGGAGCGATGAACCCCTTGACTACTGGGTGTGCAGGCTTGACCTGTGGCCTGAGCTATCCCAATTTGCGATAGAACTTCTGGCCTGCCCCGCTTCAAGGGTCCTGTCAGAAAGGACCTTCAGTGCAGCAGGAGGTATTGTCACTGAGAAGAGAAGTCGCCTAGGTCAAAAAAGTCTATATTACCTCACCTTTATTAAGATGAATGAGGGATGGATCCCGAAGGGACTGACAGTGGGCGATACATTCGACTAAAAAAGGCCTGATGAGGGGGACGTAACATGGATTAAACTGATAAGAATAGTAGTACTTAACACAGCACTCCTATCTGGTGGCACATTAGATTGCACGCGCAGTGCCCCAAATTTGAAGTTGGAGGACCGACCAAGCATCTTTTTCCATCTCCCGGTTCCTAAAATTGATGCCATATACACGTCCCCTGATAGGGGACGTAACAGGGATTAAACTGATAAGAATAGTACTACTTAACACACCACTCCTATCTGGTGGCACATTAAACTGCACGCGCAGTGCCCCAAATTTGAAGTAGGAGGACCGACCAAGCATCTTTTTTCATCTCCCGGTTCCTAATATTGATGCCATATACACGTCCCCTGATAGGGGACGTAACAGGGATTAAACTGATAAGAATAGTACTACTTAACACACCACTCCTATCTGGTGGCACATTAGACTGCACGCGCAGTGCCCCAAATTTGAAGTAGGAGGACCGACCAAGCATCTTTTTTCATCTCCCGGTTCCTAAAATTGATGCCATATACACGTCCCCTGATAGGGGACGTAACAGGGATTAAACTGATAGAAATAGTACTACTTAACACACCTTATAATAATGCAGAGAGAGGCAATGCAGAGAGAGGAGTCTGAAGAAGAGGAGTCAGAGGAGGAAGGTGGCTTTGAGGAGGTGGAAGACCAAACACAGCAGGCGTCCCAGGGGTCTTGTAGTCACCTTTCGGGGACCCTTGGTGTTGTACGTGGCTGGGTGGAGGAAGAGACCTTCAATGACATCAGTGAGGACAAGGAACGGGACATGGCTAGCTTGGTATCCAACCTTGTGCAAATGGGGAGTTTGCGGTTGTGCAAATGGACTGTTTGCGGTGCGGGGAGTTTGGTCTGTCACTGTGAAGCGGGCGTAACCCTTACACTACCTGATTGATACAACATCATACCGGATGTTTTAAAACACATTATTCCAAACAATTTAGGAATGTTAGGTGATTTATGCCCTTTATGGATTAAAACCAGACTCTGCATCAACTATGTAATTTTCCATGGGAGTTTTGCCATGGATCCCCCTCCGGCATGCCACAGTCCAGGTGTTAGTCCCCTTGAAACAACTTTTCCATCACTATTGTGGCCAGAAAGAGTCCCTGTGGGTTTTAAAATTCGCCTGCCTATTGAAGTCTATGGCGGTTCGCCCGGTTCGCCCGTTCGCGAACATTTGCGGAAATTCACGTTCGCCGTTCGCGAACGGGAAATTTTATGTTCGCGACATCTCTATTCCCTATCTAAGGTCAGAGAAAGTCCCCAAAATGGCTGCCAATCTGATTACATTTTTAACCCCTCAGCCTGGCACATTTGGCCGCCTGTTTCCCCCACTATTTAGCACCCCCCTGAACAATTGGTGTATTACAGATATTGCATTCCTCACATTTTTAAGATATTTGACCTAGGATGTTGAATTGGTTGGAGAGCAGGTGCTTGTCTGCTTATATGATTGGCTGCTGTGTTATTGATGTTTCACCTGTGTTAGTTCCAAACTAATAATAATAATAACAATCATTTTATATGGGTTGGGATGAATGCAATAAATGGTACAAGAAATCTACTGTTAAGTGAATATATCCTGTAGAGAATATACAGTTTTCAATGTGGTTTTTTACAGCAACATAATTTCACATAACTTAATAATTAATTATTAATGCTGTATTTATTTGGCTTACTTTTTAAGTATACATTGTCCTATTTCTTGGGGTGGGAGAGGAGTCACTAATCCCAAATTGCAAAAATGTATTTAGAAAATATTTTACCAGGAAGGCACATTGAGATTTCTCTCGTTTTCAGGTAGGTCCTGGGTCCCCAATACATTACATCATTACAGTATGATACAATGCCCTATCGTACAACATAAATACAAAAGTATTACTCTAGCACAGGGGTGCCCAAAGGGTAGAGCCCAGATGTTGCAGAACTACAACTACCATGATGCTTTGCATGATTTTAGAATGATGAAGCATAATGGAAGCTGTAGTTTTAAAACAACTGAGGACCTTCTTTTCGGGCACACCTGCTCTAGCACAAGGGTATAGGCAACTTTCTGCACTCCAGATGTTGTAGACTTCATCTCCCTTGATGCTTTGCCAGCATTATGGCTGTAAGTGCATTATGGGAGATGTAGTCCACAACATGTGGAGTTCTGAAGGTTTCCTACCCCTGCTCTTGCATGTATTTCATAAGTGCTTCCAACATTTACTGAGCAAGCTGAAAGCAATGGCAAGTTACACATTACTAAGCTATGTGGATTTTGTAGCTGTTAGTTTTCCAAGAAAACAAATCTAATACTCTATGCTGCATTACGTTTTATCGAAATGCTGGTTTGATTTGTTAGGTGACAAAAAAAATATTTGTCTTTTGCAGCTGTTTCGACATGTTTGTCATTCAGTGTGAAAGAAAATATATAATCCTGCATCACTTTCATAGCATTCACAGTCAATTGCAAGTGTCAAACTCTAGCTTAGAGAACCAGACAGAAAATCGTCCACTTGGATGCAGTCATTTAAATTATTTGTGTCACAGTGAGATTGGTTTGCTGATCACAGACGCCAGCAATGCACACATTTAGCTACTGTATAACATTTTAAAAATCAAAGACTGTGTTTTTTTTTATGGACCAAAATGTAAATAACACCTGTAGGTTCACTGCTTATTTCCATAATATTAGTTCTGCAATTTCACTTTAATTAATAGTTTTTTTTTTGTGTCTCTATATTTTTACATTTATTTATAAGGGGATTATTCTTACCAGTAAAGTTAAAATGGAACATTTCTCCAAATCAGTTGTTCTTCCAGCTTAGCAATGTTTTACTTAACATTTGCAAATAACAGTTTAGGCTTAGCCATTAAAATTAGTATGCTATACGAGTTGATCTACCTCACACAGGTACTACTAAATAAATTATATGTAATAGATTTTATATTACTGCATTTTCAAATTGATAAATTCCAGTGATCAGATATATTGTCTGTAGTAGTGCCTTACTGCATGAGGAGGATTGGTTACATTGGATATCTTAAAGGGAAACTATAGTGCCAGGAAAAAAAATGTTTTCCTGGCACTGTAGCTTCCCCTTCTGTCAAGACCCACCCCCCTCCACCCACACTCCTCCCCAGCCACCGGCCGCTGGCTGGCTCTAAACCCCGCGGGGCGGCATAGCACGTCCTCGCCGTCCTTTCTACTTACCCGGTCGCCGGCAATCCCTCGCCGGCGGTCGAGGTATGGGGACTCATCTGGACGCCCAGGGAGTCCCCCACCTTCCTCTCTGGCCCTCCTGGGCCATGTGATCGCGAGGCAGTGCCAGCAGGTACTCCCCCTGCTGCCTGTAAAAAAAAAAAAAAAAAGTTAAAACAGTCTAAAATTAACCTACATATACTTAGATCATAAATACATAAATTCACATACATAGTCTAAGTGTATTTCAATATATATATATATAGTACACGTAGAATTATATTTCTCAATATTTCTTAGATTTATTTATCTGTCTTCAAAAGTCTAGAGAACTGAAATCAAACTATGACCTACTTCTTGATGGCCAAAGTATGATTTCAGTTTCATCAGTTTCTCTTGAAATTTTCCCATGCTAATAGTGCCTAGTCTTAACAGTTCAGACATATCAGGAGGATTGCATTCCAAAGAGAGGCAAAGGAAGTAAAGCATGAGTTAAACTCATCAAAGTCCTTGAACCCTGTCACGACTTACCTGTCGGCTTCTCCGCTATTCCGATCCTGACACTTTCGGGTAGACGGGGCAACATCACACCCCCTTCTCTGACGTGGCTTCCTCACGCTACATAGGGAGATCGCACCAGTTTCAAAGTGCTTGGTTTTTTTTAGGCTTCCTCAAGATCTTTTGACCTGCTAAAACCCCTCTCGCTAAACTACTTCTCACGTGCACCGAACCTGGACTGTTTACCGCTGATCTCCATTCTCCTACCCCTGACCACGGATTTACTTAAGTTTTGCTACAGTTTGTTAAACTGGATTTATCTTCTCTGAGAATCCATATAAAGGAAACAACAAGTGGAATTGGATCTCCTTTCCCAGCTAAACCTAAGTATCAATTATCTTCTCTCTCAGCAGTGAATTATTATTGGATTGTATCTACCCTCTGTAATTCCAATACTTTGTTGCTACAAATTTGCTACTCTTACTGCTTTCAGTAACTCTCTAACATATTGGTATTCCTAATATGAACTGAACTTCATTTACCATCTCTACATTAATTTACTAACTGCTGCAACTACTTCTCTGCTTAACAATCTACCTTTAACTGAAATTCCTTAAAGCTACAGGAATTGTTCTTGTTATATCCTAATCTCTAAATCTTTTCCCACATCTAAGGTTATTTACTGTTTATTTCTCCTGCTGTTGCATTCCACTTTAGTTGCCGCAATTAGTGTAACAAACCCTTTTTTGAAATTGTAATTTAGTATCAAGCAAATACCTCTGCAGTTGTTTAAAATCTGGTATTCCACGGAGCTCAAGGAGAAGAGTGCAATGGGAAATAGATGCAATCTCCCATTGCCATTTACTCAATCCACATGTCCAGTTCCAGGCTGAATATCTTGACTTCTTTGTAGAAATCTGCAATGCTTTTGTCTAAGGATCTGGCAAGATGAGCCTTTTTATTCCAAAAAAAATCCTTTAAATACACAAAGTCAAGACAAAGCCGGGTCAGGATACCAGAAATCACAAGTCAAATACGAAGCCAAAGTCAGGATACCAGAAATCACAAGTCAAATACGAAGTCTAGGTCAAACAAAGGAAATCACAAGGGAATGTCTAGGAGCACTAAACGAGGATCTAACAAGAAACCATGATAGGGCAATGAATGGAGGCTAAAGCAAGCCTTAAATAGGCTCCAAAAAATTCCTGTTGGTCCACGTCATCTCTGCGACCCCAAACAGCATTGGTTCTCCTGGATGATGTGGTCCCTTTAAGGTCATGACTTCATGTCTTAATATTTTATTTGTAGGGACTGCAGTTCATCCCGTGAACCAGCAGAGAGAGCCATATGTAAGCCATAGGTAAGCCATATCTATTCAGGCTGTTCTGCCACGTGGAGCATTCAAGACGTGCGGCCTAAAGACTGGGGTAAGGCGGCCAAGCGGTGTGTTCTCCCTGTGTGGCCCGAGGAAGGGAGCGGCGTGGGTGCCGCCAGGCACAGGCAGGGCCGGACTGGGGATACAAAGCAGCCCTGGAAAAAATATATATGCCAGCCCCATAAGTCAATGCGCCATATATTGTCGCATGTAATATGTAAGGCTGTGTCTTGCCACCCCAGATGATTGAGTTTTATATATATATATATATACACACACATATATTGCTTTTTCTTATATAAAATATTGGTCCTTTCATTGTAAAATGTTTAATTATACAGTAAGCAAACTGCAGACACAGACAATCTCACTGACACACACAAGTTCATTGACACACAGCCTCATAGACAAACAATCTCACTGATATACATAAGCTCATTGACATAAAAACACAAGCTCACTCACTAGCAGACACACACACACACAAGCAAGCAAGCAAGCAAGCTCACTAGCAGGCGCGCACACACACACACACACACACACACAGCTTAATGTAGTGGTTCTGGTGTCCATAGCCTGTCCCTGCAGGCTTTTCAATGTAAACACTGACTTTTCAGGGAAAAGGCAGTGTTTACATTGCTTCCAAGTGACACCTGTAATGGTATCTATTAATTAATGACTTTACATCATAAAGAAAGCATATTTAGTGTAATGCTTTGGAGGCACCACTAGGGGCAGTGTGTAGGAAGACATGTGCTTCTGGCAGTGACATTACAGGCCAGCCTACTTACACTGAATAAAAACCAGATGTAGGAGAAACTCTGTCTCTTTTTGCCTGTACCTGACTGGACCTAAGATGTAGTACCAGCTCTGACAACCCCAGCCAAGGGGCTGGGGCCTTGTAAGTAATATAAATCCATTGTAACATTTAGCAATTGTAATAGCCTTTTGTAAAACATGTAGCAACCTTTTGTAGTTTTGTATTGTGTAATTATTGTAGTAAATTGACATTCTGCTAGCATTTGTTTAATTGTTATTATAATTATATTAAATATACATTTAATTAGTTTTGTATTGTGTAATTATTGTAGTAA
Organism: Pelobates fuscus; assembly: GCF_036172605.1. Lineage (NCBI taxonomy): Eukaryota > Metazoa > Chordata > Amphibia > Anura > Pelobatidae > Pelobates > Pelobates fuscus. Next base: position 433,404,756 of record NC_086317.1, on the reverse strand, counting down.
ATTGACATTCTGCTAGCATTTGTTTAATTTTATTATAATTATATTAAATATACATTTAATACTACAATGTTTTGTGTATTTCCTATTATATATTCGACCATGATACCGAACTCTAAAAAATATTAATGTTATTTGTTGCTTAATTATTATATATTAATTATTAAATTAATATTCATATTTAAGTCACGACTTTAACAACACCTCTAGTGACAGTCACTCAGACGGTCACTAGAGGTACTTCCTGTGTCAGTGCTGCACAGTGTGCAGCACCTACATTCAGGGCCTCCACGCTCTGGAGACGCTGAAGGTTCCCCATAGAGATACATTGATTCAATGCATCTTTATGAGGAGATGCTGATTGGTGTAGCGTTTTGCAGCCAATCCTATGGCAAGCTTGATGATGTCAGCCATAGAGGCAGGGCCAGTCGAGGGGAGACCAGCATGGCGTAAAAAAAAAAATAAAGGTGAGTAAAAACACTATTTTTTAAACACACACAGACACACATATACACCATGACAGACACATGCATACACATACATACACCATGACAGACACACACATATACCATGACAGACACACACACACACCATGACAGACGCACGCATACCACGACACACAGACCATGACACAGACAGACACACACACTCCATGATACAGACACAAACACACACATCATGACACCATGACACACAGACACACACCATGACACACAGGCACACACCATGACACACAGGCACACACCATGGCACAGACACACACCATGACACACACCCACACCATGACAGATTGACACACACACCATGACACACAGACCCACCCACCATGACAGACAGACACACACCATGACAGACAGACACACACACACACACACCATGACAGACAGACAGACACACACACACACACCATGACACAGACACACACCATGACACAGACAGACACATACCATGCCACAGACAAACACACACCATGACACAGACAGACCATGCCACACACACACACACACACACACACACACACACACCATGACATAGACAGACCATGACACACACACACACACACAATGACACAGACACATACCATGACACACACACACCATGACAGACACACACACACCATTACACAGACACACACACACCATGACACAGACAGACACATACCATGACACACACACACCATGACACAGACAGACACATACCATGACACACACAAACACACACACACACACACCATGACACACACACACACTGGCAGCATAACACATATTACCTGTGGGTGACCGGCCAGGGGGGTCATGCAGGGCAGAGGGCTGGGTGTGGGCCGCTGGAGGAGCAGAGATGGCGGCCGCTGGAGGAGCAGGGATGGCGGCTGCTGGAGGAGCTGTTCTGGCGGCCGCAGGGAAAAGCTGTGCTGTGTCTGCTCCCTGCCCTCGCGCGCTACTGAATGAGACCGGGGCCGGAATATGATGTCATATTCCGGCCCCGGTCTCATTTAGTAGCGCACTGTGGAGCAGACACAGCACAGCTTCCCCTGCGGCCACCAGAACAGCTCCTCCAGCGGCTGCTAGGACACCCACATGTCTGCCCGGCCCAAGGTGCCGACGGCCCACCGGGAAATTTCCCGGTATCCCGGTGGGCCAGTCTGGCCCTGGGCACAGGTAAGTTCTTGACTAGTAGCTTTTCCTTGACTCAAACATTTTGGGTGACCAGACTTATCTAAATAAGATTTGACCCCCATATTAATAAAAGCGAGGTATAATCCTCCCACATGCCCCTATATGCAATCAGAGGGTTATGAGTCAAATTACGCAACATTCCAAAGAACTTCCCCACGCTGTGTAAAATGAGTCAGAGCATTCTGATTGGTTTGATTCCAAGCCAACCAATCAGATTGCTGTGACAGGTAAATGTAGAGACTTACCTACCAGCAGAGGCGTAGCGTGGGGGATGCAGGGGGGGCCGGCCGCACCGGGCGCAACATCTGGGGGGGCGCCAGGGGCGTATTAGCCGCGAGGCAAACAAGGCATTTGCCTTGGGCGCCATTTTCCAGGGGGCGGCAAAAAAAGCCGCCCCCAAATGCCCAAGGCAAATGTCTTGTTAGCCTTGCGGCTAACAGACATGCCGGCGGGCTGCTAGGCTGGGCGGGCGGCATTGGTGGGCTGCCGGCGAGGGAGCACTTCCTCTGAGCTGTCTGCTCAGTTCCCTCGCGCGCCGCAGAGTGAGGCTGGGAGCCGGAATATAACGTCATCTTCCGGCTCCCAGCCTCACTCTGCGACGCGCGAGGGAGCTGAGCAGACAGCTCAGGGGAAGTGCTCCCTCGCCAGCCTGCCGCCCGCCAATGCCGCCCGCCCAGCAACCACTGGACCACCAGGGAGGAAGAGAACCCCCTCCCCCCCCCCCCAGCATTTCCAAAGGTAAGGATGCTGGGGGGGTTACATTTAAAAAAAAAATATGTGTTAAAAATGTGAGTGTGTGTGTATGTCTGTTAGTGTGTGTGTGTGTATGTATGTCAGTGTGTGTGTCTGTTAGTGTGCGTGTCTGTTAGTGTGTGTATGTATGTCTGTTAGTGTGTGTATGTGTCTGTTAGTGTGTGTGTGTGTCTTAGTGTGTGTGTGTGTCTGTTAGTGTGTGTGTGTGTGTGTGTGTGTCTGTTAGTGTGGGTGTGTGTGTGTGTCTGTTAGTGTAAGTGTGTGTCTGTTAGTGTGTGTGTGTGTGTGATTGTTAGTGTGTGTGTGTTTGTGTGTGTGTGTGTCTGTTAGTGTATGTGTGTGTGTGTGTCTGTTAGTGTGTGTGTGTGTCTGTTAGTGTGTGTGTGTCTGTTAGTGTGTGTGTGTGTCTGTTAGTGTGTGTGTGTCTGTTAGTGTGTGTGTGTCTGTTAGTGTATGTGTGTGTGTCTGTTAGTGTATGTGTGTGTGTCTGTTAGTGTGTGTATGTGTCTGTTAGTGTGTGTGTGTGTGTGTGTGTGTGTCTGTTAGTGTGTGTGTGTCTGTTAGTGTGTGTTTGTGTGTCTGTTAGTGTGTGTGTGTCTGTGTCTGTTAGTGTGTGTGTGTGTGTGTGTGTGTGTTAGTGTGTGTGTGTGTGTGTCTGTTAGTGTGTGTGTGTATGTGTGTCTGTTAGTGTGTGTGTGTCTAAAAGTCCACGGGTTAGGGTGCGCAAATTACTTGCCTTGCCCCGGGTGCTGACAACCCACGCTACACCACTGCCTACCAGTCTCTTCATTTACCTGTCAGAGCACTCTGATTGGTTGGCTTGGAATCAACCAATCAGAGTGCTCAAAGTCAAATTGCTGGGCATGGGGCTTTATAAGCTTTTCCCTGCCCTGTGGAGCTCATTCTGCGTGGTGCCCTCGGTGGGTGAAGATGGATTATTTTTTGGGGCGTGTCTTTTTTTTGCTCTCTCTTTTTTTTTTTTTTTTTTTTACGTTCGACTGGTATTATGGATTTTTATTTGCCCTTTATTGGGCTGAAGAAAGAATAGAAAAGAAGAAAGAAGACATCTAATGATAAGTATGAAATGTTATTTTACAGGGTATTAGTTTATTGCTACCCCCTTACTATTATTAGGGTAAAGGTGGTAGGTAGGGTATTTTTATTGGGGGGGAATGACTAGGGGCTGGGGAAACCCCTAGTCGCTGTATTATTTGTGGTCCCCATCCGCCGCTTATGGGTGGACATTAGGCCCCCCCCTTTATTTATTTAATTAAGGTCCCCACCTGCCGCTCATGGGTGGGAACCTGGGGGGGACAATAGGTCCCTTCCATTATTTATTTATTTAGGGTCCAAACCTGCCGCCCACCCAGCTGCCCAGTCACTTGTAGTTTTAAATGACAGTGAGCTGTCACTGGCTGCTCGCTGTTTAGGTGACATGCCCCTACTTGTGAACTGAAACGAACTGAAATGAAAACGAAAGAACTGAAACGAAAATGAATGCATTCGGTATTTGTCCTTTTTTTCCATTTATAATTCATATGCAGGACTGTGGCAGCCTCCCCGATGAAAAGAAGGGTTTCGCCGCCAGAGATGTTCTTTTCCCCCTACTTTCATTTATGTTATAGTAAACGAATACGAAAAAGTCTTTCTTCTTATTTTTGATGTTTCATTGCTACTACTGGCACATTCCTCAGTCATGCAGTAGTTCTGTGGTTGTGATTTTTTTAAGCCATTTATCCACTGTCAAGGCTTCAGTAGAGAATTCTCGAAGGTTGCAATTTGTTCAAGAAATAAAAGTTAACATATATGGCATCTACAAGTAATGCTTTCTCAACATAATGTGTCGTGTGTGAGTCTTTCACAGAGCTCCACACAAATAAAACTAACAGTACTGTGCAATGTGTGTGTATCACAGACTCCACAACAGTACAATTAACAATTATATGCAGTGTGCATCACCTATATATCAATCATAATAATATCTCATAGTATTAGGCTGGATTCAGGCAGACTGGAGCATATTGTGGGTTTTGGCCTGGAGCACACTGTGGGTATTGCCATGGAGCCCACCTGTTTTAACACCATTCCACAAAAGCTAGGAGAGCGCTCTTTGAAGAACGAGTACTTACCCTCCTCCTGAACAATTGCTCCCTTTTCCAAACAGCTGGAGCTCCCGGTAAAAGAGTAAGTGGTGATTGGATATTTCCCCATGGATCCGAGAGCTATATTCACAGAATGGGTTCTCGGCTGCATCCTTTCTGGGGATATATAACTTGTGGGGGTATCTTGTTGATTAACTTGTGTTTTGGGGTAATTTTGTAATGTGCTCTCTGTATCCGGGAGATAATTTGTTTACCGACGACTAACCCAATCATCTCCCAGACACATAGGTGACTGGGTGGGCTTGGGATGCTATGAATAGAAACCCAATGCTGGGGGTCTGGGTATAAATATCTGTGCTTTTTCCTATATAAAACCAGTGTTTTGTTTACCCTTCATCAAGTCTTTGCTGATGTTTGGGGATGCAAAGGCTTTCACACACTCTACTCTGCGGGAATAGGGAGACTCTTCAATGGATATACTCAGTAGGAGTATAGGGGATCCGTTACACTGTTCCTCCATATAGCTTTCCTCAGTGTGATGTTCACGCTGTCCTCGTCCGCCTCTGTCTTCCCTACCTCTATCCCTTGTGCATGACTGTTAGGGACCAGGAACCAGACAGAGACAGAACTTAGATGCAAAACACCTTTATTAACAAGTAGCAAAAAATGTAATAAATCAAAAGCAAAGTCCAGGAGGCAAGCAGGGGTCAGGCATCAAAGCTGGTAGTCAGGCGAGTCGGAATCAGGAGAACAGACAGCAGCGGAGTCAGGAACAAGGCCAGAAGTCAGGAACCAGAAATTCACAGGAAACAGGGAGTCTTCTGGGAAACAGGAAACCACGCAAGAGCAAGGAGGTACTGTGACTTACTGCTTAAATAGGCTGAACTGATTAGCAGCAGGGATGGTTACTACAATCAGTCGAGTAACATTAATGAAGGCGCTGATTGTTAAAATCAGCTGAAAGCTCAGACACAGAGAAAGGAAGGGTTGCTGTTAAAACCGCAAAGAAACCCTGACAATGACCTCATGTGCAGGGCAGAGGAGGGATTATGTGCACTACACTATCTGCAGTGCTCTGTGTCGAAACCTAGTTCTGCTAACGATGATTCAAGTTACATGTGCGGTCAGCAGTTGGAGGTGCAGTTGCCGCTGCAGATCTTTCACAGGCTGCATGTTGTGCAGATCTCTTTTATCATGTGATATACACATACCATCCATCTGTTCCTATTTAGGAGGGACATTCCCTATTTTGCGTTCAAATCACTCTGTCCCTCTTTTCTATCCAAATATCCCACTTTTCTAGGAGCTCCATAAATATTGTTGGGTCTGAGGGTAAAACAAAGCTCCACAGTAATAATACTGACAGTAATGTGATTAAAAATCGACAACAAAATGTGTTTAGAAATCAGTATGTGTCTAATATACGTTGTTCTTGTTCTAACTTACATTTTTGTTGTTTTAATTGTTATTTGTAGGCCACCTAAAATTTCTCAGAACAGCCTCAGGTCTGGTCAACCCCCATCCCCCAGCTCCCACTCATACTGTTAAAATTAAGGTTTCCCTCTTAGTGCATTTATAATCTTATGAACTATGTAAACTTGAAGCAATGCCCTCGATCACTGCAACCAAACAGGGAGCCCCAAGATGGACCATTGAGACAACATGACTAAATGGCATGCAAAGCCTCATGGATGATGTGAAAGGAAATTAAAGAATGGTGGTGAAAACACTACATGAAAGACAATGGAGGCACAAAGAGGAAGTAAACACAAGGAGGTGAATATTAAACAAAAATGTGCAATGGGAAGACGGAAAGGTTAATTAACCATAAGGGTATGAAAAACAAGAGGACTCTGTCCACAAATAACAGGCAGCTGTGAAATTTGGGCATTACAGATGGTTAATAAGTCTGTCTATTGTATTCATTGTATACAGAGCCCTTGTATTTAAAAAAAAATAACTCATAAAGATGTTCTTGTTTCATAACGGAAATTCATTTATATTACAAATCGCGTTTCTATAAATCTCACTCTGTGCTGTGGTTTTAAATGATGCTAATGAACTTTACTGCTGATGCTAATTTGCAATTAAAACATTGTGCCAAAGAAGAAATGTAAAATAATAACATTATAATGGGATCATCATATGGTTGTACCATGTTCTAAAGAACCATATAAATGTACTTCTCTGACATGCCTTGGAGTGACATAAATAATGCATCGATATTGGATTTCCCATCCAAACTTTCAAGTAATTTAATGCAAATAGCGATATCAGTTTTATTAAGGCAATTCTTATGGAGATCGCCGCTCCGCTACTCTGATTTTTTTTCTGCTTTGTTAAAGGCTAAAGACGCATGAAGGTGAACAAAAGAGAAATGTAAAAATTTAAAAATGCCAAATCACATGACGTAAAGTAGAAAATATAAAAGCATATGCCCTTGAAAAGACAACAAGGGTATATAGCCAGGCAGGCTTAAAAAAAAGAAAAAGAACAACTACCGTTAATAAAGTTCACTGAGAATATTCTTGTATTGTTTACTTGTGTAGTTATCTTACTCAAGGCTTATGAAAAATGTAATTTTAAAGCCCAGCTGGTGAAGTATATCAATGCAACTAAAGAGTATTGTAAAATATAAATATCTTACACTCATGTTTTATTGAGCAACTCCATGCTCGTTTAACGACAAATACAGTAGAATAATTCCAGTTCAGGAAATGAATGGTAACCAAATGCTTATTCTAATGGGTTGTTAATTCACTCATATGACATGGGAAACAAGAGCAATAAACACCAAAATATGTGTTTATTATGTAGAAGCATGTGTCTAGGAACAATCCCCTTAAGTCTCACAATGAACAATATGACATGAAGTCCATATACACAGAAAATAAAACAGACACAATAATAGTGCAGATTATATTCAGTCAAATCAGGGCTTCCTCAAATGGAATTTTATATTTCAAAGGAGCAACTGCAAATACAAAATGACTGTTCAATCACCACTAAATGTAGCAGAACCCCTCCAAACACTGGCCCTCCTGAAGTTTTGAAAGTCTTTAAACCTCTGAAGAAAACTTTCACAGGTGCCATGTTAGTGCTTACGAAAATAAATAAATTAAAATGTAAATTTTAAACAAAATAAACTAGGGGGGGGGGGCGTGTTTCGAGAGAGCTCCAACTCGTGGACGTGTTTCGAGAGAGCTCCAACCTGATTGCGGCAATATATTAATATAAATAGGCGCAAAAGCTCCACCCCATTCTCATTAACCCCACCAGCTGACAACATGGGGAGGAAGCACAGAAGACTCCTGTGCCCAAAGACCCCGAAATGGCCGATATAATGCTGTCTTTCAAGTGGCCTGCTCAGGCTAGCGCAGCCAAGATGGCGCTGGCAGCACGGGTGGAGGTGAAGGCATCAGAGGAATCCTGTGAAGATACTGAGGACCTTACCTCACCCCCAGCAGCAGATTTGGAGCAAGACTCAGACTCCGAGAAGGTGTGGAAGGCCGACTTCTAGGAGGCACAAATCGAGATGGGGTTCTCAGACAAAGAATCGACACAGTGGAGGCAAAAGAGCAAGACAGAGAGAACAAGCTGGACACTAGGCATTAGAAGCCAGACACAAGAGATGCAATATATGCCTAAGAGGCATCCCAGAGCAGATTGGAGGGGAAGCACTGCTACTGCAGGCTACTGGCATCTATAAACATAAAAGGAAGCACAGACCACACAATTCTAATGTTGGCTTTTAGCGTACGAAAGGTGGTGCCCGCCCAGCAAGGAGCGCCCAGAGATACATAGCAGTAACAATGAATGTCGCAATCTGTACGCCATCATGAGCCGATCCAGGGAGCTTGGCAATATACGTTTCAAAGGCTATACAGTGGCAATCTATGGGGACCTCCCATTTGCAACACTATTGGAATTAAGACAACTAGCCCTGATAGTCACACAGCTGCGGAACGCTGCGATCAATTATCGCGCGGGGGGGGCGGACCGCAAACACAGTCCTACATTTATATTGACTGCAACCCAATCCCTAACTGCAGAATTATTATTTGCTTTTACTCACCACTTTTCATTTCATAGTTATACGTTATACACTACGGGTGTGCAACCTAGCTTAGTCAGTTACTATTGAATACTAGGGACATCACACACTACATCCAGCTAGTTTGTCTCTTGATGAGACCACACAACAATCTGTGATGAACGGTAGCGGCTTCTTTCTTCGTTACTAAACTATTCGTTCACACACATTCCCAGTTATATTATTTAGAGCACTGTAATATAGCGGCATGTGATGCTCCTACTCTCATAGACGCACTACTGAGCAAAACCCTTGAAGCTGATATACAGGGCCCAAGCCAGATATAGATACACACATGTTGCTGCCTACCTATGTATTGATGTATGATGTTGTATATGTTACATACTTGTTATTGTTCCACTATATATTGACGCAGATGCTTTATGGAATTGGAGACTCCAGTAAAACACAAATGAAAGAATAAAATTAAAATAAAAATAAACCCATGTGGACCCATCAAGGGTTCCAAGATAAATGAGCATTCAAAAAGGGTAAAGGCCTTTATAAAAGCCTTACTCCACTTTGAATGCACTGTCAGGGAAGTATGACTTGGCAGCCAACTGATCACAGCAAACTGATGAGCAAGTCTTGACCTTGCTATTGTGCACATGGTAACGTGCAGCAAATTGTTATGTTTCTTGTGTGATCGCAGGAATCTGAATCTTGTGATTGTATTTTAACTGGTGGATATCTATGTCTCACCTGTCTCATCTATATCACATGGTGGCAAACTGTACCAGCTCCCTGTAATTGAACTTTGAACATTCTCTTGTTCATACCTTGTATTGTGTGACATTTTTTATTATTATTATGATACTTCGATATGGTGCTTCAGAGCTATAGAATTCACACAATGCACTGCCCAATGGACCAACATTCTGGTTGCCATTGATTTAAAACAAAATGCACAAGTCTAATACATCAATCAGCGAATGTTCTTGTCTGTGCTCCCTATGCACAAACTCTCAAACCAAGAAAGATTCCTATGCACCTAATGTCTACTAGGAATACAGTTATAGTTTTGGAATTGTGTAGTGGGCCTATCTCTCTCGTACTCACTCAATGGCTTGAGTCTGTTTGAGTTCAAAACTCTTTGAAATGCGATACTGTGAAGAAATGACTATATTATTCGATATTTTGTTGCATAGTTCTTGTTTTTTGTGTATTTTTCATTCGGCAGATGGGACTGCCGAACAGAGACCACCCCTGGCTCACTTAACTTCAAAGCCGGCATCACTTTCACCCTCTATGTGTGCGGTCAGCGTTCGTACTGCCGAACGCCACGTGGCAGAGAAAACCGCGGCCATCTTTTTTTCGCCAAACAAAGGCAGCGGGACTTGGTCGTCGAGTGTCTGGAACTAAAATCGGACACTCGACTTCCCAAACACCGGTCTCAATCATACGAACGCTGGAACTAGTGATACCGATTAGCTAGGAGAGCGCTATTCGGTACAAATATGCACCCGAATGAGGGGAACAATCGCTGCTAGGAGCCAGGGGAATTCATTCGGTACTTTTATGCATTTTTTCCCTTTTTCTGAAGTGACCGGCAAAACCACACGAACCTCTGGAACTATTTTGGGCAGTCCGCCCACAGTGAACCGGTCACAAAGGACTTCCATACTTTTTGCGAACCCCTGAACCGATCCGGGTGAAATTTGGATATGTTGGTCACCCGGATCGGGGCTATCAGGGGATATAGTATTTGTGGGGATACCCCAGGTATAAAGGGGTGTTCCAGAAATTGGGGAAAATAGTGAATTTTCAGCCTGGAGATAATTAGGTTGTTACTATATCAGACCTGATTATCTCCAGGACTAGGGGAGGGAACTGCCTGTTTGTATTGGGTGTGTTTTATATTTTTACTGTTCGGGATTGGATAAATGTTACTCCTCCCTGTGGGATGTCCCCTTGCATGGGGACCTGCATAAAAAGCCATGTGTGTGAATAAACGTGAGTTCTACTTGTATCCTGAACCTGGACTCTGACTGTTATTTGGAATTCGTATGCTGTAACAAGGGAATTATCTTATGCAGCTGTTTTATTCCGTATGGATTTCGGTTCCTGTAACTATCGAAGCAAGCTCGCACTACCTTAGACTCTGACCTTTCGGGAGGAAACTACCGAACGCGGTTTGTCTAAACTTGGTTTCCTTACAACTGGTGGCAAGCGGAGGGATTCGAATCCCGAATGGACGTTACAAACCAAGCAAGGGAATGAATGGCTCAGCAGTACCAGCTACTTAAAAGAACCACACTAAAGGATTTACTGGAAGCTCGAGGCAGAGTGGCAAGTAACAAGACAAAAGCCACGTTAATTGCGGAATTAATACAGAGCGATAATACCAGTAATACAGAGATGGATCAAGAGGAAGAAACCGTGATGCAAAAGGACATCCGATGGATGGTCAGTCTATTGGGACCCAACCCAACTACAGAGGCGCTTTTGCAGGTCATGGCACAAGCCAGACAAGCGCAAAAAGAGCGAGAGGACCGGGACAGGCCGGCACAAGGAGATTTACTGCACTCCCCGGGAAGTACTGGGGAGATACCAAAGAAGGTAAATTATGCAGCCTTTAAATCGTTTAATGACAATGAGATGGAAATTGACAGTTACTTGCAAGACTTTGAACGTCAATGTGCACTGGAGGGATTAGACTCCACGAAATGGGCTGCAGTCATTAGCAGTAAATTGTCAGGTAGAGCAGCCGAGGCGCTGCGAGCAGTACCTGAGGGGGACATACATAATTATGAAAAAGTAAAAGACATTTTGTTGGCCAGATATGCTGTAACTCCGGAGGCATACCGAAAAAAATTTAGAGAGCTGAGGAAGACTGGGAGAGATTCCCATACGGAATGGGCTTTTCGGCTACAACGGGCGGCCCGCAATTGGATGAAGGGCTGCCAAGCAACCACTCTGGAGGATGCTTTGCAACTAATGTTACTGGAGCAATTTTTTAATCACTCTGCAGAGGACATAAAAGACTGGGTTAAAGATAGAAAACCAAAAACTGTGGAGGAAGCCGCTAGGCTAGCGGATGAGTATCAGGATAATAGGAGGAAGGAGCAAGGGGTGAGCAGACCACCTTTTAAGCCTAACTACCAGGCTCCAACAACCCCTACCCCTCCTAGGCCCTCCATGAGTAACCCTTCACCGAACCCAGCAAACACACCACGTCCCCCTGCAGTGTGCCATTATTGCAAGCAACCAGGGCATTATAAGAATCAGTGCCCTCGCTTAAACCGGGGAAGCTGGGAAAGGCAACCCCCACAACAACCCAGGGCAGCTGCTCATTGTGTGCAACAGGAAGGCACAACCGGTGTTCCTAACCAAGAAGAACAGTGGAGTGTGTTACACGAGGTCAACCCAGTTCAAGCTGGGGGTGACAACCGGGACCACCACCGCCAATGGATTACCGTAGATGGCGTGGGGGCCCGGGCTCTGAGAGACTCTGGGGCTACTTTGACTGTAGTGCAACCTCACACGATCAGAGCGCAAGCTCGCACCGGACGCACAGTCGCTGTGAGGGTGGCTGGGGGCGCTATCCACAAACTGCCCACCGCTAATATCCTTGTTGATTGGGGTTCCGGGTCCAAACAGCTGGAGGTGGGGATTATGCAAGAACTACCCGCCGAAGTTTTGTTGGGAAATGATGTAGGGTGCTTGACCTCCCAACTGGCCCGAGACCCACCTGCCGAGGCATACCCAGTTACCACCCGAGCTCAAGCCAGACTGGAAGCTCCGCTGCACTCTGAGGAAAACCAGGTAAGAGTCGAAATACCCCCCTTACCCGATCCTCCCTTTCCTTTCTGGGATACCCCCCAGGGGTTTGAACAAGAGCAGCGTACCGACCCCACATTAGAGGGTTATAGGAAGGCCGCGGCCGTTACCCCAGGGAACAACCCGCACGAAAAGTTTGAGTGGTATAAGGGATTGCTGTATAGAGTGACCGAGGGGGTGGGACAGGGGGCCACCCAGGTCATCAAAAGACAGTTAATTGTACCCCGTAAATTCCGGGCTGAGTTGTTAAAACTCAGTCATGACATTCCCCTAGCAGGACATTTAGGGGTCAAAAAGACAAGAGACAGGTTAACCCAAACCTTCTTCTGGCCCAGGGTCACCCAGGACCTCAAGTATTACTGCAGGACGTGCGACGTCTGCCAAAGGGTAGGAAAAAGGGGAGACCTTCGGAAGGCCAAACTTCACCCATTGCCCATTATAGAACAGCCCTTTCACCGAGTAGCGGTAGATTTAATAGGACCCCTCAGCCGACCCAGCCAGTCGGGCAAAAAGTTCATATTAACCGTGGTCGACTACGCCACTAGATACCCGGAGGCAGTCGCCCTCACCAATATAGAGGCAGAGACCGTGGCCGAAGCCCTTATTCAGATATTCACCCGAGTAGGTTTCCCACAAGAGATCCTATCCGATCGGGGAACTCAGTTCACGGCTACCCTGACACAACAATTGTGGCAGAGCTGTGGAGTGAAACCCCTGTTCAGCGCCCCGTACCATCCCCAGACTAACGGGCTCTGTGAACGTTTCAATGGCACTCTAAAACAGATGCTAAAAACCTTTACGGAGTCCCACAAGAACTGGGAAAAATTCCTCCCCCACCTTCTGTTTGCCTACCGTGAGGTGCCCCAGGCCTCCACTGGGTTTTCCCCCTTCGAACTCCTGTACGGGAGAAAAGTTCGGGGCCCACTGGAGCTCGTACGGGAGCACTGGGAGGGCAATACAGACGAGGGGGGAGTCCCTATCGTCCAGTATGTCCTGGAGTTCCGGGACCGTCTGCGGGCGCTCACCGCATCGGTTCGGGAGAACCTGCAGACGGCCCAGGAGGACCAGAGGAAATGGTACGATAGGGGAGCCCAAGATAGAGTACTAGACTTAGGGCAGAAGGTGTTAGCTTTGAGGCCAGTTAAAAAGGATAAGCTCCAAGCCGCATGGCAGGGACCATTTAAGGTAGTCGAACGGGTTAGCGAGACCACCTACATCGTGAGCAAATGCTCAGATGAAAGGCTGACCAAAGCCTTCCATGTGAATATGCTCAAACCATACTTTGAGAGAACAGAGGATGTGGGCGCCGTGTGTGCGCCCGCCACAGAAGATAGTGAGGGACTACCCCTCCCCGATTTACTAGACACCGCTCCCTGTACTATTGACCAAGTAAGCTTGGGTCAAAATTTAAACCCCCTAGAGAAAGGTGAGGCCACGCAACTGCTGCAGAGATACCAAGAGATGTTTTCAGCCACCCCAGGCTATACCTCCGCTGCGGTACACCGCGTGGAAACCCAGGGAGAGACGCCACTGCGGCAACAACCATATCGGATCCCGGAAGCAGTGCGTGAGAGTATGCTCACCGAGTTAAGGGATATGTTACAGTTAGGGGTAATAGAACCCTCGCAAAGTCCTTGGGCCTCCCCGGTAGTACTAGTACCGAAGCGCGACGGCACCACGCGCTTCTGTGTAGACTATCGGAGGCTTAACGATCGTACCATAACAGACGCCTACCCCATGCCCAGAATAGATGAGCTCTTAGACCGTATGGCGGGGGGGAACTACTTGACTACCCTGGACCTGTGCAAAGGTTATTGGCAGATCCCCTTGGAGCCTGCGGCCATCCCCAAGTCGGCATTCGTCACCCCTTTCGGGCTATACCAATTCAAGGTTATGCCCTTTGGGATGAAGAATGCCCCGGCTACCTTTCAGAGGATGGCCGATAGGCTCCTGGAGGGGTTTCAGGACTTCGCATGCGCGTATCTAGACGATATTGCCGTCTACAGCCGCACATGGGGAGACCATCTGGGCCATGTGTCCAGGGTACTCCAACGAATCCACCTCGCAGGGCTCACGTTAAAACCCGACAAATGTCACGTAGGTCTGGCCGAGGTACAGTATCTCGGCCACAGGGTGGGCTCCGGTAGACAGCGTCCAGAGCCAGCTAAGGTAGAGGCCATAGCGAACTGGCCCCAACCTCGGACCAAAACCCAGGTACTAGCTTTCTTAGGGACGGCCGGTTATTATAGAAAGTTTGTCCCAGAGTACAGCGCCCTGGCCAAACCCCTCACCGACCTTACCAAAAAGGCCCTCCCCAAACAGGTTTCCTGGACCTCAGAGTGCACGGACGCTTTCCAGAAGCTTAAAGCGGCATTGAGTGAGGCTCCTGTGTTGGCAGCACCCGACTACACTAAACAATTTCTTGTACACACAGATGCCTCCATGTTCGGACTGGGAGCCGTGCTAAGCCAAGTGGGCACAGACGGCATGGAACACCCGGTGGCATACCTCAGCCGTAAACTGTTACCCCGAGAAGTCAGCTATGCCACCGTAGAAAAAGAATGTTTGGCCCTCGTGTGGGCACTCAAGAAGCTACAGCCCTATTTGTATGGGCGGGCATTTACCCTTATGACGGACCACAACCCCCTGGTATGGCTTAACCGGGTAGCTGGAGACAATCCCAGGCTATTACGGTGGAGCCTAGCCCTTCAACCTTATAATTTCACTATGCAGTACCGGCCCGGAAAACAAAATGGTAATGCGGATGGCCTGTCACGCCAGACCGAACTGGACTCCTAAACCGCTACTTTTCTCGGACATCCCCAAGCCAACCCGACAGGGTCTAGGCGGGTATGCCGACCTATGGACTTATAGGGGAGCAGTGTGAAGAAATGACTATATTATTCGATATTTTGTTGCATAGTTCTTGTTTTTTGTGTATTTTTCATTCGGCAGATGGGACTGCCGAACAGAGACCACCCCTGGCTCACTTAACTTCAAAGCCGGCATCACTTTCACCCTCTATGTGTGCGGTCAGCGTTCGTACTGCCGAACGCCACGTGGCAGAGAAAACCGCGGCCATCTTTTTTTCGCCAAACAAAGGCAGCGGGACTTGGTCGTCGAGTGTCTGGAACTAAAATCGGACACTCGACTTCCCAAACACCGGTCTCAATCATACGAACGCTGGAACTAGTGATACCGATTAGCTAGGAGAGCGCTATTCGGTACAAATATGCACCCGAATGAGGGGAACAATCGCTGCTAGGAGCCAGGGGAATTCATTCGGTACTTTTATGCATTTTTTCCCTTTTTCTGAAGTGACCGGCAAAACCACACGAACCTCTGGAACTATTTTGGGCAGTCCGCCCACAGTGAACCGGTCACAAAGGACTTCCATACTTTTTGCGAACCCCTGAACCGATCCGGGTGAAATTTGGATATGTTGGTCACCCGGATCGGGGCTATCAGGGGATATAGTATTTGTGGGGATACCCCAGGTATAAAGGGGTGTTCCAGAAATTGGGGAAAATAGTGAATTTTCAGCCTGGAGATAATTAGGTTGTTACTATATCAGACCTGATTATCTCCAGGACTAGGGGAGGGAACTGCCTGTTTGTATTGGGTGTGTTTTATATTTTTACTGTTCGGGATTGGATAAATGTTACTCCTCCCTGTGGGATGTCCCCTTGCATGGGGACCTGCATAAAAAGCCATGTGTGTGAATAAACGTGAGTTCTACTTGTATCCTGAACCTGGACTCTGACTGTTATTTGGAATTCGTATGCTGTAACAAGGGAATTATCTTATGCAGCTGTTTTATTCCGTATGGATTTCGGTTCCTGTAACTATCGAAGCAAGCTCGCACTACCTTAGACTCTGACCTTTCGGGAGGAAACTACCGAACGCGGTTTGTCTAAACTTGGTTTCCTTACAGATACATTCTTCACCCCCCAAGAAAGCCAGCTTCCTCCCCGGCAGACCTCCTGCAAAACTCTTGTTGATTGTAAGTTCCAATAGCAGACTTGGAGATGGTGACACATGTGGAACCATGCATCACAAACCAAGTATGCAGCTTCTGTGCAGCTGGTGATTTCTCTGGGGTATCAGGTGGAATTCTTGCCTCAGCGTCCAAAACAACAATGGCAACACATCCCTGTATCCCACCCGCTGCAGGCAACCCATAATTTGATCGTAGTCATACTGTGCCATTCCAGAATCCTCTGGAGAACTGCTGCTTGGTTATATTTAAGGAAATACGGTAAGGCCAATCCACCTCCAGCCCTCGTGAGGCGCAGTGTATTATATTAGATGATTCCTCCCCCTTCCACACACATGCAATCACATAATCTCATGAAATTAAGCAGATCAAGTGTGGAAATATACTGTTTTCACATCCTAATCTCAGTACAAAAGAAAACAACTGCTCTCTGTTGGTAGAAGAATTTATAGAAGTTTTCTTTTCAAATTGTACCTGTTGGTGCAGCTTATCATGTCTGGGATGACAAGGAAAGATACAGTACCTTTCAATGTGACTAGAATGCTGTAAAAGGGTACTTCAAAACATAAAATAAATAATGCCAGAAACACAAAGTTAATTGGATATATAGATGTTGATATGGTTGTACACACTACAGCAAGTCTACAAATGGCTTTCAGTACAGAGTAGGATCTATTAGCTTTTAAAGCTGCACTGTCATGGTTGCATCCATTTTTTTAACCCCCCTCCCGACTCCACTACATTTAATTGTCCCCCTAGTAATTCCCAAATGCCCATAGGTTCTCCATTTCACCCTTTTTTAACTCTAGATTTCATGCCTGGACCCAGGTCCTGGACATTGCTATCTTAGTGCGGGCAGATAAATGCCCAGTGGAACAGTCATTTGCCCACATTAGATAGCGCGATTAAATTCCCGTGCATGCCCAGTTTAACTTTCGCATTTGCTATTGTTCGAAATTTGGAAGGACATTTCTGAAAGACAAATGAAGGAATAGAAATTACAAAGAATGAACAGTTTTTGAATGAACAAAGACCATTAGTTCAGTTTATAACAAGGAGGAAGCTACCAGCTCGCAGCTCCCTCCTTGTAATTTGTAAAAATAGAAGTGTCAATGGAAACTAAACTAAACAGTGAGCAGTCTGATAAAGTGCCCCTTGGTGGGGCACCTATTAAAATAATTAACGTGAGCGACATAATGTCCCCCCGATCCCTCACTCATGCAATGCAAGTGGGGCTCACTAAACTGAAAGGGGGACCTAGTGTCCCCCTCAGCTCCCAGCCATAAGCAGCAGGTGGGGTCCCTTAAGAGGCAAAAGTGGGGGGGGACCAACTGTGACCCCCCCAAAGTAACTAGGGGTCTCCAAGTCCTCACCCTCATAACAGTGAGGGGAAGCAATAAACTAAGTACCTAAACATTTTTAAAAAATGATTGAGACTTGGGAACCCCTAGTCACTGTGGGGACTTTATCACTCACAGGTGGAGACCCTTCAGTGACAAAAGAAGGGGGTATACTGTCTAATACTAATTATGTAAAAAAAAAAATATTGGGCCTTGGGGATGTTTAGTCACTGTGGGACCCCTAGCCACTTGGGGGTACTTTATTTTTACAATTAGCCCTTCCTATTGCCAATGGGTGGGGACTGGGGAAAGACAGGATGTTCAAACGGCAAATTAAGCAACACAAGAACACAGGAGGTGAGTATTGTTGGAAAACTTCTTTGACCACAATAAATGGAGAGGACCTAAGCTCCTCCTTTGGTCAATAAAGGTCAAGTGTAGGAAAAATACATAAGATAGAGTAGTCCCTATTTTGTCAAAGGATTGACAAGAAGCTATTCAGATATGCCATGGACTTCTCGATATTGTATTAGACATGTTGTATCCCATATGAATTCTAAAAGATAACCAAGAATATTTAAAGCTGACACAGACTGGATCCACAGAGTGGATCAATTCAGTGACTTAGCACATTGTATTGTATTACCTATTCAGGGACTTGCAGAGATAATACCTCTCATAATAATTGCCCCAACAGTTTGCAAGAATCTGAGACTTAGCTTTGAGATACATCCCTACTGAGTATTAACTTTTCCATACTGTACTCTATGAGTTACTACTCATTTAGTATTGAATATTTTGTCTTAGAGGATTGGCTTATGTCATTAATTTTCAACCAATGTTATGTTAAACAGTTGTGGATAAATTGCCTTTTTTACGACACTTTGTGAATTGCGTCTACTTTTTGCTGTTTCAGTCAATAAAAATGTAAATATAATAAAATGCAACTATCCAAAAGATGTTACTGCATAACTGCTTGTAAAACGATTTTAAAAGACAGTGAATTCCAGAGAATCTACATGATGACAGAATATCATTAACACACCTCTAGGGTATAGCACTAACCTTTATCCCACTTTCAGCTTCTGATCCACCACCACCAGTGGCAGATCCAGTGGGGGCGGGGCAATAGGGAAATTGCCCCCCCCCCCATCCCCTGATAAAATAGTTAACTGCCAATGCTCTCCCCTGCAGGGCATGTGCCTTCATGGACCGGAGGGGGGGATCAGAGATCTCCCTCACCGACCCACAGGCACTCTGTTGGCAGCTAGCAAGGGTGGGAGAGAGGACCCGAGTAATGAGCCTGCAGCTCCTCCGGGTCATCCTCTCGCGATCACGGAGCATTGCCATGTTACCACGGCAACGCTCCGGATCTCGCAAGAGTGAATACTAGCCCAGGAGCTGCAGACTTGAGTTCACTCTCACCACTGAGACCACCAGGGATTCTGTGTGTCAAACTTGTCTGGCTACAAATACGTGTCTGTTGGTCCACCCATTGTACAGCGCTACGGAACTTGTTGGCGCTTTATAAATAATAATAATAATAACAATAATACATAGAACCAAGAGAGAACCATATGCTCCTGAATGATTTTTTTTTTACAGTGCTTATTTGTAACTTGATCTGTGTAATTGTTTCATACAGAACCTTTGTTTCACTTTTCTTGAAGTTATTGGAGGTGTTTATAGTGTTCTTTCTTCTCAAGCACTAACATTTAGAAATATGTTGAGCTATTGGTTATTTGTTAGGAAAGTACTTTCCAATGCCTTTGAAGGAAGAATTGTGATCACCTAAACTTGAAAAATTAATATAATGGATAGTCTGTATTTCACAGATTTGAAAATGGTAAAAGTGGCACGATGCTGTCATATATATATATAAATAAGTAAAACATGAGCATGGCATTAAAGTATAAGCACACTTTTAACAGAGAAGATAACACATGGTAGCGAGAATCTACACATTATAATATTTGTACCAAAACCGATTCGACCAGTATCTGATTCAGGGCCTTTAAGAGTGGTACTATGTCTATATGTATCTGGTTGCATCCAAAGGTTAAGCCAAAAATCACAAGCAGAACTGTGTGAGCAATTGGATAATACGGCAACAGATGGTGCCATTTAAGTAAGAAGCCGAAGGCAAGTGATTAAGATAAAATAAATGAGATCAGCATCGCCATCTCAGAAGCGAAGAAGGCCTTAAGGTCCATTACCATTGAGGTAAGATCAGTTTCAGAAGCTAGTGGAGGTTATGGTCATGGTTGTGGCTGTTCCCCGCTCCTGTGGTGAGGTGATGGTGCTTACGATAGCTCGAGGTCCTCATCATCCAAGGCCAAAAGGGAGTGGTGGGGCGAGTTGGGCTGTTACTCCGTCATCTCGGGCCTACATGGCTGCAATAAAAGCATGCCAATAGCTCTCGATATGCCCTCTGGAATTTAGGGACTGCTTTCCCATGCTGTTTTGATGCCGTTGGCAACTCGGTAAGCCACTTGCAGGGGCCCAGTTATGTTAAAAAGCTGTATTTAGCATGAGCTGAGGTGACATGAGTCTGGTCTGATCGCTGGTTAGATTAGCCCCCCACATACAGACATTTTTATGTTGCATAAGTTTGGTGACATTGCTTACTCATTTCAAAGGAGTTGTTTGTACTAATGCACAAAAACTGAATTTTTTTTCAATATGGTTAATTAAAGGACCACTCTAGGCACCCAGACCACTTCAGCTTAATGAAGTGGTCTGGGTGCCAGGTCCAGCTAGGGTTAACTAATTGTTTTATAAACATAGCAGTTTCAGAGAAACTGCTATGTTTATGAATGGGTTAAGCCTTCCCCTTTTTCCTCTAGTGGCTGTCTCACTGACAGCCGCTAGAGGCGCTTGCGTGATTCTCACTGTGAAAATCACAGTGAGAGCACGCAAGCGTCCATAGGAAAGCATTATGAATGCTTTCCTATGTGACCGGCTGAATGCGCGCGCAGCTCTTGCCGCGCGTGCGCATTCAGCCGACGGGGAGGAGAAGAGGCGGATCGGAGGAGGAGAGCAGGAGGAGATCTCTCCGCCCAGCGCTGGAAAAAGGTAAGATTTAACCCCTTTCCCCTTTCCAGAGCCGGGCGGGAGGGGGTCCCTGAGGGTGGGGGCACCCTCAGGGCACTCTAGTGCCAGGAAAACGAGTATGCTTTCCTGGCACTAGAGTGGTCCTTTAAATGAAAAGTGTTTTCTGGAAAGTATTCTTTTGCCAATTGAATTTTATTAGGCAAACATGGAAATAAATCTTTGCTGTGACTGTCATTGCATAAACATGACAATTTAACATGATATATAGGTCACTTCTTTGTCAAACTGATAAAATCAAAAGTTTTGTTGAAAAGCATTGGACTAGAGGGATTATGATTGTGCTTGATTATTAACAGCTCCTCAGCAACCATTATAATGTTGATAATTACCTTATTACATAATTTGTGATCAAGGTCTCGATTTAATATTTATTGTGAAGCTTTTAAAATGATGTAATATTTTTTGGATAAAATTTAGAAAATATCAACATTTTTAAATATAAAAAATATGTGATTACCATATGGCTTACAATAGACAATTATTTGAAAAGTGGATCCAAAAATATGAAATCACTTGAAAAGCTAATCCAAAACATTTAAATTGATGTCTAAACTTGGCATCTCTAAATGGTAATTTATACATTAAATAGCTATTTTGCAATCTGTTTTATGTCCTTATTTTTCCTCCTATATTTCTAATAATCTTTTGGCTTTTTTATTTTGTTAACATAAGGAACTCTGTATTGAAGGAATCATGGATTGTTTTTTCGTGCACTATAATTATCTCAGCAGACTATGCTATCAATTTATCTTACTATACCAGACCTTATGTTTTCCAAAGGACTATGGGTCGTAACTATGTAATCATTTGTCTTTTTCTTGACATACGAGAAGATGAAATAACTTGCCTAAGGTCATATAACTGATCCAGAATGCAGATCTCTCGATACACAATAACTTTATAAAAAGGCAACCTTTGCAAGTTGATTCAATATTTCATATTAACAGTCAAACATGGTTAACCATTCAGCTTAAAAGCCAAACTAAATAAACCGTGTGCTCTTGTTTGCTAAAATAAGAAAATGGTCAAGGCAACTTTTCTTGAAGAAGCAAGAACAGATTAGGGAAAAACCTAAAAATAATTTATTTAAATACTGTATATGTATATAATTTGTCTTTCTTTGCTGACTGACATGATTTGACAGAGACTAATGGATACCATATGTTGTAAAAACCGTACCCACAATCCTGAGTTTCATAACTGGGACCAAGCTGAAGGTAGACAGCACTTTGTTGTTAATCACCACTCTCCGGGAAGACCTGAAGAAGGAAAAGAGGTGAGGGGGGCTTAATTAAATAAGGCTATAGAAGGAAAATTCAGGGATCTGGAAATCTGGACTTCAGAGACAGAAAATGGAGAACAAAGCCAAAGTTTGTCCAAGTCCAAAGGTCAGGACAGATGCTAAGGTTCAAATAAACAAGCCGAGGGTCAGGAATTTGGGAGTCAAACGTAACAGCAGGTAACACAATGCTGTTACCTGCTGTTACGTAAGGGAATGTAAAGCCAGAACAAAACGTCTACGACAGGGCTGCAAAGTACCGTATTTATCGGCGTATAACACGCACCGGCGTATAACACGCACCTAATTTTAAGAAGGAAATTCCAGGAAATTTCCCCCCTCCCATAGTATTCCCACCCCTCATCCCATAGTGTCCCCCCCCCTTTCCATAGAATTCTTCCCCCCTCCCATAGTATTCTCCACCCCCTCCCATAGTGTTCCCCCCTCATCCCATAGTGTTCCCCCCTCATCCCATAGTGTTCCCCCCCTTTCCATAGTATTCTCCCCCTCTTTCCATAGTATTCTCCCCCCCTCCCATAGTATTCTCCCCCCTTCCATAGTATTCTCCCCCCTTCCATAGTATTCTCCCCCCCATAGTATTCTCCCCCCCATAGTATTCTCCTCCCCCTTCCATAGTATTCCCCCCCCTCCCATAGTATTCTCCCCCCCTCCCATAGTATTCTCCCCCCCCATAGTATTCTCCCCCCTCCCATAGTAGTCTCCACCCCCTCCCATAGTGTTCCCCCCTCCCCCCCATAGTGTCCCCTAGCGCACTTTCCCTTGTCCCATAATTACTTACCTGTCTTGAAGCGTGGGCCAGCTTCACAGCACGCACCGCGGTACAGGAACTTCAATTTCAGGTTCCGGTTTCCGGCGGGACTGAAAGGAAGTGTGCACAAGTGTGCACACTTCCTTTCAGTCCCGCCGGAAACCGGAACCTGAAATTGAAGTTCCAGTACCGCGGTGCGCGCTGAACACCGGCCCACGCTTCAAGACAGGTAAGTAATTATGGGATATCAGGGAGAAAAAGTGTGTGTTATATGCCGATAAATACGGTAACCAAACACTGAGCTAAGGGTGCTCTGGCAAGCCTGTGCAAGGGTTGCATGTATGTTGCAAGGATTTCCCTTGTTGTCTTGATGAAGCAGAAAGAGTGGACTCAGCATCATTTATGGATGATGGACATGTAGGAATAATACTTGTGTGTGCACTAAGGTGTCTGAAGTCGATTGATGTAGGCATTATGATGCTATTATCTGGTATCAGCATTTACACACGTGCTGTGTCACTGATGTTAAAGGCTAGCATGGCTGCCATGCAATGCTTGCACTGCAAGCTACCACTAGGATGCTGAGTTACATTTAGGGGAAGGCCACTGCGGCCATGACACTAGAGTTGAATAAAACAAACAAAACAAATAAAACTCCAGTTACAGTGAACTGGGTGGAGAGGATCAGACTAAGTTAACAAGGGATTAAGCTTGGACATTAGCCTGCTTGATGAGTTTTGAGAAAGCCTTTGAAAACCAAGTCAGAGCAAAATAGCTGCTGTGAGTTAGGTACTGCGCTATGAGATACTGTAGGAAAGGTTTTAAAAGTAAGAATAGGAGTGAATACCAAACTTATAGAGGAAACTGTAGATTGCATTAGTATTCATCATGCAAATTTATAATATATCCAAGTCTCACTTTTGAATACCATCTTAGTACTTATTAAAATGTACTACTGTATTTATAATTCAATACCTACATTTATTGCTAGTTATGAACTCCTGGAGCTCTTATGAAATTAACTGTACATGCATCAGAGTAGCATTGTTTACAGGCATTATCTTTTCCATAATTTAGAGATTAAGACTTGTGTTATTTAGATAAAAAGTACAGCTTGGCTGTATCCAGGTAATTGTTACTTGAGCCCTCTCATTCTGGTTGGGTCATACTGTATCATAGTGTCAATGTGACTGTGGGCATGTGGCATCTCTAGTCTTCATATATTTAACAGTTTGTTACATAAACAGTCATTATTTGTGTAACAGGAGCTCCCATGCCTGGGCCTTTTGGAGAGGCTTGAAGGCTAGCCTCTTGCCCACAGACTATAAACACCAAGAGCCCCAGAAAAATGGCTTGTGATGGTAGCAACTGAATAACAAACAATTCATTGTTACTTGATAACTCTGCAGCGCCCTGTGCTGGCTGAATGGAAGTTTGTACATTTGCATAATGTGGGTATGCAAATTAAGGCAACTAAATAAGCAGTTAAATGTATATATTATTGCATTTTCGTGTGTTTGAAAATGTTATTATGTATTATATAGGTCATATGTTAATTATAGTTGCTTGTTCTCCAATGTGTTATATATCTGAATGTGTGTCACCACGTGTTTAAGGACTCGTCCCAAAGGCTAGTCCTTGTCAAAAATAAAGAATTGTATGTTAGTTGCTTTAGGAACTTTGTGTGAATTTGTTCAGTGATCCCAGTGACAGTCTTCAAAGCTGTCGGCGGGCTCCGCGGTCCCGGTAGCTAGCTTGGGGCAAGTGCAAAAGAACTAGGCCTGAGAGCCACAACTGCCTTTATAAAGGCAGTAGCTAAAGGAGCTGGAATCTTTATAAGCAGAAGTGTTGATATGTGTTTGGGAGAGGCAAAGTCAGAGGGGACAATACCTGCCTTGAACAAGAGAGCTGCAGCCTGGTTTGGTGGAAGCGTTTTGGAGAGACCCCAGTCAAGCTTCTGTGACTAAGGCTGAAGCATTCCAGGGTCACCTGTGGCAGTGTGGAAGCGAACCTGGGAGCTCCATTAAAATTTGTATGACCTTATTGATCAGTCACCTTATTGATCAGTCACCTAACCTGCCACTAAGATTTATCTGCTTTTGATGCGAACTCACTTTCCCCATGTTCTTTCTTCTCTCCCCTGAGTCTTGTGGACATTAGACTTTTATTTATTGCAATAAATGTTCATATTTAAAGCAACTTGAATGTTTTAGTGGAGGTTGTTGTGGACAGGGCCGGACTGGGAAGAAAATTCGGCCTGGGCATTTTTAAATTACAGCGGCCCACTAAAAAGGGGGCGGGGCCAATAAGGTATGTTTTTCATCACCAATGACAAGCACGCCCCATCACAAAGTGAGCATGTTGATTCAATGCTGTTCCAGGGTAGACCATGCGCAGAGCTCTGCTGAAGAGCTCTTGCATGAGAAAAAGACCCTGTATTTGTTCTCACAGTGCAAGCAAATTCAATAACATGCTTTCACTGTGTTTGCTTGAAATTTGTCTCTGGTGTCTCCATAGTAGGGATACCAGGAGACAAAAATGCTAGGGAAGCATATTGTGCAGTGTGTGTGTGTGTGTGTGTGTGTGTGTGCGAGAGGGGTGTAGTGTGTGTGTATGAGTGATGGGTGCTGTGTTTGCGTGAGGGTGCTATGTGGGTAAGGGTGCTGTGTGTGTGTGCTGTGTGTGAGTGGGTGCTGTGTTTGCGTGAAGGTGCTATGTGCGTGTGAGGAAGCTGTGTGTGTGAGGGTGCTGTGAGTGTCAGGGGTGCAGTGTGTGTGTGTGAGTGAGGGTGCTGGTAGTGTCAGGGGTGCAGTGTGTGTGTTTGTGTGAGTGAGGGTGCTGTGATTGACAGGGGTGCAGTGTGTGTGTTTGTGTGAGTGTTAGGGGTGTCTGTGAGGCTGATGTGACTATGGTGATTATTTCCCCCCTCCCTGTTTACCTTATGCCTGGGAGGGGGGATCCTGCTGCTGGCATCCATCCCTGGTGGTCTTAATGGTGAGTGAACTCTAGCCTGTGAGGCTAGAGTTCACTCTTGCGAGACCCGGAGCGTTGCCATGGCAATGCTCCGAATCTCGCGAGAGGAACCCGGCGGAGCTGCAAATTAGAGCACCTCCAGGTTCCTCTCCTGGCTCCCTCACTCTCTCCCCGACGGCGGCCGGAATATACTCTATGTGGGCCGGTGAGTGAGATCTTTGATCTCCCCACTGGCCCGCCATGGACTACTGCAGGGCCGGCGCTCGGATAGTGCCAGCCCTGCAAAGACCGGCAGGCGAGATCCTGTGATCTCCCTGTCGGTCTTGGCCCATGGCCACCGCGGCCCACTGGGCATTTGCCCGGTGTGCCCAATGGCCAGTCCGGGCCTGGTTGTGGACTGATCTGGAGTTGTATTTTCTTGAAAGCAGGACTACGGAAGAACAAGATGCTTCAATAGCCTCCTCATATTAATCTGGCAAATTCAAATCTGGACCTGACCTGTCTCTGTATTACGGTGGGTTTAGGAATTGTGATTTACCCTGTCATTTTTTATACTTTGTGATGCACTCACATTTTCCTTACTGTGAATTACTCAGCATGTAATGTTATCCTATAACTTCTTCCATGATACTTAACCAAGTTGATTGCCACTTCAGCACAACTCAGTTTCCATTAATAAATGTCATCACTGGTGCTGGTAAAACTAATTTAACTAACAGACATGTTGAAAGTAATTTACATTAATAACATAACTGCTGGAATATACTAGAGGCTTGTTAAAATTAAAATATTGGTCTTCAGTGACCGCCACTTTACATGAAGAAGTATATTGCCTTTCGCAACTGTAACAGTGTGAAACAGAATGCGTTATATTAGTGGGGACAGCCTGGCCTCGATGACTGCAGGAAGACCTTTCTGTGGAATCAGTGACTTAAGGAAAAATACAAATTACACTTTAGCAAAAAGGATGTGAAAGTTCTCCAGGGAGCGCAAGCATAGGGGTGTCAAGTCAGATATATGGCTTTCTGTCTAGAGAAAATATATATTTTAAATCTACGATATTAAACAGCATGGAAGCGTTGAGAAACTAATGAATTTGTTTTAGACACAGTTGGAAGGAAAACTTAAACAATCAACAACACACAGTGACAATGTGTGTATCAAAAATAAGTGATTCTCATCACTTGTGTGGGATCCCTTAACCCACACATACCAAATATAGAACATTATACGTACAGTACACCTATTGTGCTTACACTGTTCTCTCTCTGTATATATATATATATACAGTACACCTATAGTGTGTGTAATTTTTAAAAATTGGAAAGAACATCGATGTGAACAAGGTTTGAGTTGGTGGCTTGCTGTCCCATTAAACTCTGAGATGTGTACATAAAGGAGACATGAAAAATGTTCCAGGTATACACAACAGGTAATGAGGAATATATGTGAATTGGTAAAGAAATGAATAGATTGGGTAGCGTCTCCCCCTTGGAAAAAGAGGGGGGAAAAAAGCTCCCAATCAACCTGGTATAGAGTAGAAAAAGGACAGTTATGGTGCTATACCTATAGATGTGTCCAAATAAGGATAAAGGTATCAAAAATAACGCATACTCGTATTAGGAAACTAGTGAGATGTGTATCCTGGCAAACACAGTGCACACACTGTAACTTTATTAAATCAATTAAACAAAGGATACAAAATCTCAATTCCTAGGAGATGCTTAGTTACTGAGCGAATTTCCTGTGGATGTATCTTAATGTCCAGCTAAGCCGTAAGGCATATTGAACACTGGAAACTCCAGGTATGCCTTTTGGACAATCCACGTAGGAAAAAGCCAAAAAAGTCGAGGTTGATACCTTTAAATTTTAAGGAGGTTCAGCAGGTGGGACAGAGGCAAACTTTGCACATTATAGAGAGGGACATGAAAGTGTCCATAAATCAATGTCTAAAGGATAGACTCTAAACTTATCAAGAAAAGACAGGATAGAGTATATAAAAAATATACAATATATATATGTATATATGGAGGGTCAGCAGGATACTGATAATAGGTAAAGGATTAGATTGATAGTAGGATAAGGAGTAAAAATCCCCACAAGTAAACACTGTATCTAATCTTTCCTATACACTCCCCCCAACACCTTCGTGGGTGTTCTATCCTTATTCTGTTGCTAAGCTCTGTCCCATAAGACACTGCCTTTACTGCACTAGTACTACTTATTTGAACAGGTACATAAACGTCAGTCTAAACAACGAAAAGAAGAAAAAATAATAAATGAATAAGTGATGTATCAAAAGTGGAATCCCTCGTGCATAGTGCCGGGTGAGTGCTCAGTGAGAGAGGGATCCAGTGTGGAGACCCACTAGACTCCTTCGTCAGGGGTTAAAAAGAGTTAAAAGAGTTAAAGTTAAAAAGTTTTTTAACCCCTGACGAAGGAGTCTAGTGGGTCTCCACACTGGATCCCTCTCTCACTGAGCACTCACCCGGCACTATGCACGAGGGATTCCACTTTTGATACATCACTTATTCATTTATTATTTTTTCTTCTTTTCGTTGTTTAGACTGACGTTTATGTACCTGTTCAAATAAGTAGTACTAGTGCAGTAAAGGCAGTGTCTTATGGGACAGAGCTTAGCAACAGAATAAGGATAGAACACCCACGAAGGTGTTGGGGGGAGTGTATAGGAAAGATTAGATACAGTGTTTACTTGTGGGGATTTTTACTCCTTATCCTACTATCAATCTAATCCTTTACCTATTATCAGTATCCTGCTGACCCTCCATATATACATATATATATTGTATATTTTTTATATACTCTATCCTGTCTTTTCTTGATAAGTTTAGAGTCTATCCTCTAGACATTGATTTATGGACACTTTCATGTCCCTCTCTATAATGTGCAAAGTTTGCCTCTGTCCCACCTGCTGAACCTCCTTAAAATTTAAAGGTATCAACCTCGACTTTTTTGGCTTTTTCCTACGTGGATTGTCCAAAAGGCATACCTGGAGTTTCCAGTGTTCAATATGCCTTACGGCTTAGCTGGACATTAAGATACATCCACAGGAAATTCGCTCAGTAACTAAGCATCTCCTAGGAATTGAGATTTTGTATCCTTTGTTTAATTGATTTAATAAAGTTACAGTGTGTGCACTGTGTTTGCCAGGATACACATCTCACTAGTTTCCTAATACGAGTATGCGTTATTTTTGATACCTTTATCCTTATTTGGACACATCTATAGGTATAGCACCATAACTGTCCTTTTTCTACTCTATACCAGGTTGATTGGGAGCTTTTTTCCCCCCTCTTTTTCCAAGGGGGAGACGCTACCCAATCTATTCATTTCTTTACCAATTCACGTTAATACAGGGTTCAAGCCCATACTTAGGTGGACCTGGTACCACCATCCTGACCGCTTATCCCAGTCACTGATTCAACAATTTGTGGATTGGTGACGACGGGATACCATATATAGTCTTTCAAAATGAGGAATATATGTATGGATCTGCTCGAGCTCTGTAAATATAAAATTATTTTTGGATGCTCATACAGCCCATGACAGAATTCCAAATCACAAGTTGCATGCCAACCAGAACATAGTTTTGTTTTCTTTTTAGTTTAAACAATACAAGACTTGTTGCATGACGTTAGGTTGAGAATAGCAATCTAGTGGTGCATAATAATGTTCTTAGTACATATGGATGGGCATTGAATTTTTATTTTCCCTTTTGACCAATCCTCTTCAGTTCCTACTCTTGCTGCAGTACTTACCTGAAAAAGATTACCTTCATATTCATGGATAATATTATAGTTATATGGCTCTTGGAAATGATGACGCTTTTGCATTTTCTTCACTTTCCAGCACAGTTCTAGCTGTTCCCTGTGGGCTTTGGTGTGGGGAGAATAAAAAGACAAGAGAGTGATTTTGAATGACAGCTCCTGATTAGAGATGTCCTGAATAGTTCGCTGGCGAATAGTTAGCTTGTTCACGTTCGCCACGGCGGGCGAACATATGCGATGTTCGGTCCGCCCCCTATTCGCCATGTCCCGTTCCTTGTCCTCACTGATGTCATTGAAGGTCTCTTCCTCCACCCAGCCACGTACAACACCAAGGGTCCCCGAAAGGTGACAACAAGCCCCCTGGGGCGCCTGCTGTGTTTGGTCTTCCACCTCCTCAAAGCCACCTTCCTCCTCTGACTCCTCTTCTTCAGACTCCTCTCTCTGCGTTGCCTCTCTTTTTTATTATAAGGTGTGTTAAGTAGTACTATTTCTATCAGTTTAATCCCTGTTACGTCCCCTATCGATTTTAGGAACTGGGAGATGGAAAAAGTTTTTTTTTTTTTTAAATGTACACTACTGTTACACCAGATATGAGTTGCACTGGTGTGACAGTGTGCCCTGGCAGGCCCTGAAACACACACGTGTGAAGGAAACTGACTGCTATTATATTACATTTTTTTTTTTTTTTTTATTTATTTTTATTTTTTTTGGATACAATTTGGTGTTTAGTGAATAAACTGGTCAAATAAATTTGCTACAATTCAATATTTAGTGAATTAGTGATCCAGAGGAAGGCGAAAAAACTTGGACATACAATGGGTAAAATAACCAAGTAAAAAACTCCTTCCTGACCCCATATTAAGGCGATCGGTTACAAGCCTGTCCCTGGATCTGTATTCAATGTATTTCGTATGAATCATTTACCCCATACATTACCATCCTCTTCCGATCCTGTTTAGGTCCATGCAGCAGACGATATCGTCGTTGTAATATATTTTACTGTTTTGAAACACTAATATTTGTGTTCAGCAAAGTCTTCCGAGTAAAACAGTACCCCCCATGTACAGGTTTTATGGTGTCTTGAAAAGTTACAGGGTTAAATATAGTGCTAGAAAATGTAATTCCCTGAACTTTCGGCCTGGGTTGGCAGGCAGGTCCTGCAAATTGTAATTAATGAAATGACCTAATTATGTAAAATTATTACATAAATATATACGTAGAATTATTATTTATATATATATATATATATATGTGTGTATATATGTAGTAAGGCCGTTTGGCCTGTATTTGTGGGAGGGGCTTAAGTTAACTCAACCCCCTATATAAGCTACACCCCTTACCTGACTCCTTACCGATCAAGGTCAGCGTCTGAATGCACTTCCGGTTCATCCAGTCGCCATTTTTGTATTCCTTCTGTTTCCCACGAGGTGGACATAGCTGAGCTGGTTCCAGGAATCCTTCTGCAGATTCCCATTTGGAGCAGTTTCTGCCTTTTCTATCGCCGCGGATCGCGTCCTAGTGACTGATAAACAGTGAGTAGACCTAACCATTACGCCGGGCAACAAGGCCCAGGGCATCTAATACGGTTTCAGGTCCTCACTTTACTGTCCACAAGCGACTAAATTTGCTGGTTTGCAAACGGTCGCATACACGGCTTCCGGTACACATGTACTCACATACAGTGCTGCCATTCTAACTAAGCATTTCCGCCCACTTTTTCATGGCGTCCAGTCCAAGCGGTTAAACGCACGGCAGGACAGGTTACACATACATACACGCCAGCCCACAGACCCACGGCATCGGTCATAACGCCAGGCCACACTTTACCGCCAAACCGTTTAAAAGACCCCTTCCGGTCCGCACATACAGACGGGTAACATACATGCCTTCTTCACCCCATTATCGGGCTCACATAAAACATAACCAGTTTTTAAGAACCTCAGCATACTCAGATACCCCGATTTGCATTTTACAACGGAATTATACTACCCCATACATTAAAACCTCAGGTTGCCCGACTGGCGGCAATACAACACCGACAGCTAAAGCCTCAAGTTCACATAAAAACACATTAATTCATACTTATATGATAACACAGTCCCCACATACCTTGTTGCAAGAACAGCATGGGCCAGCACTCACTCACGGCGGCCGGAACTACTTCCGCGCCGGGACTACATTCCCCATGATTCCTCCACACAAAACACCCAATCACTGTTTCTCTGTTAAAATTATGCTAATCTCACGCCAGCAAGTGGGGGCTTAACGCCAAGCGCGCCGGTCACGTGACTGCAATTTCTTCCCACTACATAGCTTTCAAACCAGCTGGTTATTCATATCACATGTGTATAGTGGCCATAATTGACTTACCCCAAACCTATTTCTAAATTGTGTAACGTTGCGGTTACTTCACGCTTGATCCACTTCACGATCAATCAACCCCAACTTTGTTATATTGTCTCACAGATACATTCTGTACAGATCCTACAGTGCCACCTACAGGTTACTCCACAGAATAGCATACAAAAACCACATAGGTCATATAATACCATACTACAGTACTCATATTTTACCAAATACAAATCCTGACACCAAGCTCACTTTTTTACATACGTCAGGAACATCCTATAAAAACACTACAGACGGGCTATATAGCCGATTGATCATTATTGATCACTACATTAATTATGGCATATAGGCCTATTCCAACCCACCATGCATGTTATATCCCATGACAAAATAAATACATAAATTATTATATTAAACTGGGAAAGATACATATGTATAAAATAGAACACGATCATATCATTTTTCTGAAATATAGCATACATGCAGCAGGACATTACAGGTCTGTACTTAACCTGACCCTAAAACAAATTGCAAGGATAAATCAATGAACACATACTAAGACATACATAACCAATCATTACGTAGATACCACTGTACATAAAGATAGTTGATATATCATACACCCTACAAACATCACCCCCACGGATCTCCCCGGGGAAACCGGATATACATTAATAAGAATGAACATGCTGTGTATTTATTTTCATACGGTTCCATTTATTTTAGTTGCAGGTATCTACTACCACCTAAAACGGATTGCCTAGAATCTTTAATCATACTACCAGGTACGTACACCTGCTCACAGTATATCCATAGGTTCCCATTAAATAGATAAGTACTGGCAGTTAGGGTCATAGGGGCCGATAAACGGTAATATTTCCTTCTCAGCATCTTTGCTTCGGATTAGCGGTCCCGCGAGGCCAACACCCCGCCTCATACTCAGAGGCATATACCCCTCGGGCCACTCGTGAGCTAGCCGCCTCGCATGTTTCATAGAGAGGGCCTCACCAGTCACTCCCTTCCCCTTTTTCTGAGTAATATCACCGAGAGGCCATCAATCGGCCACCACGAACAGTGGCCACAAAAAATCCCATCGCGCCAACGCATAGATAGAGCCTCTCAAGCCACTTGGCACTAGCAGGGCCTCACCAGTCACCAACTCAAGCATAATGGTTTCGCCTGATGGCATAGCTAGCAAGCCAGTACTAAAACACCCGGTTCAAATAATAATTTCACTTTTTATTTTAGTTAAACATGTCTCATGCCAGTGGTGAAGGGCTATCGCTCCCTAGTTCCCCAGCTGGGGGCGAGACACCTTCTCACAGGGGAGATATGACCAGTCCAGCGTCAATCAGATCCTGGACAATACCACGCATCACCACCGAGTTAAGGAGACGGCAAATTCCCTACCCTGCTACGGCAAGGAAAGCGGAATTATTTCGACTCCTTAGCACGACAACCAACAACATGGAAGCAGGGGAAGGCCCCAGCACCACCAGATCGGGAGACATCCAGGCTATGCTGACCTCACTCATGAGCTCCATGGGCAAGGTCAACGACAGACTGGCTAACCTCGAGGCGGTGACCACAGCCCTTACCAAGGCAGGCCTTCCCGACACCGCTCAAACAACACCAGTCGTACCAGTCGTACCAGTGGCCACGGGAAACGGTAACTCTTCAGATACCCATGACGTCGACCCCGCACACACTATCCCAGCCCACATCAAGAAAGACATCCTGGAGGGCAAAGATGTCAACTTAGCATCCTTACTAATTGCCTCCCAGGATGTGGTAGAAAACAAAACCTACATGTATGATGAGGTATCGGTGGTGGTCAGATCTAAAGACTCCAGGTTGAACCGTAAACTGACCATCCCGGAATTTGTATTAGCATTTGGTATTTTCAGAGATGTTATGTGTGAGGTGTACCCTGCTAGAAGAGAGGAATTCGACCGTTACATGCACAAGCTGGTGGACCTTGGTAACAAATACGGCGGGTCGGCCTTTTACGATTATCACAGGTCATTTTCCACCAAAGTAGCTGGCGCGTTTTCCCAGTATGGTACCCGTATCAATTGGAGCAGGCTAGACACAGAAATCTTCTGCAGACACTTTGCCGGGCTCAGGACACCGGCTTGTGTTTCATGTTCTTCTACGACACACACCACAAATTTTTGTTCCAGCACTGCAGACGACCACAGCCAAGCTCCCAACACTGGCTACGCCGGGAAAACAGGAAGGAACGCCAGAGACAAGCTGGGCCGTCCTATAATTTTCTTCGGCAAATCACAAATTTGCAATAACTTTAATGGTGGCACATGTAGTTTCAGTGCATGTAGATTGTTACACATTTGTTCTCAATGTTTCAGGGCACATGCCAAATCCATGTGCCCTAATAAAATGTATCCTAAACCCTACCTAACGTCTGTTAACATTGATGTTCTAGCAGCACTACTAGCCAACCACCCATCCAGACACCTGGTAGATTTTCTTGTTACAGGATTCAACGAAGGGTTCCACACAGGCATCCTACACATGCCCACGGGCCACCTAGAATGCCCAAATTTACAGTCGGCAAACCAGAACCCAACAGCAGTGGATACCCTAATAGCCCAAGAATTGGCAGACGGGTTCGTGTTCGGTCCATTCTTAACCCCACCATTTACATCATGGCGTACAAACCCCATCGGTATTGTCACGGGTAAAACTTCCCTCAAGCAAAGACTCATTATTGATCTTTCAGCCCCTCATACCTCCCCTACCCCAAGTCTCAACTCCCTCATTCCCTCCGAGGAATTTTCCCTTCAATACGCCACCATCGATCACGCCATTACAGCCATCACACAGACTGGGGTTGGAGCTTGGTTAAGTAAAACAGACATTATGAATGCCTTCAAACTACTACCTATCCACCCTACACTCTGGCACCTACATGGTATTAAATGGGCAGACAAGTACTATTTCTTCTCCCGCTTAACCTTTGGGTCAAAAAGCAGCCCAAAGATTTTTGACACTTTCGCTGAAACCCTTTGCTGGTTACTTCTGAACATCTCAAGATGCCCCATGGTCATCCATTACCTCGACGACTTCCTAATGATAGAAGGGAACGAACTTCCGCCCAGCAGCCTCAAAGAAGCCCTTAATCTATTTCACCACTTGGGTGTCCCGGTATCCCTCAAGAAAACCGAAGGTCCTGACACCATCATAACATTTCTGGGTATACAACTGGATTCGGCATCCATGCAAGCAAGCTTACCACCCGACAAAATCGACAACATCATCAATAGCATAAACCACTACATTTTTCTGGGTACATGCAACCGTAAGGAACTCCAGTCCCTTATAGGTTCATTAAACTTCGCCATGCGCATCATCCCTCAAGGAAGGGCCTTCATATCCAGACTACTTTGTCTTTTTCCCCACTTTCAACACGAGAACCACAGACTGTCCATGGACCCACAAGCCACAGCAGACCTACAGATGTGGAGGAGGTTCTTGACCAGCTGGAACGGTAAAAGTCTGTTCCTCCTCGCCTTATCAGAGACGTCACCAACCGTATGGTCAGACGCAGCATCTAACAAAGGTTTTTCAGCCATCTTCGGTACCAAATGGCTTTGGGGCGCATGGCCAGAAGAAGTCCGTGACGTTGAAGGGTTTTTCACAACCTCAGCCCTCTTTGAGATCTACCCTATCGTGGCAGCTGCGGTGGCATGGGGACATCAATGGTCAGGCTTGTCTGTTCGCTGTCACTCAGATAACCAAGCCACATGTCACATAATAAACAAAGGCCGTTCATCATCCCTTACAATTATGAGGTTTCTTAGAAGGCTCACGTGGTTGGCAGCATGTCACAACTTCTACTTGGTTTGCTTTCATGTACCAGGTATTAGTAATGTAGCAGCTGACAGCCTGTCTCGTTTTAAATTTCAGGACTTTCGTCAAGCACACCCATCAGCAGCTCAAGCAGCCACAGTAGCACCCCCGTTCTCACAACTAATCATGGACTAGACATTATAATGGAGCATAGCAGGGATCTAGCCACATTAGCACTATCACACAACACTCAAGCGACATACAACAGAGCCTTCACACTGTATAATAGATTTCTGGCAGATCACAACATATCACAACCTTTTGTCATGACATCCGTCATAGCTTTCGCTTCCTTTTGCCACCTCAAATTACACTTATCATATAACACAATTAAACTATATCTTACCGGCATACAACACCACATACTAACCATAAAACCTAACACACAGAGCTTCATGTCATCATACCAGGTAAAAATTATACTCAGAGGTATACAGAAATCCGTACCTCCACGACCACCACAACGCTTACCCATTGACAAAGAACTTTTCCAGTCATTATCCGACCTATTAGATTCCAGACCTTTCCACACTACCGCAAACACAGTCATTAAAACAGCCATGTATACAGCCTTCTACGGATTCCTCAGGCCAAGGGAGTTCACCACTGTCACAACTGACCAAAAAGAGAGGTGCCTGCTACACAAACACCTTATAAAACATGGCGATCACTACATACTCTCTTTACCCCAATCAAAGACAAGCCAACATGCGCCCCCAGTAGAAATCACATATTATCCTACCCTAAACAAATGGTGTCCAGTAGCAGCCTTAGACTCCTATCTTCTCAACACCACAGCACTACCCTCACAACCATTATTCCAACTACAACACACAGTACTCACCACCACGGCATTCATGAGATATATACGATCCCTGCTAACAATGCTGGGTCTCAAACCTTCCCACTACTCTGGTCACTCGTTTCGCATAGGAGCAGCCTCCACCGCATCCAGCGCTAACGTACCAGTACACGTCATCAAGGCATTGGGACGTTGGAAATCATCTGCCTATACTACATATATCCCCAAGCCGACACAAGAATTAAGGAATGCTTTTAAAGCCATATCTGGATAATTGTATATATTGTTGACTGTAATAAATCTTTTGTTATTCATTTTTGCCCTCTTTATTTACAGGCCTACCGTATCGTCGGTATCGGCACACCACAACCGACTTGCTCTTTTATACTATTCCCATTTCTTA
The DNA here is from genome assembly GCF_036172605.1 of Pelobates fuscus. Classification (NCBI taxonomy): domain Eukaryota; kingdom Metazoa; phylum Chordata; class Amphibia; order Anura; family Pelobatidae; genus Pelobates; species Pelobates fuscus. The sequence continues at coordinate 433,367,668 of NC_086317.1, read as the reverse complement.
CTGAAGTCTCACTTCTTATACAAGTACTTTGCCCCTTACACAAGTAGTAAGGCCGTTTGGCCTGTATTTGTGGGAGGGGCTTAAGTTAACTCAACCCCCTATATAAGCTACACCCCTTACCTGACTCCTTACCGATCAAGGTCAGCGTCTGAATGCCCCTCCCACCCACTCCTCATTTCAACACTTTTTCTTTCTTTTCTTTCCATTTTTTCTTTACTCTCATACTACTTGGTGGGCCCTCTTTATTTACAGGCCTACCGTATCGTCGGTATCGGCACACCACAACCGACTTGCTCTTTTATACTATTCCCATTTCTTACTGAAGTCTCACTTCTTATACAAGTACTTTGCCCCTTACACAAATATGTGTATATATATATATGTATATAATTTTTTTTATTATTTTTATTTATATATAGGTGTATATATATATATATATAGTGATATATACGTATATACTTATGTATATAAATATATATATTTAGTCGTTCTACATGTATTTTGATATCAATATATATATATATATATTAATTTTAAAATACAGTTAGAACGAAATGACGCATGTTTATATATTTTTTATCTATTTATTTTTTATAATTTTTTTCATTTTATTTTTTAACATATTTATATATTTATTTATTTTTATTATATATAAATATATATATATATATATAATGAAAATTATATATATATTTAATCAATATCATTGTACATGTATTTTGATATTAATATATATATATAATTATGTATATATTAATATTAAAATACACGTAGACAGTGTATGTATATTTATGTGTATATGTGTATATGTGTATATATATACTTAGATCATGTATATAATAAATATATATTTGATCTAAGTATATATTATTTATTTTTACACTGTTTTAACATCTTTTAATTTTATTTTCAGGCAGCATTGCTGGCATTGACATGGACGGCTATGCCGTCCATGTGATCGCGGGGTCCTCGCAAGGACCTCGCGATCACATGGCCCTGGGGGGCCGAAGAGGACAGAGGGGGACTCCCTGGGCTCCCAGGTAAGTCCCCCATACCGCGATCGCCGGCGTGGGATCGCCGGCGACCGGGTAAGTACATTAGATCGCAGGGCGTTCTATGCCGTCCTGGATTGCAGTGCGTTAAACGGGGAGTTTGGTTTGTCACTGTGAAGCGGGCGTAACCCATACACTACCTGATCGATACAACATCATACCTAAAGTTTTAAAGCACCTTATTCCAAACAATTTAGGAATGTTAGGTGATTTATGCCCTTTATGGATTAAAACCAGACTCTGCATCAACTATGTAATTTTCCATGGGAGTTTTGCCATGGATCCCCTTCCGGCATGTCACAGTCCAGGTGTTAGTCCCCTTGAAACAACTTTTCCATCACTATTGTGGCCAGAAAGAGTCACTGTGGGTTTTAAAATTCGCCTGCCTATTGAAGACTGTGGCGGTTCGCTCAGTTCGCCCGGTTCGCGAACATTTGAGGAAGTTTGCGTTCACCGTTCGCCATAGGGCGATAGCATTAGATTTTATTCTACTTAATATTTGAGATCAGTTTTGATGAAGCACAAGGTAAATAGCAGGGAGAAGCACGTAGTTAATATCAACATAGGTAAAATATGTGCCTGCTTTATTTATATGTATAAAGTAACAGTCAGTGGGTTAGTAGTGAAGAAAAGGGTTGACGACATTCTACAATTTTTTTGCCACTTAACTGATGTCTTTATGATTACTTTTTATGCTTCAATAAAGATATATATATGTTAAAAGGCCTGAACTTGTGGAGGCCTGAATTTGTGGGAGGAGTAAGTCCCCTACTTAAACTCCCAGCCCCTACTCACCTCTGCCTTTCAGCTGATTGTTTTGTCCCCATAGCAACCAGCACTTCCTGTCCAGCTTCCCTCCAGAATTTTTTCCTGTTTCCAGCAGTCAGACGTCCTGACCAGTCCTCCGTCCGTTTGAGGCCTTCCACTCGGTTCCCGGTCAAGGTACCCGGTTTCCGGTCACGAGACCGGCACGTTCACGTAAGTTAGGCGTAGGAAATAGCGCCCCGCTATTTCCCGCCGTTCGGGCCTAAAAACGTAGGGGTAGGCTCCCTCTATCATTCGTACAAATACACGCTTTTTTAACCGATTTCAGTGTTCACGCCAAAACAGACGAACGCTCGGCACTTTATCACTGCTTTTACATATTCGTACGGAAACTACCTAATCTATTATTATTTATATACACAGTAATATTATTACGGGCATTCTCTTATTTCCGTTTGGTCACCCAGGACCAATCTATTTCGTACGATTAAAACACAAACACCTTGCTCTAAATCCATTTTCGGCTAGTTCTTATTCAAATAGGCTACAGTATGCACTAAGTTCTATTTCACAAATTCTACTTTTCTTTACGTATATTCCCTGTTCGGTCATATTGCTACTGATACCTTTTTTTGTCAGTTTGGGGATATAATTAGCTTGTTTAAAAATCTGCCTTGTGATTTTCTTTCTATGTTAACCAGTTAATTTGTTTTACTACTTTTTAAAATATCCACGTCTATCATAAACGTACGGTTTCTATACACTGTGGCAGGATGGCCAGGCTCGTCACAAACTTCAAATGCAACAGTCAGGATAAAATAGTACTGCAGTTTGTCACTTTCCACAATATATACAAGGTTGTGCTCTCCCACAAAATAAAACAAAAAGAAAATAAATCCTACTCCAACTTGGAGACTTACTAAACAGTATTACTAACTATCCAACTGGCCAGCTAATCTAGTTCCCAGTTTTAAACAAAATGAAATACAGCACTTTAAGCAGGTTTCACACAGTACCTTTGTCTCAGGCTTAACTGCCTCCTCTCTCCCAGCTGTTAGACTCTCTGTCTTCAGAGGCTAACCTTTTAAAACCCTAGTGCTGGTTAATTACATTCACCTGGTATATAACATTCAAGGGGTGACTCCCACCAATTAACCCCATCATGCTGGGAATAGAGAGCACTCCAATCTATTACTAACATAGAAAGCCTCTCTGACCTTGCCACAACACATATTTACCTATTAAACACTTCATTTTGTCACATACTAATAAATACTGTTTATAAACACAATATCCGGCACATAAACGTCTGTACTATTCATTTTCCATATAATCACGCTGTCACATATTTTTGGCTTTACAGACTGCATCGGTTTCTCGCTTTTTCTGCGCTAAAGTTGTTTATTTCAAGGTCTTTTTATTACAGGAACAGGTATTGTATTTTATCACTTTGCATTATAAAGCCATAGGCCTAAAATGTTTACATATTGGGTTTTATTACTTACCTCCACACCTGTCGTTAACTATGGAATTTTTCTTCGGTTAACCCTTAGCTCCAGTATTATTCTAGGCTTCCCCCGGTTCTACACAGTTAAACCGTTTCGCATAACGTAATTTCTTTATGTCAAACCAAGGTATAGTTCACAACTCGTTTGTTACTATACCTCATATAAAACCTATCACGGTCTCAAGTTCATTACTACTTTTCCACAGGCTTATGCCCACGGTACGTTAATTCTTTACTATTATTTCTACTCAGACATACGGTCATACAGCCATCAGGCTCCGGAAAACACCAAAACCTGACCCGGTACTCAGCCATACCTTCAGGTACTTACGTCTATACCCAAATACGTCCAATCGTCACCCCAAGGCCTCATCCAGCCTTCTCACAAATATCTATTTCAGCCCAGTCACACACTTAAACCTTCCAGATCCCTCAATGCAGGATCTCACGTTGCGCCCCTAACAAACAACCTACTCCCAATTCAAATCATACGCCACCACGATACGCATAAATACGTCAACATCTGTCTTAAAGCCTCAGGACTCTTCCTCAAGGACAGCATAAGACGAGACTTACCACACTTATTACCACCAGAAGGTTCCAGATACCATTCGCAAGAAGTCAAGGTTAGTATCTACACAACATTCCAGTCCTCTCACCTTATCCTTAAATATACAATTGAACTGGCTACAGGGTCTAGGCTAATGCCTTAGCGCACCCTATCAGAAAACCCGTCCCAGCGAGGCCTTCCACCCCCCCCCACCTCAACACGGAGGTACGGCCCCACGCCCAAATCATAGTTACAAGCCTCGCATGCCCTACTACAGGGCGCTAGTCAGGGCCTCACCTGTCACGGCCACACGTTTTGATTTCTCTCTACTGTCACCGAGAGGCCAACATCCCGCCACCACGTCTGTGGCAACTACGTCATAAGCCAAATCATAGGTAGAGCCTCTCACCGCCACTTGGCATTAGCAGGGCCTCACCTATCCAAACATTCAACAGTTAAGTTTTTCGCTTTGGCATCTAGCATTACAGTCCAGTTCTTCCATATACACCACCCCACATACCCCGCCTACTTACCTTACGCCCCTTCTAATATATCTTTCACATAATCATTCCTTTTAGAATGTCCCAAGAACCTATTCCAACCAAAGAATTGACAGAAGAAACTCCATTCACGCCTACCAGACCCGGGTCTCCAGGCGAATCACTCACTCTTTCAACCCCCACGTCCTTGAGAGCATGGACTATTCCCAAAATTACGGCTGAGCTTAGGCTCAGGGGAATCCCCTTTCCGGCCACAGCTAGGAAGGCTGAACTTTATAGGCTACTTACTCACCGAGCCCAGGCCAGGGACTAGCTCTCAAGGACAACCACCAAGCAACAGCACGGCCACCCAGGATACCCTGGCAGAGATCTTGGCCAATCTACAGACCCTCAATAGCAGGCTATCTAAGGTGGAAAGCGCCATCTCCTCCCCAGGTACTACCACGGTAGTCCCAGTCGCTTTCACGGCTGTACCTACTATACCAACATGCCCTCCTATACTCCCCCCTCCAGCACCGGGCACAGCCATTACACCATTTGAGTCACCAGCACACTCCATCCCTGACTCTATCAGGAAAGATATCCTAGACGGGAAGGATGTGTGTCTGGTGTCCTTGCTCATAGCCTCACAGGATGTACTTGAGAACAAGGCATTCAATTACGGTGATATCTCTGTGGTGCTCAAGACAAGGGATCCCAGGCTTAATCATCTGGTGGATTATCTCACCACAGGGTTCACTAAAGGGTTTCTCACGGGTATTGTTGCCATTCCCCCAGGTACACTAGAATGCCCTAATCTCCAGTCAGCACGTTTAGACCCAGTCTCCATAGACACTCTCATTGCCTCTGAAATCACCAACGGTTTCATGATCGGCCCCTTCACCTCTTCACCATTCTCCTCCTGGCGCACTAACCCCATTGGTTTTGCTATTCACAAATATTCTAAAAAAAAAAAACAAAAAAAAAAAAAACGTCTAATTATTGATTTATCGGCACCGCACTCCTCTTTTGTTCCAAGCATAAACGCACTCATTCCAGCAGACGAATTCTCACTTCAGTACGTAACCATCGACGACGCCATACAGTCCATCATATCATCTGGTAATCGACCCTGGCTTAGCAAAACGGACATCACAAACGCGTTTAAATTACTACCCATGCACCCCTCACTCTGGCACTTACACGGTGTTAAATGGCGAGGGAAGTATTACGTAAGTCTACACGACTCACTTTCAGTTCTCGAAGCAGCCCCAAACTGTTCGACATTTTCGCAGAGTCACTATGCTGGCTGCTTCTGAACGTCACCAGGTGTCACTCCATTATCCACTACCTCGACGACTTTTTACTAATAGAGCCAGGGTCACCTTCACCCACAGCAATCAGAAGCACTACTGCACTATTTTCCACACTTGGAGTCCCTTTGTCCACAGCCAAAACTATAGGCCCCACAACTAAATTGACCTTTCTGGGGATAGAACTGGACTCGGTTAACCTCAGAGCTAGCCTCCCCCACGACAAACTGTCACGTTTGAGAGGGGAGATGACTTGTTCCTGCGGAATGATGTTTGCACTAGAAAATAACTTCAGTCCCTTCTCGGATCCCTGAACTTTGCGATGCGCATCATTCCGCAGGGAAGGTCTTTCATATCCAGACTCCTTTGCCTGCTGCATGGAGTTCCGGACTCTGGCACAGTTTCTTTGGACCCCCATGCCAAGGCTGACTTAGCTATGTGGGGGAAGTTTTTGAAGGACTGGAATGGAATCTCCATGTTTATTCCCCCTCTCTCCACCTCTTCACCCATCATCCACACAGACGCAGCAGCCAATACCGGTTTTGCAGCCATTTTTGGGAACCACTGGTTCAGGGGCCATTGGCCCACTGATACGGATGCCTTGCCAGGATTCAGAGAGACCTCAGCACTATTTGAAATTTATCCCATTGTGGCGTCCGCACACACCTGGGGTCATCTCTGGTCTGGCAAGGCAGTCAAATGCTACTCTGATAACTCGGCAGCTTGCAAAATCGTGAACAAAGGGCGATCATCTTCCCTGACCATCATGCGGCTGATTCGCAAGCTGACCTGGTTGGCAGCAACCGTCCAGTTTCACTTAGTTTGTTTTCACATCCCGGGTATTCACAACACGGCCGCTGACGCTCTTTCTCGTTCTCAATTTCAGGCATTTTCTCAGGCACTCCCAACGGCTCACCTACAACCATCCAGGACACCACGGTTCCACGATCTAATCCTGGATTAAGCACACTCTTGAACCACGCTAGAGCACTCACTCACCAAGCATTATCACCAAACACGGCTATCACTTACAATAGGGCTCTTAATATATTTAATAAATTCACAGCAGAGTTCGGTTTACAAGGTGACTTCTCTATTCAAACCATGGTGGCTTTTGCCTCTTTTTTCCACCTACACCTTAAACTATCTCACACTACCATTAAACTATATCTCACGGGGTCCAGCACCACAGCCTCACCTTTTTTTTCCTAACAACACACCTTTCCTGTCTTCATACCCCGTCAAAAAGGTTTTGAAAGGAATATCAAAGGTTTCACCTCCACTCTCTACCATTAGATTACCTATAGATGGGCCTATCTTCAGGTCACTTAGCAATCTCCTTGACACAGCCCCATTCGACATCGGCACAAATACGGTGATCAAATCTGCTTTATATCTCGCTTTCTACGGTTTTCTCAGACCTAGAGAGTTCACCGTAATTTGTCAAGGAGATACGAAGCTAAGACTTAAAATATCACACCTCACTAAAATAGAGGATCACTACCAACTTTCGATCCCTACAACTAAAACCAACCGGTCACTACACCCTACTATAATTCCTCTCTTCCCTACTGATAATGCCTGGTGTCCGGTAAAAGTACTAGACCACCTACGGTCAACTCTGCACGGTCACCTACTGGACTCTCCGCTCTTAACACTACAAGGGCACCCGTTAACCACAGCAAAATTGATGGTTCATATCAGAATTCTGTTATCTAAGCTCGGACACAACCCGATTGCATTCTCTAGGCACTCCTTCCGTATAGGAGCAGCCTCTAGCACTAACACACCAGTCCATATCATCAAGAGACTGGGGCGGTGGAAATCCTCCATATATACTGCATATATTCCACAGCCGGAGAAAGAGCTTCGCCAAGCTTTCAGCAACTTGGTTTTGTAAAAAATGCAATAAAGTGTGTATTTCTCGAATTTATCTTTTTGCCCTCTTTTATTTACAGGCCCACTCGTACGTTGGTTTCGGCACACCACAACCAACTTTGCTCACAGTTACTATCCATTACGTATTTAAATTCCGAGCACAAGTTAAAAGGCCTGAACTTGTGGAGGCCTGAATTTGTGGGAGGAGTAAGTCCCCTACTTAAACTCCCAGCCCCTACTCACCTCTGCCTTTCAGCTGATTGTTCCCACCCACCTACACCCTGTTATCATTACATTCTCCTTGGTGGGCCCTCTTTTATTTACAGGCCCACTCGTACGTTGGTTTCGGCACACCACAACCAACTTTGCTCACAGTTACTATCCATTACGTATTTAAATTCCGAGCACAAATATATATATATATATATATATATATATATATATACACATATTTTTTTTTCTTATGTATTGGTTATTTTGTACTGCTGCTCCAGTAAATTCTGCCGTGAGGGAATGGGGGGGAGGGAATGAGACACATGGACTCATTTTTGCACTGGATCCCAGTGGTTTCTAGTTACACCTCTGCTTAAAACATAGTTACTGTGAAAGAGTAAACAAAAATGTATGCTATCTATATTCTAAATCAGGCTTATATTTTAAATTGGTGCTATGCTCTAAGCAATATTCTGCTAGAAAATCTTGGGTTTCTGGCATTCATGTGGATGTTACTTTGACACGTACCACCTACCTAGAGATTGTTGCAGGCCATATACACCCCTTAATGGCAATGGTGCTCCCTGTTGGCAGTTGCCTCTTTAAGCAGAATAATGCACCCTGCCACACTGCAAACATTGTTCGGGAATGGTTTAGGTAACATATACACACATACAGATACACAGACACACAGATACAGACACATATACAGACACACATGAAAAATGTACACGATTTTCTTACCTTTTGGGTGCAGGAGGGTGGCTACCCTGAAGTCCAGTCGGCTGGGAGAGGATGCTGGGAGTCAGAGGTTCTCCCACTAGTCGCCCTTTCCTCACTTCCTTTTCCTCCTGTGCGGTTCTGTGTTATCTGTGTTATCCGGTAGGCTTTTACTTCCAGTGCTGCCAACATTATAGGTTAAAGGGTTGCAGTACCCTAATGGGCCTGTGAAAACACTTTGCTATTAGGGGTCCTAAGTGCATGGGTCACCCGAGGAACCCCTGCAGAGTGTGGTCCCCGGTGTAGCCACTGTGCTAATGTCTTTGATGCCAGATACCACAGTAGAGATTTGGAAGTTGTGTGGCGTTCATGCCTTGAAGCATCAGAGCTGTTTTGACAGTACAAGGAGAACCTTAACGATATTAGGCAGGTGGTTTGATTGTTGTGACTGATCAGTGTACGTATAGGATATTTAGTTGGAAAATAATAATTTTTTCACATTTTTGCTTTTAATAATTTTAAAGATCTAAATATATTCACGTATCAGTCCTTTTTGCTAAATGCCTCCTATGTCAAGGATCTAAATCATTTGTAGTAGTTAATACTAATTCCCCCAATGCCATACCAAATCCTTGAATGATACCTGGGACTCCGTGGTGTGAGCTCTGAGCTTAACCGTGCTCACATCCAAACTGCAGAACAATTCATGGAACATTCTAACGTCTGGAATGGGTTAAGATAAATGTGCTATTTTGTGGCAAACTGCTAAGTAAAATGCAATCAGAATAACTCTCACTGTTTGGCCTTTGCTCTTCCTATAAAATTATAGCTTTGTGGTTTATTCAGTCTGCACACAGTCAATTATTAAAAGTAAATAACTAAAATGAAACCAGGTTACATTTCATTCAGAAGGGCCTAACCATCAAATGAAGCAAGTTTAAAGTAATGCTACACAGCACAGCTGAGGCTAATGAGTTCGGCTCTGTAAGAGAGACAAACTGTACTTGTGCTTCAAACAAATTTTTACTGATTTCCTCAAACATCAAAAATAGCTTCAATGACGCCAGAAACCTCTCCTCAGAGAGAATGGATGAGTCAAAAATGGGCTGCTGAACTTGAAATTTTCATCCACTGATCTACATATTTTAAAATTAAAATTGTAAGTGAGTTTTAGTCATTTAAAACATTATACTTGAGACGCAGAAAGTTTATCCGGGTTAGAAGAGATTATAAATGGCAAAATATCACAAAAACTAAAATGTTGAAGCATTGTTAAAATCTTTTGACCTTCTGTCACCTTAAAATGTACATCTTAACAAATAATTGGGAATTATAATATGTGTAGAATCAAAATGCATAGAATATGGAGATAGTTAATATCTCATTCTAGTTGTTTTAACCCCTTAAGGACACAGCTTCAGAAGATTGACTTACGCTTAATGACACAAGCAATTTTTGCATTTTCTTGCTGTTTGCGTTCAACTGCAATTTGCATCTCTCTCATTTATTGCACCGACACATATTATATACTGTTTTTTAAAGGACAGAAAGGGCTTTAATTTGATATAACACACATATATATATATATATATATATATATAAATTCTTACTTATTATAAAAAAAAATACAGAAAAATGCAAAAAAATGAAAAATATTGTTTTTTTTTTACAGTTTTTGCAATTATAATGTGTGCATAATTAGTGCAGGTTAAGGAAAGTAATTAAAAATAAATTCATTTATTTGTTCTGATTTACAGAATATATAATGTGTCTGGGATTTTAAGTTTTTTTTGGTAGTTACAGGTCACAAAGCACAAGGAGTAAAATAAAATTTTAATGTGGAGCGATTTTAGAATTTGGTATGTTTGTCTTGTAAGCCTAATAGCCATAAAATAAAACAAAATTGCCACACAAAAGTATATTTTTATATAAAGTAGACATCACAGGCTATTTACCTGAGGTTGTTTTGACACTTTCTACGTAGCCATTTTACCGCCAACCTCTGCTAAATATTGGAGTAAAATTGTGTTTTTGGGGGGTTTTCGCACACAAACGTAAGAACTTCTCATGTGTATTTTGTAAAGTTGGTGTGTGCTATTCCTGTACAAAGTTTTATTATGTGTTCAGTTACTTCTGCTGACTACAACGGTACCCCCATTGTATGTCTTGGGCACTATTTTGTGAAGCTACAGTGCCATATAGGAGACCTGTCCTTTTCAGTATTCACAGTAGAATTTTGAGAGAGGGATTTAATGAGCCTATGCTTCCATTTGGGGTATTATAACAGTTTGACTGTTCAAAAACCCCCACAAAGGCCTACCATTTGTAAAAGTAGACACTCCAGGGTATCTCATAAGGTGCATATTGTGCCTTAACATGCCCCCATTTTTTTACCATTACATGCCAAAGTATGTGGTAAAAAATAATTTTGTGCATTTTTTACATACGGATTGCATTTTTGCTGTGCATTTTGTATATTTCATATGTGCCACTAAGTTCAAACCCCCCAAATTATGCTCAGCTAAGTCTTCTGAGTAAAAGGACACCCCCATTGTATGTCTATGGCACTATTTCGTGAAGCTACAGTGCCATACAGGAGACCTGTCCTTTTCAGTATTCACAGTAGAATTTTGAGAGATGGATTTAATGAGCCTATGCTTCCATTTGGGGTATTATAACAGTTTGACTGTTCAAAAACCCCCACAAAGGCCTACCATTTGTAAAAGTAGACACTCCAGGGTATCTCATAAGGTGCATATTGTGCCTTAACATGCCCCCATTTTTTTACCATTACATGCCAAAGTATGTGGTAAAAAATAATTTTGTGCATTTTTTGACATACGGATTGCATTTTTGCTGGGCATTTTGTATATTTCATATGTGCCACTAAGTTCAAAACCTCCAAATTATGCTCAGCTAAGTCTTCTGAGTAAACAGACATCCCCAATGAATGTCTTTGGCACTATTTTGTGAAGCTACAGTGGCATATTGGAGACCAAGCCATATCAGTTTTTACAGAACTTTGAATTTTGACACTGGGCCTATGTGCAATTTCCAAGCATCTTCGCAGGTTTTAAATTCAAACTACCCCACAAAGGCCTACCATTTCTTAAAGTAGACACCCCAGGGTATTTCAAAAGGCATATTTTGAACCTTAGCGTGGGATCATTTTTCCGCTAGCTTGTACCAGGTGTAGTGGTCATAAGCGTTTTTTCTGTATTTTTGACACACAAAGTGAGTTTGCACAGTATATTTTGCAAACCTTATGTGTACCACCACTCTATAATACTTTATATGTTGCTCAGCTATGTCGGCTGAGTACAAAAATACCCCCGTATGTACTTTTGCCAGGTATATGTGGACATCGGAGGGGCACATTTGGGACACAGCCATTCCATTTTTTTCAAACTTTAAATTTTTACGCTGTGACCATGTCCCATTTTAGAGTATTTTACCAGGCTATATAATCCAAATACCCCAATAAAGCCATACCATTTCTTAAAGAACACATCCCAGGGTATTTCAAAAGGCATATTTTGAACCTTAGTGTGGGATCATTTTTCCGCTAGCTTGTACCAGATGTAGTGGTAATAAGCGTTTTTTCTGCCTTTTTGACACACAAAGTGAGTTTGCACAATATATTTTGCAAACCTTATGTGTGCCACCACTCTATAATACTTTATATGTTGCTCAGCTATGCTGGCTGAGTACAAAAATACCCCCGTATGTACCTTTGCCAGGTATATGTGGACATCGGAGGGGCACATTTGGGACACAGCCATTCCATTTTTTTTCAAACTTTAAATTTTTACGCTGTGCCCATGTCCCATTTTAGAGTATTTTACCAGGCTATATAATCCAAATACCCCATAAAGCCATACCATTTCTTAAAGAAGACATCCCAGGGTATTTCCAAAGGCATATTTTGAACCTTAGCGTGGGATCATTTTTCCGCTAGCTTGTACCAGGTGTAGTGGTAATGAGCGTTATTAAATTAATTTTTTAACTTTTTAAAACTTTTTTTATTTTTTAAAACAATTTTTTAAACTTTTGTTTTGCTTATTATTTTTTTTAAAGTTTCCTAAACTTTCGTAAAACTTTTTTTTACAGATTTAACATTTTTCTAAGCTTTTTCTTTTACCGTTAACCCCTAACTAGCAGTAAGCAGCACTAACAGTAAATTCCCCATTTTCCCATAACTCCCACCCACCCCAGCTAGCAAAATATTTAATTATACAATATTTAAATTAGTTAATTAAATAAATTTAACCCCTGAGGGTTAACAAATAAATAAAAGTTAATCGTCAGGGGTTAAAAAAAAAAATTAGATCACAGTATAATACTGTGATCTGTATTTTGATCACTGTAGGCAGTGATAGACTGGCAGGGAAGGGGTTAATTTTTATTTGGACTGGGTAAAGGGTTTTTTTTTTTAATTTTTTACTTAAACGTTATTAAAACTTTTTTTTAACTTAATTTTTTTACTTTTTAAAGCTTATTTTAAAACTTTTTTTAACGTTAACCCCTAGTTAGCCTAACACTAATTCCCCCAATTCCCCACTAACTTCCACCCTCCCCAGCTAGCTAAATTTATAATTTTAAAATATTTAAATTAATTAATAAAATAAATTTAACCCATGAGGGTTAAAAAAAAAGAATTAACCCTCAGGGGTTAAAAAAAATAATCAGATCATATTAAAATGTAATCCCTGCCAATTGATCACTGTAGTCAGTGATCAATTGGCAGGGAAGGGGTTATTTTTTATTAATATGGGTAAAGGGGGGGTAAAGGGGGGTGGGATTTTAATTTAACTTTTTTTTTGAAGATCCGTCTCCCTGCACTTCACACTGAACCCGGAAGTGCAGGGAGGCGGAGGTGAGTATGCAGAGCACATGTGCCCGCTCAGACATGCTGTCAGAGCGGGCACATGTACTGGGGCAGCCCGATCCGGTGCTCCCGGTCTGCCTCTAATACAGAGGCAGACCGGAGCACCATTAACCCCACGATCGCCGCGATTGCGGCGATCTGGGGTTAATTTTACCGCGTGACGGACGAGGTCCGTCATCCGTCGTTAAGGGTATCCCCTGGATGACGGACCTCGTCCGTCACCCGTCCTGAAGGGGTTAAGGACTGAGCCAAATGTACACGTTGTGAACAGAACAAAACGTAAACAAAACCTGGCATTTGCGCTATATGTCTGTCCAACCGTAATTCACCTCTTTCATATTAAATGCACCCCCCCCTTATTATATATCATTTTATTCAAGGGAAACAGGGCTTTCATTTAATATCAAATATTTAGCTATGAAACATAATTTAATATGAAAAAAATGGGAGAAAATAAGAAATTTTGTTATTTTTTTAGTTCTACATGACATTTTAACTGTCAATGTCATAATACTGTTTGCTTTTACTGCAATAAAATACACATATTTGTATTCAGCAAAGTCTCACGTGTAAAACAGTACCCCCTATGTACAGGTTTTATGGTGTTTTGGGAAGTTACAGGGTCAAATATAGCGTGTTACATTTGAAATTGAAATTCGCCAGATTGGTTACGTTGCCTTTGAGACTGTATAGTAGCCCAGGAAATAAATTTACACCCGTAATGGCATACCATTTGCAATAGTAGACAACCCAAGGTATTGCAAATGGGGTATGTCCAGTCTTTTTTAGTAGCCATTTGGTCACAAACACTGGCCAAAGTTAGCGTTAGTATTTGTTTGTGTGTGAAAAATGCAAAAAACATACATTTTGGCCAGTGTTTGTGACTAAGTGGCTACTAAAAAAGACTGGACATACCACATTTGCAATACTTTGGGTTGTCTACTATTGCAAATGGTATGCCATCATAGGGGTAATTTTCATTCTTGGGCTACCATAGGGTCACAAAGGCAACGTAAGCAATCTGGCGAATTTTAATGTGAAAAAAATGAAACACAAGCCTTATATTTGACGCTGTAACTTTTGAAAACACCATAAAACCTGTACATGAGGGGTACTGTTGTACTCAGGAGACTTCGCTGAACACAAATATTTGTGTTTCAAAACAGTAAAAAGTATCACAGCAATAATATCGTCCGTGTAAGTGCTGTTTGTGCGTGAAAAATGCAAAAAACGTCACCTTTACTGGCGATATCATCATTGTAATACATTTTACTGTTTTGAAACACTAATATTTGTATTCAGCGAAGTCTTCCGAGTAAAACATTACCCCCCATGTACAGGTTTTCTGGTGTCTTGGAAAGTTATAGGGTTAAATATAGTGCTAGCAGATTAAATTCCCTATACTTTCGGCAATTAGGATACCTAATTCTGTAAAAATATTACTTAAATATATGTGTAGAATTAATATATGTATATATATATACATATGTATATATATATATATATATATATATATATATATATTATTTTTTTTAAATATTTTTATTTATATTATTATTTATTTATTAAAAATTCTTAAGAAACGCAGTCTTATTACCCATAGGGTCTCGATGCGCATACCAGCAATAAAACAGATATAGGTATATATATAGGTATTTGATTAGGTAGCTACTTGCTATTGATTGCTGTGTAAATTAGCTATTGTTTGCTAATAAGCAGAGGCCTGCCCAGGTGTTAAACATTCCTAGTGGGAGGTGATTTGAGGAGTATATAAGGGCTGTTGTCATTAGCTTGGCTAATAGAGCTTGGTTGCTTCATCTAAGTGTTGCTTCTAAGTGTGTGTGTGGTTGGAGATATTCTGGAGAGTTTTACAGAAGCTTCAACTGTCTAAGAGTTGTGCTAAGAGTTTTCTTTTTTACTGTTACAGGTAAGATTCATCTGTAGGAAAAGGTTACTGATTGCACAAGGTTTGATTTCCTGTTGGTAATTATAAGGCATTTGATTTGATTAGGTAGCTACTTGCTATTGATTGCTGTGTAAATTAGCTATTGTTTGCTAATAAGCAGAGGCCTGCCCAGGTGTTAAACATTCCTAGTGGGAGGTGATTTGAGTTGTATATAAGGGCTGTTGTCATTAGCTTGGCTAATAGAGCTTGGTTGCTTCATCTAAGTGTTGCTTCTAAGTGTGTGTGTGGTTGGAGATATTCTGGAGAGTTTTACAGAAGCTTCAACTGTCTAAGAGTTGTGCTAAGAGTTTTCTTTTTTACTGTTACAGGTAAGATTCATCTGTAGGAAAAGGTTACTGATTGCACAAGGTTTGATTTCCTGTTGGTAATTATAAGGCATTTGATTTGATTAGGTAGCTACTTGCTATTGATTGCTGTGTAAATTAGCTATTGTTTGCTAATAAGCAGAGGCCTGCCCAGGTGTTAAACATTCCTAGTGGGAGGTGATTTGAGTTGTATATAAGGGCTGTTGTCATTAGCTTGGCTAATAGAGCTTGGTTGCTTCATCTAAGTGTTGCTTCTAAGTGTGTGTGTGGTTGGAGATATTCTGGAGAGTGTTGCTTCTAAGTGTGTGTGTGGTTGGAGATATTCTGGAGAGTGTTGCTTCTAAGTGTGTGTGTGGTTGGAGATATTCTGGAGAGTGTTGCTTCTAAGTGTGTGTGTGGTTGGAGATATTCTGGAGAGTGTTGCTTCTAAGTGTGTGTGTGGTTGGAGATATTCTGGAGAGTGTTGCTTCTAAGTGTGTGTGTGGTTGGAGATATTCTGGAGATAAACTGGAGGTAATCTGAGGTATTCAAGAGGATAAATAAAAAAAAAGGTAAAATTTGTTTGATTTAAATTATTCGCCTCATTGGAATGGCAGACTTAGTTCAGTGTAATAGTTGCTTTGCATTTGTTTCACGTTCCACTTTTTGGAGGTTTGGTTGTTGTCTAATCTGTAGACAGTTCTCTATCTTGCGGCAGGAGATTGTATTGAAGTCTGAGATTTGTAAATTATCTGGTAAACAAATTCAGGCTGGAACTACTGCAAAGCCATTGCCGCAGAGACATACTAGGAATGGCAGATGGATTACTGTAGGATCTGGTAGACTTGGAGTTGTGGATAAAAGGCATATTGCACAGTCTGTTGTTCTACATAATTCATTTTCTGCACTTTCAGAGTGTAGTGGTGTCCTGGAGATAGGCACTGAGGCTAGTGGTGTTGTGCAGAGAGGCACTGAGGCTAGTGGTGTTGTGCAGAGAGGCACTGAGGCTAGTGGTGTTGTGCAGAGAGGCACTGAGGCTAGTGGTGTTGTGCAGAGAGGCACTGAGGCTAGTGGTGTTGTGCAGAGAGGCACTGAGGCTAGTGGTGTTGTGCAGAGAGGCACTGAGGCTAGTGGTGTTGTGCAGAGAGGCACTGAGGCTAGTGGTGTTGTGCAGAGAGGCACTGAGGCTAGTGGTGTTGTGCAGAGAGGCACTGAGGCTAGTGGTGTTGTGCAGAGAGGCACTGAGGCTAGTGGTGTTGTGCAGAGAGGCACTGAGGCTAGTGGTGTTGTGCAGAGAGGCACTGAGGTTAGTGGTGTTGTGCAGAGAGGCACTGAGGCTAGTGGTGTTGTGCAGAGAGGCTTGAAGACTATGGTGAGGCCTAATAGAAAGCAGTTGTTGTTGGGGGATTCCATCATAAGAGGTGTGGAGATGGACAATGGTGGTCTTGTGAGGTGTCTTCCCGGAGCTACTGCTCACAGAGACAGGAGACGTATCTGTAATATTGTTAAGCAAGCAAAGCAGGAAGGGGAATTGGATGTACTTGTCCATTTAGGGACAAATGACTTGGCTTGCAATGAGGTTTCAGAGGTTAAGGAAGTTTTTAGTGTTTTTGCCAATGATATACGGCAGGTTGCTTCCACACTGTCATTCTCTGAAGCTCTGCCTGTGCATAACACTCAGAACGACAGGCGGATGCATATTAGGGACTTTAACTTGTGGCTTGGTGAATGGTGTCGGGAGCAAGGATTTGGCTTTATTGCTCATGGTAGCTCTGTTTGGAATGGAAATAAACTGTACAAAAAAGATGGTTTGCATCTTTCTCAAAAGGGAACAAATGTTCTCAGTGAGCAGTTCAGAGGTTTTGCTAGGATGTTTTTAAACTAGGAGGGGGGGGCAAAAGGGTGATAAAACATCAATCCAATTGTCCCCCAAAACACGGACAGAAGGTGCCTGCAGCAAGTGTGTTAAAAAATGATAAGCTTAGAGTCATGTCTACAAATGCTTGCAGTTTAGGGAATAAGATCCATGAACTTGTGGCAATAATGGCAACTGATAGTGTAGATTTAGTCGCTGTTACTGAGACATGGTATAATGAGAAAAATGACTGGGACATAGCAATACCAGGGTACTATTTATATAGAAAAGACAGGGAAGGCAAGAAAGGGGGAGGGGTGGCCCTGTATGTAAAGGATAGCATAAAATCTAGCCTAATAAAGGTTAGTGAGGCGAACATAGAGTCCGTTTGGGTTACGTTAGAATTTGGTAATCACACAGTAACTCGTGTAGGTGTGATTTATAGGCCCCAAGGACAAATTGAAGAGTTAGATAATCTACTAGTTGAAGAAATAGCTAAAATGACAATGAAGGGGGAAGTTATCATCATGGGTGACTTTAATCTTCCTGATGTGAATTGGAAAACAAAAATAGCTACTTGTGCCAGGAGCACACATATTCTAAACTCCCTACTGGGATTGTCTCTAAAACAAGTCGTTGAGGAGCCAACTCGTAAAGAGGCCATACTAGATTTAGTGTTAACAAATGGAGATTTGGTATCAGATATTACTGTAGGTGAAAGTTTAGGATCCAGTGATCATCAGTCAGTGTGATTTAATATAAGAACAGTGACTGAGTCACACCACAGAAAAACAAAAGTTTTAGACTTTAGAAAAACAGACTTTTCTAAAATTAGAATATGTGTAAAGGAGTCATTATCAGACTGGAGCAATTTATATGGAGTCCAAAAGAAATGGGATTATTTAAAAGTTGCACTACTGAAGGCAACAGAAAATTGCATTAGGCTTGTCAGTAAAAGCAAAAAATTCAAGAAACCACTGTGGTACTCCGCAGATGTGGCCAAAATAGTAAAAAACAAAAAGTTAGCATTTAGTAATTATACAAAAACCCAGAGTGAGGAAGACAGAATGACCTATAAGATTAGGCAGAAAGAGGCTAAGCAAGTTATAAGAGCTTCCAAATCCCACACAGAAGAGAAAATAGCACAGTCAGTAAAAAAGGGGGACAAAACTTTTTTTAGATACATAAATGAGAAAAGAAAAGTAAAACAAGGATTAGTTAGATTAAAAACAAAAGAAGGAAGGTATGTAGATGAGGATAAAGGTCTAGCTGACTGCCTCAATGAATATTTTTGTTCGGTATTCACAGATGAAAATGAAGGAAAGGGACCTCAGTTAAGAAAAAGGATAAATTAGTCATTTATTACACGTGAGTTTACAGAGGAAGAGGTTCTATTTCAATTGTCAAAAGTAAAGACAAATAAGTCAATGGGACCTGATGGAATACACCCAAAGCTATTAAAAGAGCTTAGTGGTGTACTAGCAAAACCATTAACAGATGTATTTAACCAATCATTGATAACAGGAGTAGTCCCAGAAGATTGGAAGTTAGCGAATGTTGTGCCCATTCACAAGAAAGGTAATAGGGAGGAGTCGGGCAACTATAGGCCAGTAAGCCTTACTTCAGTAGTGGGGAAAGTGATGGAAACCATGTTAAAGGATAGGATTGTTGAACATCTAAAAACACATGGATTTCAAGACCAGAGACAACATGGGTTTACTTCAGGGAGATCATGCCAAACTAATCTTATTGATTTTTTTGATTGGGTAACTAAAATTATAGATCAGGGTGGTGCAGTAGACATTGCTTACCTAGATTTCAGTAAGGCTTTTGACACTGTTGCACATAGAAGGCTTATCAATAAACTACAATCTTTGAGTTTGGATTCCAATATTGTTGAATGGGTAAGGCAGTGGCTGAGTGACAGGCAACAGAGGGTTGTAGTCAATGGAGTATATTCGAAGCTTGGGCTTGTCACCAGTGGGGTACCTCAGGGATCTGTACTTGGACCCATTCTCTTTAATATTTTTATTAGTGATATTGCAGAAGGTCTTGATGGTAAGGTGTGTATTTTTGCGGATGATACTAAGATATGTAAAAGGGTTGATGTTCCAGGAGGGATAAGCCAAATGGAAAATGATTTAGGTAAACTAGAAAAATGGTCAGAGTTGTGGCAACTGACATTTAATGTGGATAAGTGCAAGATAATGCATCTTGGACGTAAAAACCCAAGGGTAGAGTACAAAATATTTGATAGAGTCCTAACCTCAACATCTGAGGAAAGGGATTTAGGGGTGATTATTTCTGATGACTTAAAGGTAGGCAGACAATGTAATAGAGCAGCAGGAAATGCTAGCAGAATGCTTGGTTGTATAGGGAGAGGTATTAGCAGTAGAAAGAGGGAAGTGCTCATGCCATTGTACAGAACACTGGTGAGACCTCACTTGGAGTACTGTACACAGTACTGGAGACCCTATCTTCAGAAGGATATTGATACCTTAGAGAGAGTTCAAAGAAGGGCTACTAAACTGGTTCATGGATTGCAGGATAAAACTTACCAGGAAAGGTTAAAGGATCTTAACATGTATAGCTTGGAGGAAAGACTAGACAGGGGGGATATGATAGAAACATTTAAATACATAAAGGGAATCAACACAGTAAAGGAGGAGACTATATTTAAAAGAAGAAAAACTACCACAACAAGAGGACATAGTCTTAAATTAGAGGGACAAAGGTTTAAAAATAATATCAGGAAGTATTACTTTACTGAGAGGGTAGTGGATGCATGGAATAGCCTTCCAGCTGAAGTGGTAGAGGTTAACACAGTAAAGGAGTTTAAGCATGCGTGGGATAGGCATAAGGCTATCCTAACTATAAGATAAGCCAGGGACTAATGAAAGTATTTAGAAAACTGGGCAGACTAGATGGGCCGAATGGTTCTTATCTGCCGTCACATTCTATGTTTCTATGTTTCTAGGTATATATATACTGATATATACGTATATATTTATGTATATAGATATATATATTATTTTTTTCCACGTGTATTTTGATATAAATATATATATATTAATATCAAAATACAGTTAGAACAAAATAACACACATCTATATATTTTTTAATAATGTATTTTTAATAATTTTTTCAATTAAATTTTTTTACGTATTTACATATTTATTTTTTATATTATATATATATATATATATATATATATATATATATATATATTTACACTTATTTTAATTTACTTTAATTTAATTTCCAGCCAGCAGGGGGACTAACTGTTATTACAGTTAGTCCCCCTGCTGGCAATGCCTCAGCCAGCTATCCCGGCCATGTGATTGTGAAGTCCTCGCAAGGACCTCACTCTCACATGGCCGGGGGGCTCCCAGGAGGGAGGATCTGCCGCGGGGGGCTCCCTGGGATTCCCCCAACTGCGATCGCCGGCGTGGGATCGCTGGCGACCGGGTAAGTAAGAAAAGACCGGAGGGCGTACAATTACGCCCGGCGGTGTTTAGAGCCGCTTAAAATAGGGCGTAATTGTACGCCCTCCTGTCTTAAAGGGTTAAAGGAACACCATAACATTAATAATAATGTTAAAGGATTTACTCTGAATGCTAATATTATTGGGCCACACTTTTAAAATGTAAAAAAAAAGAAAGTTAAACTCACTTTTAATCCAATGCCTTCCCAGTCTTGTTGCAGCAGCTGCACCACCTCTTTTGAGATTATCCAAATAGATAACTTCAGTCCAATCTAATGTTTCTCACCAAGATGCATTCACAACATTTCACAATGCCAAACATGAAGACTTTCAATAATTATTATTATTTTTTTTTTTTTTAGGTTTATGAAATTTTATTTTTATGGTTTTGCTCTTTATAATTAAAACTTAAACAAATAAGAAGGAATGTTCTGGGGCAGAGCCTGGCAAGCCAGCTGGAAAGACGTGTCTCACCTGAACTCCTGCTGCCGGGGAAGTATACCCGGTGATATCTCGTGCTGACGTGCAGGGAAACTCACTCTGGGGAGCCCTATACACTGGGGACCCCTACATGCAACTTTTTTAATTCTTTATTTTTGTAGTGCTTAGAGTAACAATCATGCTTATGTCGCCACGACGGCCGATACAAGCCGCAGAGATAACACAAAGTAAACAATATCTTGGCATTAAATGACAGCACATTTTTTTAAATGAATATAGGAATAATAATTGAACATTGCATGCGTGATACATAAACAGGTAATAGCATAGATTGGTTACATGCGCTCTATTGGAGTCAAGCTTTGTCATCGTCATGTGTGGCTAAGATCTAAGTTTAACTGAAAATACTTTGGTTTCCTGGTGCGTAATCGTCAATAAAGCATTGATTTGCATTTTACATAAACATCAACTTTGTATATTGCAAGATAACTGAAGTCATGCACTGTTTTTTCAAAGGAGCAGAAATAGAGTATAAAATATTCTTGCACAACAAACATATCAAAACTTTACATACTGGCTGACATACATCAGTGAGGCTAGCTAGAGTGTGGCCAGAAGAAATGTATGCATCCAGAGGGAATTGAGCAAATAAGTGATGCGCATTTAACGTTTGTAGAATAAAATAGGCTAACCGTCGTTGAGTCATCTCCCTAAAACACGTGTATTTGTTATAGCCGGGCAGCGTGATAGCAGTCACGGGAGTTACGAAATGTAAATAGGTCTTACTAGCCTGACTAGTCACAATAAGCTATAGAAAATAATAATGCATAACAAATAATAGGGTGAGATGTATACTGTACAATCCTAATGACAAAGTAGGCGATATGAATGTGTACTCTTTGTACTGTGGATTAGTATTGAAGATATCAAGCAAATTTAAATAGAAGAATATAAAAGAAAAGCAAGTGCTTAAGGATTAATGTAAAACCTAAGTAAATTCACACGAGTAGGCACCTCGTTCAGCATGCAGTGGTAAGTCTATCATCTATAGACGTGGTGGCGTGGCAGTAGGCCCACCCGCCTTACAGCAGCGAAAGTCAGCCAACTCCCATAGTTGGCGGGAGCGATGTGCTGTCCAAAGAGTCCCATGGAACCTTGGTGTCATCGGTCCAGTGAGCCGGTGGGGCTCTGCCACCGCCCCCCAGTCTTCTGTGAGTACCTCGAGTGGAGAGGGTCTGGGCTTGGCGGCAAGTCGGCCTCTTCGCTCCCAACGTAGATCTGTAGGCTAGTGTCATTCTTTGTACTCCTGATGCAGGTGTGAAGACCTTCTGGGTATCAGTAGCGGCTGTGCGGCTCCTTGGGTGGCCGATGCGTTGAGTCACCCTCCCAGCTCCGCTGGCCGCGGGCCGAGCGTAGGCTCTCCGAGTGCGTTGCCTCGGCTTGGATAGCGGTTGGCAGTGTGTGGGGGGTCTCATGGTATGTCGGGACCCAGGCTGGCGGTGTTGAATGCGTGGTCTGTGGCCCTCGAGTCTGGGCATAGCCCTCATTCTCCTCTGCTGTTTCGCACCGGTCTGTGGCATAGTTGTGTGTATGGGAGCCGGTTTGTGTGCAGGCGAGGTGGTGGGTAATGGAGAGACCGTTGTAGTCGCCTGAGTCCGAGCCAGTGCGGCCCACAGCTGTGCCCAAAAATGGTCGAAGGCTGCTGCTATGCGGTCCTCTTGGGGGGTCCCGCTTGCCTGTAGCGCCAGTAGAGGTTGGGTGGGTGTAGGCCTAGAAGCCTGGTCTGCAGCCGCCATCCTGGTAGCTGAGTGAGGGATGCAGGTAGTCGCAGAGGCTGTTAGGGTCCTGTGGCCCTGTGGAATGTGGACCGGGATAACCCCCGTCGGTCCATGGGGGGGGGAACGTGGGCTCAGCAGCATGTCAGTCGGGTATGGAAGCGGTGGGAGAGCGGCCGTCTCTCCCATGCCTCCCACGTGCGTAGGCCGCATGTTGGTGCCGAGCAGGGTATCCGCGTTTGAGGTGTCGACATGTAGATCTCGATGTCCCCGGCTCGGTAGCAGCGTTTAAGGGCCCGGATTGGGTATCGATTTTGGCAGATTCTGCGATTTTTTGTCTGTTTGCTCCGGAGCTGTTGCTGCTTGCGTCTGGTCGGTTCAGCGGTCAGGCCCCGCCCCCCTTCAATAATTATTTTAATGATTAAATGCCTCTAGTGATTGTCTCTTTAATAGCCGCTGGATGCACACTTATTAACAAACTTTGCTGTTTCTCACAAACAGTAATGCTAACATTTGCCAAAGTACATGGACTGGTTCCTGC
Source organism: Pelobates fuscus (assembly GCF_036172605.1). Lineage (NCBI taxonomy): Eukaryota > Metazoa > Chordata > Amphibia > Anura > Pelobatidae > Pelobates > Pelobates fuscus. The sequence goes on along the minus strand of NC_086317.1, from coordinate 433,343,957 downwards.
CAATCTCCCGTGACCACCTTCCGGGACAGAGGTGGGTAGACAAGAGAGCAGGCTACATAGGACACAGTACAAGGGGCACATCCACATTCTAGTGCCTAATCCCTTTCTTCATTTTGAAATCTGTCAGACAGGTCCCTGTGACCGCTTTTCACTGTGACAGTACCCAACCAGGCAGAACTGTCCTGGCAAATTCAGGGCTGTTTACACCAGGGGCGTACCTAGAGCATTTGGCACCTGTGGCGGATCCTGTGTTTGGCTCTGTGCCTCCCACCACCCCCCCCCCCCCCCCCCCATTCAAATGTAAAAAAAAAAACATCCACAAATGTATTTATTTTTAATGTTTTCTAATGTTTTTTTTATTTGTATATCTATCTTCTACAAAACCCTGCTGGGTCCCCCTTCTACAAAACACCTGCCCCCTCTACAAAAACCCTGCACCCGCCCTCTACAAAAAACCTTGCCAGTACAGGGTTTGAAGACGAGATCTGTTAGTTGAAACAAAAACACATTCATGCAAATGACCATCATTGTCAGCATGTCAATTTTTAGAGGATGTTTTGGTTTTCAATGCAGGTTTCATGTGTAGGTAATCTCTGAGACGACAACCCCTTACTTCTATCAGGTACACTTGTTTGAGATATATACATTTAATATACTTTTTTTGCATTAGATATAATTACTACCTTTGTTTATGCTACTGAAATAAATTATTATGGTGTCTTTAATAAGCACTAATTTCTGTCAGTTCTCTAACATTAGAAACTTTATTTCTCTATGTTGTTCCTATCACGTCGCCCATTGCCTTCTGTATTTTTCTTGAACAGGTCACTCTGACCAGTAATCATGCTACTTAGCTTGTTTGTTCTGCCTGTTTATTTGACTAGATACAATAATTTATATTAATTACTGGGGCTGTGTACTTGCTCTTATTTCATACATTAAACATTTTGTGTTCACAGCAAGGGGTTTTCATAGATTATCTTCAAATCATTTTTCCTTGCTAGAACCATTTATCTACAGTTAATTTCATACTGTGAAGTGTCTCCCAAAGATACAGAAGTCTTTAGATGTAAGGGCTTGGAATTCTTACTTTTTAAAAAAACATTTTCTGAGAAAATAAACCAGACACTTGTTCCAACTTTAAGAAAGCAGGTGGCACACTAATTATTTCACGTGATCCTTAGGTGTTTCATGTGACATAGATCCACCAAATTTACCAAGTGTGTAAAATAATACTTGCAATAAAGAAACAAAAAAACAATATAAAATGATAATACAATCTTCAACTGTACAATGTATTTGTCTGACTTATTATTATTATTATTATTATTACTGGTATTTATATAGCGCCAGCATATTCCGAAGGGGGAGATTTAACAATAAATGAGACAATTACAAAAACTTACAGGAACAATAGGTTGAAGAGGGCCCTGCTCAAAAGAGCTTACAGTTTAGAAGAGATGGGGCGTAAAACACAACAGGAGAGGAGGTAGCGGTGGAGTGAAGCAGAGCTGGAGGAGGGAAAAGAGTGCTGCCCTTTAGGAGAGAGCAAGAGACAGGTATGCGAGGTAGAAGTTACTCTGGGAGGCCATAAGCTTTCCTAAAGGAATGGGTTTTAAGGCACTTTTTAAATGATTAGAGACTAGGGGAGAGCCTCATGGTCGTAGGCAGGATATTCCAAAAGACCCACCTGCGAGAAGTCCTGCAAGCGTGAGTTGGCCGTACGGGTGTGAGCAGCGGACAGGAGAAGGTCACCGCCAGAGCAGAGAGACCGAGAAGGGGCATACCTGTGGATCAGTGAAGAGATATAGGAGGGGCTAGAATTGGTTAGTGCTTTATAGGTGTGAATAGGTGTGGTTCTGACACTGAAGTGTCTGACACTGGTCCTGCTTATTCTCTCTAAGTACTTTAAGATTGCAATGATTATTCACATCAAAGCATTGTTTAGCCTATAGAATAGTGAATTCAATTAGATATACCCTTTAATTCAAAATATTAGTAGATATAAGGAATATGCATATCATGATAATTTTTAACTTTTTCAGAAATATAAGCCATTCCATCTTTGTTGACTTTTTTGCTATAAAAATTGGCTACACAAAGGGGAATATAAAATTGTTTACTGGCTTTGATTAAATCCTTATGAATGATTCAGCTTGCTACTAATACAGTTGTCTTTTGAGGGTTGCAAGATTGTAACCTTAACACACAGATAGCAATTACAAGGGTCAAAAGATGATCTCTTCTTTAAAATTACCAAAAAGAAAGTTCAACATCAAAGAAATTCCCATCAGATACACAATATTAGAGAAGTACGTAGTATTCCATCACCCCTGAGGTTTAACAGTGAGGAAACTCTGTTCCTAATGTACATTCCAATGGAATATTCAGTTACAATGAGCAGGGCCGTCTTTAAGAGTGATTGGACCCCAGACAGGCATTTGCCTGGGCCCCCTACCAATCACGCCCTCCACCCCAACGCAGTGGCATAACTAAAGTGCAAAGGGCCCTGGTGCAATACCAGTTTACCATGCTTGCAGGGTTGTATGTAGCACTGAGCAGTGTGTGTGTGTGTGTGTGTGTGTGTGTGTGTGAATGTAAGTGTCATGATCTTGAGCAGGTCAGAGAGGAGACGTATGCCAGGGTTGACTTCAGGTACTTTATTTGTGCTCTCAGACATAGTATGAACAGGATATCCTATAATATAAATTATAGGAAGGAGAAAGAAAACAGAAATAAAGGGGCTTAGGCAATATGCCGAAAATAGATTATAAACAGGAATGAAAGTTAATAATAAGAAAACCTATAGATAAAAGTACACAACAAGAATGGAAAAAGCCAATGGTGCAATATGTACTGATGAGTGAAGATAAAATAAATGGATAAGTAAGGTCAACTCACATTTAAAAGAGCTTTATCCAGCTCGGGTGTGAAGAGCGTACAGCGTTATAATCCCCACTTAAAGGATGTGTGATAGGAGTCCTCCAGTGGGGTGATGTCCAACACTCAGAAGAGGAAAAATAAAAGACTACTAACAGTGCTGTCAGTAAAATAAAAATGCAATAAACATAAGTTAAATTGTACTCACAAGTGGAGTGCAGGCAAACTGCGCTATGGTATCAGTGTGGGTTGTATGATACCCACCTCAGGATATACTTAGAGTCACACGAAGATAAAAGCAGGTAAAAGTAGGCCAGGCAAAAAATGTAAAATATACAAATGTGTAATTCAAAAGATGATTGGCACAATCTTGTAACCAAAAAACCTTTATTGAGAAAATGACACAATTAAAATAACCAACCTGGCTATTCTGAGTCTACATATGGATCTAATTGCTTAAAATTGGTGCCAAGAATTAAACCACATAGTTCTGCAGCCAATAGGATACAAGAATATACATACATAGTTAAAACCTGAAAGAAAGGCATACTGAAGGGATTCTGAGTGTAACTGATTTCAACACTTTTAAAATACAAAGCTTCTATGTTTAGTAATGAATGTTGTTTTTTGTGTGTGTTTTTTATATTTAAAATATAGAAATACACAAACGATTTGCATTGCATCTTGGGAAATGCAGTCCTGCTATTGATGTTTTTTAACATAAAGAACACACGTAATTTGGTTTGCATCATTGGGGCTGTAGTCCTGCTATTAATTATTTTTTTGAACACATAAAGCTTTATGTGTTCAAAAATTTGTTAATAGCACTAAATACAGATACACACAATGACAATGACAATATACAGACACACACACGTATACACAGACACATATACTGTCAAACATACTGACACACAAACACATACACTGAAAGACATGCTAACACACAGATACATACACTGACAGTCATACTGACACACACAGACAAATACACTGACAGACATACTGACACACACACTGACATACAGAGACATACTGACATACATATACACTGACAGACTTACTGACAAACTCATGCACATACACTGACAGTCATACTGACACACACACTGACAGACATACTGACATATATACAGACACATATACTGACAGCCATACTCACAAACACAGACACATACACTAGAAGACATACTGACAGACACACAGACTGACAGACATACTGACACACACACACACACACACACAAACACACACACACACACACACACAGACCGACATACAATATTTACATTTGAAAACCTACCCTCCAGTTTTCTACCTTTTGCTGGAGGGTGGCTTCTCTGGGGTCCAGTCTGGTGCCTGAGGCTGTTGGGAGTTAGGGGCTGTCTCTGCAGCCCCCTCTTCACTGCCTCCTCCTTCTCCCTCCCACACGGCTTTGTTTTCTCTCTGGGAGGAAGTGACTTGCAGCTCTCACTTCCTCCCAGCACTGCCGAAAAGCAAGGGGGCCAGGTCCTTGCGTATACATGCTTACTGGAGGGCCCTAAGTGCATGGGCCACCCGATGAGCCTCTTTATTTTGTGGGCCCCCGGATGCACCGGGCCACTGGGTCCATGAGGAGAGAGGGGCCCACGGGGCAGCTGCCTTGGGCCCCCATGAGTAACTGGGCCCAGGGCAGCTGCCCAGTTTGCCCTGCGTCAAAGACGGCTATGACTATGAGTGTAAGTTACAAGTCACATATTGACACTACATAGAGAATGCTTAGGAGCGGACAGTATGTAAAAAAAAAAAAAACTCTAAAAACCTAAAATAAAAAAAACAAAGCAAAAAAACATTGTGGTCGGCTGCTAACTCCCAACGTAAATTCTCCACAAACCTTATCACATTGATATTACATTTCTTCATACAAACCCAATAAAAGTTGAACTTATGATTAAGAGGCCTGGGATTCCAATTTCTTCCAAATTATTTTAAAATCCCAAAGGTCGGAATGAACTACTTTTCTTAGTTTCAAGTTTGGAAAGTTTATTTTGAGCTAATAAAAATTTTACATTTTATTGGAGGACACTACAGGTGATTTCCAATTTCTTGGAATTGTCGTACTTGCTGCTATTAGTATATATGTTATAATAATTTTCTGCCATTTAGTAAAATTACCTGGAACAAGTTTACATAAAACTTCCCAAAGTTCCCAGAAGTACTTAATTACATGACAGGACCATCACATAATCACTTCTAATCCTTATATGTAAGTAAATTACAACTGAGTACTCATGTCTTGGTCTCAGAGATTCCAATACAAGTTAATAACATTTTAGCAATAGTAAGTGGAGGTTACAAAATGTGAGTGTCTTGAATATCCCAGAATGTAAGTGTTTCTACATTGTCACACAAACCATAAACATCTGTAAAGCACGATATCTCTCAGCATGTTGCTCAGATATTCTGTGCTTTTGTATAGTGTGAATTACATCCATCCTTAATCTAATGTATATTATAGTATTATTTCTGACCTTGAATTTGGATTTGCCCCATGTTCTATGCTTTGAATCTATATTTTTAGCCGGGACTTTGACCCTTGCTTGCCTTACTCACATATGAACCTTGCCATCTGGATATTTGACCTTGCCATCTTGATATTTGAAAAATTTTTGGGCTATGCCCCTCCAATGTGCCCTTTTTTAGACTTTGGTCTACTTTTTGTTCTTCCTCTTGAGCTCCTTCTCCAACACTCCTTGTGACAAAGCTCTTTTTTACAGATGTCTGCCATGAACTCCTGGAGGAGTGTGGAAGCTGGCCTCCTGCCAACCGACTATGGTCCAGGTAGAACACCCCATTTGGGAGATACCCTGCCCAGCCGCCATTAGCAGCTTTCCCTCGGTGCCACTGATTTGGCACTTTCCTTCTCTGGAATTGAACTGAACACTTGTTCCCTGGCAGCCATTTGCATGAACAAACCTATGAATGGTCCTCAGTGGTACTTAGCTACGACTGCTATGGAACTAATTCTGGCATGAGGACATAGTCATTCCAGTAACCTCAGCAGTACTTAGCTGCGAATGCTATGGAACTGTTTCCGGCATGAGGTGACTTTGCGGGTTCCGGGCAACTTGGTCCGGGGTTTTGAACCATTTTGCGACCCACCAGAAGAACGCTTTTTGGAGGCGAGGTGTCTGAGACTAAAGGGAACAAATGCTACCTGAGAGCCAGGCAGAGCATCCCAGTATTGCGACTGTAGCAGCTCCTGAAAGATGACCGAAAAAAGCACCAAACACTCTGGAACTATTTTGGGCTAGGACCATGTGTGCAACCGGTCAGAACTTTGCCACAGTGGCGTTTTCCCTACACTGCATGGATCTGAGCGCTATCTGGACAACTTGGGCACTCAGATCAGAGCTGTTTGGAGATGTAGGACATGGGGGTTATTATATGTTTTTATTAAGTTTTAAGGTACTTTTATGTTTTTATGTTTTGTTTTGGGCTCTCTGTTCCTGAGAGATAATTATCTTACCAGTCTTTAACGCAATTATCTCTCAGGCCCAGAGATTCCTGGGAGCTGATTGTATTGTATTTTTTGGAGACCCCATGCTGAGGTTTGTGCATAAAAGGCCAAGTTTGGCTGATTAAAATCAGTTGTACTCCCAGAACTATGTGTCGTCTAGTTACTGGGAGGGGAAGGGGCTATTCACTACTCAGTACCTTGTTCCAGCTCGTGGAGGCTTCAGCGTGAAAAGTCCTTGTAAGGACTATAGTTCCCAGGACTGTGTGTCGTCCAGTCCCTGGGAGGGAAAAGAGCTAGTCCACTATCCTGTTCCAGGACTGAGGGGCTCCAGAAGGACCCCAGTCAAGCCAACTGAGGCGCTGAGGTTTTCCCCAGTTCCAGGTAGGAACCAATCCTTGGCGGAGGTACCTAGCCAGGGTACAGGGGCTCCATTACACTCCTTACACTTCAACTGTCAAATCATTATATTACATGTCCATCATGAGTACCACTATTGGCATTTATATAGCACCAACTTATTCCAATGCTCTTTACAATTTTATAAATAGGGGTATTTAACAGTTTTAGAGAGATTGAGTTTCACAAAGTGCAAGGACATCAAACCAGAGATGGAAAAGAGATGGGTGATACATTCTAGGACAGCGGGGGAGAGATCTGGGGAGGCGAGATATATCTCGGTGCCATTGGCATACAGGTAGCAGAATCCAAAGGAATTAATACATTTGCAAAGGGAGATAATATAAAGGGATAACAAAAGGGGACCAATAACAGAGCCTTGTGGGCCTCCTACTGAGACAGGACTAAGGGAGTAGGTATTATTAGAAAAGGAGACACTGAATAAAGGTTGAGAGAGAGAGGACGAAAACCATGAGTGGGAATTGTCGCAGGGAATGAGGGATTGAAGAGTTTGAAGAAGGAGAATATGATCAAAAGTGTCAAAGGCAGCAGGTCTAGAAGAATTAGTATGGAGTAGTGGCCTTTGGATTTAGCTGCGACTAGATTGTTTCTACTTTAATCAGAGCAGTCTCAGTAGAATGGAGGGGGCTCACATTCAGCTGAACTCTGGTGGAGGAAGTCTTGCACCTTGTCAGACTTTCCCCATTACAAATTCATCTTGTGCTCGTATAGCTCAGCCATCACTAAACATTCATACTTTTTTCTCTCATTAGTTCATACTCACACAATCCCAGGTTTCTCTTTGATGCTTCTCCTTTCCTCTCTCCCCATCACTTGTCCTCTTGATCCCGGCCCATCTCGACTTATCAGATCTCTCACCCCTTGTCTTGTGATATGCTTAATGCATATCTTCAACTTGTCTCTTTCTTCTCGGATGGTCCACACTACCCTTAAACATGGTACTTGTGAGCCAGAGTTGGAGGCATGTCCTCCTTGAGGTGTATGTTCTAGTTCAGAGCTGAAGGTAGCTTTATATGAGGAGATAACCAAAGAGGGACAGGAGATGGTATAAATTGATGTGAGTTGAGAATGGGCATCAGCTGACAGTTCCTGGAGGTCAAGAGAATTCAGGGTTTTCTCCCAGTTGAGGTGGGTTAAGCTGAGAATATTGGGTGAGGGGACTCTCAAGAATAAAAGAGGTCGTCATCTGATAAAGGAAATAGAGTATTACAGAGATTAGAGACTGTGCATGTGTCAGAGAAAAACAAGAGCCATGGTATTGCCAGCTACATGCATGGGGGTATTAGCCCACTGTGATAGACCAAGGGAGGAAGAAATTGAAACAGGTTTTGAGGCTACAGATGGATTAGGGAGAGACAAAGAGACACACAGATGGGGTGGGAAAGGGGACACAGAGACACTCAGATGGGCTGGGGAAAGGAGGCAATGACACACACACAAAGGGTCTGGGAAAGAAAACAGTGACGCACAAAGGGGCTGGGAAGGGGAAAAAGAGACATGAAAATGGTCTGGGGTGGGGGGCGGAGCCAACCGCGAGCCGAGCTGGACGTGCTGTAGCTGAGCTCTGACAGGGACCGCGGGTAATCCACTAACATCGGGCGAACAACGCAATATGGGACACCCCAGAAAAAGGTACCAACCCAGCTCAAACCTCCCAGAAGCAGTCCATAGCAAAAACGGGCGCTCTCACCAAATTTTTTAAAGATAATCCGGCGAAAAACGCCGATGAAGTAGGCCCCAAAATGGCGGCGGAAGTTTTAAACGAGCACTCTCCATCCTCACCCCCACTAAGCCCAGCCAGCTCGGACACAACTTCCACACACATAGATGCAGATCTGAGAGCTATACTGAACAATCTGCCAACAAAGCAGGATATCCATGCTTTGATCCAGAAAATGGAATCCTCATTTCAAAATAAACTAGACAATATGGCGGCCGAAGTTAAAGGGGTAGAGGAAAGATTAGATTTGCTTGAAGACAACCAAGACCACACACTCACTCAAGTTCAGCAGGTTCAACAGGCCCTAGAAGCTCAAAATACACAGATGGCCATGATGTACAGAGCTATTGATGATATTGACAATAGGGGAAGGCGCAACAACTTGCGGCTAAAAGGCATACCAGAAGTTGAAATACTTCGAGAACTACGAAAAACATCCCAACCGCTGCTTTTTCTTCCTAAACTACTACAAGAGCTATTCAATTATTTACTCCACAAAGATCCAGCGGAGCACATTCTGTTTGATAGAGCTCATAGAGCGCTGAGACCGCGAGGCCAAGCCTCAGACGCCCCAAGAGACATAAACTACTACAAGAGCTATTCAATTATTTACTCCACAAAGATCCAGCGGAGCACATTCTGTTTGATAGAGCTCATAGAGCGCTGAGACCGCGAGGCCCAGCCTCAGACGCCCCAAGAGACATAATCTGCCGTTTACATTATTTTGGAACGAAAGAAGAAATACTTCGAGAACTACGAAAAACATCCCAACCGCTGCTTTTTCTTGGGGCCCAAATACAAATTTACCCCGACCTTTCATGGATGACACTACAAGCAAGACGGCTTCTTAGACCCCTGACAGATTTACTACGTGCTAGAAACATCAAATACAGATGGGGATTCCCCCTCTCATTAACTGCCACGCATAACGGAACCACCGCTACCGTGACCACTGCAGAGGATATCGCCATATTTACGTCTACTTTAAACTTACCCGAAGTGCAGATTCCCGATTGGTACGGCCCGATCCAAGCACCTCATAACTACCCCCGCCCTCAGAGATCGAGATGGCAAACACCGCCAAAGAAGCGTCGTAATGACAACCACCTTCCTCAGCGGAACTCACAAAGGCAACAAGCAGAACCGCACCGAATTTGACGCTCAAGACCAGATCACGCCAGAGATGATCGGAAAACCACGTAAACGACCAATGAGATATTATTTATTTTTTGTCTACAGCCCACCATCCTGTTTAGGACCGTTCCAGACAATCAGCAAAAAAGACTCAGACTTTGGTTTCGCACTATATGAGGCCCCTCGTGCCTCTCCCCATCGGTAACAAGGACTCCAACACAAAGGTTTCTCAAGAGACTCACAAGAGGACTTTGCCGCTGGGGAGGGCAATCATCCCTTGCCAAGGAGACGACAGGTGAAAAGGTAGAGGCATTTCAACCACAACATCGAAAGACGAGACTGTGCAACATCAAAATGACCTACCGAACCAAACCAGTGACTCTCACCACTAGAATGGGATAGGTAACACACAACTTGTATACGGGAATGCCTCCTCCCCCTCAGCACATGCCAGAACGGGGAGCTGAGGATGCCTATTTGCCTAAAGGTTTCCCGATTGTGTTTAATCACTTTAACAGGTTATTGATCAAATCTGCCTCTGTATTCACTCTCCTACCCTTCCTCCCTTTGGCTAACCTACCATCCCCCCTCTGAACCGCATCCCCCGCTTGCTCTGACCCTCAGGGGCGACGGGGGGCTGGAGGGACCCACGGGGGCGACCCCAGGTCCTCTCCCCCGCGACATGCTCTTTTTCCATCCCCACCTCTCTATCATTGTATTGTTATATGTATTGAAGGGATACTGGAGGGTTAAGGGTGAACGGGGGCGGGGTGGGGACCAAGGGATAATACGACCAAGAGAGAGCGAGTGAGAGTGCTAATCTAGTGTGAAACCTTAAACAACCCTGTATAGATGAGCTGCTCTAAAATACCCTACGGGCCCAGAGGCCCACTCGCAGCGCATAAAATGGTCCCAATTCCTTACAGCACTATAACGCCCGACACACATATCCATTCATAACTAAACAGGTGGATTACCCGCCACCACCCCTACTTCGCACACGTCACCCTAGACTTCCCCCCCCCCACCACAGATAGACTGTGGAATCCTCTGTAGCAGCAATACAAGCCCAAGCGGTGCCTTACCTGTCTCCCCGTGTTCACCCAACACGCAAGGAGAAAGCCACCGGCTAAAAGGGCTTACCCATTCATAAGACTAAAGCACTCTCATTTGCTAGCTCCAGAGTTTATCCTAAGTATTTGTATATAGTTGGATTTAATCCGGTTTATTTTTTCCTATTGTTACGTTGATATTTGCACCTACTGTAACTTTCTTGGAGTCACCTCTTCGCACATACTACTATCTGGGCATCCATTACTTACACAACCCTAATACTCCACACTCTCGGAAGCAGTGAGTTTTTTCCCCTCCCGGACCAACCCACCATGGCTACAATTCGTATAACGACCCTAAATGTGAGAGGACTTAACTCCCCTCTCAAAAGATCTATTGCTCTCAGGGAACTTCACGATCTTAGAACAGATATAGCGTTTCTACAAGAAACACATTTCAAAGCAGACTCAGCCCCAACCCTACGCAATAAACATTACCCGATAGGTTACTTTAGCAACTATGAAGGTTCCAAATCAAAAGGGGTGGCCATTCTTATAAATGCACATATACCCTTCACGTACCTGTCACACCAATCAATCGCAGATGGCAGGCTTCTGGTAGTCAAAGGAAAGATAGGGAACACAGTAGTGACTCTTGCCAACCTATACCTCCCCAACAACAAACAATGCACACACACCCGCAAATACCTTACTGCAGTAGACAAAGTCACGGAAGGGATCCTTATTTTAGGGGGAGACTTCAACATTTCAATAGATTCTGACTTAGACACAACCTCCAAATACACCAAGTACAATGCAACCTCCAGGTCCAGAATTGTCCAGCTCCTAGACGAGCATCATCTCTTCGACTGCTGGCGTGTGACACCCCACCTCTCGAGACTATTCCTTTTTCTCAGCGGTAAAACATACCTACTCAAGATTAGACATGCTTTTTCTCCAACATAGACACCTACACCTCATACAATCCTGCGAGTATGGCCCTATAACCTGGTCTGACCATGGCCCCCTCTCCATGACAATTCAGATACCAAACTTGATCCCATCAAGATCACAATGGAAACTTAATGATACACTACTCAACGACCCGGCCCATGTAGCCTCATTACGTGAGACACTTACTACGTATTTTGAAGAAAACTGCACCCCGGCAGTATCGCCCACGGTTATCTGGGAGGCCCACAAAGCTGTAATACGGGGACACATAATTGCCCTAGCTTCCAGACAAAAGAAAGCGAGGGAGGCTCAGATTACATCCCTCACGACAGACATCAGACGCCTAGAACGCACCCACAAACACCACTTACACCTAGATACCTACAAAGAACTAGTGGACAAGCGCTCCTCTGTCCAAACACTACTGAACGCAAAAATCCAGAAATCACTCTTTTACTCCAAACATAAATATTACACCCAGAGCGGAAAATGTGGCCGCATGTTAGATAGGGCGATACAAAAAGAGAGGCAACAATCATACATAACCCACATCAAAAACTCTGATGGGACTGTGACTCACCTATTGCCAGACATAATGAAAGAATTCCACTCCTACTATACTAACCTATATAATCTCAGGCCCCAGCCACCAGACCCAGAGGACATCCAAAACTTTCTCACTCAGAGATTAGCACAAACGATACCACCCAACGCCAGACAACTACTAGATTCCCCAATTACACCCGAGGAATTCTCACTAATCACACGACAGTTGCCGTTAGGAAAAAGTCCGGGGCCTGATGGCTTCTCGGCCAAATACTTTAAAACATTTTCCGCAACCCTGAACAAACCGTTTTTACAGGCTTTTAACTCCTTAAACCAAGGCCACACCCTGCCACGAGAAACACTTGAAGCTCATATCACACTCATACCCAAACCAGGCAAAGACCCAACGGAATGTGGCAGCTATAGGCCCATCTCCCTAATAAACGTCGACTTAAAAATCTTTACAAAGATACTGGCGGTCCGTCTCAAGCCCTACCTGCAGGGACTAGTCCACCCAGATCAATCAGGGTTCGTGCCAGGCCGAGAAGCCAAGACTAATACCACCAAAGTATTGAATCTCATATACCATGCACAGATGGAAAGGGACCCGAGCCTTATCCTCACGATTGACGCCGAAAAGGCGTTCGACAGGGTGGACTGGGCCCTGTTAAAAGCTACAATGCAGGCCATGGGTTTCGGGCCCAACTGGCTAGCTTGGCTCTCAGCCATTTATTCCAGACCGGGGGCTAAAATAAGGGTTAATGGCCAACTTACGGACACAGTTCACATCTCCAATGGGACGCGACAAGGGTGTCCCCTTTCCCCCCTTCTGTTCATCCTAACACTAGAACCCTTCCTCCAGGGAATCAGAGACAACCCGAATATTCAAGGTATACAAATAGCGGACAGGGAGTATAAGGTCTCTGCGTTTGCAGACGACCTTTTATACACAATAGGGAACCCCGAAACCTCATTACCTCACCTGCTACGGGAAATTGACCAGTATAACATAGTGTCCAACTATAAAATGAACAGTAGCAAAAGTGAGATCCTGCCCTTAGTCATCCCAGAAGAGCTAGGGTCCCGACTTAAACAGACGTACCCCTTCCACTGGCCACAGACCTCAGTAAGGTACCTAGGAATACAACTCACAAATACACTTAACAAAACATACGAACTCAACTTCCCCCCACTGTTAGCCAACATAGATAGGGACTTAAAAAATTGGAACAAACCCCAATTCAGCTGGCTATGCAGAGTACACATACTAAAAATGGCCATCTTACCAAAATTCCTATATGCACTACAAACACTGCCTATAAAAATACCAGCCGCTTTCTTTAAAACGGCAAAACACATCCTCTCCACCTTCCTTTGGGCCGGTAAACGCCCGAGAACCCAATATACACAACTGACGAGACATAAGTCACACGGAGGCCTAGGAGTACCAGACATAGAGACATACCACAAGGCGGTGGTCCTCTCCAGAATTTATGATTGGACTAATGCCTATAACCAGAAACAATGGGTACAAATAGAAGCGACAAGCTTAAAAGTTCACATCAGCACAATACCCTGGCATGAAACGGGTCTGACATTGATTAGACAAAACCACTCAGACCACCCAACAGTAATCCCTACGCTGAGATATTGGAACACTATCAAAAAACTTGAAAACATTGCCCCCTACCCCTCCCCACTATACCCAATAACTAATAACCCATATTTTAAACCGGGCCTCTCACAACACGCCTACCGAAACTTTGGGAACCAACAAGAACAACTACGTCTAAAAGATGTAATCGATGTGGAGGGAATAGTCCCACTATCAAATCTAATCCAAACGCCCACGCACACACCTATGCAATGCTACAATTATGCACAGCTCTCACATTTCCTACAAACGCACCAGTCGCTCTCACAAGGTAACAGACCACTGTCCACATTCGAGCACAGGGCCCTCTTAGGGACAATGAAAAAGAAACACATCACCGTGTTCTATAAAATACTTCAGATGACCCTACATGCCCAACTCCCAGATTTCACAAAGTCCTGGGAAAAAGACCTAAAGATTACATTAACATCTGACGAATGGGAAACGATATTTAAAAACACCTTTAAGTCCACTACTAACACTATTGCCCAAGAGAGCAATTATAAGCGCATTTCTAGATGGCATTTTACTCCAACCAGGTTACGCAATTTCTTCCCGAACACATCCAACCTCTGTTGGAGATGCAAAACGGATGTAGGGACTCCGGGCCACATTTGGTGGTTCTGCCCCATAATTCAAACATACTGGAGCAAACTAACCACCATAATGACGCTTATAACGAAGTATGCGGTTCCGCAAACTCCCGAGGTCCTCCTTTTCATGCTATATCCCACCCTTCTACCAAAATCTACACGCCTTCTGCTCCACCACCTGCTTACAGCAGCTAATGCCCTAATTCCTCTCAAGTGGAAGCAAACCACACCTCCATCCATTAGGGAATGGATCAACAAGGTAGACTCCATCAGACAGATGGTGGAACTCTCACATTCTATAGCGGGCACGTATGATGTATTTACGTACACCTGGGCACCCTGGGATAAATATATCAAAGACTCGGCACTATCCCCTCTCCACGATACTTAGTCCACAGTGATAACTACGGGCGAGTTCGACGAAGCTCCTTCCGGGCAGATGTCAACTCTTAGAGTAACGCTATGGGTACCTCACTGAATGTATACTTATCGTTATCAATATTGTAACAGTGGTGTTTAAAAGGTTTGACATTCTTTAAATATGCAGCTGTACATAACTGTCATTTCACCCCAGAATACTGTAACATGGAACTTGTTCTGAAATGTATTGACTCATTTGTTCACTTATTGTAAAGTGCAAAATTGAATAAAAAAAATTTATAAAAAAAAAGAAAAAAAAGAAAATGGTCTGGGGTGAGAAATCTGCAAAGGGGCTGGAGGGAAGAGATACACAGAGGGGCTGGGGTGAGAAAATAGACACACAAATGGGTTGGTGAAACACACAAAGGGTCTGGGAGAGAAAAAGACAAACAAAGAGGATGGGGGAGAAAGAGACCCACAAAGGGGCTCGGAAGAGATACATAGATGAGTTGGGGAAGGGAAAAATGAGACACACAAATGGGTTGGGGGAGAAAAAGATACACAAGGGGGCTGGGCGTGAGGAAGAAAGAGACACAAAGTTGGCAATTTTTGGGTGAGGGGGTGCAAGTAGCTGGTCTTGCCTAGAGTGCAATATAGTCTAGCACAAGCCCTGTATAAACTTACAATCAGAAAGAAACGCCCACTTCCATCATTCCACCATCCATTCACAAAACATGGAAGCAATCTTCCTACTAGCTTCTCTTTTTCGATTTTAATCCATTATCTCTTTTGTTTGTAATGTAACTTCTGCTGGTCGTACAAATTGCACCACCACCTAAGGAATAAAATAATACAAAGTATATTTAAATTTCTGCACATGATAAAGAGTATGCTTGCAACTTTGTGTGTATCTATATTACTTAGTTGAATGTTTCAAGGTTCACTGTTTCAGTTGATAAGAACAAATTAATAAACATCAATACATTAAAAATTAATTTTCCAGGAAAATACATAAAAACCACAAAAATTAATTAAAGTTTAACAGACACAATAAGAGGACTTTCGTGTTTTGTGATTTATGTAAACTGTCAGGAATAATCTAAGTGTTTGAATATACATTCCTTGCCAGTAAGGCAAAGAAAATTAATTTCAATTCAAGCAGCAGTAGGTCACCTTTTGGTGTATCTTGCATGACATCTAATTGGATCATTCAGGTACAAATTTGCTGACTGCCAGATGCAGTGCATAGATTACTGCCTTGTGGTTAGGATGGTTTGATGAGCATATTATTCTGAGAATATTTATCAGAAATCTGACCTTAGAGCATATCATATTGATTTGCCAAAGTAGATTTATAAAATAGACATCAATTATATACTTTTCTTGCTTGCATAAGTTACTTGTTTTCTAATAAATTCTCATTTTAGCGCCTGGTTAAATTATGTTAAGGGACAGTCCGGGCAACAATACTACTTTAATGCAATTGATAGTTTTTTGGCCTAATTAATACGCTGTATCTTTATAGTTTGTGCATAAAAATGTTTTTTTTTTTTATTTTGCACCATAAGCCTCTTTAGACTTCCTTATCAAATGTATGCACGACTGACAGCAACTGACAGTACTAAGTGATCTGAACAACAAAACATGCTTTAAAAAAGAAAAAAAAAGGACTCCCATGGAGAGTGGAGACATATAGTAAGGATATCTTCACCTGTTTCTAGTTTTACTGGTTGGCTGCAGCCAGGTTGTGAATTAAAAGCAGCTCACTCAGTGCTGTTGGAGCTGAGACTGTGTACATACCTTTGATAAGGAAGTATTTCTGACATGAGGGGGTGTGGCTAAGTAGGCAGGCTTATGGTACAGCATTCTGCAAAACATTTATTTTATTCTGCAAAAACTGTAAATATTTGAACATGCAAAAACAAAACAAAACAAAACAAAAAAGAATACAGCACAATAATGAGGTCAAAATCTACCAAATGCATTAAAGTTATATTCAGGCCCAGGGTTTCTTTTTAAGGGACCATAACAGTTAAAATGCCTTACATTGCTAAAATATTCAGAATGAAAATAAATGAAATGTGTGATAGAAATTCGGGACAAACATTTAAGTGCAGCTAATGAAATTAGTAGATATATCTATGAAAGACCACTTAGTAGAAATAAAGAAAAACAAACAACATGTGCACACATTTTTCAGAATTATTTTTTCTTCTCTCTGGAGATGAATACTAACCATCTTCAAGTATCCTAGCCTTCGTTGATCTATTCTATTCCATTCAAGCTATTTAAATGAACATCAACTGCTGCTCTGATCAACCAGTGCTATTTATACAAACTTAGGAAGTATTTCATGATGTGCATATTTGTAAATTAGATTCCTTCAAAGTTTTGTAGCAATACTACTTAAGATACTTCAATGAAGAGTGAGTAGGCAACATTTTGTAGAACTTGTTTTAATTATTGGTGTTTCTGTACCATATCAATTATAGCTATTTTTGCTAAAGTGGAATATCCAATCCATAATTAGCTGTAGAGATAATCATATTGGCCTTTCTTCTGTATTACAGCTCTTCAACGTCACTATGTAACATGGTGGAATCCTGAATATCTTTAAGAGCTGTTTAAGCAATGCCAGTCAGTTGCTGTACAAGCTAGTACATTTTTATCACGTATAAAATGTTTTAAAGGAGCACTATAGGGTCAGGAACACAAACATGTATTCCTGACCCTATAGTGTAAAAACCACTATCTAGCCCCCTTGGCCCCCTTGGCCTCCCTAAAGATAGTAAAATGTTACTTGTGTTCAAGTCTGAAGATGCTGCCCGGGCCTGTGAACTTTCTCTGACCTCTGACATCATCAAAAGTGGTGGCCTGATCCAATCACAATGCTTCCCCATAGGATTGGCTGAGACTGACAAGAAGGCAGATCAGGGGCAGAACCAGAAGAATTCAAACACAGCCTTGACCAATCAGCATCTCCTCATAGAGATGAATTGAATCAATGACTCTCAATGAGGAAAGTTCAGTGTCTGCATGCAGAGGGAGGAGATACTGAATGTTTGGATGCATTTTAGGCAGCCATGACCCAGGAAGGATCTCTAACAGCCATCTGAGGAGTGGCCAGTGAAGTTATTACAAGGCTGGAATGTAGACACTTCATTTTCTCTGAAAAGACAGTGTTTAAGCCAAAAGCCTGCAGGGAAGGATTCTACTCACCAGAACATATTCAATAAGCTGTAGTTGTTCTAGTGACTATAGTGTCACTTTAAAAGTGTTGGTGACTCATGCCATACAGAGAAAATTGGTTAGAACTTGTGAACGTGTTCTTTTGGTCACATGGGCTTCTTATTTCTTCTGATGCAATATATAAGTATTATTCTGTACTGCATTGGTTTCAATCCCTTGGTGTATGATATACTGTCTTTGTGTGTGTATGTGTGTATCCTGTTCTTTAGCAAATTGGGGAGCATGACCCATGTTTGGGGCAGTCATATCAACTAATATAAAAATAAAGCTTTTACATCCAGCTGTAAGGAAGATAAATTAAACTCTAAATGGCTTGTCTCCCCTGTCTGAAATTGCTTATAGCCATTCTGGAATTGTGTGCTATACCACTTACATACAGTGTATTTTCACAAGGGAATTATCTTAATCTTAACATCATTGGGGGAATTGATTTTTTTTCCCCATCAAAATAACAAGCAGAAAAAAGCATTCGCAATAAACACTGAATTGTAGTTAGGTCTGTAGAAGTGGCTAAAAAAAGATGCCATTATAGATATAGGGGTATTGAAAGATCCATCTGTTTGTGAATTATTCCGATGGGTGGTGAAACAGTATCCAAAGTCTGGTGGACTAGGCCTTCTGTGTGGCTTTGACATCATGTACACTATAGCCCAGTCAGAGGCGTATAACTAGAATGAAGCCCGAGTGCAAATATTAAAAATTGCCCTGGGCCCCCCCCATGTGTCACATCTCTCCCAGCCGCTCAATGTGTCTCATCCCCCATGTGTCTCACTCCCCACATCCCTTCATGTGTCTCATTCCAACTACACCTCCATCTGTCTAATTTACCCCCCCCCACAGCCTCTCCATGTGTCTCAATACCTCAACCCAAGCCGCACAATGTGTCTCATTCCTTCCCCCAAAAACCCTCCATATGTCTCTCCCTCCTCCCCTTCTGTACCTGCTCACCATGGTACCTACAAACATAGAAACATAGAATGTGACGGCAGATAAGAACCATTTGGCCCATCTAGTCTGCCCAATTTTCTAAATACTTTCATTATTCCCTGGCCTTATATAGCTAGGATCGCTTTATGCCTATCCCATGCATGCTTAAACTCCTTCACTGTGTTAACATCTACCCATTCAGCTGGAAGGCTATTCCATGAATCCACTACCCTCTCAGTAAAGTAATAATTCCTGATATTATTTTTACCCATTTGCCCCTCTAATTTAAGACTTTGTCCTCTTATTGTGGTAGTTTTTCTTCTTTTAAATATTGTCTCCTCCTTTACTGTGTTGATTCCCTTTATGTATTTAAATGTTTCTATCATATCCCCCCCTGTCTCGTCTTTCCTCCAAGTTATACATGTTAAGATCCTTTAACCTTTCCTTGTAAGTTTTATCCTGCAATCCATGAACCAGTTTAGTAGTACTTCTCTGAACTCTCTCTAAAGTTTTAATATCCTTCTGGAGATACGGTCTCCAGTACTGCATACAATACTCCAAGGTCTCACCAGTGTTCTGTACAATGGCATGAACACTTCCCTCTTTCTACTGCTAATACCTCTCCCTATACAACCAAGCATTCTGCTAGCATTTCCTGCTGCTCTATTACATTATCTGCCTACCTGGTCCGCTCTGCCATAAAGTGCTCTCTCAGTGAACATTTCCTGTCAGACCGTGGGTCCACTTGGCCACACTGCACACAGCAGCAGGAGGGGAGCAGCAGAGCGTTCTCTCCTTCCAGTCACACTGAAGGTGTGTCGGCAGCCCATGGCGGCCCCCTTGGTCAGAGCTGTGATCCCTGTGACCATGGTAGTTACGCCACTGGGCCTAGTGGTAATCTTGGCAGCTATAAGGAGGTACTTCTACCATCACCTGGTATTTGTCTTAAAATTTAAGTTGGCATGTTGGCATTTACTCAGTGGTTGCATGTACATTTCTTTGCAATATTGGCAACAAATTGGTAAATTAATTCACCAACTAAATAGGTTTCAGTATCTTATCAGATTTTATTTTATAAAAAAAAAAGTTTTAGCATTTTGAAAAGGAACAGGTTCTACTGAATGTTTTTAGTGTTCTTTTGTATTCCTTTTTTTATGAGTGGTTATGCTTTGAAGCATTTAAGAAAGTAATTATCTCAACCACATTCACTGGTGTACATAGGAAGAAAGAATACTCAATGCAACCTGCATTGTGTGAATGTCATAAGAAACGGATTTCATAAATGCTTCAATTTTAGATAGCACACAGAGAACATTGAGAATATTGACCGAAAGGTACAGAGAAGATGTTATATGACTTGAATGTTAATATTGATATTTGTTACTGAATGTTTACATCCATATTTGATTTTGCTGATACCTCCCCTGCAAAAGCAGAAAAAGAAAATTTTCTATATTTATTAATTTATGTAAAACTGACTTTCATGTGTTAACCCTTTTAGGGAAACCTATAGACTGCAAGCCGGATGCTGGATTTCATTAATTAATTGCTATTTTATTTATGAACTTATTGAATTGAATAGATGTTGATTTTTAATCTCTCCCCACCCATATATTGGCTCTTGTTATGCTTGATGCAATCATTCACAGCTGTGGGAAATAATAGCAGCTGTTTACTAGTTCCATACTATGAAATGTATCTGTTTGTTTTTTGAGGGACACTCTAAGCACTAAAACAACTTTAGCTGAAAGAAGCCGTTTTGGGGTACAGGCCATTCTCCTGCTGTCTCACTGCTCAATTTGCAGCCGTTCGGGAGTTAAATAACTTTACTTATGCAACCCTAGGCACACCTCCCCTGACTGTGAACCAGAATCTAAAGATTTTAACTTCCTTTATTGCACAGTAACTTCCATCTAGAATGTATTACCTCCTGCTCCATTAATAGACTGCTAGAGCCTGTAGGAGCTTACTGTGTGTGACTGAAGTTCTATTAACAACATTCCATTTTAGTTTACAGAGCAGGAGGTAGCTTCTAAACACACTGGCCATTTGAACTGATTGGAAATGAAACCTGTTTTTTTTTCTTCTGGTGGCTGTGTGAGTCACAGCCAGGGGAACGAACTGATTATTTCGAAATAACAATCAAAAAATATATATTTCCTGGAGAACCAGAGAAAAATATATAGGTGGATTGGCGCTATCAATAGAGAGGAACAGAGCAACGACCCCCAAGTGCCAAAAAATCATCAAAAAGCACTATTCCACTATTTGATGATTTCGAAAACATATTTTGGTTTGAATTAATCGAGTTTTGTCCATGTGATGTTCTCATATTAATTTCATCTACGTGATTGTTTGGGTAAAGTGATTCAGACGTGTCAAAATGGCGTTAAAATTATCATATTGCCCGGTTATTCACTAAAGTCCGAAATGCCCCATATTGAATGGGTTACAATTATTTGCTCCAGTACAGGTCCATTGGAGTTTTGCAAAATCTAGACATTGTTCACAATATTTTGCCATGGATTGCCCGGATTTTTCAGAGCAGTATCCAAATGAGCCTAAATTTGGACCGGTTTTCCGCCATTTAAAAACAATCTTAAAATCATCCTCTACTCATTCTTCAGTAAACATGCCCCCAACTGCGTCATGTTGATTTGGAGCATAAGGGACGTATACCTCCCCTATACTAACATGGAGGTCATATTGACACCCGTAGGCTTTTTATTTTATTATATTAAATTTTTAATCACAAAACACATTAAATAGTTCCTTAATTTGCCCTTTTCGTTTATTTTGTGATAGGTCCATATGGCGTTTTTCAGCAGGATAGCTGATCGCCCAATATTTTGGCCAATTCAAACCGAAAATGTTGAAACCAAATGTAAAAGTCTCTTGTTGATACTGATGGACTCACATTGACTAAAAATGTTAACGTCTGTACAATGTTGATATTATGGCAACAAATATAACCCAGAGGGGCTTCAAACTTGAATGTACCTTTCTTGGCTAACATGTTCCTTTCAATACTTTTACCAGCGTTTTTTTGTTCTTAGAGCACAGAGGACATTTAGTTAGTATATAAAAAAAAAAAAGGATTTGTTCTAGTGAGAAATGGCATAATGACTGAGATGCATTTTAAATGTACGGACCCTATGCGGATGTTGCAAAGAAAACTTGGAAGAATACTAAAATTAAAATGATTAGCAACAAACACAGCAGTTAAGACAATTACTCCCGTGGAATGTTAACAAAGGCTGTGGTTCTCAAAGGAAACCTGAACATATTTAAAATTCAGTCATTTTACTTTCTACCTTTTAGTGAAATGAACACCTACAAAAAGGATCATATTATTTTTTTCAATTTTTTTTCTTTGAGAGCTTTTTTTTTTGCTATTGTACAGGTTACGGATTTTATTATGGAGTTTGTTCTTTTGCTTTTATAATGCATTAGCTAAAAATAAATGTTCAATTCCTTGCATAAGATACTTGAACATTTCAATAGACATTTTAGCAGCAGTGAATGCTAGCTCCATTTTCTTTATGATGGGATTTCTTTTCGTTTTTTTTTTTTTACTTACGGTCTGTGGCAGTTTGCGAACTATTTTGTCCTATAATTTGGTTTTCAAATCATAGAAAATCTGAGGAGTCGACAATTTCTGTAATATCATCTGCCGTATGAATTTTATTTTTAAAAGATGAATATATTGGTAATTTGTCGGGGATTGTTTCAGATCTAAAATATTGATTTTACATGTGCCAATTTAACTGCGCTAAGGAAGTAATCGTGAAAACAATAAAATGTAATATATAATAAAATTACATTGGATGCTAAAATATAAAATAAAGTATGATGTAAGATAATCTAAGTCCTCTGAAATTAGCTGCAGTATAATTTTTTTTCACTCTTGCAAAAGGCAATTTCTTGCTTTAAGGTGAACTAGTTATATAAGGACTTATAGTTTCATATCAGAATCAAATCTGCATTTAAATAATAGTCGTCATCTCAAATCCATTTTTAATATAACAATGCTTTTATCAAATTTTGAGAATAAATTATTATTATTTATTATCATTGGTATTTATAAAGTGCTAGCATATTTCGTATCGCTTTACAGTATCAGAGGGGGAGATTTAACAATAAATGAGACCATTACAAAAACTTGCAGGAACAAAATGTTGAAGAGGACCCTGCTCAAATGATCTTACAGTCTAGAGGAAATAGATCAATTTTGTAAATAAAAATGTGAAAAAAAAGTGTTAAACCCAACCTTTAGTATATCACAGCATGCTCCAGCCATACACAGATGTAATCGAAATTATTCAATCCCCATTGAAAATCAGGTTTATTGTCAAACTTTACAGACTTTCAGCTGTTTGCAATGAACAAATCAAACAAAAACTATTAAAAACGCTCAACACCTATGCTAACGAATAAACCCCCACAAACTAGACAGAGACAGAGGTCCCGGAAGGGGCCCAGATCTGTCGTGCGCCCCGATGAACAGCGTACCCCCCCTCCCACCCCTTCACCTGGCTCCGTTCCCCCTCCACTCCCTCCACCTCCCCCCCTCCAAACAGAGGGAGCGAGGTAAATGACAGCGAAAACTTCTCATAAAACTCCTTAGAGCCACAAGCACGTCAACAAAGAGAGATCCATATAGATGGCAGACAAAAGGGTAGTACTACACCGAGAAACTGGCATTGAGAATTATAAGAGAAGCACTACGACCACCTCAAGACCACGACCCTGCTCCAGGGTTTATGTGTGATAATCCCCAGGGCTAGAAGAAAGAACCCGACAGGGCACCACAACCCTCGACCAAAACGATTTCCTGGATAGGGTGGCACACAGGACGGGAAGACACTAGACGCAACTGTCATGAACAGACTTACACGACTTTAATGACCACTAAGGTATGACTCCAATTCAAACGCAGCATCGGACATAAAAGGCAACCAACAGCACAATATAACGAACTGCTTTAAGCAGGAACACTGACCGATATGACAAATGTGAGTCTGTTTGGTAGTGTCTTGATTCGCATTATGTAGTTTTATATTGTATTGTTTTGTTCTTTTTATTTTATACGTGGGCACGAAATGCCCTCCAAAGTTAAAAACAGCGACACTGAGCAGCAAACCAAAAATTTTATATAACCTATAAAACCAATTATCTTCTGTAACATGCAATGTAAAACTTATTCGCACCAGGCCCCTGTATGTTGCAATGCCGCACTCCGTGTCGACACAAAAATAAAGAATAAAAAAAAAAATGCTCAATACAACCAATGCTTCAAGTGGTTTCAACAATTTCAACTGAAAGAGCAAATTTATAATGACTTCTCCAGTCTCAAAATTATTCAACCCCTTGTCATTTGTTGTGTTGAATTACTTCAATTGATTGCTTTTATTTGTTCATTGCAAACAGCGGAAAGTCTGTAAATTTTGACAATACACTAATTTTCAATGGGGGTGGACATTTTTTTAATTATAACTGTATATACAGCTTGGGTCAAACAGTGTTTGCAAACCAACAGTTAGTCTGTGTGGTCTTCCCTGCTTCACTCCCTACATAGAAGTAGACTTAGACTATATAGAGACTTAGTCTCGGTTTTTAAACACTGTCTGACCCGAGGTGTATGTATATGGCTGAAGGATCCTGTCATATATTAAAGGTAGAGACAGTGGCGTACACACGATCCATGGGACCCCGGTGCGAGAACTGACCCATAGCCCCCCCCCTGGTGGTTACACTGTGTGGGCCGGGCTGCAACACATGGCGGCGGGCAGCCGGTCGCAGGGTTCCGCAGGGCGGCCGGGCCCTCTGGAGTGACGGGCCCGGTCACAGCTGCAACCCCTGTATGTACGCCACTGGGTAGAGATGAGCTTTACCTTTTTTTTGCATATACATCATTCTACAAAAATCTATTTTGTTTCAAAACTTGATAAATGAATTATTGTATTAAAAAAAGTTTTGAGATGACAGCTGTCCTTTAAAAGGGTTATTTCTATACCCATCACCTCCTCGGTAATATGAAGTGGTCATGGTTGTTGGAGTCGGTATGTGCAGAGTTTCTGCATGAAATGCTGCAAATACAGAGAAATCAGCCCTTTTGTGCCAGGGGCTAGTTACACCTCAGACACACGTGACTACGGCAGCCCAGAACTTTGTTTGTGTGAGTTGTGAGAAACACACAAACAAAGGGATACGGAGGGGCACAATAGGACCAAGATATGTTTTTACTTTTTTTTTTTTTTGCTCCTGTCTGTTTCTTTAGGCTTTGTTAAAAATGTTATTTCACTCCTTAAGAAACACATATACTACACTTTGCCTTTATCACCTACCCTGTCTATTGACATCAACATTTGTAAACAGCCCTTAAGACTTGGAATGTTTCCATTTGCTTTGGTAATGTGCACATAGGCTATCATTGGCCTGTAACCCCTTTGCAGGGTGATCAGCAGTGCTTCTGAAGTGCAGAGGATGACATATTGTCAATATAATGTGAAGGCGTCAAATAATCCGCTTTATTATTCTATTAAAGCCTTCTCTAGGCTGACTGCCAGGTGTAAAGGACAGAAAGTATAACAATGACAAATACATATTTGTTAAATATAGGGAATAGTAAACCTAATATTAAACCTCCTGGGAAGTTGCAGTCTCCCTTCAAACTTTCTTTGTAATTTTGTTTTAATTTTTAAAAACATAAAAAAAACTGAGCCACAGCATTAATACCACTGACAGGTGAAATTAATAACATTGATTATATTTTTACAATGGTATTTGTTTTATTTCAGTTCTTGAATTTTGCAGAGCGATGTCTAGCCCATCTGCTCCGACGCTAGCTCAAAATGGACACAGGACATCAAAGTTTGCTGCATTTGGGGCTGCTTTGCTGCAAACCAGTCACTGTGAACATGATGACCCTTGTCCCTTTAATGAGGACATGATTGCCAGAACTGGACCATAGAGCAATGGAAGACGGTTGTCTGGTCTGATGAATTAGGTTTTCGTTTAGATCAGGTGGATGGCCAGGTGCTTTGTTTACCTGGGGAAGAGATGGCAACAGGATGCACTATGGGAAGAAGGCAGGCGTCCGGAGGAGGTGTTATGCTCTGGGCAATGTTCTGCTCGGAAACCTTGGGTCCAGTTATTCATGTGGATGTTACATTGATGCGCACCACCTTCCTAGAGATTGTTACAGACCACGTACACCCCTTCATGGCAAGTTGTAGGACTTAAAGGATCTGCTACTAATGTATTTGTGCCAGATACCACAGGACACGCTCAGAGGACGTGTGGAGTCCATGCCTCAACACATCAGAGCTGTTTTGGCAGCATGAGTGGGATGAAGGGATGATTAGGGAATGTGTTTTAGTATTGTACCTGATCAATGTATTGGACACTAATGCCCAGATATTCTTATGTTCTCATGACCCTCTTGACACTTTAATTTTAATTTTTTTTTTAATGCTGACACTTATTAAAAAGCACATTTTAAGGACTGCTGTCAACCTAATACAGGAATAAAGTCAATGTGTTTATGTCACACTTTGAGGTTGCTTGAGTTACACCCGTATTCCACAGCACTCTGAATTAAAACCACTGTTATGGACTATCATCAATTACAAACACAGCGGGTAAAACTTACCTGGACAAATCAGATGATTTTCTGTGCTAAGTAAGGATAGACATTCTATTGGTTTTCATGGGGATTGTTTCTTATTTATCATTCGGATCCAGTATACAACCTGCTTTTACTTTTTTTAAACCCATATACGCTGCCCTTTTAATTTAGGTTCTGTGTGCTGTTTGTCACATTCTCTTCCCATAAAGGTACATGTATTAAATAATAGTTTTTTCTAGTGGTATATACAGTTGTAATCAAAAGTATTCACCCCCTCCATTGAAAATCGGGTTTATTGTCTGAATTTACAGACTTTCAGCTGTTTGCAATGAACAAATCAAACAACAAAACAAATGCTTCAAGTGTTTTCCCCAAATTCAACTGAAAATACAACTTGTTATGACTTCTCCATTATTCAACCTCTTCCTGGAAAGCATCTTTAGTACTTAGTAGAGCACCCCTTTGCTGTCATGTCCGTCTGCAAATGAGATGCATAGCCAGACACCAACTTCTGGCAGAATTCCTGAGGAATTTAGCCAGACACCAACTTCTGGCAGAATTCCTGAGGAATTTTAGTGAATTGCTCATGAACAATGGCCTCCAGTTCAGTGATATTCTTAGGTTTGTGTGCTGCAACCGACTTCTTCAAATCCCACCAGAGATTTTCTATTGGGTTCAAGTCAGGTGAATGTGATGGCCACTGTAGAAATTTCCAGGAGTTCTTCTGCAACCAAGCCTTGGTGGAATTTGAGGTATGCTTGGGATCAATATCTTGTTGGAAGGTCCAATGGGTAACTAAAATACTAGATCAGGGTGGCGCAGTAGACATTGCTTACCTAGATTTCAGTAAGGCTTTTGACACTGTTGCACATAGAAGGCTTATCAATAAACTACAATCTTTAAGGTTGGATTCCAATATTGTTGAATGGGTAAGGCAGTGGCTGAGTGACAGGCAACAGAGGGTTGTAGTCAATGGAGAATATTCGAAACATGGCCTTGTCACCAGTGGCGTACCTCAGGGATCTGTACTTGGACCCATTCTCTTTAATGTTTTTATTATTGATATTGCAGAAGGTCTTGATAGTAAGGTATGTCTTTTTGCTGATGATATTAAGATATGTAACAGGGATGATGTTCCAGGAGGGATAAGCCAAATGGCAAATGATTTAGGTAAACTAGAAACATGGTCAGAGTTGTGGCAGCTGACATTTAATGTGGATAAGTGCTAGATAATACATCTTGGACGTAAAAACCCAAGGGCAGAGTACAGAATATTTGATAGAGTCCTAACCTCAACATCTGAGGAAAGGGATTTAGGGGTGATTATTTCTGATGACTTAAAGGTAGGCAGACAATGTAATAGAGCAGCAGGAAATGCTAGCAGAATGCTTGGTTGTTTAGAGAGGGGTATTAGCAGTAGAAAGAGAGAAGTGCTCATGCCATTGTACAGCACATTGGTGAGACCTCCCTTGGAGTATTGTACGCAGTACTGAAGACCATATCTCCAGAAGGATATTGATACTTTAGAGAGAGTTCAGATAAGGACTACTAAACTGGTTCATGGATTGCAGGATAAAACTTAAAAGGAAAGGTTAAAGGATCTTGGAGGAAAGACGAGATGGGGGATATGATAGAAACATTTAAATACAAAAACGGAATCAACACAGTAAAGGAGAAGACTATATTTAAAAGAAGAAAAACTACCACAACAAGAGGACATAGTCTTAAATTAGAGGGGCAAAGGGGTAAAAATAAGATCAGAAAGTATTACTTTACTGAGAGGGCAGTGGATGCATGGAATAGCCTTCCAGCTGAAGTGGTAGAGGTTAACACAGTAAAGGAGTTTAAGCATGCGTGGGATAGGCATAAAGCTATCCTAGCTATTAAATAAGGCCATAATGAAAGTATTTAGAAAATTGGGCGGACTAGACGGGCCGAATGGTTCTTATGTGCTGTCACATGCTATGTTTCTATGTAATGACGCCCAAGCTTCAGCTTCCTCACAGACGGAATGACATTTTCCCCTAGGATTTCCTGATATTTCAGTGAAGGTTTCCAAAAGCCCTCGTTTAAGATTAGTTTTATCATGTGTGTTTGTGACAGCACTTGTTTTGAATATTTGTGCTGTTGTAATGATTCTATTCAGGGGATTGAATACTTTTGAGACTGGAGAGATGATTATAAGTTGTATTTTCAATTGAATTTGGGGAAAAGAATTGAAGCATTCATTGTGTTGAACTATTTCAATTGCTTTTGTTTGATTTGTTCATGGCAAACAGCTAAACGTCTGTAAATTCTGACAATAAACCTGATTTTCATTGGGGGTTCAATAATTTTGATTACACCTATATACTGTAAGTTTTTAGCTTTTAACCAAATAAAGCTTTATAAGATATGTTTTCCAGATGAATATCACTTGGAGGGGGTTATCAAGGAACCAACCACTGATGGAGAGAACTGAAGGACAAAAATAAGTAGATTTGAGAAAAAATTAATTCTAAAACATCCACCAAACTTAAAGAGTAGATTTGCAGTATAACTTTAAAAAACTCAATCCCTCATTATGACCATTGCACAAGAAATTTTACCTAGTCTGACAAAAATGTTGACAAATGCAAGGCAAGGTTTTGGATAATGCGCCACATTCTAAACCATGTTTGATTTATATCAGTGACTGAGTATGCTGTTTCTAAGTGACACAACTCTAGAGGAAAATTAGCAAAGAGAAGATGAAGTGATGGAAGGGGTACCACACTTGAAGGTTGTTAATTCTGTCACTTCTGCATCATATGTACACGATTCTCTCCCCTCCGGATACCCGTGTCATTTTGTGCGAGTTTTTGCCAATATTAATGCACCATTATCAATATTACATTGTTCCCAGTCAACTAAGCACTCCAACATTCCAGTCAACCTATTCCAGGTAATGCCTTTATGTCATTTACCCTTCTTTGTTCCTCCTATCTATTAATATCTGGCAACTTATTTGACTCACTGCAGCTGTGCAAGACTAATTCAAATGTGACAATGTGGTCTCACAGCCCTTAAGCACATTATTCTGTGGTTACTGTTCATTAATTCCCGACCTGGCTAGTTTTGAGATTGTCCAGTCCAGTATTCCTGTGTACTAGACCCAGCTATGTTCCAGACTCCATACCTTTCCTTAGTTCTGTATTCCAGTGTACCAGAACCAGCTTGTCCTGACTTTGCTCAGTATGATCCTGTCCTGTATTTGTTAAATATTTAGTGATAATATTACCTATTTCTGTCCAAGTGTTAAGCCTGCCCACTGTAAGGTTTGTTAATATTCCTGTCTAGCCTTTCCTTCTGTGTTGACCTATATCTTGCTGAGGAACCTTCTGTATCCTGACAGGAACATGGATAATGCCACAATTGATAATATTAATAAGATCATTGAGCTGCTATAGAAGGTAGGAAAAAGGAATTTAAATCTCAGAATAAGCTAATGAGACTTAATATGTCTGTGCTCTATATTTTGGACATGTACTGACAATGGAAAAAAAAATAACACAAATATGCCCAAACTGTCTGAAGGCTAATGTTGATTTTATTAAAGACACGGAGGCTCATATCATGCATAACTCTTTCTTTATTTCCTCAGCAGCAAAGATAGAGGAATATAAATATTGTCAAAATGAAAGAAAAAACTGTACAGGCATAACAGGCAGCCAATCACATAACAGAGGAAGTAGCTATATAAGTGTCAGGGTACCTGAGGCCTCTACCTCTAAGGGAGGTAGAGACTTGGTGGTTTATCCGTCCAGGCGAGCTGTTTCCTCCGTTCCTCGCGGTTCATCCAGCCACTTAAACACCGGCCGCGAGGAATCCACGTCCTTTTCTAGCAGGACGCTCAATACGTGACGTCATGACGCTATCACGAGCGACCTGTCACTCAAGTGTTCGATATCCAATCGGCACTTGTCAGAGGCGTGCTTACCATCCGGAGCCAGGGTATTTAAGCTTACTTCTCTCTTCAGCTCATTGCCCTGTCGTGGTTCTAGCTTGTCTAGTCACTCAGTGCTCTGGTATTCTAGTTTGCTCTATTTGGTTTTGACTCGGCTTGTTGTACTTCCCTGCTTCTCTGTTCTCCCTTGACCCGGCTTGTCTCTCGCTTATCTGTCTTCCCGTTCCCTCGACCTCGGCTTGTCTCTGACTATTCTCTATTTCTCTCGGTACGTTAGTCCGGCCATTCTAAGGCCCGGTATACGTACCTTTCCACTCTTTGTACTCTGCGTGTTGGATCCCTGTCCCGATCCTGACATTACGACAGGGCCAATGGATCCTGCAGGTACAAACAGTCAGCTTGGTTCTTCTGATCCCAGGTTTGACGCCATGGAGCATAGGATGGATCAGATGGCTCTAGCACTACAGGCACTTTTGTCTCGTGCTAGTAACCCACCTGAGGAGACACGTACTCCTTCTATTTCTCCTGCAGTCTCAGGTCTAGAGGTAGCCACTGTAGGTGCTTCTTCCCGTATTACCCCACCAGTACGTTATGGCGGGTCACCGGAGAAGTGCCGTGGTTTTCTGAACCAGATTAGCATCCATTTCGAATTACAACCCCGCTCTTATCCTACAGATAGAGCGAAGGTTGGATTTGTTATTACTTTACTCATTGAGAAAGCTCTGAGATGGGCCAATCCTTTATGGGAGAATGATAATCCTCTAGTCTATAATTATAATGCCTTTGTAGCTGCGTTTAGAAGAACTTTTGACCCTCCTGGTAGAAAGGTCAATGCAGCTAGATTACTGTTGCGCCTTAGACAGGACAATCGAACACTTGTGGACTATGCACTAGAGTTCAGGTCCTTGGCGGCAGAAGTTAAGTGGAACGAACAGGCTTATATAGATGTGTTTCTGAATGGGTTATCAGATGTAATTCTTGACGAGGTCGCTACTAGAGAACTCCCTGAGAATTTGGAGGATTTAATTTCTTTTATATCTCGTATTGATGAACGCATAAGAGAGAGGCAGAACACTCGAGATAGGACCCGTAGACCCTCCTTTAAACTAGCGCCTACCTTTCGAAATTCTGAGTTCGAGGACTTACGTATTTCTGAACCTATGCAGATAGGCAGTACTCATCTCACAGAGAGAGAGAGACAGTACAGAAGAAGGGAGGGTTTATGTATGTATTGTGGAGTCAGAGGACATTTACGCCTAAATTGTCCTAATCGTTCGGGAAACGCTCGCACCTAAATTTCTCTAGAGGACAGGCCTTGGGTGTTTCTACTTTGTCCTCTATTCACAACTACAAAGAGTTCAGGCTTCTGTTACCCGTTTCTTTGAGGTGGGAGAAGGGAGTAGTAAAGACTATGGCACTAATCGATTCTGGAGCTGCTGAGAGCTTTATAGATCAGGGTTTTGTTGCCAAGCATGCTATCCCATCCCAGTTAAAAGAGACACCACTGGCTGTTGAGGCCATCGATGGTAGACCGTTACTTGAGCCTGTTATTTTCCATGAGACCATACCGATTAACTTAACTGTTGGCATCCTACATAAAGAGGATATATCCTTAATGCTCATTTCTTCTCCGTCTATTCCCATAGTCCTGGGGTACTCCTGGTTGAGGAGACACAACCCTATTATTAATTGGGAGTCAGGGGAGATAGTTTCGTGGGGAAAGAATTGTCAAGAAAAATGCTTGCGGAAGGTCTTACCTCTCGGATTAACTAACACATCGACTACCTCTGACAATCCTACAGAGACACAAATTCCGTCTCAGTATCTAGATTTAAAGGCAGTATTTGACAAAAAAAAAGCCGATACCTTACCCCCACACAGGTCCTTTGATTGCAAAATTAACCTACTCCCTGGTACCATGCCTCCCAGAGGTCATGTATACCCATTATCTACAAAAGAGAACTCAGTTCTAGAGGAGTATATTCACGAGAATTTAGACAAGGGATTCATCAGGAGGTCCTCCTCCCCTGCCGGGGCTGGATTTTTTTTTGTTAAAAAGAAAGATGGTTCTTTGAGACCTTGTATTGATTATCGAGGCTTGAATAAGATAACCATTAAAAATGCCTACCCGATTCCCTTGATCACCGAACTCTTCGATCGTTTGAAGGGCTCTACAATTTTCACCAAGTTAGACCTCAGAGGGGCATATAACTTGGTGAGAATCCAGCAGGGACATGAGTGGATGACGGCATTCAATACTCGATATGGTCACTATGAATATACTGTTATGCCTTTTGGGTTATGCAATGCGCCAGCTGTATTCCAGGATCTGATAAATGAGGTTCTTAGGGAATTTCAGCAAGATTGCGTCATTGTATACCTAGATGATATACTCATTCATTCTAGTGAGATTGAGACTCATCACAAGCAAGTCAGGAGGGTTTTGCACAAGCTTCTCCAGCATGGCTTGTACTGCAAGTTGGAGAAATGTAGCTTTGATCAAACCCAGGTAACCTTTCTCGGCTATGTGATCTCTGGGGAGGGATTTAAGATGGATCCGGATAAGCTCCAATCCATTCTAGAGTGGCCTTTACCCAAAGGTCTTAAAGCCGTACAGAGATTTATTGGTTTTTCTAATTATTATAGGCGCTTTATTAAGGGCTATTCTTCCATTATCGCACCTATCACTAATATGACCAAACAGGGGGCTGATACTAAGAATTGGACTACTGAAGCTCTCCTTGCGTTCAAAACTCTCAAGGAGCTTTTCGCTTCCGCTCCAATTTTAGTTCACCCCGACACTTCTCTGCCTTTTCTACTTGAGGTAGACGCATCAGAGACTGGTTTAGGTGCTGTCCTATCTCAAAGGTTGGGGGTTGATAAACCATTACATCCATGTGGATTTTTCTCTAAAAAATTGACCGGTACTGAAAGCAGATATGACATTGGTGACAGAGAATTACTAGCGGTTATCAAGGCTTTGAAAGAGTGGAGACATTTATTGGAAGGTACATTACATCCTGTTACCATTCTAACTGACCACAAAAATTTGTCTTATATCGGAGAGGCTAAGCGATTGTCCTCCAGGCAGGCTCGTTGGTCGTTGTTTCTTACCCATTTCAATTACGTTCTGACTTACAGACCTGGGTCAAAGAATTCTAAAGCCGATGCGCTATCTCGCCAATATGAGCCCTCTGCTTCAGTTGAACCACTTATGTCCTCCATTGTACCCAAATGCAATATTATTGCTAATACCAGTCTCAAAATCCATTCTCCGCTACTTGACCAGATCTTGAAGTCACAACATCTAGCTCCCGGAAACACTCCTGAGGGAAGAAACTTTGTTCCTCCTGAACTTCAACTGGAGCTCTTACAATGTTTTCACGAAAGTAAAATAGCTGGTCATCCTGGTATTCGCAAAACATACTCTTTGATATCCAAGGATTTCTGGTGGCCTTCACTTCGAAAAGATATTGAGGAGTTCGTCGCAGCTTGTGAAACTTGTGCCAAGACTAAACTACCTCATGCATCTCCATGT
The DNA here is from genome assembly GCF_036172605.1 of Pelobates fuscus. Lineage (NCBI taxonomy): Eukaryota > Metazoa > Chordata > Amphibia > Anura > Pelobatidae > Pelobates > Pelobates fuscus. Next base: position 433,309,879 of record NC_086317.1, on the reverse strand, counting down.
GGCCTGTTACACCCCTTGGACATTCCTGAGAAACCTTGGTCCTGTTTGTCCATAGACTTTATCGTTGATTTGCCTGCTTCCAAGAGACAGACTGTTATTCTCACGGTGGTGGATAGATTTACTAAGATGGCCCATTTCGTGCCATTACCTAAACTTCCGACTTCTCCTGAATTGGCGGAGATTTTTGCAAGAGAGGTTTTTCGCCTACATGGGATTCCTTCGGAGATTGTCTCTGATAGAGGCTCTCAATTTGTCTCACGTTTCTGGAGATCCTTTTGTTCTCAAATGGGCATCAAATTGAACTTCTCCTCGGCCTATCACCCTCAGTCTAACGGAGCTGCTGAACGTACTAATCAAAAGATCGAACAGTATCTACGTTGCTTTGTTTCCGAACACCAGGACGATTGGGTCGGTCTGATTCCTTGGGCGGAGTTCGCACACAATAACCTTGTTTGCGATTCAACTCGCTCTAGCCCTTTCTTCATGAACTATGGCTTTCATCCTTCGATTTTTCCTTCGGTTTCCTCTTCTCAGGGGATACCGTCGGTTGATGATCATGTCGCCAACCTGAAGAAATTATGGGATCAGACTCGGCAAATTCTGTTACATAGTTCCTCGTTGTTCAAGAAACACGCTGACAAGCATAGAAGAGCGGCTCCTGTTTTTGTTCCTGGGGATAGGGTATGGTTAAGTACTAAGAATATTCGACTAAAAGTTCCATCTATGAAATTTGCTCCTCGCTACATAGGCCCTTACAGGGTACTCACTCGTATCAATCCGGTTGCGTATCGCCTTGCTCTGCCACCTGCCTTACGCATTCCTAACTCTTTTCATGTCTCCTTGTTGAAACCTCTTATTTGCAACAAATTCTCCTCTAAGGTCTCCTCGCCTCGTCCTGTTCAGGTGGAGGGTCGGGAGGAGTACGAGGTCAGCTCCATCGTTGATTCCAGAATTTCAAGGGGAAAATTGCAATATCTGGTCAACTGGAGGGGATATGGTCCTGAGGAGAGGAGTTGGGTACCTCAGGAGGACGTTCATGCTTCTCGCCTTCGCAGAGCATTTCACCTCCGCTTCCCATCTCGCCCCGGTTCCTTCCGCCCGGTGGGCGTATCTGAGAGGGGGGGTACTGTCAGGGTACCTGAGGCCTCTACCTCTAAGGGAGGTAGAGACTTGGTGGTTTATCCGTCCAGGCGAGCTGTTTCCTCCGTTCCTCGCGGTTCATCCAGCCACTTAAACACCGGCCGCGAGGAATCCACGTCCTTTTCTAGCAGGACGCTCAATACGTGACGTCATGACGCTATCACGAGCGACCTGTCACTCAAGTGTTCGATATCCAATCGGCACTTGTCAGAGGCGTGCTTACCATCCGGAGCCAGGGTATTTAAGCTTACTTCTCTCTTCAGCTCATTGCCCTGTCGTGGTTCTAGCTTGTCTAGTCACTCAGTGCTCTGGTATTCTAGTTTGCTCTATTTGGTTTTGACTCGGCTTGTTGTACTTCCCTGCTTCTCTGTTCTCCCTTGACCCGGCTTGTCTCTCGCTTATCTGTCTTCCCGTTCCCTCGACCTCGGCTTGTCTCTGACTATTCTCTATTTCTCTCGGTACGTTAGTCCGGCCATTCTAAGGCCCGGTATACGTACCTTTCCACTCTTTGTACTCTGCGTGTTGGATCCCTGTCCCGATCCTGACAATAAGTCCTGTGTCTCCCACAATCCCCCTCTTTCTTTGCTGCTTCCTCAGACAGCTAAGTATCCATGTTTAGCTCTCTTACTTGTTGCACTTTGATTGTGGTATTTCTTATTATTATTGCTATTTACTGAATTTACTTTGGTGTTGTTTTATTGATGCATCCCTTGTTTAAGTTGTATATGCATCGTTTTTATTTGTTGTGCTCCGCTTAGTGTGCCTTGGGGATCCCTGGGGGTTTTTCCCCTTTACCGGGAGATTTTTTCTCCCTGCCTTTCCCTTGCTCCCTCTCGCGGGTGCAGACAGTGATTTTTGCCGCGGCCGGTCCTTTCATCACGACCGCGGCTACGTGCACTTCCCTGCCCGCTCACGGACTTCCCGCGCTGGCAGAGTGCACGCGCCCCTTCCCCCGACGGGTGCACGGCCGCGAGCACTTCCCTCGCGTGTGGCGGCCATTTTGGACGGACCTCCATGCGGTCTGCCTCCTAGTTGCCGTGCAGTCGGTCGCCTCGATCCCTCCCGGGCACACTACCGGTCTGAATATTTCTTATTGCTTTTCTCTGTGGGTTACTCAACCCTTTTAGTTCTCTCCTGCCCTATTTCATTAGTTTACAGTTTGCTCTTGCAAATTATTGCCATCATGCAGGATAGGGATGATGGGCCTGCAGATCCCTCTGGGGACTTTACCATGGAGACTTCTGAGAGTGCTATGGCCTCTCAGGAATTTCAAGCATTGCTTGAAGCCACTATGGCTTCCTCCCTGCAGAAGGCTATTGCCTCAGCCATGGGGGCTGTCTCCTCCTCATTTACCCACTCCCTGCACTCAATGGTTTTACCTGCAGTAACCACCCCAGCTTCCCAGGGTGGGGGGTCCCCTTCCCCTGCCCAGACAGTGCCTGGGGCACGTAAGGCTAAGGCCAAATCCAAAAATGTCGGCTCCCACTCCTCGATGCAGGTGCTACCTGCCATGAATGACACGCTGGAAGCGGTCACTGATAGCGCGCACCCCACGCGCAAAAGAGCCCCTGGCCGGGCTAAAAAGGCTAGACTATGGAAAAGGGCTAGGGCCCTAGATGATGGGTCGGATACCGACCGGAGTGTGGAGGATGAGTCCGACCATATGGGATATGACTCCTTTGACGAAGGTGAATCTGGCGAGGATTTGCCCCTTACGGGCGTGACCCCCTCGGGCTCCTCTGCCAAGGCCAGTGGCCACTTATTAGACGCCTCTGGGGATACCAAGGCGATTCTTGACCCGCAGTGTAACCCCCTGTTCGACCCTGACGACCTGCGGCACCCCAGGTCCGCTGAGTGGGTTCCCCCAGACCATATTGCCCAGTACGTGGCTAAGCGTATTCACACCCCGCTCTCTAAAGAAGGCTGCAATAAACTGCGCGCCGAATGCCCGAGACCTTCCCTCCCCGGCGCCGCCGGCAGAACCCCGGATATTGACCCCCAAATTGCCCAATTCCTCAATAAGTCAGGCTGGAAGCCCAAGAAGGGCCTTGACCACTCCCTGAAAGGGTGCCAGGACAAGATCCTGGATACTCTGGGGCCCCTATCGAAGTTATACGAGCTTCTCGAAGCTGCCAAATCTGGGGACTCAGTTTTGGATATGAATGTGGCCATTGGATGGGTCCAGCGGGCTATATGCCTGCTGGGAAATGCTAATACAGCTATGTCCTCCGAGAGGCGTAAGGCGATCCTCCTAAAGATCGACCCTAAGCTGGCCGCTATGACAGTGACAGAACCTGACCCGACTGAGGAGGGCTTACTGTTCGGCTCCTCCTTTGTCAAAGACATGGGCTCCTATGTGAAGACCTTTACGGCAATTGATAAAGCGCAGGCGAACATGAAGCGCAGGCGAACATGAAGCGCATGTTCGCGCCCAAGGTTTTTGGAGGGGCCGGGCGTAGCAGGAACCGTCCGCATGGCCGCGGTTACAGAGGCTCGTTCCGAGCACCCAGAGGTTCCTTTTTTTCCATCACGAGGCTTCCAAGACCCGAGAGCACCCACCTTCTTCCCAGCCAGAGGCAGAGCTTGGGGCTCCAGATACCCCTGCAGTGGCGCTCCAAACAGACGTCCTTACGGTGAGTACCCCTTCTTCCCCTCCCGCTCAGGTTCAGGTAGCGGGGAGGTTAGCCTTGTTTTATCACAGGTGGGTGGCACTGACCTCAGATGCTTGGGTACCACAGTGTGTAAGGGGATATCGCCTAGAGTTCGTTTCTATGCCTGTCCAGTTTTGTCCCCCCAGAGACCTGTCTCTTCCACCAGATCAGGACAAGATGATTTCCGCGGAAGTCGTGGAAATGTTGTCCAAGGGCGCAATAGAGGAACTGCCGTTCGCCGCAAGAGGCTTTACGAGCAACTTGTTCCTAGTACCAAAGAAAGGGGGTGGAGTTCGCCCCGTGATAAATCTTCGCCCTCTCAATGCTTTCCTGCGTTACCAACATTTCCAGATGGAAGGCATACACTGCCTCAGAGACCTTCTACGCCAGTCGGATTGGCTGGCCAAACTGGACCTGAAGGACGCTTACTTCACGGTTCCCATTGCTGCAGATTGCAGGGACTACCTACATTTCACTTGGCATGGCCGACGATGGCGCTTCACCTGCCTGCCTTTCGGTCTCTCTTCGGCTCCTTGGTGCTTCACCAAGCTCTTGAAGCCGGTGGTGGCATTCCTCCGAACCCGAGGGGTCTGCCTCATTATTTACCTGGACGACATTCTGATCTTGTCCCAGTCAAAGGCGGACCTCCTACTACACTTGGAATGGACGACCGACCTTTTACAAGGTTTGGGATTTCTGATCAATTGGGACAAATCGGTCCTGACCCCCGCCCAGTCGATAGAATTTCTGGGCTTCAAAGTGGATTCCGTCCAACAGTTTCTATTTCTACCGGATTCCAAGATGAAAGCCATTCGGAAGGAAATCCGGAGGGCTCTTCGTGTCTCGGACTTGTCAGTAAGACAATTGGCGAGAATTATTGGCCTCCTCGCAGCCTCTATTCAGGCGATCTTCCCGGGCCCACTACATTACAGAGCCCTTCAACGGCTCAAAGGGTCACACCTTCGACTGGGCCACTCCTACGAATCTCAGATACGCTTGGACGCGGAGTCCAGAGACGAGTTAGAATGGTGGTTGGCACACATGGAGGCGTGGAACGGGAAAGCCATTTTCGGCTCCGTCCCGGACGTAGTGATAGAGTCCGATGCCAGCTTGCACGGCTGGGGTGCTCGTTGTGGAGACGTTTCCACAGGAGGCAGATGGTCCGACATGGAGAAGTTGTTACACATCAACTGCTTGGAACTCCTGGCAGGGGCATTCGCGATCCGCAGCCTTACCCCAGGGCGGGCGAATTGCTGCGTTCTCCTCAAGATGGACAACGTGTCGGCGGTCCGTTACATAAATCACCTGGGCGGTACGAAGTCCAAAATGTTGGCGATTCTAGCAAAAGATTTCTGGCAGTTCTGCCTCTACAACAACGTCTCGGTGACGGCGGAACACATTCCGGGTCTGGACAATTCGGGAGCGGATTGGAATTCCAGACACTTAAGAGACTCTGGCGATTGGCGTTTACACGCTTCGGTGTTCCAGGGCCTGGACATGTTGTGGGGAAAATTCCAGATGGATCTGTTCGCATCACGGCTGAACACGCAGCTGCCGAAGTTCTACAGTTGGAGGCCGGACCCGGCAGCGGTGGCAGGGCCGGTGCTAGGATTTTTGACTACTCAGGCGAAGATGCATTTTGACGCCCCACCCCACGCCTCTCCCCAAAAAATAAACAATGCATCTTCACCTCTGTGTCTCGTAGCCCCCTTTTGAATTTCTTAGCCCCCATTAGTGTTGCATATCCAACCTCTTCAATGTCTTACCCCTTTGGCCCCTTTGTGCCCTTTAATGTGTCTCCTACAACCCCTCTTATGTATTTCTTACTTCCCCGCCAGCCCATGTCTGTCTCTTTCTTCCCCTCAGCCCCTATCTATCTCTCTTTTTTTTCTCACATAGACATGGATACAGGCAAAAATACATACATTCACAAATACACAAACATACAGACACACAACCATACAAGCACACAGACATAATTATTCAGGCACACAGTCACAAAGATATACAGACACACAGTCATAAAAGGCACACAATCAAACAAACACAGTCATACGATCTACACATACAGGTACATTGTCGTGCAAACACAGACATACATTCATACAGACACAGGCACACACAGAAATAGAGACACAGACATAAAGAAACAGAGAGGCATATAGAGACATACATACACAATGATACAGACAGACATACACACACACACACTGACAGACAGACATATACACACACACACTGAGACATAAACACACACACACAAACACACTGACACAGATATACACACACACTGACAGACATATACACACAAACACACTGACAGACATACATATACACAAACACAGACAGACACACACACTGACAGACATATACACACACACACACACACACACTGACGGACAGACACACATACACACTGACAGACAGACACACATACACACTGACAGACAGGCACACACACACACACTGACAGACAGACACACATACACACTGACAGACAGACAGACACACACTGACAGACAGACACACAGACAGACACACACTGACAGACAGACACACACTGACAGACAGACACACACTGACAGACATACACACACTGACAGACAGACACACACAGACAGACAGACACAGACAGACAGACACACAGACAGACAGACAGACACACTGACAGACACACACACTGACAGACACACACACTGACAGACATACACACTGACAGACATACACACACAGACAGACATACACACACACTGACAGACACACACACACTGACAGACAGACACACACACACTGACAGACAGACACACACTGACAGACATACACACACACTGACAGACATACACACACACTGACAGACATACACACACACTGACAGACAGACAGACAGACATACACAGACAGACAGACATATACACACACACTGACAGACAGACATACACACACACTGACAGACAGTTATACAGACATACACACACTGACAGACAGGTTCAGGAGGGTGGCTTACCTGGGATCCAAAGTGCTGCCTGAGGTAGTTGGGAGTTGGAGGAGCTGGTCCTGCCCAGTCCCCCTCCTCTCTGCCTCCTCTCTGCTCTCTTCTTGGGGGGACTTCCTCCCATGCTGAAGTGAGGGGCCGGCGGTAGCTCTGCCCCTGCTGGGCGCCAGCCGCGTTGTGTGCTACAGAGGGAGCAGGGATATGACGTGTTCATATCCCCGCCCCTCCACACAGTCCGCGGCACTGCCGGCTTGCGCTCGGTCACGCTACAAGAAGTGACCGGCAGGAGAGGGGAGCTGTGCGCTTCCCAACCTCCTGCTGGTCACCCGGACTTTTGCGCCCCCCGGGCCGGTGCGCCCTAAGGCGGCCGCCTGAGCCGCCTTATGGACGCGCCGGCCCTGAGCGGTGGCAACGGATGCCTTTCTCCAAGACTGGCCGCAGGGTCACCTGTACGCTTTTCCCCCGTTCAACATGATCGCACGCACGATCTCGAAACTGGTTCGCCACGACTGTCGTGTGGCGTTGGTCACCCCTCTCTGGAGATCTCGACCATGGTTCCCTCGCTTGATGGAGTTGTCCATAGATTTCCCTCGGTTGATACCAGTCTTCCAGGACCTCCTTCTGGATCCGGATGGGAACTCACACAACCTGGTGATACAACACCAGTTACCCCTGATAGCATGGTTCCTTTCAGGGGACCTTGGGTTGTCTCAGACGTTCCGCAGACAACTCTCCTGCTCCTCGATAACGCCTGGGCCCCAGGCACACGAACAGCTTATCGAGCTTCATGGAGATCGTGGTCTGGTTGGTGCATGGAACGGGCAGTGGATCCCGTATCTGCCCCTCTACATTTGATCCTGGAGTTCCTCACGTTCCTGTTTGACTCGGGCAAGGCATACCGCACGATCAACCTATCCCGCTCGGCTATTTCGGCCGGACACAAGGGTTTGGATGGTTCCCCTGTCGGCAGGCATCCTTTTGTATGTCGCCTTCTCAAGGGTATTCGCCTTGCCCGTCCTCCTCGGCCTCGTTTCTCTGCCTTTTGGGATGTCAACGTGATGTTGCAGTTCCTCTCATCATGGTACCCTAACCAAGAATTGACTTTAAAACGATTGTCATCCAAGCTGGTGATGTTACTCTGTTTGATCTCTTGCAAGAGGGTCTCTGACGTCAGGGCCCTGGATTGGGACGCCGTTGCATTCACCCCGGCGTTACTTTTGACATATCCAGGAGGACGAAATCTGCATCCAAGTCGTTTACATACCCTAGGTTTTCTGGTTGTCCGGCACTCTGCCCAGTGGATTGCGTCAAAGTTTATCTGGATGCTACACGTTCCCTTCGCTCCGCTGATCTACATGATTTGTTCTTATCTTTTAAGTCACCTCACCAGACAGTTTCGACACCTACTCTGGCACGTTGGGTGCGTTGGCTACTATCTTCTGCAGGTATAGACACCTCTGTTTTTACGCCTCATTCTGTGCGAGGCGCGATGGCTTCGAAAGCATCCTCAGTCGGATGTCGTCTAGAAGACATTATGCGAGCGGCGGACTGGTCCAGAGAATCGACCTTTCGAGATTTCTATTTCAGACCACTTGAACACATCGCATCTCGAGTAGTGGCACAGCTTTGAACTTGCATAATATGAGCCTCCGTGTCTTTTATAAAATTCCCAGATTTTACTAGTAACATGACGTAAAGTCATGATTTTATTAAAGACACAGAGGCGAGTATTATTCCCGCCCACCCTCCCGGTGTGGATTTTGGGAAAGGAGATGCTTCGGTGCTATTCAGGTATGTTTTTTCAATTAGGTCTGTATTTATATCATGTATTTATATCATGTATTTTTATCATGTTTTGGATGATCTTGAACGTTTTTATGCTGGGTTCTAATTTTTATATATTTTCTATTTCAGAATCCAGTTTTTATGTATGGCTCCTCACGGTTATGTTTGGTAAGTCTACAGTTTTGAGTTTGGAAATTACCATATTTTTCTATCTTTTTTAGCTTGAAGTTTTCGCATTGTTTCCCGTTTCCTGTTTGGATCAAGTGGGACATCGTTTATCTTACCTGGTCTTCGGTTTTCGCAAGAAAGAGGGGGATTGTGGGAGACACAGGACTTATATAGCTACTTCCTCTGTTATGTGATTGGCTGCCTGTTATGCCTGTACAGTTTTTTCTTTCATTTTGACAATATTTATATTCCTCTATCTTTGCTGCTGAGGAAATAAAGAAAGAGTTATGCATAATACTCGCCTCCGTGTCTTTAATAAAATCATGACTTTACGTCATGTTACTAGTAAAATCTGGGAATTATCTTTCAAAGTTCTTGCCTTATTGGTCGATTAGGTCAGCCCTAATTAGTAGACTGGCTCACAAAAACAATAACTGACAGACATTACATTAGGAAGATTGTTAAGGGTAAAAAAAAAAAACAGACCATCATCCATGTTTGATATTAAATAATAAAAATTAATCAATACACATCCAGTCTTGAAATATTATGTAAAAGAAGTTTCAGTTTGGGGCAATACTAGTGAAAAAGTTCTAGGGATCAATGTCAACCAGTGCTATCACCATCAGAATAATATTATGTGCAAGTTATTATTACAGAATTTGTCTTGGAGAAAGTTTAGAACTTTGGATACTAGATACACAGTACACTTAGAAAGCTCATAAAACAGTGTATTTAGATAATATTAATTCCTTTGCAATAAGAAAAAGCTTCTAGAGTATGCAGATGTTAGATACATTTTTATTTATTGCCCATATGTGTACACATAAAATACTATTATTTTCCTTTTATTTTGTGGGGTTTTTTTAAATTAATTTTGTTTAAGTTCGCTTTTACATTTTTTTTCTACACAATGGAATATCTAAAATGTATTATGAAAAGAAAAAAAAATAAAGCAGTTATTGAGACAGAAGACGATGTACTTCAGAGTTTTTATACTGATAACTTTTCTATGAAGAATAAGTCTGTACAGTTTTGAAATGATATGATAAAGTAACATATAATGGAAAAAAAAAACCTTAAATCCATTTCTAGTCCGAAAAGAGCAAAAGTAGGACAGAGAAAATTGAAAGAATATATTCTATTTAAAAATAATCTATTTTTCCCAATAATATCAAAGTGGTTCAGGAAGACTGCAGTGAAAATTAAGTTGTTCGAGAGATTATTTAGATGGCTATTTCAGTAAAATTCAATTATATAATCTCAGTTGCTTTCTTGAAGAATGACATGTCAAGACAGGCATAAAATAAATAGTTTAGCTAACCTTGGTTCCTTAAGGAGTTAAAGTTCAAATAAGTACAAACTTTTTGAGCACTTGACCAGTAAGCTTTCCTTTTTATGGAAGCATCAAACTACTTATTCTTGCAAAAGGGTCATAAACCCAAAAAAGTAAAGTGAAAGTGCACACGGAATATATATGATACCTCCTTGGTTTTTAAGAAAGCACATGTTTTTTTTCTTTCTAACATATAACCTTTAATCTAGTCCAAAAACAAGAGAGGGCTTCTCACATAATAGTATGCTGTCACACAATTATGTGGTCACACTTAATGGTTAAACTCTTACATGAACCAGAAATTGCAGTCTTGTAGACATGTAGGTTCCATCATCCATATATTCATTCTATGTCCCCTTTGCAACGGGGTTCAACCATATAATGGAACACAGACAGCAGCCAGTTCGATGTAAGTTCATACAATATATTATAAAAAAAGTAAAATATTACATGTAAATCGCAGTATAAAAAAAGCAGGGGAGTATATTGTCTTTTTGTTTGTATAAAATAAAAGCAGGGTGGGGAGTATATTGTGTTTTTGTAAAAACAAAAAAAACAACAAAAACAAAACAAAACATGTACCTTCTCTAAAACCAAGGAGGGTAACATATAGATATTTTGTGTGCGCTCCCTATTACATTTTTTTTGAGGGTAGGAGGGTCGTATGTTTGTGCTGGTATGTGAATAATATCCAGTGATTGATTCATGTGTGATTTAGTTGCACTAATCTTATTCTTAGTGCTTTTTTACACTATTTTGGTTGGGTTTTTGTGAGTCCCAAAAGTGTTATGTTGGAGCAGAAATTGTCGCAATACCTCTCAATATGGTTTACTTTTGATGTAATCCAGGACATACTGTGGCATGTTCACCCAAAATACCACATCTCTAGGATATAAAGAACCTTTTGTAAAATATTAGAAGGTTATTTGCTGCAGAGTGTTCTGTTGTAAAGGAAGACATACACTCCCTGACTGGCAGAGTGAAGGCTACTGTAGAGGACATGATGGACCTTTGATGTGGTATAAACTTCACAAATGTAACTTTTCAACAAATGAGGTCACTTCAAAAGGATCTTGAGGAAGAATATTACAATTCACAGAATAGATGATATGATTCACTTGAAACAAACTCCTCAACATTCTCTGCTGTCTCATTGTTTCTATACTACCCCTTAAATGTGATACAAATCTGGTTATTGATGGGAATATTTAGTTAATAAATCACTAAGGGCACCTAACTCTGCACACAGGCTTTCCTATGGAATAGCCTGCCTACCGCCATCAGACTCTCTCCTAGCCTTCAATCATTTAAGAAGGGCCTTAAAACCCATCTTTTTAGGAAAGCTTATATCCTCCCAGAGTAACCTCTACCTCACATACCTGTCTCTTGCTCTCTCCTAAAGGGCAGCACTCTATTCTCTCCTCCAGCTCTGCTTCACTCCCACCCTATTTGATATTTCCTATCCTAACGTTTCTAATACCCCACCTCCTATAGTCTGTAAGCTCGTTTGAGCAGGGTCCTCTTCAACCTATTGTTCCTGTAAGTTTTCTTGTAATTGTCCTATTTATTGTTACATCCCCCCTCTCATAATATTGTAAAGCGCTACGGAATCTGTTGGCGCTATATAAATGGCAATAATAATAATAATAATAATAAAAAAACCTATATTATGGCAGCTTCAAATGTCATGTTGCTTTACCTGTATGCTTCCTAGAAACTCTCCTACTAGGATCTTCAAGTGGCATTAAACAATGGGATATGCCAGTGAAATAGAAAGAAACGCTCACTTGGAATACAGACAGGACAAACCCCTCCCGTTACTTGTCAAAAAAAGACCAAGTGCTTTGTAATACTGTCTCCAACTTACACTGATACACTGCCTTCCTCTCGGATCTCGACCTTTACCAACAATGGAACCCCTTCCACAAGCTCATGGGACATCTGAAATGTATTCTTATTAGTGGATCCAGCTAATGGATATGAAATAAGTCACCCATATGGTTTGGAAAGTGGTGGTGTTACACTTTTAGAATATTTTTCTGCGGCTACTAGAATGTTTTCACTTATTCAGATTTATAATACTTGCCACTATATCCATTATTTTGATTGCTGATTCCTTATTCTTAAACCTCAGTCCTCTTCTTCTCTCTTTAGTGTTACACATCTAATAGCCATGTTGATATTTCCATTTTTCTATATAGAGCATTCATGCTATGCTTGGCTAATTTTTTTCCCTATAGGTTTAATATAGTATGATACCTCTTCCCATACCCCAATGGAGGTGAAAGCAGAAATCCTTATCTCTCTGCCAAGGTCATATCAGATAAAGATTCTATTGCCAAATCAACAAGTACCTATACAACTGTGATTATAGAGTCGTCTAACACTTATGTCTCCGATTAAAATGTTCAGTTACCCTTTGATCTTAAACTTTTGTGCATCTATATGTATGTGACTCTAGATCAGCAACTTTCAAAGGAGATGACTCAAAAATAGTCTAGCTGATCTATAAATCTATATAAATAATATATGGACGTTTCAATATGTATATAAATTATGGGTATATATCCAGCAAAACATGTCTAACTGCAAGCTTCTTCTGGAGAGGTCAATGATGAATGTGACTTTAGCAGTGGGATGTACACTAGGAATTCGTTCCACTCTCTTTTTCTCTCCTGAGTACCTGGGTCTTCATATAGAAGAAGTTTGGTATTACCTATAAATACCCCTGCGATTCTGACTTGAGCCTTTCCTCCCTAGGCTCTAAGCCATGTGAGTGTGTTGCTTATATACCTCCATACTAATCTAGTAGTCTAGACATACTGCACCAGAGTTTGTCTTTTTTGTTTCTCCCTCTAGATATTTGATATACAAATTGTTCCCTTACTTTAAGGGTAAGTGTTAAATACCAGTGCTCCACTGGGTATATTTTGATGTGATACATCCTTTTCACTCAAAACACTCCACATTCTGTTTTGCATGAGTTTGTGTTAAGTTAAGAGGTACTTACACGTGTGTTGAGCTGCTAATTAAATTTGTTTCTGTATTTTAATATCTTTAAGCGCCTTATATTTACACAGTGCGCTTTGTTTGTTATAATTAAATGCATGCATGTTTTGATTTGGAGTATATCTACTAAACAGTGATTTTTTTGTATTTGGGAAACAGAGTGTCCGTTCAAAGTAAATAAATGTACAAAGAGCACATGTTGCATGTAACAATTACAAAACAATAACGTGAACAAGAGAATAATAATATGTTTCAAAGGATTTTATTTAAAACAACACACTATAAATATATGCTACATGTTTATAGATACATAAATATAGAAAAAATGTATTATTTTAAAATAGGTTGTATTGAGAGTATACCATCTTTGCAGTCTAACCTGTCTTCATACCTAATTGAGGCAACAGGATTTTTATTCAGATACTGACTTAGCTTTTAGCAGTTCATATTAATCTCTAACCAATTTGTTAAAACATTTAACATCTGCTAATTAACAGGCTATAAACATTAAAATGTATAGCATGGTTGTTTGGGGTTCTGTGATGCTATTAAAGTTTTAGGCTCAGCAAACTAGATTTGAATAATGAAAAAATTATTTTGCCCCCAAATTATACTCATCAACATGATTTTATGTGTAATGGCCTGCTTTTTTTTTTTTTTTTTTTTTTTATGGAATCATATACTTGCTCAAAAGATTTGTGATTAAATAGCATTTGTGGTCATCAGACACCACTACAAATGTAAATAAAGCCTTGAAGAGAAACATTCTTATTTTTTTTTTTTTAATATCGTTAACCATTATGGGAATTATTGCTCTTAATATTAATCTGCAAATGTTGCTGTACATTTATTCAATTGCTGAAAAGAAGAATGCAGTGAACACCTGGCAAGACTTCACCCTTAGTCTGTCCATTAACATAAACTTAGCATAAATTAAATGTAGAGAAATGCAAAGTTATGCACTTCGGGGTAAAGAATGCACAACCTATTTACACCCTAAATGGTAGTGAACTAGGGATAACCACACACGAGAAGGATTTGGGAATTGTTATAGACAACAAATTAGGCAGCACTATGCAATGCCAATCTGCAGTTGCTAAGGCCAGTAAGGTTTGGTCATATATAAATAGGGTCATAAATTCTCGGGATGAAAAAATAATTTTGCCTCTTTATAAATCACTGGTAAGACCACACCTTGAATATGTTGTGCAATTTTGGGCACCTGTTCTAAAGAAGGATATCATGGCACTAGAAAAAGTGCAGAGACAGGCTACAAATTGATCAAAGGAATGAAGCATTTTAGTTATGAAGAAAGGTAAAAAAATGTAAATCTCTTTAGTTTGGAAAAACGGTGGCTCGGAGGGGGTATGATAACATTAACCCCTTAAGGACCAAACTTCTGGAATAAAAGGGAATCATGACATTAAGGGGTTAAATAAATGTATGCAGGGCCAGTACAAACCATTATCTGGAAATCTATTCATAAACAGGGCTATACATAGGATACAAGGTTATGCATTTAGGCTGGAAGAAATGAGATTTAATCTAAGGCAAAGAAAAGGATTTTTACAGTAAGAACTATAAGGATATGGAATTCTCTGCCTGAAAAGTTGTGGTTTTATCCATACAGATGTTTAAACTGCAATTGGATAAATACTTGCAAAAACATAACATACAGGGATATCATTTCTAATTAGTGGGGTAATAGCTGCTTGATCCAAGGAGACATCAGACTGCTATTTTGGAGTCAAGAAGGATTTTTTTCCGAGTTTGTTGCAAAATTGGAAGCGCTTCAGACTAGTTTTTTTGCCTTCTTTAAATCAACAGCAAAAACATATGTAAGAAAGGCTGAACTTGATCGACGCAAGTCTCTTTTCAGCTATGTAACTGTAACTCTGTAATGTACTTTAATACATATATACTAAAAAAAAAAAAATCCATTTATTGCCTGATATAATCTATTTAATGCTTTCATCCTTCCAAACCAACATCTTGCAATAATAGCATACAGGCATTAATGCACAGGTGTAGAAAGAGTTACAGTATGCAACTATTCAAATTAGCTCAGTAAATTAGCTGTTCAGTCTAAATCAACAATGTGTTGAATTACATGTCTGAAGTTTCCATAGCAACAGCATCATTGACATTTCATTTCATTTGGTAACTTGGACCTTCCATAGAGTTTGAAGTTGTTCTAAATATTAATTTAGAAAAATGGGCCATTCTGAAGTGTATAAAGATATGGATAGAAGTAATAAGCTACAAAATTAATAAGAAAGTTGGAAAATTATGAGGAAAGCTAGAAAAGCTGCATTTGTTTTCTTAAGAATAAATGTGTTTCAGAGGGGATACGATAGCACTAAGGAAATATAAACAGGGCCAGTGCAAACCTGTTCATTAGCAGAAATATACAACAGACAAGAGGTCACCCATTGAGACTGGAAGAAAGCTGTTTTTGCTTACAGTAGAGAAAGGGGTCTTTACAGAAGGAATACATAAGAAGTGGAAATCTCTGCCTAAAGGGGATGTCTTATTAGATTCCAAAAATATTTTTTAAAAAGTCTAGATATTTGTTGGATTAACAGAATATTGAAGGATATAATTAGTGTGACGAGACCAATCTCGCCACATTGCATTGGAGGAGCCTGGTTGCCCGCCTGCTGCCTTTGGACTATGGACCAGATTTTAAAAGACTTATTTTCCCTGCAGAAAGGCTTATTCGTGCCTTTTCTGCCGGGGTGTTCGGTAGATTTTATCTACCGAACAAACTACCGATGGCACGACCCCCTGGGAGCTGGAGTGTGCCGCCAATTGACCACCCTGAAGCTGCGGTTAACCGCAGCTTAATTGACGAAGGCAGGGTGGTCTTTGTTCGTCGACCGAACACGTGGCGATGGCCATTTTACAAGTACCGTATGGCCAGCGGTGTTCGGCACCTAAAACTATGGAACTGTAAACGGACACTTATTTGCACGAACACCGCTGAGCCGTCCGTCTCCTGGTCCCTATTCGTGGGGATGTAGCCGAACAGCCGTTCATACGGTAGTTTGTTTCATGTGAACTGTAGTAACCCAGATAGCTATGCCATGGAGCCTATCCGTGTGATTAAAGACTTTGGCTCCATGGCGATTAAACTGTATTTGTGTGGTCTGGGTGCCATTCACCTAATAATGTGCACCCAGACCTGAGCTATCTGGGGATATGTAACATGTCTGTGGTTAATGTAGTAAAAGTAACTTTGTATATTTCAAGACATAATACTGTATTTAGGTCCCCACATGTGTAATGGAGTTTTGTCTTTGTCCTGGGAGATAATTGGATTACTTCTCCAATTATCTCCAGGGCAGAAGGGAGGAAGCCAGGATGCATTGTGGGGATGTTTTACTTCTGTTTGTCCTGAAATGCCAAGTGTCTGTCTTTTGTCACAGTCTTCCATTTGGTCCCCTAGGGGAGTGTCCACCAGGTGGGAGACCTGCATAAATACAGGGGCAGGTAGCCCTCAATAAACAGACCACTGCTTGACCCTCAACACGCAGCCTTGTCTCGTCCTTGAGGGATTCACTGTATGCTGTTGGAGATTGATTGCTAGGAGTGTAAGCTGATGTATGCTTTTCCTGTTCGTCTGCTAGCAACTATTCGTGAGGTTCTAATTTGGAGTGCTACCTTATTCCCTGGTATGCAGTTCGGGAGTTTGATGCATTCACCTATATCCAATTCGTGAGTTTTGATGTTCTGCAGTAGCTGTGCCTTTCTGAGAAAAGGGGATTATCGCCTAAACGGATTTTAACCCCTTGTCTGCTGAAACGGTCCGTTACAATTAGTACATTTGTTCAAGGTGAAAAATGTAATTTCTTCCTAGCAAAATTTTCCAAATTGATTTTTTTTTAATATATTTCTGGTATGCATGTGTTTAGTTTGGCTGTAATTTTTCAAAAAATTAACCCTCAGTGGCAACCATGGGTGGGAGCTGGGGTGAACACTAAGCCCCCATTATCTATATTCGAGCCGTCATCTGCCACCTATGGGTGGGGCATGAGGGAGGACACTCCACCCTGTTATTAATATGATAGCCCCCAACTATTACCCATATGTGGAGGAGACATTAAGTCCACCTAGTTTATTAATTAGAGCCATAGTCAACATGTTCCCTACATTATGGTTACTATTAGCCCGCACCCACTGGACATGGGTGGAGGCATGGGGAGGACACTATGTTTTTCTGTATTATTATTATTATTATTATTATTATTTAAATGATGCCCCAATTTTTTAAATGCTAACCCCATGGATGGAAGGCATGAGAAATGCACTCCTGGAATGGCAAGTTATCTTCGCTCCCTATTCTTTAAATTGAAGTTCCCACTCGATACCCACTGGTGGCAATGGGGAGGCGAGGGGGTATGTTACTAGTGACTTATCACAGCTAGCAGACACTGGTTGACATACCACCACTCACTTCATGGAGAATGGGGGCATGGTGACTTTATAAACCTCCCTTGTACTAAGGTGGGGGTCGTCACTGCCAGTTTTTAACTATTTACCTGCAGGTTGTGCCGCCAATGGGCAAATAGTTAACCTCTAATCCTGAAGCAACCGAAGTATATTGACTATTTGCAGCTGGCAACCCTAGCCAGTGAATTTGGTTAGTTCACATTTCTGCTCGGGTTTGGTTTCTCGGCAGAATTGCTGATTGGCCAAAATTCATCCAAACTGCGATTTTTCCAAAACTGACCCTCCAAGTCTTAAAATCAATAGGTATGTGAACAGGTTGCTGATCAAATTGCAAATTTGACTGCCATTA
This sequence comes from Pelobates fuscus, assembly GCF_036172605.1. Taxonomy (NCBI): domain Eukaryota; kingdom Metazoa; phylum Chordata; class Amphibia; order Anura; family Pelobatidae; genus Pelobates; species Pelobates fuscus. The sequence goes on along the minus strand of NC_086317.1, from coordinate 433,291,997 downwards.
TAAAGTCAAGAAGGATTCCCCCCTCCCCTTTTTCAGCCAGTATTGGAAATCACTTTAAATGGGGGAGGGGTTGCATTTCTTTGGATCAACAGCATAAAAAAAAATATGTTTCAATGGTTGAACTTGATGAACTGGAGTCTCTTTTCAATCTAGATTACTATACGATTATATAATAATCTATATATATGTCATAGGCAAATAGTAATCTCTGTCCAAAATCTATTGCCTAGTCATATAGCTATTTATCTGTAAAACACAATTTGCTTTAATAAATTTTGTTTATTTTTTTTCATATTTCAAAGCCATTTGCCTAACATTGGCAAATGTTTTTTTGTCACCTTTCTTATTGCCACTAGCCACTCAAACAACCACAGAAAGTGGCCCCTGCTGAGAATCAAACATTCAGGCATCCTCAGTAAAATGTCCTCTTGCTTGACAATAATCTCCTAGGAACGGTGCTGTCTTCAATATTAATTGGACCTGGCAAGAATCTGCCGATGGGTCAACCTACCCCTCAATCACCAGCCCTGCCAATGCCCTGCATCCACTTACATCACACTCCCCCAAAATATACGAAAAAATATGCACATGTTTAAAACAATTTTATTAATTGCATTAATCCTAATTATACAATAACTTTATTGAAACTAAGGTATATGCTTATTGTATTGTTATGGATATTGATTTCTGTGAAGTGATATTCTTCACATAGACAATGTTCAGTTGAGATTCAATATCCATGCAGTGGTTATAATCACCAGTATGTGTCATTCGAGAGCGAGATTTCCTCCCGTTGGTTAGCAGTTCATTTAAATTCTGTCCCTATTTCACATGATTCAGCCTCCATCACATTACATTTCTTGTCCCTGTGTCATTACTTCTTCCCATTAGGGTTCCATCCCCATTTAATTTAATTTCTGCTCCCATATTTGCAGCTTCTGCAAAACGTCAAACATCCTGAATCTTTCTATTATCAGCAGTGGGAACATTTGTACCCGTTAGTGGCCGAACTAATGGAAATAGAACTATGGTGCGAGATTTATTTTTTGGCACTTTCTAGCTCAAGCGTGCCCAAAAGGTATCCTGGCAGGGTTGCCTGAGTGGCTAATGGTGAGAAGGGACCACTTTCCAGGGTGGTCTGATTTGCCTTAATACTAGTTAGGTGAAAGACTTGCCTAGGGAAATATTGTTTAAAGACCCAATATATAAGCAAAAAATTTGCACAAATTGCAAAAAATACCCTTGTGGCTATAAGAGGGTGAAAAAAAAATTAAATATAAATTACCCCGTTTGGTACGAAGTGCGAAGACTCCTCAGTGTCTTCTTGAACGTAAATATAAAACAATATAAAAAATGCACAACCTAGAAATATAAAGCAAAGGGAGACCACAATAGTGTAGATAAAAACAAATAATAAAATATAAAAAAGACTAAAATGCACTCACAAACATACGGATAAAATAGGCGGGGTATACGAATCTTTTCAGGTGCTTCTTTTCTTCTCCTGTTACAGAGTGGAGGCTTAGGACAAAGCACAAAAGCAAAACATGTGTATAGCTGTATTTCCTGACTGGGAAGACGTCTAGTGATTTGATGAGCCTTTTTACTGCTTTTATCTTGTAAGTGCAAACAATAAAGTTATCCTTTTATTCATACAGCTATACACTATGTTTTGCTTTTGTGCTTTGTCCTAAGCCTCCACTCTGGAACAGGAGAAGAAAAGAAGCACCTGAAAAGATTCATATACCCTGCCTATTTTATCCTTATGTTTGTGAGTGCATTTAAGCCTTTTTTTATATTATATTATTTGATTTTATCTACACTGTTATTTGGTTTTATCTACACTATTGCGGCCTCCCTTTGCTTTATATTTTTATGTTGTGCATTTTTTATATTGTTTTATATTGTTTAAAGACCAACAGCTATTTGCGTAGGCAGAAGCTTTTTCCCTGAAATCCCTATTTGCCTACCACATGTCTACATCTAGATGTAAACAATGTATGCAAGGTGATCAAAGTGTACATTGGCTATTGCTTATAATGTACTTCTGAAAGTCACTTTTTATTTTATGGAAAAGTGTCAAATTCTTCATGAAAATATAAATAAGCTGACTTAATTTCAAAATTGCTCCTCTAGGGGTTCCTTGATCTCGAGTAATGATATAATTACTTGCTTTATGGCCTGATTTGGTCTTCGATCTTGCAGAAAGTCTGTACTTTTGCAATTCCTAACTTAGAGAATTTTTGGAACAGAAACTATATGTAGCAAACGCTGAGCTTCACAGCCCGTTAAACCTCAATCCATCCATTTCTCCTTGAGAAAACCCACACTTAGCAAGGCACATGTTTTAAAAATGGAACGTCTTTAGATTCTCAAAATCTCCAAGAAACAAAATAAAAATAAGGGAAAAGTGAAAAATAGCCTTAGGAGTAAACAGCCCTAGAAATAAGACTTCCATTTAATTAAGAACTTTTGATATAAAAAAAAAAAAATAGCATCCAATAAGTGCACACACATAATTTATTATTATTGTCAATTCATGTCTCTACAACAGTTTAGTAGGTACTTAAAATCAATAATCACCAGATAGGTTAGCTTAGTGTGATTACCACATGTCCAGTTATAAGAATTAACGTAGCTGTCACTACAGAGAGAGTAGCTATGTGTAAAAGCCAAGCGAGTCAGAAAAAAGTAAATACTATTTGACAATATAGAAAGACTCCCTAAACCCTTGGGGGGGGGGGGGGGGGAAGGGGTCCGAAAGCGAGTCCAAAAAATAGATACTAATTAACCAAATAGAGAGCAATAAGTCCCTACATGTTTAAAGTTTAGTATGGATGTTCTTAATAGTAAGCCTGCTAATAAATAGCCAAAATGCAAAAGAGACAGGGGTATATTTCAGTCTTTCAAACTATGAGAAACATGCCTACAGAACCTTGCTAGCATGACCCGAAGCAATATTTGCAACAGACTAAAAAAAACTCATATACTGTAAATATATTAAAAAAAAAATAGATTCCTAGTCTGTACCTTTGAGGGCACTCCTTTATAATGTACCTCCTCCCCCTTAATGATATTTACAAATGGTCTAATAGACGAAACCTCTGAGATATATATTACCTGTGCCACGAGCTACAGTGGAAAGGCAGTTGGAGATTAGAGAGGTCAATGCGTGGCTTAAGTCTTGGTGCAGGAAGGAGGGTTTTGGGTTTTTAGAGCACTGGGCCGACTTTGCGATTGGGAACAACCTTTATAGTAGTGATGGGTTGCACCTAAACGGGAGAGGGTCTGCAGTGCTAAGGGATAGGATGGCTAGAGGGTTGGAGGAGATTTTAAACTAGTAGTGGGGGGGAGGGTCATAGCAATCTACAAAATGGAGATAGGACAGAAAGGAGACGGGCTTTAGCACAGTATAAGGGGGGTGGAGACGGGGAGGGGCAAGCTCTCGAACAGAGAAGCTATGTAATGTTGATAATTCGCAAAATATACAAGTGACGCATGATATTAAATGTATGTTTACTAATGAAAGGAGCCTAAATAACAAAATGGGGGAACTAGAGGCAATAGCATACACTAAACAATATGATATAATAGGCATAACTGAAACATGGTGGGATGAGACACATGGCTGGGCAGTTAACTTAAATAGGTACATGTTATTTAGGAAGGATAGGAAAAACAAGAAGGGTGGTGGGGTATGTTTGTATGTCAACCATGATTTAAAGCCAAATCTTAAGCAAATGGAATGTGATGAGGAAATTGTGGAGGCTTTATGGGTAAATATCTGCTTGGGGGAAAAGAAGGGAAAACAACTATTGGTTGGGATATGTTATACACCACCTAATGTTAATATTGACGAGGAACAACAGCTGTTTGAGCAAATTGAGAAAGCTGCAAATCTGGGTAACACATTAATTATTGGATATTTTAATTACCCGGACATAAATTGGGACAGAGGGACTAGTAGCTCAGCAAAGGGAATTAGGTTTTTAAACTTGTTAAATGACACCTTCATGTCACAACTTGTACAAGCACCAAGTAGAATGGACGCTTGTCTGGACCTGGTTTTAACAAACAATGTTGATCTTTTGACCAACATTCAAGTAGGTGAGCACTTGGGTAATAGTGATCACAATATAGTGTCCTTTGAAATAAACTCAAAAAAACAAAAGCACATGGGGTATACTAAAACATATAATTTTAAAAAGGCCAATTTCAATAAGTTAAGGGAAGCTTTACAATATATTGACTGGCATAAACTCTTTAATGAAAAGAACACTGAGGATAAATGGATCATCTTCCAACAAATATTAGAAAGGTACATTTCTCAGTATGTACCATTGGGAAATAAATATAAAAGAAACAAATTAAAACCAATGTGGTTTAGTAGAGAAGTAAAACAAGAGATTAAAAATAAGAAAAGGCCATTTAAAACATTTAAATCGGACAAATCAGATGCATCTTATAAAAGATATAAGGAAGCAAATAATGCGTGCAAAAAGGCAATTAGACTTGCTAAACTTCAAAATGAAAAAATTATAGCTAAAGAGCAAAACCAACCCCAAAGCATTTTTTAAGTACATAAATTCTAAAAAACGCAAACATGAACGTGTAGGTACACTAAAAACTGAAACGGGGGTGTTAGTTAATGAAGACCAGGAAAAGGCAGGAATTTTAAATAACTATTTCTCCTCTGTATATATTAAGGAAGAACCCATGGCAATAGATGTGCAAATGATTGCTACTAAAAACTTGCAGAATAATTGTAATTGGTTAACTCAAGACAAGGTGCTGCAGCAACTAAAGAAAGTTAATATAAACAAAGCTCCAGGGCCTGATGGTATCCATCCACATGTACTTAAGGAACTAAGTGTAGAAATAAGTGAACCTCTGTTTTTAATCTTTCAAGATTCTTTTCTTTCAGGAAGTGTTCCTGAGGATTGGAGGAAGGCCGATGTGGCTCCTATATTCAAAAAGGGTTCAAAATCCTTGCCTGGAAATTATAGACCTGTGAGCTTAACTTCTGTGGCTGGTAAAATATTTGAAAGGTTATTAAGGGATAATATTAAAGAATTCCTTGAGAAGAACATGGTTACCAGAAAATCAGCACGGTTTTATGAAGCACAGGTCATGTCAAACTAACTTGATTGCGTTCTACGAAGAAGTAAGTAGAAGTATAGATCAGGGTGTTGCAGTGGATGTGATCTATTTGGATTTTGCCAAGGCATTTGATACAGTTCCACACAATAGATTAGTGTTCAAACTCAAGGAAATCGGTCTAGATGAAAATGCTTGTTCTTGGGTAGAACATTGGCTTAAAAACAGAGTACAAAGAGTTGTCATTAATGGTAAATTTTCAAGTTGGACCCCTTCTATTTAACATGTTTATAAATGACCTTGAAGGCAGCATTGTAAGTCATGTTTCAGTGTTTGCAGATGACACAAAACTTTGTAAAATAATACAATGTGAGCAAGATATTACTTTGCTGCAGAGGGATTTAGATAGAATGGGGGACTTGGCACTCAAATGGCAGATGAAATTTAATGTTTAAAAATGTAAAGTTATGCACTTCGGCGTAAAGAATACACAAGCAACGTATACCCTTAATGGAAGCGAATTAGGGATAACAACACACGAAAAGGACTTGGGAATTGTTATAGACAACAAACTATGCAGCAATGTCCAATGTCAATCAGCAGTGGCCAAGGCCAGTAAGGTATTGTCATGCATGAAAAAGGGCATTCATTCTCGGGACGAGAATATCATTTTGCCTCTTTATAAATCACTGGTAAGACCACATATTGAATATGCTGTGCAATTTTGAGCACCTGTTCTAAAGAAGGATATTATGGCACTAGAAAAAGTGCAGAGGCGGGCTACAAAATTAATAAAAGGAATGGAACATATCAGCTATGAAGAAAGGTTAACAAATTTAAACCTATTTAGTTTAGAATTTTTTTGCCTGAGAGGGGATATGATAACATTATACAAATATATTTGGGGCCAATACAAACCATTGTGTGGAAATCTATTCATAAACCAGACTTTACATAGGACATGAGGCCATGCGTTTAGACTGGAAGAAAGATGATTTCGTCTAAGGCAAAGGAAAGGTTTTTTTTACTGTAAGAACAATCAGGATGTGATATTCTCTGCCGGAAGAGGTGGTTTTATCAGAGTCCAGACAGATGTTCAAACAGCTACTGGATGCATACTTGCAAAAACAGAATATTCAAGGATATAATCTTTCAATGTAGGGTAATAACTGCTTGATCCAAGGATTAATCTGACTGCCATTCTGGGGTCAAGAAGGAATTTTTTTCCTAGCTTGTTGCAAAATTGTGCTTCAAACTGTTTTTTTTTTTTGCCTTCTTTTGGATCAACAGCAAAAAACAAATGTGAGGAAGGCTGAACTTGATGGACGCAAGTCTCTTTTCAGCTATGTAACTATGTAACTATGTAAAAAGAATAGGGAAAGACCGAAACCAAAACAAATAATAATCAAATAAGACAAGACCAAAACCAAAATATAATAGACAAAAAATAATGAATATTAAAAGCAAAAGAAGCAAGAAAATTATAATGTGAGGTTGTAACACCTCATCTTAATGTCTTCATTCACCATCGTCCCTAGTGACCAAAAAAACACCACATAACATTCCGCTAGGGGTCGTGTAACGAGCAACAATTAATCAATGTCTCACAGAGAAAAAACACACACATCAAGGTTATTGTTTGAAAAATTGAATGTCTGTAGGTGCTCTGCACTTGTTGTGTATATACAAGGAGGGTTTTATGGATCATTTTTAATGAGGGGACAAGACTATTGGAAGACCTGGTACCTCACCTCATTTCTTGGTGTTCTGTGTGATGCTGTAAAGCTACTTAACCACCTGCTATAGCATAGAAAGGTTTAGTTTTTTTTTTAATATTGAGCAGATTTACAAGACGAAAAAACAAACAAACAGTACAAAATACCACATTGTTAAATGAAAACAAAAATGGCAATTTTGGTTGGACAGAAAAATGTTAAAAAGAAGAATTTGTAAAAGAATGAAGTGTCATGGTTAGTTTAATCTAAACATGCAAACCCAGACAGAGACAATTCAAAAGTAAGTATCAGTCCTTGTAGTAGCTGGGCTTGCACTGAGGATACATTATTATTATGTGCATGTGCATAGGGATACGGCATAGTACACAGATAGCTCTTTAGTTTTTCATTCTATGTATTGAGACTTATGGGTATTATAGTCATTGCTGGCACCTAGGAGTAGTGGGAGTGTAAGACTGGGCTTAATTTTGTATGTTTGTATTTGTATGTTTAATTTTCCGTTACACACCCATGTTACATTGCTGTTGTCTAGCCCATGTGTGTATATGGGGGGTTTGGAAAAATACACTCTCTGCCTTGTTAGAGATTTTTACCTGTTAGCTGACGAGAAAACAGTGAATTGTTAGAGTAGAAGAGGTTTTGCATTGACGTTGCAAGTGAGCTTAAACTTTAATGGCCATTAGAGGGCTGCAATTTTCCTAATTTCCTGTTGGTCCACCGGATTCCCTTGAGGCCTGGTGGGCTTAGCTGCAGGGATGCACTTTTGGTTTGGTACAGATTCATCTGAATGCTTCCTCCTTTTGGTCTATAACTGGAAGGGAGCAGTCTGCATCTGCCCGGTCTGTCAAACAGATAAAAAAAAAAAATCCTACGTCTTTTGATTGTTCTATAATAATGATTATAGAAATTTGAGTTAAGAATTAGTATTTTATCATAACCAGATGTGTAACTTACTAACTAAATTATATTTCAATAGTTTACCTCCATATTCGACAATTGTAGTTGAAAAATAATTTGCATATATTAATTCTGGCCATAAAGCACTGCATAGCAATATTTCTGTTTGTACCAGAGCAATTATCAAACCTTATGCCCACATTTCCAAGAGACCACAGGCTGCTAAAACAAATAATATATCATATCTAATTCTAATAAAAATAAACTACAGAAACGAGGATTGTGTTACTGATTAGCAAAATGTGCAGTTAAACATCAAACCAACAAATCTACTGGGTATTTACTCCTTTTTTCTACTTAAATTGCAGGTTTTCTGGAGTTCTCTTAAGAATTTTAATCAGAGCTTTCCGACACCAGCGCTCAAACATCCTCATTAGAAGAAACAATATAATAATATGCCAATTTGTGTACAAGCGAAAATAGTAATTTCGAACGACTGTGCAGCTGACTATGAAGTTTAATGTGTGGAAAAAAATATTTTGAAAATGAATTAAAATCTGGAGAATCTAAAAATGTCCAGCATTGGGAACAAATGCATACTTCAAAACATCATAAAACAAAATTTGAAAAAGGCAACTTACCAACATCTGCTGATAAGGGTCCTTTTGGAACAAAATGTGTCCAGTTTGCTTGGTGTGAGGTATGTGTTTATCTCTCCTTTCCACTCATGTTCCATTAGTGTTAGCACTTTATATCATAAATGTTTTGGTGCTATTTATCTGCCATTGTTTTAATGTTCTGGACACATTTTTGAATGCTCGACAAAGAGAGGAATTCATTAATTTACTCTGGCAGTCTTCCTTTGTGCTTTATTGTGAGATTTTGTTCCGCCTAGACTGTAAGCTCGTTTGAGCACGGTTCTCATCAACCTATTGTTCCTGTAACATTTAGTATTTGTCTAATTTATTGTTAAATTTCCCCCTTCTATAATATTGTAAAGCGCTGCATAATATGTTGGCCTTATATAAATGCCAATTAAAAAAAAAAATAATAATAATAATAATCTACCTACTCTACGCACCATCCCAACTTTGCTGCTGTAAGACAGGCCTCCCTGCCCTCCTCTTTGCTGTCAGTTTGGTAGCCGGAGCCACAAGAAAGCATTTCTCCTTATTTAAGAGAGTTAAACTGCAGCTGTGTATATTTGCGATTGGCGCCGATCACTAGATCCCAGACATCCCAGTGATCACTAGCAAGCATTTTTGTGCAAGTAATACGCACAACTATTTCTTCCCCTTAGTTAAGATTGCACTGGAGAATTGTATTCAACACAGAAGTCAATATTGGCAAGCATCTTGCAAGCAACCGACCTGGTGGAAGGTTGAAAATCTACAATGCGGGGATCACTATGACAACTGCAAATGCTTCAAGAAATGATGGATTGGTTACATCATAATTGGCAAAACATGATATAAAATAACTGAACGAGACTGAATGCCTCTGACACATGTACAGAACTTCTGTCTTTAATTTTCCTTACTTTTAATGTTCTTGCAAACATTTTTGGTATTCAATTATTTTCTCTGTGGCCGTGAGTTTAAATGTTCTAATTTAGCTCATCTAATGGCAATGCTGCATACTTTGTTTTCTTTTTTTAGAATTTCCTAAATTATACTGTTGATTTATCTGACCTTTAAAATGTCACTTTCTTTTTTCCCAAATGATTATTCTGTGAAGCGACACTGCCTTTAATTTGCTTTTATTATACTCATTTCCCAATGGTATAGTTTAAGAAATGCAGATTTGTAACTTCTTTAAAGATATTATTATCTTATTCTCCGTGATTTACCTGAAAGCAGCTTGTTCCAGCCTGGACTGTAAATTCCCCACATGCCAATTCACAAGGGTGCTTGACAAATGCTTTATTACAAAACCTGTGCAGGCATCTTTTCACGTGTGTGAATCTTCTAGCTGAGATAGAAGCTAGTATTTTTTTTTTTTTAATTCTTTATTTTTTGTAGTGCATATAAATGGTACAAGCATGCATGAGGTGCCCCGAAAGCAGTCCTCAGGCTTTTCCCAGCTAAACATGTGGGACATAAGATTAACAGGCACATTTTTTTTTTCTGTTGTCAGGCTTAAGTAATCTGCTTTTCTAAGAGTAAGTTTAAACAAACTGTGTTTAGGCTTAATCAGTATATAATCTATTATATCGATGTCACAATTAATGCATGGATACATGTAAGTAGGCTTAGTTACAACTGAGTAGTATTATGTCAATGCTAACAGTGGATTATAGAACAAAACTGAGGCATAGAACATAGATAAAATACCACTGGGAGTGGAGTCTTAAGAAAGAGTGGGTTACACACTTCTGTTGTAAGTCTGGTAGATACTTTGCTCTGCACTTTCTCCCCTTGCCCCACATGGGCTTCTGCAAAGCATCCTTGGCAGTATTGGTCTGGGGTCCCATTCAGCCAATGTCTGTCAGGGGTACCTCACTTTCCTGCAGGTTGTCATGGTATAGTGAGTCTCTGGGTCCGTGGCCAGTAAGATGGAGCTGGTCTGCTAGCAGGGTCTGAATCTGACTCATAGCAGGGTGTTGCGGTCTTTTGGAACCTGGGACCATATGGTGGGGCAAGTGAGCACGTCGTATCGGGCATTTCCGAGGTGCTTGCTGTTCCTGGTGATGGCTCATATGCAGCTTCGACTTCCTATGCTGGGGAGGAGCATGCAGCTTGGTCCTGGGACTGGGGAGTCCTGTGTGGTACTGTGTTCTTGTAGCTTAGGTCCCCTGTCTCCCATGCCATGTGGGGCAGTTGTGTCAGCGGCCATCTTAAAGGGTGAGCCGGTTCGCTCCGGTGTTGCAGCTCCGGATCAGCCAGGCAGCCATCTCCCCTGTGGGGACAGGGATATCCCCCCCGGTCCAAAGGGGGGGGTGAACGGAGCCGGGCAGGCCCCAGGTCGGTCGCTTGGTAGTAGTGGCCGGGACGGAAAGCGAGGCAGCGGCCGTCCGCCCCACTCCCCTCCCGGGTAGGCCTCAGTCCCAAGTCCCTGAGCATCTCACCAGGACCCAGAATCACCCGGTATCAGGAGCTCCAGCTGCACTGGGACACTTCAGGGTCTTGTTCCACGGGTTTCCAGGGTGTTACCAGCTTTAGAAGGCCGGTTTCTAGCCAGAAATAGCCATTTTCCTCAGGAGCCGTGGTGACCTGCAGCCTGTCAGCATGGCCGCCCGGCCCCGCCCCCCAGAAGCGAGTATTTAACAGGTTCAAGAACATGTCCCCTTTCTTGACAATACCAGATTCAATGTCATGATAACAAAAATCTTCCCTGATTATCTAAATGGGCAAACTTTATAATTTGTCATGAGTGAAAATTCTCTAATCTGTAACATCGTTTGAGAATTGGAGGCAGGGCTTGTGCAAGGATTTTTGGCTACACAGGTGCAAAGATGCATTGTGCCTCGCGCTCCCCCACCCTCCCCCCCACACTCCCCACCATAAAAAAATGCATCTTTACCTCTGTGTCTCATAAACCAGCTTTTAATTTCTTCCCCTTTTAGTGTTTCACATCCCCTTTAGCCCCTTTGCCTTACACTCCCTTTAGTGTATTTTATCCCATTTTATATTATCTTATACCCCTTGTTAAACCTGTTTTGGTGTTTATTTCTTCCTCACAGCCGCTTTCTATAGCTCTTTCTCCCATATAGACATAGATATACAGATAGAAATACATACAAGCACAAAGACAGAAACATACAGACACACAGCCATACAAGCACACAGTCACAATGATATACAAATACAAGGCACACAATTAAACAAACACAGTCATACATGCACAAAGACATAATTATTCAGACACACAGTCATAAAAAGCACACACTCAAACAAACACAGTCATACAGACACACAGTCATATAATCTACACATACAGGTACAATGCCAATCAAACACAGACATACAGTTAAACAACACAGTCATACAGCGACAAACGACATAAAGATACATACAGACACAGGCACACAAAGACATACATGCACAGACATATTGTCATACATATACATACATACACAGACATGCAGTTATACAGAGACATACATACAGAGACATTTTGTCATACACACAGACATGCAGTTATACAGAGACATACAGATACAGGCATACAGAGACATACTTGCACAGACATTGTCATAAAATGAGAAAAATTGAGTCATGTGCAACCTCTGGTGCTTCCATATTTTATTAGAAGGACAATGTACAGAACGCAAACGTTTCGGACAGTAGCCCTTTATCAATGCTAATGTCCTTAGTTAAAGTTAAAGAAAGTAACTAACTTATGAAGTATATATATAAACAAGTGCTCACATCAATCCAAGTGCCACCCCTCACTAATAGAATACGATCAATATCAGCTGTGCAGCTATTCCCGGCGTCCCTCCACCATCTTGGAGCCTTCATCAGCTTCCCGGTTCATCAGAACATCTGTGGTGATGTCAGACGTTGAGGCCAATGCGTGTGACGTTATCACGCGGAGATGCTAGGGAAAAGGTAAACATACACTCGTTTAAATGAATAACATCAGGCTACCAGCAAACTGTTCAGTTTAGAAACAATATAAAGCTCAAGTTTAATTAGTAGTTAATGCTATATTTTGCAATGGTCTATATTAGTAAGAGGAGGAGAGAAGATGCAGAATAGGAGGAGGAAAAACAGCACAGCTAATACAAACCCTTATAAAGTATAAATATATACAATTATATACAAACAATGTAAGGTTATACATGCCAGTAAAGGTAGAAACAAAAACATAAGAAGAGAGAGGGGCAAGTAAGAACATAGTACTGTATATAATGCAGTACATACCCAGGTCCAGAATACATACCAAGGCGGGCACCTGCAGAATGCACCTAAAGGAACTAGTGCCACTCAAGCTTCTCATTAAGGCCATGAGTGGACACTGTATCCAGAAGGTGCATCCAGCTAACTTCTTTCGGCAACAACAGCTTTTCTCTGTTGCCTCCTCTAGTAAGCGGGGGTACCCTTTCTAGCAGTTGATAGCGTAACTGGGAAACGTTATTTATTTTATCCCTAAAGTGCCATGCGACTAGTGCATCCGAATTCATACTTCAGATCGTGGTTTTTATGCTGTGATACCCGATCTTTTAAGCCACACAGACACTTCAGGAGATAAACCACATAGTCAGTCTGGAATGAAAAAAACCCTTTCAACCTAATCTGTTGACCAGTCCTGGGATGGGTGCAAAATTCACCCTTGATAATTCGGCTACAGTGATTGCAGCTCAAGCAGGGATAAGTCCCATGCACAGGTTTTGAAAGAAACGTTTGCTTAGTTTTGGTGAGACTGTCAGCCCTGACAACCATGTCTGTTATGGATTGCCCATGCTTATTAGCAAATAATTGGGGATTTTTAAATAGATATCCAGTATGTTTGTCTGTTTGTAATATGAACAAATTATTACCGTATTTTTTGCTGTATAAGACGCACCACACCATAAGACGCACCTAGTTTTTAGAGGAGGAAACCCAGAAAAAAAATATTCTGAAAAAACTGTCCCATAGTGTTTCTTAACACCCCCTCCTCCCCTGTCCCATGGTGTTCCTTACCACCCACACTCTCCTGTCCCATAATGATCTTTAACCCCCCTCCCCTGTCCCATAGTGATCTTTAACCCCCCTCCCCTGTCCCATAGTGATCTTTAACCCCCCGTCCCATAGTGTTCTTTAACCCCCTCCTCCCCTTGTCCAATAGTGTTCTCCCCCCCCTTGTCCAATAGTGTACTTTAACCCCCCTCCCCTTGTCCAATAGTGTTCTCCTCCCCTCATCCCATAGTGTTCTTCCCCCCCTCCCCAAAATATTTGAAGCCATCAGACTACCTGGATTTGAGGCTTTTTTTCTGGAGTTATGTAGAAATGTCTTGCAGGTTTCCTGGCTGGGTGAAGGCATTCCTTTACATAAAAGGCCACATTGCATAAAATTTATGACAAATTGTATTATGTATTTGGAAAATACAGTTTGTACCAAATACACTTTGGTAATTTACACTTTGGTAATTAGTGTTCTCCTCCCCCCTCCCATCTTCCCATAGTGTTCTCCCCCCCATCCCCTCATCCCATAGTGTCCCCCCCTCCCTTGTCCTATAGTGTCCATTAATTACTTACTTGTATTGTAGCGTGGGCCGGCAGAACAGCGCACACCGCGGTACAGGAACTTACATTTCAGTTTCCGGTTTCCGGATGGACTGAAAGGAAGTGTGCACACTGAGAAACCGGAAACTGAAATGTAACTGTACCGCGGTGCGCGCTGTTCTGCCGGCCCACGTTACGATACAGGTAAGTAAAGCTTCACATTCACTCCATAAGAAGTACAGACATTTCCCCTCACTTTTGAGGGGGAACAAAGTGCGTCTTATGGAGCGAAAAATACGGTATGTATAACATTCTGTATTTGTGGTGCAAGTGATGAAAAAGTATTTAGAAACAGTAATCTGTCTTGTTTGGATTTGTTTGCTGTGGAGAGTAGTTCCTCTCGATTCATGCCTTTAGCCTTCTCAGTTGCCCCACTTTCTCACCTCTAGCACTCCTTCTCTCATACTTGGGGACTTTAACATCCCAATCAACAACCTCAACTGCCCTGATGCCTCCCGTCTGCTCTCTGTAAGCTCCTCCTTTGGCCTCACACAGTGGTCTACTTCAGCAACTCATACAGCAGGAAATACTCTTGACCTCATCTTCACCAGTCTCTGTACCACCTCCAATCTCTCCACTGTTCCATTTCTTTTATCTGACCACCATCTGCTGACCTTTGACATCAGCATACCCCATACCCAAATTTCACCACCCTCAACTCTCCAATCTCGGAGAAACCTCCACTGCCTTAATCTCCAGCATTTCTCCACCAAACTCCAAGCTCTCCTTTTACCCATCTCAAATCTCAGTTGCCTTAACTCTGCAACCTCACTCTACAACTCCACTCTCTCCTCTCAAAAAGACATCATGTCACCTCCTACATTTAAACGCAGCAAGCGTTCCCAATTATAACCCTGGCACACCAAGCTGACCCGATATCTGCAAAAATGTTCAAGAACTGCTAAACACTGTTGGAGAAAGTCTCACTCTGCACCTGACTTTCTCCACTATAAATTTATGCTGCGCTCCAACACTCTGGCTCTTTCCTCTGCAAAAGTAAATTACTTCAATAACCTCATAACCACACTATCCTGCGATCCCAAACGACTGTATCACACTTCACACTGCTGCTCCTCCTCCTCCTACCACTCTGACCGCCTCAAACTTTGTAACTCACTTCACTGAGAAGATTTCTACAACCAGGAAAGAGATCTCTAACCTCTCTCACTCCCCTTACAATACATCACCCAACCCCACTCCCTCCTCTGTTCTATGGGTCCTCCCGCCCCACCACCTGTTCCCTCGATCCTATTGCCTCATATCTCAACTGCACTCTGTCTCCCTCTCACAAAAAATGTAAATCTCTTCCTTTCCTCCAGCACATTTCCCTCACCCTTTAAGCATGCAACCATAACGCAGATTCTGAAAAAGCCCAACCTTGACCCCAACTCCCCATCGAACTACCGCCCTATATCGCTACTGCCATTTGCCTCCAAGATCCTTGAGAGAGTTGTGTATGCAAGATTGAAAGACGTCCTTCGAATCCAACTCTCTACTTGACCCACTTCAGTCTGGATTCCGCGCTCATCACTCTGTTGAATCAGCTGCGACCAAAGTATCCAACAATTTAATCGCTGCTAAATCTAAACCATTACTCTATCCTAGTTCTCCTTGATCTTTCTGCTGCCTTTGACACTGTTGATCATCAACAGCTTCTTCTCATTCTCCATAATCTTGGTCTACAGGATGCTGCTCTCTCCTGGTGCTCCTCCTACCTCTCCCAGTGCTTCTTCAGTGATTCTTTCTCTGGCTCTGCCTCTTCTCCCCAACCCCTCACTGTTGGTGTTCCCCAAGGTTCTCTCCTTGGCACCCTACTGTTCTTTACCTATACTGCCTCCCTTGGTAAACTCATCAGCTCATTTGGCTTCCATAATCATTTATATGCTGATGACACGCAAATCTACCTGTCCTCTCCTGATCTCTCTCTGCCATCTTGACTCATGTCTCTGACTGCCTCTCTGCGATTTCCAATTGGTTGGCTGCTACCTTCCTTAAACTCACCCTGTCCAAAACAGAACTTCTGGTCTTTCCTCCCTCAAGTGTTGCTACTCTGGTGCCTGTCTCCCTCCAAGTCAACAGCGCCACCATCACCTCTACCTCGCAGGTTTGCTGCCTAGGTGTTCTCTTTGACTCCGACCACTCCTTCACCCCTCATGTCCAGTCGATCGACAAATCCTGCCGCTTCCAGCTCAAAAACATAGCTCGCATCCGCCCTTATTTAACACCAGACGCAGCTAAGTTGCTGGTCCATGCCGTTCTTTCTCGCCTTGACTACTGTAATCCCCTTCTCAGTGATCTTACGTGTTCCCAGATTGCACCGCTGCAATCTATAATAAATACGGCGGCGAGCCTCATTTTCCTGTCTGCGTTAGATATAGGGCTCAATTGTAAATTCTGGTGCTTGCTTACAAGTCCCTACATAATGCTGCTCCAACTTACCTATCCTCCGTAATACACAAATATGTCCCGTCGAGGCCCCTGCGCTTTATCGAAGACAATGCCTATCCTCTGTCCGTACTCCCATATCTGATGCCTCCAAGACTTCTCCTGCACTACATATTTTCTGTGGAACTCCCTTCCCTTCTCTGTTAGACTTTCACGTAGTCTCCACTTCTTCAAAAAAATCTTTGAAAACACACTTCTTCAGGAAAGCATATCATTTAAACTGTTAGCGGGTTTTCATCCCCCCCTCATGACTCCTCTCCTGCAACTGTCAAAAATAACCTACTAAGTTCTCAGTGATTGCTTTTCTAGCAACCTATTTAATTACCCCTACTTTTACCCTTTGTGTCACTTTACCCCACTCCCTCTAGCATGTAAGCTCATTGAGCAGGGCCCTCAAGCCCTCTGTTCTTGTGCGTCCATTTGTCTGGTTACAATTACGTGTTTGTTAGTCCACCCATTGTACAACGCTATGGAATTTGCTGGCGCTATATAAATAATAAAATAATAATAATTACTTTGCTTTGCTTCCATGTTATATTATAACCAGTACCTTAATCTACCTCTAAATTACTAGCAAACTGTAATTACCTTATAAACATAGAATTATGAATTTCTTGTGCATAATTATCATCCCTAAAAACACCACTTAATTATTTTCTCAGTCATAAATGGAATTCTAACGAGTTCCAGAAATTCCAGTTAAAGGGACACTACCCTTATTGAAGGCAGCAAGAAAAACTCCCAGGCACTCAAAGGGTGAAAGCCGCAGGCAGGTTAAATGAAACAATAAAGACAGCAAAGTTTCGACCTTCTGAGAGGTCTTTTTTCAAGCTTGAAAAAGACCTCTCAGTAGGTCGAAACGTTGCTGTCTTTTACATATATATATCTTTGAATTTTATGTGTCGTCTTGCTCAGAAATGCTTTAGACTTGAAAAAGGGAGGTTCTCCCGAGAGCTTGTCATTTAAAAATTATGTTAGTCCAATAAAAAAGGTATTACAAGGTACAAATTTTATCTGTTTTTTACATCTATATATATATATATATATATATATATATATATTTATATATAATTTCACATAAATACCAAGATTCCATAAAGGTCAGTGATAGAATCTGAGCAATAAAGCTGAAAAATCATTGGAAATCCTTGGAGTGCTGGTATTTATGTGAAATAATTATGTCTTACTGAGCACCATGTACAATTTGTATTGACGTAGGAGTGCAAAAGCTTTGACTTAATATAAAAAAAAATATATATATATAATTTTTGTTATGTCACTTCAACAAATCCCTTTCAAAACTTAATAAAAATGCAGGCTGTATGCATACAAAACATTAACCTCTTACAAATATAAACCTGTAGAACAATTAATAGCTATTTCCACTCATTTAAATTTCATTTTAATGCCAAATAGAATAGCATTTAGATGAAGTCTATTTTTTTTCTTTACAGCTCTTTAACAGTTTAAATAATATTATAACATTATCCTGCCCAGCAACTGTACATATCGTATTTAGAAACATGTTAATGGTGATTGTGCTTCTCCTGTGGCTCAGAGGGCAGGAGATCAAAATAAATGTCTGTTAAATTGTGCTCATGAACTACACAATACAACTAAAAGGCTATTTTAAAAAAATATAATGTTTTGCATTGGTGCATTCATAAACAGTATAAAACCGCATTAACTGAACTGACTGTGTTTATAAAGATGTAAACAAACAATTTAAATATGTATGAAAGTTGATAACTCTCCCCCTCCCCACTCCCCCTGCCCACCATTTATACTTTATATAAGTAAAGACTGGGGATCGTTGGAGCAAGATAATAAAAGTGGCACAATATCTGCCTGAAGCTCTTTGAAGTCTGGTGTGTGATGTTTCATTAGCATAATTCATACAAACAAACAAACAAACACACAGCTTATATTTATATTACCTTGCATAAATAGCCACAAATATGGTTTTCAAAAACTGACTGTGGACTGTACAGCTTTCAGTGCAAAGCATACAGTGAACTACAATTCTCAAAATGAATCAGATGAACCAAAAGTGTGGGACAATGGGACAATCTATGTACTACAAAATATATATACAATATAAATATGCATATATTTTGCAGTATGTTAATAGGCACATTTACCTGACATTTGCTTCACAGATCAAGTAACACAAAAGTAAGTAATAGTGGGGAAAAAACAGAAAAGGAGGAGGGGCTGCAAAAATATATATTATAATAATAATATTTGGTCACAAGAGCTAAACTTCTTTTATTGAATAGAATGTCGTCCTTTAGAGGTTTTGAGGTTGTTGTTTTTTTTGTAATTCATGTTTTATTGAGGCATTGAAGAGAAACATGACATATATTAAGGAGTTATAAAAGCTGTCACATATATATAATAGCTAGGGATGTGCATGGGCAAAACATTTGGTTTGGTACTTCTGAAATACGGGACTTTGGCAATTCGGGACTTCAACACTTTGGGAATTCGACAATTCAAGAATTCGGCAATTCCCTAACTGTAACCCCTAACCCTAACCCTACCCCTAACCTTAACCCTACCCTTAACCCTTCCCCGACCCCTAACCCTACCCTTAACCATAACCCTTAACCACCACAACCACTTAAACATCTAGGGTTAGGGGCAGGGTTAGGGGTAGAGTTAGGAGTAGGGTTAGGGGTAGGGTTAGGGTTAGTGGTAGGATTAGAGGTACGATTAGGGTTTGGGGTAGGGTTAGGGTTAGATTCATGTCATCATTCACATAATTTTCCCTCCCTCTCTTGTTTTGCCACTTTTGAAATCCGAAGCACTTCCGAAATTCAGCACTTCCTCAATTCGGCACTTTAGCAATTCGGTTCGGTTCGGCACTTCCGTAATTCGGCACTTCGTAAATTCGGCAATTTGGACATTCGGAAGCATTCGAATTGCTGAAATTCATCTGAATTTACATTCAGAATAAAACTAATTGCACATGTCTAATAATAGCTTTGCTTTGATCGGTACTTGAGTATGTCAGAGATAGTGTAACGCAGGATATGCACTCAACTAATCCTGCCTTATTTTTATAGTATAAAGTCAGGCTATGTAGTGAAAAGAAATTATGCTGATTTCATATAAGAACATAAGATACAACATGAGTTACACTGTGCTAGGCTTGCAAAACTGTAAGTGAAGATGGATAAAGCTGAGGCACAGATAATGGATTTGGCTGCTCTAACTAAAATAGGAGAAATCAGATAGCTTAGTACCACTGGGGTAATTAAGCAACATATAAATAAAATAACATTAGATTGATAAGAATTGAAGGCACTGAAGTCCCTATGTTGCATAGTTACATAGTTACATAGTTACATAACTGAAAAGAGACTTGCGTCCATCAAGTTCAGCCTTCCTCACATATGTTTTTGCTGTTGATCCAAAAGAAGGCAAGAAACCTAGTCTGTTGCGCTTCCAATTTTGCAACAAACTAGGAAAAAATTCCTTCTTGACCCTAAAATAACAGTCAGATGTCTCCTTGGATCAAGCTGCTATTACCCCACTAATTAGAAATTATATCCATGTTTGTTATGTTTTTGCAAGTATTTATTCGATTTCAGTTTAAACATCTGTATGGACTCTGATAAAACCACCTCTTCAGGCAGAGAATTCCATATCCTTATTACTCTCACTGTAAAAAAACATTTTCTTTGCCTTAGATGAAATCTCCTTTCTTCCAGCCTAAATGTGTGACCTTGTTTCCTATTTATAGTCCTGTTTATGAATAGATTTCCAGATAATGGTTTGTAATGGCCCCGGATATATTTGTATAATGTTATCATATCCCCTCTGAGGCGCTGTTTTTCCAAACTAAAGAGATTTAAATGTTTTAACCTTTCTTCGTAACTAAAATGCTCCATTCCTTTTAACAATTTTGTAGCTCGTCTCTGCACTTTTTATAGTGCCATGATATCTTTCTTTAGAACAGGTGCCCAAAATTGCACAGCATATTCAAGGTGTAGTCTTACCAGCGATTTATAAAGAGGCAAAATTATATTTTCATCCCGAGAATTTATGCCCCTATTTATACATGACAAAACCTTACTGGCCTTAGCAACTGCAGATTGACATTGCATATTGCTGCCTAATTTTTTTGTCTATAACAGTTCACAATTCCTTCTTGTGTGTGGTTATCCCTAATTCACTAACATTTAGGGTGTAAGTTGCTTGTGCATTTCTCTACGTTAAATTTAATCTGCCATTTTAGTGCCCAATCCCCCAATCTATCAAAATCCCTCTGCAGCAAAGCAATATCCTGCTCACATTTTATTACTTTACAAAGTTTTGTGTCATCTGCAAACACCGAAACATGGCTTCAATGCCCATTTCAAGATCATTTATAAATATGTTAAAAGGAAGCGGTCCCAAAACAGAACCCTGAGGGACACACTTACCACATTTGTCCAGCCTTAAAATTTACCATTAATGACAACTCGTTGTACTCTATCCTTAAGCCAATGTTCTACCCAAGAACAAGAATAATAATCTAGACCAATTTCTTTTAGTTTGAAGACTAACCTATTGTGAGGAATCAAATGCGTTGGCAAAATCCAAGTAGATCACATCCACTGCAACACCCTGATCTATACTTCTACTTACTTCTTCGTAGAATGCAATTAGGTTAGTATGGCAAGACGTTCTCAAGCTCGGTCACCTAAAGCCGCAAGCAGGCAACAACCGTTGGTACAGTTCCTTATAAGAACCCGATTCCTCTCTGCCAGTGCAGGACTGTGAAGGCGCCACTGGATATCAAGGTAGGGGTTTCCAGCAAGCCATGTGTTCCCGTTACTGCAGCTCCAGGCCCTATCAGTGGCTAAAACCTTAAGTCCATAGGTCCTCGATCTCCAGGTTCGAGAATCTTGTGCCCAAAGGTTACCCTGCATTCTCCCTCTCCCATGGGTGTATGGACAGCTGCCTGAGCACTACTCCAGATGGACCCGTGGCCCAGAAGAGCCATGTCAGCTGTTGTGAGCAGCGGGGTGGCTGGAGGATTGAGTACCTTGTGTCTGAGGCTGAGCTTGTGTCAGAACTCCTGGCATATAGAGTTGAATATGGCACTGAGCAACTCACTCTACTCCAGGCCAACAAGCGCTGGTAATCTAAGCGGAGGTACAGATGGGGTGTCCATCTTGGTCATGCCACATGGTGGTCAAGGTGGCTGACAAGGAAATCTCCACCTCAGAAGCTGTATGCCGCAGTGGGGACTGGGATATCCCCCACTGGTCCAAAGGAGGGGTAACAGGGCTGTTAGAGGTGGCTGCAAGGTTCATGCTCAGCGTTGGGGGATCGAAAGTCTCTCTGCTTCACCAGCACAGCAGACCCAACAGGTCTCAAGGTTGGGCGGATTCACCGCTCGGGTGTATATGGTCTAGTCCAGACAGTAGAAGTTGCATCAGCCAGTAATATCAGACCTCTGATAGTTTAAGGTCACTGGTAGCCAAAATAGTGAGTTGAAAGGCTTATTAGCTCGTTGTGTTCGGAGCTACAAAGGGACATGTCCAGCCATTTTGTCTGTCAGGCCCTACACCCCAGGTTTTGAGTTTTTACAATAAATATTTAATATTTTTATTCTGATACAATATGGGTTTTCATGTCCTTTTTTTTTTTTTGTATTGTACTCAAAGTTCACGTCTACATTTAAATCTGCCTTATTTCACCTTTTTAGAAATTACAATTGACAGAGCAAATAAGGATTGTAGGCAGACTATATGAACCAATATCAAATACCAAAACCAAGATGGTATAAGCAATACTTGACACCCATCTATTGTTCAACCTAAGCCTTGGCTGGTGCCTTCTAGCAAAAGGGATCCTGGTCAACTCATGGTTTAAACTGTGCAGAGATCTGATGAGTAGTTTTTCATTCAGACATAGTCATTGTAGCTTTCTCCATGCCCTATAATTGAAGTAAGTAGATTTTCCTCTTGAAATAGAGGTACTAAAGCTTGCCTCTAGCATGGTTGTAAAGGGTTCTCAAATTTCTTACAATCATTCTGCAATCTAATCACATCATAAAGCTACTTTTACTATCAATTTATAGCCAGGCAAGGCCTAATATTCCAGTTCTTATGAATAACTGGGAGCAGACCATTAGGATCTGGATGCAGACCACTAGGAACTAGATGCAGACCACTAGGAACTGGATGTAGACCGCTAGAAAGTGGAAGAAAATCTTTAGGGTAGTACATACAAGGCAGGTTTCAAGGTATAGGCAGACACAGAGTTCAGGATATGGGTGGGCCTCTGATAAAGGGTGCTGTCATGCCTTAACTAAGGTATCCTCTTACTTCCTGGTTCCACTGAGCCTAGCCGCACCCCTTTATGACACGGTCTCCTTATTTAATCTGACCGCACCAGCTGATCGACGCTGGATTATTGAACTACGTTCCGTACTCACGAACCGGCTACAACTTCGTTGTGAAAGCCTCTGTTACCGGACCGGACTGGAAGACTTCAAGTTCCCTTCACCTCTCCTCATCCACGACTAAAGCTGAACTCTCTTCTCTCATGATAACCGCCTCTGAGGAGATCTCGGGAACCAGTGTTCTATGTGCCGGAAGCTAAGTAAAACCTCTGTGATAAGCGTTACATCTCAAAGCCGTTATTTCCTGTCTCCAAAGTCCTTCGATAAAACAAACCAGTTACAGCTAACTTCAACTCATACTCTATATAAGTTAGCTGCATCTGTCTTGCTTCAGTTAAATGCTATGGAACAGCTATTGTAACTTCTTATCACCTAATTCATTAATACTACTAAGAGACTCTTACTGATTCAGTGTCTGCTAATTACTACCGTTTACTACTTAAAGCTACAGTGCCTGTAATTGTGGACTTCAGTTATCGTTTACTACTTAAAGCTACAGTGCCTGTAATTGTGGACTTCAGTTATCGTTTACTACTTAAAGCTACAGTGCCTGTAATTGTGGACTTCAGTTATCGTTTACTACTTAAAGCTACAGTGCCTGTAATTGTGGACTTCAGTTATCGTTTACTACTTAAAGCTACAGTGCCTGTAATTGTGGACTTCAGTTATCGTTTACTACTTAAAGCTACAGTGCCTGTAATTGTGGACTTCAGTTATCGTTTACTAATTAAAGCTACAGTACCTGTAAATTGGACTTAAAGTCACAATACCTTTTCCTTTTTATAATAAATATTCAACTATAAGAAATCTGCAGTTGTGTTCCTTCATAACAAATGTTTAGACGTGACAGGTGCAGGACTCTGGTACAGGGACAAATTATATTAAATTAAATAATGTTACCTTTTGTAATTGAGTAGCAATTCAATTTGTTGATTGCCAAAAAAAAGTATCAAAAGACGAAAAGACAAGTTTCTGTCATATGCTGTTTCAGCTTGCCCAAATTTCATTAACAAAAATAAAGATTTTGGAAAATGAATCAGATGAACCAAAAGTGTGCAAAAATTAAATGGGCCAATCAGTGTATTACAAATCAAATACATCATATAAATATTATGCATATGTTTTGTAGTACACCAATAGGTACATTTTCACCCCATTTGCTTCACAGATCAAGTAAGAAAAAGGAACCAATAGAGGGGAAAAGACAGAAAAGGAGGATGATCTGCAAACATCTATATTTATATGATATGTTTGTTAAATATATAATATATAAATATAGATTTTCCTGCTCCTCCTTTTCTTTCCTTTATTGGTCACTTTTATTTGATCTGTGAACTTATCAGTTGTCCTATAGCCATCAATCATCTTTTTTTCTCATCAATCATTATTTTTTTTTGGTGCCAAGGGCAATATTCAAGATCTTAATTCAAAACTAGCTGCTCATCCATTGCTCAATTCATTTGATTCATGATTTCGATCACCTGATTGGCTCAAATTAGGATGAATTGAATTTCGTACCACAATGAATCTCCAAGTCTAGCGGTAGTTATCCTATTGACTTCTATGGGAAAAATAGTATTTGGTCATAAGGGCTAAACTTCATTGAATAGAATGTAGCCCTTTAGAAGTATTGAGTTTTTAAAAACTATCTGGTTTCTCTGTACATTCTGAACTAAAAGTTTTATTAGTATTATTACGAAAAGTAAAAACAAAATTGTTGATTTAAGTTTTTTAATTGTTTCTCTTTCTTTTTCAAAAATAAAAAGCACAGTTCAGTAGATAAGGAAAACAATATATTTTTCTTAAAGAAAACGCATTCAAACTTCCAAGATTCTATGAGAACAAAAATAAGTACTTTTCTAAGCAAATTTTGATCAGTTACAAATATTATAAACATTCATGATATGATTGTTCTTTTTATTTACCAACAGGTTCAATCCTTAAAGTTGATGAAGAGAGAGAGGTGTCTAAATACAGTCCAAGTCAGAGGCATGCAAGTATTAGAGTTGCTTGAGGCAGTTTAGGGAGTTTCCTTTTACAATTGTCAGTATAACCAGTCCGTTATTATTTTTCCTTTTATCCACAGAATTCCAATCAAAGTACAGGTATGGGCAGAGGCATTACTAGAAACAATGGGGCCCCAGTGCGAAAATTGCCCCCATACATCTACCCCGCCATCCCCCCATATGTCTATCCTTCCCCTCCCATACGTCCCCCGCCCACACATGCAGACAAACACACATAGACACACACACATACACACACACAGAGATACACATATACAGACACACAAACAGACATAAACACACACATACATACACACACATACAGAAATACATACAGAGACACAGACACACACACATACAGGCACACACACATACAGACACACATCCAGACAGACACACAGACACACACACATACAGACAGACACACAGAAAGACATACACACACACGTGCATACAGACACATGCATACACACATACAGATAAACATTCATACAGACGCACATTCATACAGACACACATACACAAAGAAAAACACATGCATACAAACACACACATATCCAGACACATATACAAAATGTTTTAGTCACCCTCCTGTTTCCTACCTTTAAGATGCAGCAGTGTTACTTCCCTGGGGTCCAGTGGTGGCTCAGGCTGATGGGAGTCAGAGTTCCCACTCTGACTCCCTTGTCTCATTCCTTCCGCGCCGGTCCTGGTGTAAGCTGGGAGGAGTGACCGGGGCAGTCACTTCCTCCCAGCTCTGACATCATCAGAGGGGGGCCGGTTGCGCTGTTAAAGCATCGCAGCGCTGACCGGGCCCCCTGAAAATTCATTGCCATTGGGTGACCCTAACAGCATGGGCCACCCGATGGGCCCCTTCAATGCGACCCCGGCAGTTATACTGCGTGGGCCTTGGCCACATTATTTAGCCGGCGGGCACCGCTATTGCAGGGGTCCACAGGGCGGCAGGGCCCCCTCGAGTGACGGGCCTGGTCGCAGCTGCAAACCCTGTGACCGTGTTAGTTACGCCACTTGGTATGGAGTTCCCGAGAAGAGAAGTTGAGGTTCACTAGCCAGGGTCTGAAGTGAGTATTTAGATTTACAGGAGGGGAGAAACCAGTAGGGGTGGAGGTATGAATAATAATATCCAGAAAGAAGGAGGAATTATTGAAGATGTGTAGCAGGTGGAGCTGTAGTAGAGAACCGATAAATCCAACACACAAGGCTCAATAATCGAGCACTGAAACAGGTAGGCTTCTCTGCTACATAATTACTATAAGTAAATAAACAGTACACATAAAAAATAGAAATAAGAATTATAATAAGGAGACACATGACTATCTCTTTTCACTTTAGCTCTTTCTAACTCTTCCACATGTCAGAGTGCATTCATAGTACATTTTCCATAGACATTACGTCTTCTTTGACAGATTGTAGTGCTTTTAAGTTGACTTTTGAACATAAGTTCCAAACAATATATATACAACTGTGTAATTTGAATGACTTACATTTTATATCCACTATATATAAGACTCTATACAGAGCAATTGGAATGTAATTGGATTACTTATTTATTTTTTTATAATGTTTTTTTTTTTTTTTAAAGCCCTGTTAAATGTTTTCTAATGTATTCCTCTTCTCACAGCGTCTCTCCTGCATGTTGATAACAATTGAATAATTTTTTATTGTTTTTTCCCTAATCATTTTTCATTCTTGTTGCAAATTGAATCCCTTCACAGCCATTGATGTACATTTTATACTCATTTTACTGAGTACAGTTTGATAGCTTCATTCCATCTTCTGTTATTGTTGAATAGCCGGGATGCTCCTGCCTGTAATAAAGAGTCTGAAAAAGGTAAAGAAATGAGAAATAAATCAGTCCCTCTTCCACTGTTAGCTGTTTTCTGCATCAGAAAATAAAGGAAGCAGCATCTGAAGAATCTTAAAGATGATCATATAATTTTAACAATGAGACCCGACCAAGAGCCTTAATACAACCAATCATTATCCCAGATTGGGTAGCACAAAATATCTGCATAAAAACTAGTTCAAAAAGATTATTAATATCTATTCTTCTCTATTATGTGTCCTACTCAGAAGTGTTTATCTTTCCATTGTATCTTGCACTGTGCATTGTGATACCCGTAACAAAGATAAGAGATCTTCACATTTTCTCATAAATACTAGTACAATCACTTACAGTCTGTAGGTCAGAATCTGCATGGAAGGATGGAAGAGACAGCCACGAAAATTATGATGTTTTATATTGTATTTCAGAAGAATGGCTGGGCTTAATTAAACTCCCATCTGGAAGAAAACAGAATGTCTACAGGCAGCCTAATATATCCAAGGTCGTGATGACAGAAGTGCAAGTGATAAAGGCACTAGCCAAGATTAGGAAAACAAAGAACAATGTAATCAAGATAACTTTCAAGGTGTAAGCATGAACTCAGTAAAATAAAAGTTGTAAAAAGTGCAGTTAGATACATCAAAAGGCAGTACTTCAGGAAGTACAGGGTTTAGATTACAACACCTCCAAAAGAACAAGGTCCACATGCAAATTGCAGGGGCAAATGGACATCACTAGAAGCTGGATGAACAGGATCATTGTATGACACAAGGTGGTCATTGTGGGTGTGTATACTGGTCGCAGATGACATAGAGCTATGTCACTGATGGATCCTTGTGTAGAAATGGTTTGAGAAAGACACTCAGTAGTTGGATAACTAACATGATGGGTTTACATTATGGTGATGAGCTGTGAGTCTTTTGATTGTGTTTTAGAGGAATGTTTATTTTCAGAATTTTAAACTTTATATTATTCATTATTAATTAATTATTACTTTTTACCGTTAATGTTGCATGCTGAAGATATTCCCTCTTATGTTCACTCTCCCCTCCTTTTGCACAATGTGAGCATATACATTAATATTAGAGATGTCCCGAACAGTTCGCCGGGAACTGTTCGCCGGTGAACATAGCTTGTTCGCGGTCGCCGGGCGAACATATGCAATGTTCGGTCCGCCCCCTATTCGTCATCATTGAGTAAACTTTGACCCTGTACCTTACAGTCAGCAGACACATTCCAGCCAATCAGCAGCAGACCCTCCCTCCTAGATCCTCCCACCTCCATGATGAATAGGGGGCGGACCGAACATCGCATATGTTCGCCCGCCGTGGCGACCGCGAACAAGCTATGTTCGCCAGCGAACAGTTCCCGGCGAACTGTTCGGGACATCTCTAATCTCTAATTAATATACATCTATCTATCTATCTATCTAGGAAAGTGAAGGCAACAGTAGCTCCATTTGTGCTAGGGACACTCAGGGCTGTAACCCCCAATATTTGTCCAGAAGAGTGCAGTTCTAGGAATATCTATGATACTGCTATTCCTGAGACCCCCAGGACTCCAGAATATGTGGAATTCACAAAATATCATTTGGAGTCGTTTTAAAATTTGTATTATATATATATATAAAATTTGTATTTTATATATATATATATATATATATATATATATATATATATATATATATATATATATAAATACTGAAACAAAGTAGTACCAACTTTGTCTCCCATCTTTTGACTGGGTTGGAATTTAGGTGAAGTTTTTATCTTTTTTTTTGTAATTTATCATTTTTATTTTTATTTGAATCTTAACAACAATGTTTGAAGTACAGTAATATCTTTGCAATGGATACATAAGAAAATATAGGGTTAAACACATATTAGTATAACATTATTGTCTGGTGCTCCTATGATAAACACAATGTATAACAAAATGACAGTACAAATATTATATGGAAAACAACAAATCCTATGAAACTGCAAACATAAAAAAGCTAATAGGTGGACATTTTAACTGTATTAAAACACTAATAATATACACTGATTAGTCACAAGATTAAAACCACTGACAGCAGGAGTGAATAATATAGATTATGTTGTTACAATGTCACCTATCAAGGGTTGGGATATATTTTAGGCAGCAAGCAAACAGTCAGTTCTCGCATTTCATGTGTTGGAAGCAGAGATAATGGTCAAGTGAAAATATCTCAGTATTTTTGAAAATGGCCAAATAGTTATTGTAGACGACTGAGTCAAAGCAAATCCAAAATGGCAAATCATGTGGGGTGTTCCCAGTATGCATTTGTTAGTACCTACCAAAAGTAGTGCATGGAAGGACAAAAGGTGAACTGGCAACACAGTCATGGGCGATCACACAGAGCTACTGTAGGTAATATTGCTGAAAAACATAATGCTGGCCATGATATATAGGTATTAGAGCACACAGGGAATTGCAGTTTGTTGCGTATGGAGCTGCGTATCAGAGTGTCAATGATGACCCATGTCCACAGCCTTCAATGGGGACGTGAGCATCCGTTCTACATCATGGAATTTTAAATTCCCTTTTAATTCACTTTGAATTTCTAACATTACACACTTTAGTGAATATACCTGCCAGGTTTAGAGTATAAGCTTCTAAATTCTGCGTATTGCCAGTCTCCAACACTTTCATTTCCCGTCCAAGCTTACATAAAAGGTATATTTTTCCAAATATGGTAGGAAGTTGCCTTAAGGCCTTTTTTATGTTTGCAGTTTCATTATCGTATTTGATTATTGGCACAGACATAATATTTTAATGAAAACTAATGTATAGGTTTACTAAAATGTTATTATTCTTGCACTATAAATTTGCTGAGCAGCTTCTTCAATGTTTTTTACTTCAATTTGCTTTGGATTTTAAAAAACAATTGATGAAAAAATGATTGAATACAGAAAGGAAGAAAGGTTGTAAATTGTGCCATATATATATAACCTGTTCAAATGTAATTAACAATTGTTTCATGTGGAGCAGCACCGTTCAGGACAGTTAGTTATATTAAAGGGACACTATAGTCACCAAAATGCCTTGGTGTATATACCATACCGCAGAGTCCGCCCACAGGGATGCAGTGTGTAAGTTTGTGTATAGTGAATTCGGAGTGTGTGTTTGTGTAGGGATGTAGTGTGTGTATAGTGCATGCATAGTGTGAGTTTGTGTATATAATGAATGCATAGTGTGTGCTTGAGTAGGGATGTAGTGTGTGTGTATGGTGAATGCTGTGTGTGTTTGTGTAGGCATGTAATGTGTATAGAATGAATGCAGAGTGTGTATTTCTGTAGTTGAGTTAGTGTGTATAGTGAATGCAGTGTGTATTTCTGTAGTTGAGGAAATGTGTATAGAATGAATGCAGAGTGTTTGTTTCTGTAGTCGAGGTATTGTGTATAGTGTATGCAGTGTGTGTGTTTGTGTAGTGGATCTAGTGTGTGTATAGTGAATGCAGTGTGTGTGTTTGTGTAGTGGAGATAGTGTGTGTGTACAGTGGATGCAGTGTGTGTATAGGAATTCAGTGTGCGTGTTTGTTTAGAGAAGATAGTGTGTATAGTGAAAGCAGTGTGTGTTTGTGCAGTGGATGTAGTGTGTGTATAGTGATGCAGTGTGTGTATTTGTGTAGTGGAGATATTGTGTATAGTGAATGCAGTGTGTGTAGTGGATGTGGTGTGTGTATAGTGAATGCAGTGTGTGTGTGTGTGTGTTTGTGTAGTGGAGACAGTGTATATAATAAATGCAGTGTGTGTTTGTGTAGTTGGTGTAGTGTGTATTGTAAGTGCAGTGTGTGTATTTGTGTAGTGGAGATAGTGTAAATAATGAATGCAGAGTGTGTGAGTTTGTGTAGTTGAGATGGTGTGTATAGTGAATGCTGTGTGTGTTGCGTAGTGCAGGTAGTGTGTATAGTGCATGCAGTGTGTGTTTGTGTATGGACATAGTGTGCATATAATGAATGCAGAGAGTGCTTGTGTAGTTGAGGTAGTGTGTATAGTGAATGCAGTGTGTGTTTGTGTAGTGGAGGTAGTCTGTATAGTGACTGTATAGTGTGTGTTTGTGTAGTGGATGTAGTGTGTATAAAGGGGCTGCAGTTAGTAGGGGAGGGGGGGAGCATTTTTTTTACATACCTGTTTAAAGGACCACTATATTCCTAGGAAAACATACTCGTTTTCCTGGCACTATAGTGCCCTGAGGGTGCCCCCACCCTCAGGGACCCCCTCCCGCCGGGCTCTGGGGAGAGGAAATGGGTTAAAACTTACCTTTCTCCAGCGCCGGGCGGGGAGTTCTTCTCCTCCGATCCTCCTCCTCTCCTCCCATTCGGCTGAATGCGCACGCGCGGCAAGAGCTGCGCGCGCATTCAGCCGGTCTCATAGGAAAGCATTATCAATGCTTTCCTATGGACGCTTGCGTGCTCTCACTGGGATTTTAACAGTGAGAATTACGCAAGCGCCTCTAGCGGCTGGCAATGAGACAGCCACTAGAGGCTTTGAGAGCTGGATTAACCCATTTATAAACATAGCAGTTTCTCTGAAACTGCTATGTTTATAAAAAAATGGGTTAACCCTAGCTGGACCTGGCACCCAGACCACTTCATTAAGCTGAAGTGGTCTGGGTGCCTAGAGTGGTCCTTTAACAACATTTTATTTTACTCCTTCCTCCCTGCTTCTTACTTGTGGTCAGGGATGGGGGAGATCTCATCCAGAGGCGCTGTACATTGCAGAGGGGGCCCGCAGCACACTCCATCTTCCCTTCCCCGGAAGAGAGCAGTCCGGGCTCCCCAGGACCGTCGAGCCCATGACAACTGTCATGGTTGTCATGCCCTGATGGCGGCCCTGTATACAGCGATAGTCACACCTCACTGCATGTGACTTACACAGCCTTCCTAAGCATGTACTGTAAAGGTGTAACATATTCATCCGCTAATAAAAATGTGGTTAATGGCATTTACTGTCCACACAGGAAAAGTTGTACCGAGCGGCAACCAAATCCACAGAAGGGTTAATGCTGAGCAGCAATTATGCAAATGGGAACCTGGTAACTAGAGGCCTGCTCAGTGCCCTGCCGTGGTTTCCCTTGTGGTTGTCCGAGAGCGCGTTATTGATTCTGGTAATTCTGGTTATTTGACTTTGGCATTGTTTTTGACTTCTCTGTTTTCTGGCATCCCTGACTCCTGGATTTCCTTATCGCTGTGTCTCTTTTTTGTTTCCCTTGACCTCGGCTATTCCTGACTATTCTTTGGTACGTTAGTCCGGCCATTCTAAGGTCCGGTATAGGTTACCTATCAGTCCTCTATGTTACACAATTCTACGTGCTGGATCATTCTGTAATCCTGACAAAAGGGAGAGCTAATCTTTACATTTAGTTTATTGCACAGTCTGTTTAATTTAGAATTTCTTATCTTTTACTCTGCAGGAGCTTCCTGTGTGGGATTAAAGTGCAATTTATTTAGCAGGAGATGAGAACTTCTTGTGACGGAATTCCGTCACTGAGTGCCATATCCCCATGTGCCTGCTGTCTATTTCTATAGGGGGACATATGTGATGGATGGCCTGGTTTGTTTGGCACAAGCCACACGCTTGCGGTGCCATTTTTGGGACTGTTTTATATGTGCCTGTATATGCAGATGTGGGTCAACAAAGGGGAGAGAGATGCAGCAGCTCTTTAAAGAATAGTTAAGTGAAATGTATTGCTTGTCTGTGCCTCTCCCCCTCCCCTTCCTTTGTCTGTCACAGCAGGGCTTTGCCACAGGGACACTGCCAGTTCAGTTTGAACTGGCTGCTTTGTCCCTCTTCCAGCCCTCATCAGCTTCTTGCGATTGAAACCCCTGTTGTTTTGTGTTGGAGATCCCATGTAGGGGCTTGTGCATTTAAAACCTTGTGTGACAAAATAAATCAAGGCAGTCATTGCTGTACTCCCACAGCTATGTCTCCTTCAGTTACTGGGGGGAAAGGGGTACTCACTGTTCCAGCTCGTGGAGGATGCAGCAGTGAAAGTCCTTGTAAGGGCTCAGAAGCACCCATGGAACGCGCATCGAGCTAGTCCCCTATCCGTTCCCCAGCTAGGAAGCGGCCCCTAAAGAGAGTTACCCTGCTGGGGTACAGGGAGCTTTGCCACGCTTCTAAAGTTAAGGTCTGATTGAAAAAGAAACCATATTTATCATGCAGGCTGTGTCAGTCACAGCCAGGGGAGGATTGGCTAGGGCTGCTTAAACTAAAGCAGAAGTGATATAAATCATAAATGGAAGATTATTGAGCCGTGAGACTGCAGAACCGTGATCTATATTACATACAGGAGGCTCCTGCAGGGTCTAACAAGCTATTAACAGAGCAGGAAATAAGAAATTCTAAATTCATTTGCAATAAAGGAAGTTTTAAACATTAGATGACTCTTTATAGGAAGTGTTTAGGAAGACTGTGAAAGTCACATGCAGGAAGGTGCTACTAGGGCTGCATAACAAAGTAATTTAACTCCTAAATGGTAGAGAATTGAGCAGTGAAACTTCAGAGGCATGATCTACACACCAAAACTGCTTAACTGAGCAAACGTTGTTCTGGTGACTATAGGATCCTTTTAAGAAACTGTAAGTAATATAATTATATATTACTGCATATGACTAAAGTACACTAGAAAATTACTCTGCTTTGCCTAACCAAACCCAGGGTGTTTCACAAATATGTATCTCTATATTTCCTTTATGTAGAAAATTTCAATAACATTTGGAAAAAAATATATAAGAAGTCATTTATTTAATTGATCACCAAAACTTGTTAGCAGTTCGATTAACTGAAACATATAGTGAATGGATTTGTCATGCTTTATTCTGTAATTAAAGTGCTCATGACCTGTGCACAGGCTCTATCTTCAGGTCGAAGAAAACTTGAAACACAATAATGAATAGAACAAGGGAAACAGTTAATTCCCTGGTGTATATTTTCATGTGTGTCATGTAACATTCCATCTGTTGACATTTTTACTTGAAAAAGAAAAGATTAGTTTCCATCAAGAAAGCTTTAGCAGTGCAATGACATGAAACATTTTTTTGGGGGCTATGATATCAATTGATCCTTTAGAACAATATACCGGTAATCCGCTCACTCCAAAGAAAAATCACAAAGCTATTGACTATGTTGGCTGACGTATTTTATTGAAGGTTCAGTTTAAAATTCAATTCAATCAGTATTCTTACACACGACTATAGTTTTGTAGTTTGTCACTGTTATTATCCTCTATTATGGCTGTAATGTAACACATCAGAATTTAACACGCGTAATGAAATACTGTTGTTGAAGTCTATAGAGAAGGTTTGCCGATACGCTGTGAAGTTGCAGGCAACACTATAGACAGATGGAGGTCATTTAGTTAGATCCTTCACTGACCCTTCACCTTTCTTCCTTGAGCCTCTGGCAAAGAGTCTCTAATGAGACAGAGAGGGGTATTTTTTATATACACCCCTCCCTCCCTTGCATGGGAGAATCCTTTATAAGACAGTGTGTGAATAAATCTAGAGTGCCTGTTTTAACCCTCAAGCTGAAGTGTCATCTCATTCTTGGGGGAGGATTTATTGCATGCTGTTTCAGTTTGACTGCTAGGAGTGCAAACCTATTCGTATGGTTCCTATTCAACTGTCTACAGCATTCAGAGGCTTGAGAGGATTTATATGCTTCTCAGATTCGGTGATTGTGGTGTCTGCCAGAGTGCTTGAAGTCCTCAGGAAACGCTAGGAGCATCCTTTAACGGAGGTACCCAGTCGGGTTGTCAGGCGATCCGTTACACCCCTACATACTTATTAACCCTTAATAGGTAATACATGGGATGGGCGGCAGCATTGTAACCTAGCTGTGTGATACAAAAAGTGAATACAAATATAAGTTCTGCGCTCACTCCCATCACTCCTGGGCGGCAGCAACGACCACAGTACACATCAGCTCCAATACGTGTAGTAAAAACCAAAGAAAAAGTTACCTGCGCACTCTCCTTAATCCACAGTACACAGCAGCTCCAATACGTATAGTAAAAACCAAAGAAAAACCTACTCCTAGAAAATAAAGCGCACAAACTATCACATAGAAGTAACTCGTACCTCTTTGAACAATTGAAGTATGATTGGGATATGTGGGAAGACGAAATTAAAAAAGCCTATAATCTGTAACAATCTGTCCTATTGTTGCAATGCATCACTCAAATTGTATGCCTTATATATTACTATATTAATCGTCACATTGGATGGATCTCCCCTTCCCTCTTCCAAGTTTCCCTCCCCTTCCCAACCCTTATTACAATGTTTTTATATTTTGTTATAATCTTACAAAAAAAAAGAAAAAAGAAAAAGTTACCTGTGCTTTCTCCTTAATACCTACGTATATTTAAACAAATGGAGGTCATTTAAGGGTTAAGGGTTAATAAGTATATAGGGGTGTATATAACAAATACCCCTCTCTGTCTCATTAGAGATATCTTTGCCAGAGGCTCAATGAAGCAAGATGAAGGGTCAGTGTAGGACCTGTCTAGGGGGGTCTGCCTTGACGTTGGCAGGCAGGCATTCCCTCCAGTGGCCATTGGAGTAACTAGACCTCCATTTATTTAAATATACACCCTGTTCCAAATTATTATGCAAATTATATTTTTCTCATTTACCTAAGTAATTGATGTAAATAACATTCAGCATAATTCTCATGTTATCAACTATTAAGAGTACAATTCAAATTGTATTGAACAAACCTCCTAATGATAACAGTATTTTTTTTAAACATAAAAAACTTACAATGCACTGTTCCAAATTATTACGTACAGTAAGTTTCAAAATACTTTATAGGTTGTAAAGAACTGAAAATTGTCATTTGTTGTGTTTGCAGCATATTTACTGAAATCAAAAGCTATTTCAATCAAACTTATAACAACATTTTAACTTTTTAAACATTTTAACAGGTCACGTTACATTTTAACATAGGACCCCTTATTTGATAGCAGCTTCACAAGTCTTGCATCCATTGAACTTGTGATTTTTTGGACAGTTTCCGCTTGAATTTGTTTGCAATATGTCAGAATAGCCTCCCAGAGCTGCTGTTTGGATGTAAACTGCCTCCCATCCTCATAGATCTTTTGCTTCAGGATGCTCCAAAGGTTCTCAATAGGATTGAGGTCAGGGGAGGATGGAGGCTACACCACACCACTTTCTCTCATTTTATCCCCATAGCAGCCATTGATGCAAAGGTATTCTTTGCAGCATGAGATGGTGCATTGACATGCATGAAGATGTTTTTATTACAGAAAGCATAGTTCTTCCTTCTGTACCAGGGAAGAAAGTGGTCAGTCAGAAACTCCACATACTTTGCAGAGGTCATCTTTACACCTTCGGGGACCCTAAAAGGGCCGGCCAGCTCTCTTCCCATGATTCCGGACCAAAATATGACTCCACTACTGCCTTGCCAACGTCGCAGCCTTGTTGGATCAGGATGGCTGTCCACCAACCATCCATCTAGACCATCCAGGGTTGCACTGCAATCATTAGTGTACAGGACTGTTTGAAAATTAGTCTTCATGTATTTTTCTGCCCAATGCAGCCGTTTCTGCTTGGCGCATTGGTTAGAGGTGGGCAAATAAAAGGTTTATGCACAGTTGCAAGACTCTGGAGGACTCTACACCTTGATGTCCGTGGGACTCCAGAGGCACCAGCAGCTTCAAATATCTGTTTGCTACTATGTAATGGTATTTTAGCAGCTGCTCTCTTGATCCGATGCATGGATCTGGCAGAAATCTTCCTCAATGTGCCTTTATCTGCACAAACTCGTCTGTGCTCTGAATCAGCCACAAATCTCTTAATAGTGCAATGATCACGCTTATGTTTTTGTGAAATATCGAATGTTTTCATACCTCGTCCAAGGCATTGAACTATTTCACTCTTTTTGGCAGCAGAGAGATCCTTTTTCTGCCCCATATTGCATGAAAATGGTGCTCTGCTTAATAATGTGGAACACCCTCCTTTAGTAGTTTTTCCTTAAATTGGGCTCATCTGGCAATCTAATTATCACAGGTGTCCGAGATTGTTTTCAGTGATCAAAAGAGCCCTGAGACACAATGCCATCCATGAGCTATACTGAAAAACAAAATATTTAATCTTTGTGACACTTAAATAGAATTTGCATAATAATTTGGAACAGGGTGTACAAACAAACTACTATTTCATGCATACGTATAACATTGCGCATGCGCAAGCAACAGACATGCGGATGCGTACCAAAGCCAAATCAACGCGCATGTACAAACTATTTCTTCCCGCATACGCAAAATCACATAATGTGGCGCATGTGCAAATAAAGAAAACAACAAATAACGCGCACATGTATACTAGCTTCACGCGAAACAAGTAATTGAGCATTAACCAATCCCAAGAGCTATCATGTCTGCATATGAGAAAAATACAGAAGGTTATAGACCAAAAAAAAAAGAATCTCAAAATATATAACAACCCTCGCAAGCTGAGAGTCTCTGTTAACTGTCACTGTTTTATACAATATTAATAAATTCCCATATCCAATACAAGCGTTTTGAAATATGAATAAATATTCAAGATAATCAAATCATTTCAATAAATCACAAATGATATGTCCTTTACTCCATGAGACTATCCAAACTAATAAATCAAAAAATAAAGAAGGTCTTTAAAATGCATATTTTATAAATAGATGTGTATTATGTGTATAAATCAATTATAGTGCACTCATCTAATTAAAGTGCATATAAGATTAGACAAAGTGCATATATTATAAATGTAATTTGAAGTGCATAAATTGAATTAAAGTGCATATATTATACATGTGTAAAAAGACAAATATTAAGGTATATAATTAAAGTGCATATATTATACATGTGTAAAAATAAATATTAAGGTATATAATTAAAGTGCATATAAAAGACGTGTGCAAAGAAAATAAATATTAAAGTGCATAAACAATGAATTAATTTAATGAGACAGGACGATATCCACCTCTCATTAAAGTGCACACAAATATAACTTTAAGTAAAAAGATTATTTCTAAAAATCGGATTAAAAGGGCAACAAATCTCTAATTACTAAAAATATACTGTTATAATCTCATTTTACAATTATGATTATGTTTATTTAAATTGGACAGAAAATGTGATTGTTTATTTATCGTAACAAATAATCATGCAAGATGCACCACTGGGAGTGAAAAAGTGGTGTATTTGACAAACTACCCCCAACACCAGCACACCAAATTGACAATCTGTAACAAAAAATTAAAAAAGTGAGTTACCTAGGGCACCCACACAAGGGTCACATAAGAAAAGTAATTTTCCTTGTTTAAATTGTATATGCTGTAACTCCATGATCAAAGGATTTGTCTTTTATCATCCATATAATGTACTATAAAGAATATATTCCATTATACAGTTTGTGACGAAGCATTGTGGAGGTTAGGGGGAGTTCCTCTCATCAATGTGTGTGTGTGTGTGGTGCGGGGGGGGGGGGGGGGAGGAGGGGCTAATGTGAAAGCACATGGGCACTTGGGCAGTCTATTAGGGACCATAAGTTATTTTTTTTACCACAATTGGAATTTAGTTTAGGGATAGTCTCAACACCTACAGCACCTTGAGTGGATAACCATATTAGGACCAAGTGGCAATCCTTGTTGCCTCGGACTGCTTCTGGGATGGTGGTTCCTCCTATAGAGGGAGGGGTGGGTGCAAGCTCTCTGGGTGCTGCTGAATCATTCCTGCCCCCTCCAGCACCAGCAGTTACCAATTTTTCCATCCCAGTCCTAGATGTTAGTACGGGTATAGTACAGAATGTTGCACAGGCTGCTCATTAGGCTGCCTGTATGTGCTGGTTGGGCCCTTTGGACCTGCATTTAAAGCAGGAAATGAAAGACAAGATTTGGAATGTGGAGTTTTCAGAAATATTTTCCCACTTTCCCACGGAGGACTTAACACCCCTTGAGAAGGAGGGTAAGGAGTCCCATAGGAAAAAGAAAAATTTGGTTCTGGAAGAATCCAGCGAAATTTGGAAATTGAATCCAAGCATTTTCGATCCTGGCAGCACTAGTGGGGAAAAGTACCCCAATAAATGCTTAGCTTCTTCTGTTACTAAGACCTCTTTTGGACTGCTTGCTGCGTCAATGCGGTTTAAGCTGCAGGCGCTATGACGAGCAATTCCGCCTAAGGATGGTTGTGCAGCCATCCATGGGCTGGAACAAGATGGATATAGGCCTTTCTATAGGCCTGGAAGGGATGCGGCCATTTATTTTAGAAGCGATGGTGTTCATCTTTCAGAGGTTAGCCTTGATTTATTCAATTTAGCCCTGCATGAGACAATCGACCACGACATGGCTTCGGTGGTGGGGCACACCCGCCGATTTGAAATTTAAAACAGCAGGGCGAATAACGGGGTGTGTCCTTGCCAATCGAGGTGGATCAGAACTAAATGAGTATGATGGTGTAGTGGGGTTCACCCCTTGCCACCTCTCAAAATGGTATGGATGTATCCACTGAGCTAAAGGCTGGCTTGTGGTCAGCATTTACTGAATGATAAGCTCGGAAGTGTGGTTAAGGATTTGTAAGATGAGAGGGGTAGCACCCAGGGAAATGTTAAGTTAATAATTTATGGATTGTTAGTTATTGTCAAGGAAGAGTTATGATCCAACTTACCTCTCCCTTGTGTCTCTTCCCCCTTTTTCTCCATCTACCCCTGAGCAGCATGCCTCTGTAGTAATCATATCCATAACGTTTCCTCCTGCAGGCTGCTCCTCCTAACTGCGTTTAACACAAGTGGTGGGAGTGCTCAGCATGCATGTAGAAAGAGAAGGGTATGTGATGTCCCTCCCTACCCCTCATCTTATTCCACACTTAACACTCCTCTCTGCACATGGAAAGCAAGACCTAGCAGGGAGATGCATCAAGCCATGGACTTCACAAGACTTCTGAATGTGTCCTGGTACCTGGCACCGAGACATCAGCAGCAGGTCCTTTAAGGCCTGCAAGTTGCCAGATGGGGTCTCAATCTATATCCCATGACCCACTAAAACTCTTATCTCCCCAGCACCCACTACTGACACTATGCCATTTTGCACCCACTACAGTGCGCTCACAATATCTGTGAGATCTGCAAAAAGAATGGGGAGAAGAGCAGTAGTAGCCAAAAATGCATGCTCATTTTGCAAGGGAGGCCTGTAAGTTGTCAATCTGTCCCTGATAAAGTGAAAAGCTTAGAGAAAGGGATATGGAATACAAGACTGCTGTGAAAATATATGTTGAAGGACCACTTCGCCCAGACCACTTCATTGAGATAAAATGGGCTGTGTGCCTTTAGTGGTCCTTTAAGGAAGATAGGATACAGAACTTAAATTAAGATGAGCACTTTATAATCAATTGTAGTAATTTGTGGGGGCAGTACTGCACAATATTTGTAGACATATTTTAATTGACCAGTAACATTATAAGGGTATTTGGGTTGAATCGTAGGGGAAGTGAGAATTGTGTGCAGCCTACCAGCATTTGCAAATAAATTAACAGTTAATTAAGTCATGTTAATATCTTTAATAAATTAATAAATATATATTTAAAGATACTCTAAAAACTACTTAAGTTGACTAAGCTGGTTAAAAATTGTAGAAATTGAAAAAGTTTCAAAAATGTTAAACTCTGATTTAAAATCAAAAGTCTCTATGATGTATTAGTTCTCTGGAGTCATCAATTAAAAACATTCTTCATTCATGTTTTATGAAGAAATTTACAAGACCAGATGGGAAAAAACTCTACTAAGTTAATGAAAATGCCAATCGATCATTAAACACGATGCCTAATGAAAGCATATCTGTTTTTTTTTTTTAAAAAAACAAAACATTGGCTTTCATGTTTTAATGATTTTCAGAAATAATCACTCTAATTTTGAAAAAATAATAATTCGGGTAACGATTTTCAAGAAATATGCAAACATAATAAATGTTGCAAAAACTTCCAGACTGGTAATATGTATGTTTGGAGTCACAAAAAAAAAAGCATTGCTGCGTTACCTTAGGGCAATGCACAAAACAAACAAAAATGAGATTCTGTGTAATGAATTTAAACAATTAACACAACAGCTTCCTAGAAAGCAGCCTGCAGTAATGACTTCATACTGAACACACAAAAAAGCAATGTTGCATTAGTAGATGAGAGGATGAAACGGCCTCATTTGATTTCGACTCTCATTACACTTATCGGCCGCAACATTAAAACCACCTGCATAATATCCTTGTGCTGCTAAA
Organism: Pelobates fuscus; assembly: GCF_036172605.1. NCBI lineage: Eukaryota > Metazoa > Chordata > Amphibia > Anura > Pelobatidae > Pelobates > Pelobates fuscus. The sequence continues at coordinate 433,251,070 of NC_086317.1, read as the reverse complement.
GCAGCTCTGATGAATCAAGGCATGGACTCCACAAGACATCTGAATGTGCCCTGGTACCTGGCATTAGCAGCAGATCCTTTTAAGCCTGCAAGTTACTAGACGGGGCCTCAATGGATCAGATTTGTTGTTCCAGCACATACCACAGATGCTCTCTTGAGATCTGAACACTTTAAATTAATTGTCATCTTCTTCAAACGATTCCAATTTTTGCAGTGTGACAGGGTGTATTATTCTGCTTAAAGAGACCACTGCCATCACGGCAAGCAACATTGTCATGAAGGGATGAATGCATAGGCGTGCGCAGCCTATTACATAAGGGTGTGCACCTTAAAGCACAAACACACACGCCGCGTATATACAGTTGAAAGAAAAAGTATGTGAACCCTTTGGAATGATATGGATTTCTGCACAAATTGGTCATAAAATGTGATCTGATCATCATCTAAGTCACAACAATAGACAATCACAGTCTGCTTAAACTAATAACACACAAAGAATGAAATGTTGCCATGTTTTTATTGAACACACCATGTAAACATTCACAGTGCAGGTGGAAAAAAGTATGTGAACCCTTGGATTTAATAACTGGTTGAACCTCCTTTGGCAGCAATAGCTTCAACCAAACGTTTCCTGTAGTTGCAGATCAGATGTGCACAACGGTCAGGAGTAATTCTTCTTGGGATGTCTGGTGTGAATCGCTTTCTTGAGGTCATGCCACAGCATCTCAATTGGGTTGAGGTCAGGACTCTGACTGGGCCACTTCAGAAGGCATATTTTCTTCTGTTTAAGCCATTCTGTTGTTGATTTGCTTCTATGCTTTGGGTCACTGTCCTGTTGCAATACCCATCTTCTGTTGAGCTTCAGCTGTTAGACAGATGGCCTTAAGTTCTCCTGCAAAATGTCTTGATAAACTTGGGAATTCATTTTTCCTTCAAAGATAGCAATCCGTCCAGGCCCTGACGCAGCAAAGCAGCCCCAAACCATGATGCCCCCACCACCATACTTCACAGTTGGGATGAGGTTTTGATGTTTGTGTGCTGTGCCTCTTTTTCACCACACATAGTGTTGTGTGTTTCTTCCAAACAACTCAACTTTGGTTTCATCTGTCCACAGAATATTTTGCCAGTACTGCTGTGGAACATCCAGGTGCTCTTGTGCAAACTGTAAACGTGCAGCAATGTTTTGTTTGGACAGCAGTGGCTTCCTCTGTGGTATCCTCCCATGCAATCCATTCTTGTTTAGTGTTTTACTTATTGTAGATTCGCTAACAGGGATGTTAGCATTTGCCAGTGACTTTTGTAAGTCTTTAGCTGACACTCTAGGATTCTTCTTCACCTCATTGAGCAGTCTGCTCTGTGCTCTTGCAGTCATCTTTACAGGACGGCCACTCCTAGGGAGAGTAGCAGCAGTGCTGAACTTTCTCCATTTATAGACAATTTGTCTTACCGTGGACTGATCAACAGCAAGGCTTTTGGAGATACTTTTATAACCCTTTCCAGCTTTATGCAAGTCAACAATTCTTAATCGTAGGTCTTCTGAGAGCTCTTTTGTGCGAGGCATCATTCACATCAGGCAATGCTTCTTGTGAAAAGCAAACCCAGAACTGATGTGTGTGTTTTTTATAGGGCAGGGCAGCTGTAACCAACACCTCCAAACTCATCTCATTGATTGGACTCCAGTTGGCTGACATCTCACTCCAATTAGCTCTTGGAGATGTCATTAGTCTAGGGGTTCACATACTTTTTCCACCTGCACTGTGAATGTTTACATGGTGTGTTCAATAAAAACATGGCAACATTTCATTATTTGTGTGCTATTAGTTTAAGCAGACTGTGATTGTCTATTGTTGTGACTTAGATGATGATCAGATCACATTTTATGACCAACTTGTGCAGAAATCCATATCATTCCAAAGGGTTCACATACGTTTTCTTGCAACTGTATATATATATATATATATATATATATATATAAATATATATATATATATACACACACACATACCCTGCTGTGTGCTTGTGTGAGGGTGCTGTGTGGGGGCGCTGTGTGTGTGTGAGGGCGCTGTGTGTGTGTGAGGGCGCTGTGTGAGTGTAAGGATGCTGTGTATGTTTAAGGATGCTGTGTGTGAGGGTGCTGTGTGTGTGTGTTTCTGAGGGTGGTGTGTGTGTGTGAGGGTGCTGTGTGTGTGTGAGGGTGCTGTTAGTGTGTGTAAGGGTGCTGTGTGTGAGGGCGTTGTGTATGTGTAAGGGCGTTGTGCGTTTTGGGTGCGGTGTGTGTGTGAGGGTGATGTATGTGTGTGTGTTGTGAGGGTGCTGTGTGTGTGTGTGTTGTTAGTATGTGTGTGCTGTGTGTGAAAGGGTGCTGTGTGTGCGTGTGTGTGAGAGGGTGCTGTTAGTGTGTGTGTGCATGTTTGAGGGTGCTGTGTGTGTAAGGGTGCTTTGTGTGCGTGTGCTGTTAGTGTGTGTGTGTATGTGTAAGGATGCTGTGTGCGTAAGGGTGCTGTGTGTGTAAGGGTGCTGTGTGTGTGTAAGGTTTATGTATGTGTGAGGGTGCTGTTTGTGTGTGTATGTGCTGTGTGTGTATGTGTAAGGGTGCTGTGTGTGTGAGGGTGCTGTATGTGTGTGGGTGCTGTATGTGTGAGGGTGCTGTTAGTGTGTAAGGGTGCTGTATGTGTTAGGGTGCTGTTAGTGTGTGTGTGTGTGTGTGTGTGCGCTGTGTGCGTATGTGTAAGGGTGCTGTGTGAGGGTGCTGTATGTGTGTGGGTGCTGTTTGTGTGTAATTGTTTGGAGGGACTGTGGGGGTGTGGGGGGGGACATTTAGGAAAAAAAATTGACAACTAAATTTTATTTAAAAAAATAGAACTTAAAAGGGAAGTACTGTAGCTTAATGAAGCAGTTTTATTGTATAGTTCATGCCCCTGAAATCCTTTGCCATTTAGGAATTACATCTCTTTGTTTATACAGGCCTAGTCACACGGTCATTCGGCTTGTGATGTGTGCAGCCATTCTAAACACTTCCTGTAAAGAGAAATGTAATGTTTAAACTTCCTTTATTGCACATTTGTTTAATTTAGAATGTTGTATGTCCTTCTCTGTTAATAGCCTTCTAGACCCAGCAGGAGCCACCTGTGATTACAATTCAGTTTATAGAGCAGTAGATAACATTTGATTGAAAATTAAATTATTTTTTTTCATGCATACTGTATGAGTCACAGCCAGGGTAGGTGTGGCTGGGCTGCATAAATAGAATCACAAGTTATTTAACTGAGACTGCAGTGGCATGATCTATACACCAAAACTGATTCATTATGCTAAAGGTTTTTGGTGCCTATATCATGCCTAATGGTAGGGAAAAGGACATTTGAACATGCATTAGGCAATGCCAGGGCACACATTGTGCACCACTTGCACTTACCTATGCATATCCAACTCACCACACAGGAAATGTCATCAATTATTTCTCTTGTTTTTATCGTAAGGAGGCCATTACATAGACAATCTACATGCTGCTTCAAAAATATTCCAAGACCCAAAATATAATGCAAAACTCTGAAAAAAAATACTCATTTTTTGTAGAAGAAAAAAAAAAAAACTAATTTCAAGTTATTGTACTATTGTTTATCAATTATAAAAAAATTATTTGCTCTATAGGAAGCATAAAAAGTTAAATGATACAAGTTTAGTACTTGCTATTTAACTGGACATATAGAAAAAAAATAATTTGCTTTGTTGGAAGATTGTTGGCAGATTTACCAATCTATTAAAAAAAAAAAACACTATTTATCTATGGGAACATTTTACACTATTATTTAATGGGAAAATTATTTTGTATAAAGTGGTCATTTTTGTAATATGTTTATTTTGGAAACTGACTATTTCTAAACTTACAAAACAAACAAAAAAAAATATTACTGTTGCATGACAGTCTTACAAAAGATGTTGTTGTGATCTACTATCTTGTATTGAAAGAAATCTAATGTGCTAGTTTGGAATTGCAACTTAAGTTGGCCTGCATTTCAGATCTGAACTGACATTTTGGGTGGGTCACTCTGATGTACAAAAGGTTTAGGTTATCTCTGGAATGGCACAATATAATTTAAACCCAGCTTAAGAACTGTGCAGGGACCCACTGAAGGGTCTGCTATTTGAGCTTTTGTTTGTTTTCAGTATGCTCTTGCACGCAGTTATTCCTCAAGCAGCAAACTGTCTTTTTTTTTTTTTTTTTAATTCTTTATTTTTGCAGTGCATATGGTGATAACATTCAGGCACGTGGTACCCCAAAGGCAATCCGCATGCTTAGTTCAAAACAATGAGTGGAAACATGGAAAGCATTAGGGTATGTTAATACAATGCACTATTTTTTATATATATGAACAGGTTTAAATCAAAATAGTTAGGCATGGTATAGATTATTTACGTAGTATGCCAGAGTAACTATGCGTGTTCAGGATAAAACATACATGTGATGAGACAGGTTTATCTAACTGTGTACTGAGTTAGCAATACATATATATGGTCACGCTTAGATCATGCTGAGTAGGTATTATTTAAATTGAGATTCTACGAGATAACAAGGAAATATATAAAACAGTAGCTTAACGTTAGAATCATATGGTTGCATGCAGGTAATATGCTTAGTTTAAGTAAGTACATGCTTAAGTATGAACAATGTAGTTAGGTATCAACGAAGTGAATTCACCTCTTACTCCCCTTTAGCCACTCGTGGATGAATGTAATAATTAAGGGTCGAGAGCTATACTGTTAACCCCTTGCCGCTGATAGTTATACAGAAATACACACTATACAGAAATACACACAATACTATAAGGCAGACATCATATTATTATATTTACACTAGGGAGGGTAAAGACTATTCGGGTCATGCTTAAAAGGTCCCTTTGTGTCCGAGAAATCCTGCCTTCTGTGGGTTCCGTTTGGACTCCCTGTGTTCTGTTTTTGCTCGCGTTGCGGCAGCTGTGGGCTGGCTAGTCGTCGCTGTGTGACATCCGATGTGCTGGGCTTGGACCCCAGGATTTCCAAGGGGTGATGTGATGCAGAGTGAGGGCTGATATGTTCTGCCGGTCTGATGGTTGCAGGTTTGATGCAGGTTTGGTGCCCTGTTTCCCGCCGCTGGTTGCGGGTCCCTCTCCTTACCGGAGCTGAGATTCTGAGGAGGGTTCCATGCGGTAAGTGTCCCAGTAGGGCGCCCTTTTGCAAGTGTGCGGTTGCAGTCCATGGGTGGTAGATCCTGCAGCGCTCTGGGGCTAAGGCGGTTGCGGTGGTTGTGGGGTGAGTCTCTCCCGCCCAGATCTAGCATTTAGGTGCGTGTTCGCCGCCATTTTAAGATCTGGCGGTATTACAAGGCCTCAGTCCCCTTCATGGCTGTCCGGGTGGCAGGATTTCAGTGTGAGGACCGGGATCACCCCCCCGGTCCAGGGGGGGGAACGGAGCCGGTTCCTCGAGGGTCCAGGACCCCGGTCGGGTACAATTCGGCGGGATAGCGGGGCAGCGGCCGTCCGCCCCGCTCACCGCTGGAGTAGGCCTCAAGTTCAGCCTCGAAGATTTCCCTCCCAGGGGACTACAACTCTGCAAGCTAGCCTCTCCCTGGGTCCCGGGCTCTGTGCCCATCGAGGGCCGCCGCTGCCGGTCGGTATATTTGGCCAATACAGCATTTTTATCTTATGTAAGTTAAAGTTTCGCCGGAGCTGGTCCGTCTTGCGACCATCCAGCTCGGCGGTCCGGCCCCGCCCCCGCAGCAAACTGTCTTTTAACACAAACATAATACAAAGTAAACCCACCACAATGTCAGGCATACAAAAAAGGGAGAAGCAGTAGCAGCAGTACCTCCTGTACTACTACCACTCTTGGGCAAAACAGGCAGAGGTGTTGAGGATTGTGCTAGTTGTCAACCGTAGCAGGTTGGACAGTTTGACTCCTCATCATCCCAGGGAAGTGTCCACCAGTCCTCTTTTGAACAAAATCACCGTGATGATTGCCCTGATTATGAAGTATGGACGGCATGCCTTTCTTTCCTTGATGGAACAGTGGTGGCAGTCATGCATTATCCCCTGTTTCATCAGGCCACAGGAAAGGAGGGTGGTCACACATCAACAGTTGTATTATAAAGGATTTCTTTAGTGAGGATTAGCTGCAGTATGGGTCTTCATCAATTTCATGGGAAATGGGATTGTTAACTATCTTGTGTGCTGTTTGGTGTATAACTCTGTCCACATCGCAGGATTTATGAAACTATCCCTAAATGTGTTTTTCTAATCTAAGGTAAAGTCATGGTCTCATACATTTGTACCAGGATCATTTAAAATGTAATCACTTGTTCAGGTTATAAATTATTTAATTGCAAACATATATTCCTAGTCCCAATGTAAAAAAGAAAAAAAATTGGGCTTATTAAATTCATAAAAACAAGCACACAAATCATATTTTCCTATAACAATTGCATCAGACCCCTTTTGAAATGTGCAACTACAAGTCAGAAATCTTAAGCTCTAAAAATAATAAGAGACAGGGGAAAGCAGAAAGAAATATACACAATAATGTAGGAGAAACTTCTCCACTGATTCCAGGGGACAAAGTGTACCAAACATATAAATCCCTTACTAACTAACTAACAGGTAATAAATCAATATTATGACAGAGTCTATGGGAGGGTAATCAGGGCCGGCCTTAGGCATTTAGACGCCCTGTGCGAAAAATCTTCACAGCGCCCCCCCCCGTCATCCATGTATGCTGTAATGTTTGTGTTGTCTGTGTATGTGATAGTAGGTGTGATGACTGTGTGTGATATGTATGCTATGTGTGATATTTGTAATGGGTGTATTAACAGTGTGTGATATGCGTGTATTGGTTGTATGTGACACACACACACACACAGAGTCAGACAGCCATACACACACACAGGAAGACATCCACACACACACACACACACAGGCAGACAGTCATACACACACACACAGACACACAAAGGCAGACAGTCTAACACACACACACACAGACACACACAGGCAGACAGTCAGTCATACACACAGACACAGACAGTAATACACACAGACACACACAGAGGCAGACAGTAATACACACAGACACACACAGTCATACACACACACGCATACAGTCATACACACAGACACACACAGGCAGACAGTCATACACACACACAGACAGTAATACACACAAACACACACACACAGGCAGACAGTCATACATACACACACACAGAGGCAGACAGTCATACACACACACAGACAGTAATACACACACACAGACAGTAATACACACACACAGAGGCAGTAATACACACACAGAGGCAGACAGTCATACACACAGACACACAGAGGCAGACAGTGATACACACAGACAGTAATACACACAGGCAGAGAGTCATATACACACACACACACACAGACAGTAATACACACAGACACACAGAGGCAGACAGTCATATACACACACACACACACACACAGACAGTAATACACACAGACACACAGAGGCAGACAGTCATATACACACACACAGACAGTAATGCACACAGGCAGAGAGTCACACTCACATGACAAGCACACAGTTACCTGTGGAGTTCATTGAGGAGGCAGTGCAGCTCCTGGTGACTGTTTGGTGGGGAAGCAGGGACTCCTTCCTGCTTCCCCTGCAGCAGTTTTCCGGCGCTTTTAGCTCCGCCCCCGCCGCACGGTAAGCTCCGCCCCCGCTGCAAATTTAAAAAAGAAAAACATTATTTATTTTTTTTTTTCCAATCCCGGCTGGCTGTGCGGCCGCACGGCGCCCCCTGCTCCATGGCGCCCTGTGCGGCCGCACAGCTCGCACACCCCTAAAGCCGGCCCTGAGGGTAATAGAAGGAAGGTATCTAGGACCCAGAATCCTCCATAGTCTGTACTCATTCACCTGCCCAATTAGCAACTGCTGAGGCTTTAATTAGCAGGTCTCAGAGCAGAAAGGAGTCAGATACAATCTGACCCGCAGAGAGAGCAGCACCAAACAAAGTGCTAAAGGTTGGTGAAACCAATGTTTATTTTTGTTGATTTGTGTAGTTTATTGCCCTGGTTTAGTAAGGGACATTACTTTATGTTTAGTTAGTGCTTGAATTTGAGCTAGGATTTTGTTTGTAGATTTTCCTTTCTGTTGTGCTGCAGTTTTGAACAAATTGATTCCTAGTGCTACATGGATTTTTGTGCACGCTGTAAATAAACCAGACCATTTTTGCATAAGAGACTGTTGTTCTATACCTGTTACCCTAGAGGACTGTGTTGCTTTGCCCATAAAGGTCACAAGATGGTGGAGAATGCGGGCATTTAAAGCACATTTATACGGTCTGTGGGTATAGAGGCCTAAGGTACTGCGACTCTGCAAACTGAGACTGGTTGTTGGAAACAGAGGCCTGCAGGTGTGGTGTGTGGTATTTACCAGGTGGCTGAAAAAAAACAAAAAACAACAAGCAAGATGGAAGGGTTAGTAAAAGTTAGACCTTGGTACAGGCTACTACTACCCAGCAAGACACAAACCGTGTAACAGCGGCGCAGATCAGTAGCCTCATGGAGTCACAGCGACAGGCTGTTGCGGTCCAACAGGAGACAAACCGCTTATTGGCCACACAAATAGACTGCATTATGGAAACTCAGCGGGAAGACAGAGAAAAACTAACAAGTGCTTTGCAACAAACCATGCTGTGAAGTGTGACTACCCCTACTATGGATAGGGGGCGCCAGATTTGAGTTACTGACTTTTTACATAAAGAGAGTGAGGTTGATGACATGGGGGCTTACCTGACAACCTTTGAAAGGATTGCTACCCGAGAAGGATGGCCTCCAGGTCAGTGGGCAGGATTATTAGCCCCTTGCCTCAGTGGAGAATCACAAAACGCATATGATGATTTGCCTCTCAGCCAAGCACAAGACTATGACCGATTGAAAGCAGAAATACTAACACGGCTTGGAGTTACGCCTGCAGTACGAGCCCAAAGATATAATGCTTGGGTTTATGATACCGAGAAATCTACTAGGTCACAAATGACCTCTTGAGACTTGCCCAGAAGTGGCTACAGCCAGAAATCAACTCTGCTGCAGTAATCATTGAAAAGGTGGTTATGGATCGCTTCCTCAGGAGTCTGCCGATAGCGCTACGGAAATGGGTCAGTCAAGCGGATCCAAAGGACCCTGAAGAAATGATGAACTTGACAGAGAGATACCGGTTTGCTAATGAAACTCAGAGTAAAGAACCTTACCTTAACGCCAAATTGCAAAGTAACATGATACATGCAAAGAAGTCTGGTGGGTTTAACCCCTTAAGGACACATGACATGCCTGACATGCCATCATTTCCCTTTTATTCCAGAAGTTTGGTCCTTAAGGGGTTAAAGAAACAGATGGGATAAAAGATTCTGTACAGACCCATAGACAGACTGACTACCAGGAAAATTGGGTGCCCAGGTTCCCAACCCGGCCACAAGGCCAGACAGAGAGAGAGAGAAAGTGTTATAGATGTCAGGAGATTGGACATAGTGCACGTAACTGTCCACAGACTGATTAACCTATGGAATATAATTTGGGGAGGGGGGAGAAACATGGTGCATTGTTGGTATACACACAAATGTCTGCTTTAACAAGTACTGGTGGTATTAATCATGTCAAATCTGTAAATATGGAGGGGAGGAGTGTGCAAGCACTCTTAGATTCTGGGAGTGAGGTTTCATTGGTAAAGAGATCTTTACTTCAGAGTGAGCAAGTAGATAAAATTCACGTGTTGGATATAATATGCATACATGGTGACACCCACACGTACCCCACGGCCGAGGTGGAATTTGCTACCACGGTAGGGTTGATAAAACATAGAGTTGGGGTGGTACCATCATTGCCTTATGATGCTGTATTGGGGCGTGATTTTCCCCTCTTTCAGGAAATATGGGAAGATACTGTAATAAAACAGGATAACCGAACAGAGGTAGAGGCAGAAACAGTGGGTTTAGAGAATGGTTTCCCTTTTTCTACGATTGATTTGGAGCAGTATAGTGAAAAAGAACCCACTGTAGTATGTTTGGGTGAGGAAGGGGAACACAATGAAAGTGATTCCTCCCAAGTAGAAAATCTAAGGGAAGAGGTGGAGTTCCATCATCTAGGTATTAGTTCAGGAAATTTTCGGGCTGCCCAATGGGAGGATCAAACCTTGGTAGCTGCCCGTAACAATGTTCAGGTAGTGGAAGGTACTCCTGTTAACCCGGAAACCTCAATTGTCCCTTCCCTATTTGCAGAAAGAAATAATTTACTTTACCGAGTAGAGAGGAGGGGGGTTGAAGAGGTTGAGCAATTACTGGTACCTCAATCCCACAGGAACCTAGTCTTGAAACTAGCTCACAGCCATGTATTACTGGGGCATCTTGGGATTGAAAAAACCAGGGAGAGAAAACTAAGAAGATTTTACTGTCCAGGAATGTACTCTGCTATAGAGCGATTTTGCAAGTCATGCCCAGAATGCCAAAGAAAGGCTCCATTCCAAGCTTTCCGTAATCCCCTAATTCCTCTTCCCATTATAGAAGTCCCATTTGAAAGAATTGCTATGGACCTGGTTGGTCCTTTACTTAAATCCGCTAGGGGGCACCAATATATATTGGTAGTACAAGATTATGCTACCCGCTATCCCGAAGCTATACCTTTAAGAAATACCTCAGCTAAAACCATTGCCAGAGAGTTAATGTTTATGTTCAGCCGGGTTGGAATACCTAGAGAAGTACTTAACCCCTTAAAGACCAAACTTCTGGAATAAAAGGGAATCATGACATGTCACACATGTCATGTGTCCTTAAGGGGTTAAAGACCAAGGTACTCCTTTCATGTCACGAGTGATGAAAGAGCTATGTAACTTGTTGAAGATTAGACAATTGAAAACATCAGTGTATCACCCACAAACTGATGGGTTAGTGGAAAGATTTAATAAAACATTAAAAGCAATGCTCCGTAAGGTAATTGATAAAGATGGTAAGAATTGGGATCGTTTGCTCCCATATCTAATGTTTTCTATCAGAGAAGTCCCCCAAGCTTCAACAGGGTTCTCACCTTTTGAATTTTTATATGGCAGACATCCTAGAGGTCTCCTTGATGTTGCGAAGTAAACATGGGAACAGGAGCACATGCCTCATAGGAGTGTTATTGAACATGTGGCACAAATGCAGGATCGCATTGAGGCCATAATGCCAATTGTCAGGGAAAATATGGAGAGAGCACAGGAAGCCCAGAAAGCTAGTTATAACAGGAATGCTAGACTTAGGGTCTTTCAAGAGGAGACAGGGTTATGGTACTAATCCCCGACAGTAGAAAGTAAATTCCTTGCAAACTGGCATGGCCCATAAGAGATCATTGAACGAGTCAATGAGGTGAATTATAAGGTGAGACAACCTGGTAGAAGAAAGCCCAAACAAATATACCATATACATTTACTTAAACCCTGGACAGACAGAGAGGCCTTGATGGCCATGACCGACAAAGTTCCTCTGACCAAAGTAGCATCTCATAAGAAAAATGAGGTCCGAGAGTTTGTTCTTAGAAATCGGGATGCGTTTGCTCCAGTACCAGGAAAGACTCATGTTATTGAACATGACATAATTACGGAACCTGGAAAAAGGGTTAACTTAAAACCCTACCGAATCCCAGAGGCCAGAAAAGAAGCCATCAAAGCAGAGGTCCGAAAGATGCTTGAGCTAGGGGTTATCAAGGAATCACAAAGTGAATGGAGTAATCCTATAGTGTTGGTACCCAATCCAAATGGAGAAATCAGATTCTGTAATGATTTCAGAAAATTAAATGAGATATCAAAATTTGATGCTTATCCCATGCCTAGGGTTGATGACCTAATAGAGAGATTAGGACGATCCAGATATCTGACTACATTAGATCTGACTAAAGGTTATTGGCAAGTTCCCTTAACAGAGCGGGCCAAAGACAAAACTGCTTTTTCCACACCAGAAGGTTTATTTCACTATAAAGTCTTGCCTTTTGGGTTGCATGGTGTACCTGCCATCTTCCAAAGAATGATGGATAGAATCCTTAGACCCCATAGTCAGTGGCATACTAAGTGGGGGGGTGGGGGGGGGTGGGGGGGCGGCCCGCCCCAGGTGCCACTGACTAGGGGGGTGCCATGACTTCCAGTGACTTCCAATTCCAACTCATTCAGTTTCGGCCCACTGTTACAATTGTCCATCATTTACTTTCCAGGGATTTAGCTTTATGGGCATTGAAAGAGTTTTTCCATTTTGGCGAGGGGGTGATAGAATCCAGAAGTTATCCCAGAGGGAAACCTTCTGGATACACAAGTTGAAGACCCTAGAGCCCAAGGGTCTCAACATTGGTATTGACTTAGTTTGTTTTCTGGATTAAGATTATTTCATGTATTTTATTTTATTGGGTTTTTGTCACTCTATTAATTTTCTAATATATTTTCTTCTATATGGGATATGTGGACGAACATGCACAATTAGACTGTTCATCACGTATATTAGTCAAAATCGTATTAGGGAGTATTAATTTGTTATACTCTGCAATTAGGCAGAAATTCTAAAAATATTACTCTATTTGTATTTGATAATAAAAATGCTAGGGAATAACCCCACTATTTGGGATATTAGATATATGTGTAACTCCACTTAATATTAGAGATTTTTTCTATAGGAACATCACAAAATTGGAAAAAAATGCATTATTTTTAAAATTTACTATCATTAAATTACATTTGTGGCACCAATCACATATCAACAAATCAGTGGATATTGATTTGGGATATTAAATATATGTGTAACTCCACTTAATATTGGAGATTTTGTCTATAGGTATATCACAAAATTGATTAAAATGTACTATAACTCCATTTAATATTGGAGATTTTCTTTATAGGTACATCACAAAATTGATTAAAATTGATTAAAATGTATTATTCTCAAAATTTATTATTCTTAAAATTAGCCTTACGACATCGATTACATATTAACAAATCAATGAATATGGATATATATATTATATAGTCTGGTTGTGTATGTTACACTTTGTATATATGTTTTTTTCTGTTAGGTCCATATATACTATAAATTTTTGCATTTTTGTTTATCTTTCACTTTAAGAAATAGTGTGTGTTACTGTTTAACATAGCAGGCAATAGCGATTGATTATGCAAACAATTGTTGCTAATTTCACAAAAATATGCAGTCAATAAGGTTATTAATATCATTTTCTCTTTAGCAGATAGAATATATATTTTTTTTCCGGTTGTATATTTGTGCTGAATTATAACGAGGGTGGAACGCATGTGAACCGCTGGTGGAACGCAAATGGAACGCAAGTGGAACGCGGAAGTGCGGTTCAATCCCCACTTCCGGTTCCGGTTATCCGAACGCGTCAAAATTTGATCACAGCAATACGAGGAGGATAGAAAGCAGCTGTTCAGCTCCCTTATGGAACCAATCAAGCAACGGACACTGGACACTACCCACGGAACCACCAATGGACACAGGGAGTAGCCCTATTTAAAGAGGATTCGGGGATGGGGGGAATAGGATGTATTTTTCACATGCTGTAATTGCATATTGATTTTACTTTATTTTGTATACGGTCCCTGATGACGTTCTTTGCAGAACGAAACGCGTAGGACCATACCGTTCTTTCTTTTAAATATATTTTATATTGATGGTGATTATTCACTTTTAATCAATAAAAAACATCTTTTTCTACCATTACCCGTTTGGAGTCCTGAGCATCATTAAGGAAGCTGATAACGGAGCCAAGGGATTACCAACCCCCCATTCCAACCAGGGGAGGCACCCTATGAGCGATATATTCTACTTTATTCTGTGAGTGCATTTGTATTCAGCGCAAAAAAACGTGTTAACTGTGCTTCACTATTGTTGTATTTTTTCATGTTCCTTTTAGATTAACTTCCAGCCGTATCCCGAAGTTCTGTGTTGTTTTTTGGTTATCATGTGTCACCCCCCATCATTACGCTGCGCACAGCCGCAGCACCTTTGCGGCCAAACACCGGCGGGACTTCCTTCTTTATGAGGAGGAGGGGGAGGAGTGTTGCGGGCCGCGGCGTCGCGCAACGTGATGACGACGTGCGCAGCGCCGTCAGTCCGCCTTCACGGATCTTCAGCGGAAGGATCCAGTGGTCGGCGGGCAAGCAAGGCATCATCAAAATGTAAGTATAAAGTAGTTATTTTATGTCTGGGTCTGAATTAATTAAAGGGGGGTGTATTAATTAGAGGGGGGGTGTATTAATTAGAGGGGGGTGGATTAATTAAAGGGGGGTGGATTAATTAGAGGGGGGTGTATTAATTAGAGGGGGGTGTATTAATTAAAGGGGGGGTGTATTAATTAGAGGGGGGGTGTATTAATTAGAGGGGGTGTATTAATTAAAGGGGGGTTTATTAATTAGAGGGGGTGTATTAATTAGAGGGGGTGTATTAATTAGAGGGGGGTGTATTAATTAAAGGGGGGTGTATTAATTAGAGGGGGGTGTATTAATTAGAGGGGGTGTATTAATTAAAGGGGTGTGTATTAATTAGAGGGGGTGTATTAATTAGAGGGGGTGGATTAATTAAAGGGGGGTGTATTAATTAGAGGGGGGTGTATTAATTAGAGGGGGGTGTATTAAATAGAATGGGGTGTATTAATTAGAGGGGTGTATTAAAGGGGGGTGTATTAATTAGAGGGGGTGTATTAATTAGAGGGGGGTGTATTAATTAGAGGGGGGTGGATTAATTAGAGGGGGTGGATTAATTAGAGGGGGTGTTTTAATTAGAGGGTGGTGTATTAATTATAGGGGGTGTATTAATTAGAGGGGGTGTATTAATTAGAGGGGGTGGATTAATTAGAGGGGGTGGATTAATTAGAGGGGGTGGATTAATTAGAGGGGGGTGTATTAATTAGAGGGGGGTATTTTAATTAGAGGAGGGTGTATTAATTAGAGGGGGTGTATTAATTAGAGGGGGTGTATTAATTAGAGGGGGGTGTATTAATTAGAGGGGGTGTATTAATTAGAGGGGGTGTATTAATTAGAGGGGGTGTATTAATTAGAGGGGGTGGATTAATTAGAGGGGGGTGGATTAATTAGAGGGGTGGTGGATTAATTAGAGGGGGTGGATTAATTAAAGAGGGGTTGTGGATTAATTAAAGAGGGGTTGTGGATTAATTAAAGAGGGGGTGGATTAATTAAAGGGGATGTGGATTAATTAAAGGGGATGTGGATTAATTAAAGGGGGTGCAGCACGGGAGAAGTTTATTTAGAGGGGGTATGTTTAATTAAAGGGGGGTGCAGGTTGTTTTTTTTATTAAGGGGGTTGCAGTATTTTATTTATTAAGGGAGGATGTGCACTGCAGATTTTTGTTTTTTATTAAGGGTGTGTGCAGGGTTTTTATTAAGGGGGGGTGCATGTTTTTTGTTAGGGGGGTTGTGAAAGTTTTTGTTTTTTATTAAGGGGGTGTGCAGGGTTTTTATTAAGGGTTTGCATGATTTTTTTTAATTAAGGGGGGTTGTGCAGGTTTTTGTTTTTTTTAAGGGGGTGTGCAGCTTTTTTTTTTAATTAAGGGGGATGTGCAGGGTTTTTTATGTGTAGGGAGTGTATGAAATTTATGTGATCGGGGTGCAGGGTTTTTATGTGTAGGGAGTGTATGAAATTTATGTGATCAGTGTGCAGGGTTTTTATATGAAGGGCGAAGGGCAGGGGTTTTCTAGAAGGGGCGAGACCAGGGGCTTTGTAGAAAGGGGCAGGGGAGGAGTTTTCTAGAAGTTTCTCACCAGCCCCTTTCTACAAAAGCACTGGTCTTCCCCCTTCTACAAAAATGGCGCATTTATACAAAACCCCTGCCCTGGCCCCCTTCTACAAAACCTCTGCCCTAGCCGCTACATCTTTTGAACTCAAATCCCTTTCCTATGCTATTTCTAAGGATCCGCTCAATAAAGTGGTATGGGTGCCAGGTCCCTCTAGTTTTAACCCTGCAGCTGAAAACATATGTTTCACTGAGGGTTAATCCAGCCTCTAGTGGCTGTCTCACTGACAGCCGCTAGAGGCGCTTCCGCAATTCTCACTGTAAAACTCACCGTGAGAAGACGCTGGACGTAATCTCACATTACATTGAGTAAGGCTTTCCTATGGGCAGTTTGAATGCACATGCGGCTCTTGCCGCGCATTCGGATCTAACGTCGGCAGGGGGAGGAGAGGTCACCAGCGCCGAGGGAGCCCGTTGGAGAAAGGTAAGTGGCTGAATGGGTTTTAAGGGGTGACCTCTTCTCCCCCGCCGACGTCAGCTCCCGAGTGGAGCCGAATGCACATGCGCGGCAAGAGCTGTGCGCACATTCAATCAGTCCATAGGAAAGCAAAAAATTGTGGGTGTTTTCTTACATTTTTATTATGGGGGGGTGCCACACTCAGGGTCCGCCCCGGGTGCCAAATGCTCTAGGTACGCCGCTGCCCATAGTGAATACGCGGCTGCCTACCTTGACGATGTGGTTATCCACAGTACAGATTGGGAAACACACCTTCCCCGAGTTCAGGCAGTAATAAAGTCTATACGAGATGCAGGTCTAACTGCCAATCCATCCAAATGTACGATAGGTTTGGAAGAGGCTAAGTATTTGGGCTACACTATTGGGAGGGGTCTCCTGAAACCACAGAAAAGTAAGGTAGATGCTATTTTGGATTGGCCACGTCCTGTGACAAAGAAACAAGTTAGGGCATTTCTAGGCTTAGTGGGCTACTACTGTAGATTCATACCTAACTTTGCTACGATCGCAAACCCGTTGACAGAGCTAACTAAGGCAAAAGGCCCTGTTATGATAAAGTGGACTCCCGAGGTAGAGAAGGCATTTAGTACCCTGAACCTTTTTTGTGCTATTCCCATCCATTTTTATATGCATTGTGGGATTTCCTTTTTGAGACATTTAGTGGACTTACCCCGTTTTTATAAAAAAGACTACGGGAATTTATTCAATTAATTAATAGATTCCACACCCCCAGTATGGGTTTTAAAAGGCAGGACCAGCTACATCAGGACGTGATCTGAGGAAGCCGATTGGGCGAAACGCGTCATCACGTCATTTACGTCATCACGTGATCAGAAGGAACTCCGAGTTCCAGGAAATGAAACCTGCAGTGTTGAAGTTTCGTATGGGACTGGTAGATATTTCTCATATAACACTGATATATGGTCATCTTACTTCCAAATGGGAACGGAGATCTTGGATTTTATCTACATAATAAAGTTTTTTTATTTCTGATCGAGCTGGTATCCTGCTATTTTATATCATCATTCAAGTCCTGATGTGTGGACTAATAAGCTGGACAAGTTAGAGCAGACTTTTACTGCTCTACCTTTGTGAGTAATATTCCTATTTGGGTTTATTTATAACACTTGTTTCTCAACAATATTATGCTATGTCTTTCCTTTTTGTATTTTTCCTTATATATGTTTTAACTTGATTGGAGCATCTAAGGAGCCATATTTTCTTTTTGTTGTAAGTTATTATTTTATTATTTATCACTATTCACTTGCAATTTTGCACATACGTTAATTTGAGTGTGATTATATTGGATACACACTCCTTCTTGCACTATTTTGGTGCACTAATTTGCACTTTACATTTTTAAAGATACAGCGCACCTTTTTATTGGTATTGTTTGTATGGTGTTTTGTGAGCTTGTACACTTTTAGGTGTTGCTCTACCTTTATTATTTCAATATTTGCACTATAGTTTATACGTTTAGTGCCTTTTTTGCTTGTTCATTTTTTAACTTTGTACTCATTCACCTGCCCAATTAGCAACTGCTGAGGCTTTAATTAGCAGGTCTCAGAGCAGAAAGGAGTCAGATACAATCTGACCTGCAGAGAGAGCAGGTCTGTGCAGAGCAGCACCAAACAAAGTGCTAAAGGTTGGTGAAACCAATGTTGTGAAACCAATGTTTATTTTTGTTGATTTGTGTAGTTTATTACCCTGGTTTAGTAAGTGACATTACTTTGTTTAGTTAGTGCTCGAATTTGAGCTAGGATTTTGTTTGTAGATTTTCCTTTCTGTTGTGCTGCAGTTTTGAACAAATTGATTGCTACATGGATTTTTGTGCACGCTTTAAATAAACCACACCATTTTTGCATAAGAGACTGTTGTTCTATACCTGTTACCCTAGAGGACTGTGTTGCTTTGCCCATAAATATATAGACTCACAATATATAGACTCACTAAGAGCCTCCCTGACTAACTAGGTGGCCTATCCCGATCCCGATCCCACTTCTTGACAACACTAACTACTCATTGAGATGGGCGGCCTATCCCGTTCCCACTTCTCAACAACCAGATCTCAAGAACTCCTAAGTCTATATTGAATCTGGTACAGAGTCAAACAGCTTATCCCATTATCAACCTCAGAGGCAAACGGCCGATCCTGTTCTCAACCTGTTACTCAGCGACTCTGTCCAACCGACAGATCTCTCTCTTAGCCTAAGACCGGTTCAAGACAGGAGACTGTGACACCCACATGAGTGGACAAAGAAAGACAAAGAAGTCAATATCTTTGTACTCACCGTTGGGTACCACAATCCTCCCCCTCAGACGTAACCCCCATTTGTTAGGCTTGAAATCACCACAGGGTCTGGAAACCCGTACGCTGCCATGGATTTATGCACTAACAAAGAGGTTTCTACTTTCCTTTATCTCTGTAAAGATACAAATCCTGGATACACACGCTGACACTCCGCACAGATACAGACATTCACATATATTCACTGAATGTACTTTAAAAACACATTTAATATATCAATTACATATGAAATAGAAATAGCAAATCAAAATGTTCTGTATGGACTTGGTGGGAATATTCAATGAAGTCACACCACTCAGATGTAGTATGAATAAGCATTCAAAGGTTTTAATTCATAGTACATCGTATATATAAAAAACATAGTTTGTCTAGGGGTGTATACATCAATGGAAACATTAACCAATCATGGGAGTCTCAGAATCGAAAGTATAACTTTTCATATAACATTGTAATGTTGTTAGTTAGTCTCCTGTTCACTGATGCAATTGACAGTATGAGATTAGGAACCAAATTAAAAATTGCAGGTGCTAGAAAGAATGCTATTTTTTCAAGTACAGGATGTTTATAAAAGGTAGTGAAAGCTGGTGTCAGGCGCAAGAACACAAGAACAGAAAATTATTGTATTATAAAAATGCAAGTTTAATCCTTTCATAGCATGAGTATCTTGTATTATAATCAGTCAGGCCTGTTGACCATTCGGTCTTGCAAGCTATGTATACAGTAATACTTTAGCTACGTAATAAGAAATACAGACGTAGAAAGCAGGACACGAGACTGACACACTGTAACATAATATATATATATATATAGCTCTGTATGTCTAGGGGAATATTCACTAAGCATTGCATAGGTAAAACAATTTGTTTTCCAACAATTAAAATCAATCATTACAATCAATAAAATACATGCTATCAGTTCCTATTTTTTTTTTTTATTATGGTTGATATAATGTAGCCACTAGGCCAGGTAATATTATAGCCAGATTTGCTTTTAGCACAGTCATAGGCAGCATTTGTCATGCTGTTCTGGCTGCCTGAATAGCCTTCTGATTTTTTTTTCCGGTACGAAAATTTGGCCTACCCGAACATTGGCATGAACTAATTTTTGCTGACCCAATTTTTTGTTTGTGGTTAAGAAAAGCCTACATTTTCTTGCCCTGCACAAGTCAAGTTAGAATAAATGGTTATGAGGTCTCTTTATACTTGAAACTACACAATAAGCAATAGTAGTAATGCAGGTTATTTGCTATAAACTATTACAATCACAAGTATCACTGAAAATACAAAACATTAGTCAACTTGACAGACTTTAATAATACAGAAATTGGTTATCTTATGGAACCTTCAGCTCAGAAACTGATTATAAAATGAACCCTTCAGCCCAATGGCAGAGGTACTAAAATAGTAAAATTATCAATAAATAAATGTAATATTTTCTACCGCACTGGCAGCTGCAGCAGAAGTCAGCCTCATCACTTCTTGGCTCATACTCTGCTCCCTGGAGCAGAGAGGAAGAGAAGGTGCCAAAATAGGAGCAGCAAGAATTGATGCAGCACTGAACTTCGTGAGATGTGGGTGGTGTATATACACCAGCATCGCTGATGTAAAATATGGGGGACAAGCTAAATTAAAGGGCAGACTTGAACAGGGCTGCACTGTATACAGAGAGTTAGTCTCTGTATTAAGCATTCAGTGGCTCACAGCGTCACAGCACAATTTGCCACTACGCTGGGAGTGCTCTGACTGTATTTGTGACAAAATTTCAACAACAACAAAAAAAAAGGTTAAGTATTAAAATGCTAAAATAATTTTAATTGATTGGGCATTAAAACTATTTAATATATCATGTAGGCATACGTAATATATAATGCAAGACCAAGCACACAAGAATGAAAAAAGAACAAACCACAGAGCTAAAGCTGTCAACAGGTACCTTTATAATGTATTCCAAAAACAAGAACTACATATTTACAAAATTTGACAAAAGGCTTTGGAGTCTAAATATTCAGACTGCATCTCGTTTCCGTAAGATAACCTTTTTGTCAATAGCTGACTTTGTCACTGGTATTTATTCTATCCCCATGCCTTCTAATGAGAACATTGTGTCTGCAAGATTTGCAATGCTGAACCAGAGTAATTTTAATTCTGCATGTCGGATTTTGTTTAGTCATATAGAAATGAATTCCGCTTTGTTAGATTTGTCACAAACATAACAATTGCAATCTGATAATGTATGGCCTTCTGTAATTGCAATTTGTCCAGATTTTGGGTGATTGGCGTGTCATCCGAATGATGTAACTCCAAATTGCCATATGGCCAAATTATGAAATAAACAAAAAGGACAATTGACAAGATGTTTTGTTTGATTCGTGATTGGAAATTCCATCCCTAGTGCCAAAACTAGATGACTGATGGGAAAAAGATTTTTAGAAGGGTTGTGGATAGTTACTAAATGTTAAAGATGAAGTAAATAAAGTGAGCAACAGATTTAAAAAAGGAGGTTCACAAAAAAAAAAATTATATATATATTGCTTATTTAAATATATATGGTAGTTACTTCTCACTTGATGTGTGAGTCAAATAACATGAACATTTTACTGCAGTTTACTGCAGAATTTATATAAAATATTTACTCATATATTTTGCAATACACTAATAGGAGCATGTTACGTGCATGTACGAAATTCAGTCGAACCAAAACACTTCCTGAATGAATGTCGGATCACCTGAACTAAATTTGGTTTTCAGACCAAATTTTTCAGCCGAACAAATTTTTTTCACGGAGCACAAGTCTAATATACTTATATAATTATCAGCTTTTCTTATACTCCAAGGTAGAAGTTGCCCCCATTTTATATATAAATGTCGATAATAGATGTAATTGTTAAAAAGAACATTCCATCTCGCATTTTATGTGTATCTACGATGCACAGGAGTGAGAGATGGCAAGAAAAATAAAAAGCCCATTGTGGATTCTACAGAGTGGACCGAAGCAGATGTTTGTAATATAAGATTAATTTTTATAATTTCTTATTTAATTTTAAGATTTGTCTTTGCACAGTTCCATTATTTTTTTCTGTATTATTATTATTTGTAGTAGGTAGGGAAATATATTTATTGAAAAAGCCCTCTGTTATGCTGCTTATACACTGCATCTGTCTTTTAATCACCTTTAAAATTAATTATTTTTCAATGAAATTATTTATTTCCTAAAAGAATATGTGATTGTGTCATCTGTCTATAATAAATAGCCAATCTAATATTAATTCATTTTTAAAGTCTCATCTGAATTTATTTAGTATTTCCTCTTTTCTATCAAATATAGCATTAATACAATGATGCATTTTTTTGTTCAATACAGTTCTGATAAAATTATATACCATTCCTTACTATGACAGAAGTTTTTCTAGCAATAAAATATAGTGAGATTCATTTTGCTTTAACTATTCACTTATGGCAATACTTTGATAATATTCAATTTATGTATTTTGTTAAGATGCTGTAAACCCATAGTATAGAATGTTCCATGCCAAATGCTTTATGTAGGAAACTTTGTAAGTATCTTAAGGTGAGGGCATTAAAGGGTTACTATAGTGTAATCCTAACACTATAGCTCCCTCTGCCTTTATTTACTTACCCAATCTCGCAGTGAACGCATTAGGCCCTTTCCTTAGGAAAGCATTGAATCAATTTTACTGATGCTGGATGTCCTCATGCTGAGGATGCGGACATCTAGCATCAGTTAGGTAACCAAAAGTCGCCTAGCAAGCACAAAGAGCCTCTAGTGGCTATCTAGTAGATTGCCACCAGAGGCTGTCTTAGTATTGCAATGTAAGCACTTCAGTTTCTCTAAAACTGCAATGTGTTACATTGCAGGACTAAGGGCAATAGGGACACTGTACCCAAACCACTTCAATGAGCCTAAGTGGTCTGGGTGCCTTAATATTAAAGGGACAGCCTAAGAACCAATTGGTATGAGTTTTATGGATTAGTATTAGAATTTAAAATGGAATGGCCTACAGGTAACATAAATGAAAATGAGAATGTAAGGGAGAGACGTCTATGTATGGGAGAGATGCATTGAATATTGTATTTTAGTAGGAAAGTAATTGTAGAAGGGAGACTTAGGACAAAATCCCCTGGCAAGTAAGTTTGGATTGGCTGAATCGTTCGAAAATGAATCGGATGAACCAAAGGGGGCGAAAATAGGCCTTTGCATATTATATTATGCATATATTTTGAAGTACATTGATAGGAGTATTTTCCCACAATTTGATTCACAGACCAAGTAAGAAAATTTAACCAATAGAAGAAAAAAAAGGAGCTGCAGTTATCAAACTGAGCAGATGTTGCAGATGCTGCAGGAAGAATATCTTTATACAGCAATTTCACTTAAACATTACAGCGATTACCAAGGCAATTGCCATTCCATACTCTTTGGGTCATTATGGGATGCCGATCCAATATGTTGACAGGCACTCCAGTCGCTTAATCCCCAAATATTGGCAATATGCTCCATCAGACTCCTAGGCCGCGTGCTCCCAAGATGGTAACCAAGCAAGAGCCTTCGGCTTCTTCAGCGGCCTGCACTGTGGTTGACTTGGCTAATTCCTCTCCAACAACAGCTGCCAGAGTGGGCTCTGGGAAGGCTGCTACACCATCTATACCCCAGAATTCCAGAACAAGACCCTGATCAATGCAAACCCAGCATTGCTAATATTTGTGTGATTCTACTCAGGAGGGGACAAGGCTGGTGTGATGGCCGCAGCCCGTGCCTCTCCAACATATGTAATTGAGGACCATGTCCTTTTCTTTTATGGGAATATCTCACATTCTACAATTGTCTGAAGGCAAATGTTAAAACCTATTACCAAGTGTGTACTAGAAAATGCCATTGTCTACAGATGGGGACGACCAAGCATTTAGGAGAGATAATTCTATTTTATTAAAAAAACACACAATATGCCATTGAATCTGTATGTCATATCATTAGGGCTAGCTTATCATACACATGTGTTCCATGCGATTTTGCAAAAAAAAGAATGATATACTTATATATTATATATTTATTAAATATGTAATATATAAATGTAGATTTGTTTTCTGCTCCCCCCACCCCCACTCTTACTCACTTCTCACTTGATCTGTGAATCAAATAAACATTTAGTGACTGTCCCCTAATACATCAATTTTCCCTGATAAACATCTATTTTTTTTGTCGCTACACGCAATTCAGAATTATGAATCTAAATGAACATGTTCAGCCATCATGCAGGTTGTTTGGTTTGTGATCCGGGTACATTTCAACTTGGCGTTTGCAAAAACACTGGGGGTGATTTTTCAAGGCAAAACCAAGGTTCATAATGATTACTCCTAATAGAGCTTTTTGCCCAGGATAGCACCTGCTTTTCCTAGATAAATCTCCAGCCTAATCTTATCGCATTTAATTAAGGGCAGTGCATTGAGAAAAGGCACACTTGCAAAACAATTTAGTAATGGGAAATGCTATGATTTGAAAGACCAACAGATGTCGCCTATCCATTTAGTTTTGTAATATAATTAAACGGGCACTCTACTCAGTGGTGTATCCTGGTTTTGTGATGCCCTAGGCAGGACAAAACTCAGGCGCCCCCTCCCCCCGCCACCCCCACCGAACCCTTCCCCTGCCCCGCCTTCTAAATACACACACACACACATTCACTGACAGATACGCATACATTAGCTAACAGAAACACACACACTCACTAACAGACACACACACTCACTAACAGACATACACACACTAACAGACACACACACACACACACTAACAGACACACTCACTAGCAGACATACACACACACACAGACACTAACAGACTGACATTCACACACACACACTAACAGACACACTCACACTCACAGACAGACAGACACACACACACTCACTAACAGACAGACATACACACACACACACACACACACACACACTAACAGACACACTCACACTCACTAGCAGACAGACATATACACACACACAGACACACACACACTCACACACTAACATACTGACACACACTAACAGACATATACACACACACACACACACTCAATAACAGACAGACATATACACACACATTAACACATTTTTTTTTAAATCCCCCCCCCCTCCTTACCTTTGGGAATGCTGGGGGGGTTCTATCTCCCTAGGGTCTAGTGGGGCTGCTGGTCGGGCTGCTGGGCTGGTTGCAGGGCGGGCGGCGCTGGTGGGCGGCTGGCGAGGGAGAGCTTCCCCTGAGCACTCTGCTCAGCTCCCTCGCGCGCCGCAGAGTGAGGCTGGGAGCCGGAATATGACGTCATATTCCGGCTCCCAGCCTCACTCTGTGGCACGCGAGGGAGCTGAGCAGACAGCTCAGGGGAAGCTCTCCCTCGCCAGCCGCCCGCCAGCGCCACCCGCCCTGCAACAAGCCCAGCATGTCAGTTAGCCGAAAGGCTTACAAGGCATTTGCCCTGGGCATTTGGGGCGGCTTTTTTTGCCGCCTCCTGGAAAATGCCGCCCAAGGCAAATGCCTTGTTTGCCTCGCGGCTAAAACGTCCCTGACTCTACTGCCCAAATACAAACATAATTAAAATCACTTTTTAGTAGATATATTCAATTATGCCCTTTTTTATTGGGAGTATATCTAAAAACAGTTTGCAAATGCTGCAGATCTCTTCTCTGCAGCCTTTGCAAGCCCTCCCTTTCAAAACCCAACCCAGACTATCTGTCAAATCACAGACTTTCCAATGCAGCTCAAAGAAGCTTTAGGAAATTTCCTGTCTCTGGAGCTTAACTATTTTAGCTACTATTATTGAGTTTTTATGTAAATGGGACTTAAAGGAACACTACTACCACAATCATGCAATCCTAACACTAACTATTTAGGTGATTGCATGGGAAAGGTGAGTTTACTTACCTTTCTTAACACTCCTTACCAGTCTTGCTGCGGCAGGCCCAATTTCGAACATCTCAGCTAATCCAATGCTTTGCCAAAGGAAAGCATTGGGAGACGATTGCGCATGTGCGTCAAAATGCCATGCTGTACCAATCAGCATCTCCTCATAGCAATGCACTTAATTAATGCAACTCTATGGGGAACATTCAGGATTGACATTGAATGTAGAAGCTGCACGCAGTCTGTTTAACTGCCACTATAGGTGTTCCTGGTCAGCAATGTAAACAATGCATTTTAAATGATATGGTAAATGCTATAATCACCAGAACCACTACATTAAGTAGGGATGTGCATGGCAAAAATGTGGTTTGGTTCGGCATTCCGAAATCCAGCACTTTGGCAATTCGGCACTTCGGCAATTCGGTTTGGCACTTCCGAAATTTGGGACTTCAGCAATTCAGAATTTCGTCAATTCGGTACTTCGGCACTTCGGGAATTCGACACTTTGGCACTTCTGGACTTAAGGTAAGTGTAGGGGTAGGGTTAGAAGTAGGGTTAGGGTTAGGGTTGGGTTAGGATTAGGTTTAGGAGTAGGAGTAGGGTTAGGAGTAGGGTTAGGGTTGGGTAAGGATTAGGGTTAGGGTTGTGTTAGGAGTAGGGTTAGGTTTGGGTTAGGAGTAGGGTGAGGATTAGGAGAAGGGTTAGGGTTGGGTTAGGAGTAGGGTTAGGGTTAGAAGCAGGGTTAGGGTTGGGTTAGGAGTACGGTTAAGGTTAGGGTTGGGTTAGGGTTAGGAGTAGAGTTAGGGTTGGGTTAGAAGTAGAGTTAGGGGTAGGGTTAGGGTTGGGTAACGAGTAGGGTTAGGGTTGGGGGTAAGATTAGGGTTATGTAAGGAGTAGGGTTAGGGTTCACCTATATGATTCACCCATGAGTTCTCTCACAGGGAGTGGAGTGTGTGCGGGATGTGTGATGTTTTATTGTAGAGGTTCTAATGTGTGTGCTTATGGAATGTAGTGTATATGGATACCAGTTTGTGTAGGTGATGCAGTGTGTTTGTGTGTAGTGAAAACAGTGTGTATAAGGGATGTATTGTGTGTTTCTGGTTGTGTGTAAGGGATGCATTGTGTGAATCTGTGTTTGTATGGATAAGTGATGCAAGGTGTGTGTCTGTAAGTGTGTGCATTGAGTGTGTGTAAGAAATGCATTGTGTTTCTGTGTGCATGTAAGAGAAGCAGTGTGTGTGTGTTTGCATGTGTGTGTAAGGGATGCATTGTGTGTTTCTGTGTATGTGTGAAAATAATGCATTGTCCTTGTGTGTAAGGGTTGCATTGTGTGTGTGTGTGTGTAATTGATGCATTGTGTGTTTCTCTGTGTGTAAGGGAAGCATGTTGTGTTTCTGTGTGTGTAGGGATGCATTGTGTGTTTCTGTGTATGTATAGGGATGCATTGTGCGTGTGTGCGCGTAGAAACATAGAAACATAGAATGTGACGGCAGATAAGAACCATTCAGCCCATCTAGTCTGCCCAGTTTTCTAAATACTTTCATTAGTCCCTGGCCTTATCTTATAGTTAGGATAGCCTTATGCCTATCCCACGCATGCTTAAACTCCTTTACAGTGTTAACATCTACCACTTCAGCTGGAAGGCTATTCCATGCATCCACTACCCTCTCAGTAAAGTAATACTTTCTGATATTATTTTTAAACCTTTGTCCCTCTTATTTAGTAGTGTGAAAGAGCTCCCTGTCCTGCCCCCTGTCCTATAGAGCTCTCCCTTCTGTCCCTTACAGCTCTCCCCTGCCCCTTAGCGGTCTCTCCTCTCCCCCCACCCTCCCCTAGTGGTCTCTTCTCACACCCCCCCACCCTCCCTGTGTGCTCCTAACCTCCCCCTCCATGTATTTTCCTCACCTCCCCTTCTCCTCACCCCCTCTCCCATGTTATTCTCACCACCACCCTGTGTTCTTCTCACTCCCCCTACCTGTGTTCTTCTCACCTCCCCTCTCCCTGTGTTCTCCTCACCTCCCCTTCTCCTCACCCCCTCTCCCTGTGTTCTTCTCACTTCCCCCTCCCTGTCTTATTCTCACTCCCCCCTTGTGTTCTTCTCACTCCCTCCTCCCCCAGTTCTTCTTACTCCCCCCTCCCTTTTTTTTTTTTAAATGTACACTACTGTTACACCAGATATGAGTTGCACTGGTGTGACACTGTGCCCTGGCAGGCCCTGAAACGCACACGTGTAAAGGAAACTGACTGCTTTTATATTACAGTCAAAAAATATATATTTTTTTAAATGCAAGCTATTGTGACACCAGATATGAGTGGTGGCACTGGGCAAGTGGGCACAGTATAGGCTGTGAGCCTGACACACACGCTGGCAGGCAGGCAACTGCAATTAGATGACACACAAAAAAAAAAGAAGACTGATGTTCTAGCCCTAAAAATGGCTTTTTGGGGTGCTGTCCTTACAGCAGAGATCAGATGAGTCCTTCAGGACTGTAGTGGACACTGAATACACTAGCCTAGCTATCGATTTCCCTATTAAATCAGCAGCAGCTACACTGTCCCTCCTATCACTAAGAATGCAGCTTCCGGGGGGCGGGGCCTAGCTGTAATGGAGGAAAGACGCACTTCGTATGAGCTCCCTCAATATCTCACTTTAAGCAGCTATCAACAAGCGAATTTCACCCCAGAAGGGGATGACCCAGCAATGTTGCTCCTACCTGACCGACCCGACATGCTTAATAGTCAGCAACTCGACAGAGTCTTACTTACCTCCGTGTGGCAAGTGTGGCCTGGTGCTCACCGGGCGGGAGAGGCGGCCGATCTCCCGATCCTGGGATGCCCAGGAGCAGCTACTTCCCGGCAGGAGCTCTGTTACCCCCCCCTCTGACCAGTGGGGGTTATCCCGGTCCACCCCTGAGAGGCTGTCTGGAGCTAATGGACGCACAGAGCACAGCCGCCCAGGCTGACATACTCATCTGCGACTCTCCCAATATGGCGGCAGCCGCGTGTCCTCCTGGTACCAGCAAAGCATGGCAGGATATTGAGTCTAAGCTGGACAGACTCTTTAATCAACTTTGGAAGCAAATAACAAGCAGGAAGCCCCAACAAGCTCCACCACAGCCCCAACAAGCTCCACCACAGCTAAGCGAAGCAGTCCCCATTAAAATCCACCAACGCAAAATGCGTTGAAGACGGGACCGGAGGCACAAACAGAAATGCAGAGCCTGCCCCACGTCAAGCACTTGCCTCCACCTTAAGCCACCACAATCCCGCACCGGACGTGAAGCGCCACCGGGACAGATCCGACCACCCGACAAAACAAGCTTCCACCACCTCAAGCCGCGAACCCAGCACTCAGCCAGAGACTTGCCTTTGTTGTTCCAGGTATCAGGGACTCCCAGGGTCTGCACCAGGCGCCCAGAAGGGATCGGATGAGCGCAAGCAGTAAACAGCAACCTGCCAAGCATGTTCCACTATAGCCGATCCTCCACACCATGCCTTTGATCACATGAACTGCTCTCTGCACATTAAATAATCGTAAAGTAGCAAGCATTTAAACATGTCATTATTTCACCTCCTAAAGAGTTTGTCGTATTTCCTTACATGCCTTTACCTTAACCTTTCATGTATTATGTTATTCACTAGTCTCATATCATGGGGCGACTCACACTTGATTTATAACTAGTGGTGGAGCTGCTGATATAAATATACAGTTGATAACGTGCAAGCTACACCCTAAACATGACAGCCATCTTTCACAACAATGTACTGCTATATACTCATACCCTCAGTGCAACTAGCCATGATACACGCACGTTCAGCCTAGCATGCTCAAATATAACACACTTCTGTCTAAAAAAAAAAGAAATAATACAAAAAAAAGAATGCAGCTTCCGAATGAATCTAAAATGGATGCTGTCCAGGAGGTGGGTGGGTCTGGGAGGGAGGGTCTGCTGCTGATTGGCTGGAATGTGTCTGCTGACTGTGAGGTACAGGGTCAAAGTTTACTCAATGATGACGAATAGGGGGCGGACCGAACATCACATATGTTCGCCGTCCGTGTCGAACTCGAACAAGCTATGTTCGCCAGGAACTATTCGCCAGCGAACCGTTCCGGACATCTCTAATTGCAACAAAGGACACATCCCTGAACTTCGTTTTCCCCTTATCACTGCTGGATTTTATATGCCTGCTGATGTGTTCGTTAGTTGATTCAGTAAATTAAAACTTTATTACGAACAAGATCATATTATTCAAGTAGTCGAACAAAGTGTCGATCGACGACCACCCTGCATGTGGAGTGTGCTGCTGGTTAACCACCCAGAAGCTGTGGCTAATCACAGCCTAATTGATGAAAGGCTGGGTGGTCGTCGTTCGTATCAATGAACACGTGGTGGCGGCCATTTTTTGTAGCCGAACGCGATCAGCGGTATTTGGTCGTCGAACGCCTGGAATCAAAATCGGACACTCAAATGCACGAACACCGCTGGGACTTCCACCTTCCGTGCGTTCAGCTAAATTCACCCGAACAGAGCGCTATTTAGTAAGAACAAACTACCGAAAGAGACGCATCCAATGGAGTTATGCACAAACGGATCTATTCGTGCAATTTGTACTTTATTTGAATTAGAAGATAGACCGGACACACAGCCTAATTCTCTGAAACTCTTTTGGTCATGAAATCAAGCGTGCGGTCAGTCAAATGTGACTTCCACAGAATTCGGGAACCCCTGCTCTGAACTGGGTGATTTTTGAATATGTTTTTCGCCCAGATCAGAGCTATACAGGGATGTTTAATTTATGGGGATATGTTTGAGTTTTGGAGTGTTTCTGAACTTTGGGTAAACTTTGGGTAAAAATTTATATTTTGTGCCTGTGGATAATTAAGTTAGCTATCCTAATTATATCACAGGCAGAGGGGAGGGCTTGCTGACTGTATGTGGGGGTGTTACAGTAATAATTATTGTTCCTATTGGTTTAAGTTCCTATTTTCCCTGTGTTCCATCAGGTCCAGGGGGTGTGCCTCTGGCCCAGGGGAGGGCTGGCAGCCTTAGGCCTGGGGGGCAAAACCAGTCAAGTGGCCCATTGCGCCACCAAATCAGTTCACCATCCATGCCCACCTTTTTCTGGCTTTATAACGGATATTGATGTTATGCTAATCAGTAGCTCTTTGCCATACCCGCTCGTTCACGGCTCTGACTTTCAATGTTGTCAGAGCACAGGCTGAGAATCTCTGAGCCTGTGCTCTGACTCACTAACTGAGCGCTGGAACCACGAGGGAGAGGATATGATCTGACTGCACCTACTGCTGGTGCGCACCAGTGGACCACCAGCGAATCGTTTAAATTAAATATGCTGGTGTACCCAACTTGTGAGCTGTGTTGGCCGCCGGGTGCCTCTGTTGTCATGGCACCCTGCGTGACCGCACAGCTTGCCTACCCCAACGGCTGGCCCTGCTGACACACACTGACGTTACTACTTAGACATCCCTCAATATTAATACAGACATCAGACACCAATAAACTGTGGAAACAGAGCTGATCCCCCCAAATTTATAAAGGTTTGCTTAGAGGATTTATTGTAAGATTAAATCATGCCTCCTCCTCTCTCTCCCCCATGCGCTGCTCTGTAGGCTGGGAGGAAGTGAAGAGTAATCACAGTCTCCCAGCACAAGGCCACCTGTGGCTGCATGGGGAACAGCTGTTTAATGTAATGCTTGCAGGACGGCCAGCTGCCGCAGAACCTCTTTGTTTCCGTCTCTGCAAAGGGCTCCAGGCACTGCTTGTTGTGAGTGTGAGCCACTGTAAATTAGGGGCAGAGGGCAGAGGGCACTTGCACTGCGGTCAAGACGGGTCTGGGCAGGAGGAGAGTGCAGTGCAATCAGTGAACTCCCCTCCTGTGGGTCACCAGTAGACTGGTGCACCTGCCCAGGATCAGAGCCGGTGCAAGGATTTTTGACGCCCTAGACAAAATATAAATTTGCCGCCCCCCCATGTGACATCACAATGCCCCACCCATATGATCTGCCATATGAACTAACGCCAGTGCTGCACACAGTGTGTGTTTACATTAAAAAGCCTGCAGGGACCAGCTTTAGACACCACAACCACTTCATTAAGCTATAGTGTCCCTTTAATGTGAGGTAAATTATAGATTAGTGTCACTAATAATATACTAGATTGCCTACTTACAATTAGATGAGGATGATGATGAGCTGCAGTTTGGCTCCACTGGTCTGGTGTAGAACAGGATCTCTGGAGGCTGTTTGCAACTGTGGTCACAAAATTCAATGTTCTGGGAGAATTAGAAGCAGCTCCATTTTTGGGGGGCCTCTTACACAGCTCAAGGTCTGGGCCCCAGGGCCTGACGGTGAGTATGCCCATAAGGCCCACTCATAAGTCCACTTATATGTTCCACCCACCCATGAGTTCGCTCACAGGGAGTGGAGTGTGTAGGGGATGTGTTATGAGTTATTGTAGAGGATCTAATATGTGTGCTTATGGTATGTAGTTTATAGGGATACCAGTTTGTGCAGGTGATGCAGTGTGTTTGTGTGTAGTGGAAGCAGTGTGTATTTGTGTATAAGGGATGTATTATGTGTTTCTGGTTGTGTGTAAGGGATGCATTGTGTGAATCTGTGTTTGTATGCATAAGGGATGCAAGGTGTGTGTCTGTATGTGTGTGCATTGAGTGTAAGAGATGCATTGTGTTTCTGTGTGTATGTAAGAAAAGCAGTGTGTGTGTGTTTGCATTGTCTGTTTCTGTGTATGTGTGCAAAGGATGCATTGTCTTTGTGTGGGGGTTGCATTGTGTGTGTGTGTGTGTAATGGATGCATTGTGTGTTTCTCTGTGTGTAAGGGAAGCATGTTGTGTTTCTGTGTATGTATAGGGATGCATTGTGTGTTTCTGTGTATGTATAGGGATGCATTGTGTGTGTGTGTGTGTGCGCATAGTGTGAAAGAGCTCCCTGTCTTGCCCCCTGTCCTATAGAGCTGTCCCTTCGAGCTTCTTAACCCTCCTACTTCTTCTTACTCCCCCTTCTTCTTCTTCTTCTTACACCCCCCTTCTTCTTACCCCCTTCTTCTTCTTACTCCCCCTTCTTCTTACTCCCCCTTCTTCTTACTCCCCCTTCTTCTTCTTCTTACTCCCCCTTCTTCTTATCTCCCCTCCTTCTTACTCCCCCCCTTCCCCCCTCTTTTTCTTATCTCCCCTCCTTCTTACTCCCCCCTCTTCTTACTCCCCCCCTTCTTTTTCTTATCTCCCCTCCTTCTTACTCCCCCTCCCCCTCTTCTTATACCCCCTCCCCCTCTTCTTCCCCCCTTTTTCTTATCTCCCCTCTCTTCTTACTCCCCCTCTCTTCTTCTTACTCCCCCTCCCCCTCTTCTTCTTACTTCCCCTTCTTCTTCTTACCCCCCTCTTTTTCTTATCTCCCCTCCTTCTTACTCCCCCCCTTCTTTTTCGTATCTCCCCTCCTTCTTACTCCCCCCTCCCCCTCTTCTTATTCCCCCTCCCCCTCTTCTTCCCCCCTTTTTCTTATCTCCCCTCCTTCTTACTGCCCCCTCTCCTTACTCCCCCCCCTCTCCCTACTCCCCCTCCCTCTCTTCTTACCCCCCTCCCTCTCTTCTTCTTACTCCCCCCTCCCTCTCTTCTTACCCCCTCCCCTCTTACTACCCCCTTCCCTCTTACTCCCCCTCCCTCTCTTCTTACCCCCTCCCCTCTTACTCCCCCGCTCCTCTCTTCTTACTCCCCCCTCCCTCTCCTTACTTCCCTCTCCCTCTCCTTACTTCCCTCTCCCTCTCCTTACTTCCCTCTCCCTCTCCTTACTTCCCTCTCCTTACTTCCCCCTCCCCTCCTCTTACTCTCCCCCTCCCCTCCTCTTACTCCCCCCTCCCCTCTTACTCCCCCCCTCTTCTTACTCTCCCCCCTCCCCTCTTCTTACTCCCCCCTCCCCTCTTCTTATTCCCCCTCCCCTCTTCTTATTCCCCCCTCTCCCCTCTTCTTATTCCCCCCTCTCCCCTCTTCTTATTCCCCCCTCTCCCCTCTTCTTATTCCCCCCCTCTCCCCTCTTCTTATTCCCCCCTCTCCCCTCTTATTACCCCCCCTCCCCTCTTATTCCCCCCTCCCCTCTTATTACCCCCCCTCCCCTCTTATTACCCCCCCTCCCCTCTTCTTATTCCCCCCTCCCCTCTTCTTATCCCCCCTCCCCTCTTCTTATTCCCTCTCCTCTTCTTATTCCCCC
The DNA here is from genome assembly GCF_036172605.1 of Pelobates fuscus. Classification (NCBI taxonomy): domain Eukaryota; kingdom Metazoa; phylum Chordata; class Amphibia; order Anura; family Pelobatidae; genus Pelobates; species Pelobates fuscus. The sequence goes on along the minus strand of NC_086317.1, from coordinate 433,217,325 downwards.
CCCCTTCTTATCCCCCCTCTCCCCTCTTCTTAACCCCCCTCTTCTTATCCTCTCCCCTCTTCTTATCCCCCCCACCCTCTCCCCTCTTCTTATCCCCCCCCACCCTCTCCCCTCTTCTTATTCCCCCCACCCTCTCCCCTCTTCTTATTCCCCCCACCCTCTCCCCTCTTCTTATTACCCCCACCCTCTCCCCTCTTCTTATTCCCCCCCACCCCCCACCCTCTCCCCTCTTCTTATTCCCCCCACCCTCTCCCCTCTTCTTATTCCCCCCCCTCTCCCCTCTTCTTATTCCCCCCACCCTCTCCCCTCTTCTTATTCCCCCCACCCTCTCCCCTCTTCTTATTCACCCCCTCCCTCCCCTCTTCTTACCCCCTCCCCTGTAGCGTGGCCGAGCTGCTTTCCGGTCCGTGGTCCCGGCCGGAGTGATGGGAAGGTGCACGCTCAGTGTGCACTTCCTGTCAGTCCGGCCGGTTACAGGAAACAGAAACTCCGCGCGGAACAGGAGTTTCTGTTTCCTGTAACCGGCCGGACTGACAGGAAGTGCACACTCAGTGTGCACCTTCCCATCACTCCGGCCGGGACCACGGACCGGAAAGCAGCTCGGCCACGCTACAGGGGAGGGGAGGGAGGGGAGAAGCTGCTGCAGCCGTCTGAGCGCTCTGCTCAGGCGGCTGCAGCATTTAAAGGGCCGGCCCACCGCGGCCGGTCCTAAAAGAATTTCGGGCGGCCTGGGGGGCAATTGCCTCCCTGCCCCCCGGCCCAGCCCACCCCTGCTCTGGCCTGAAAATGTGTATAAAAGAAATGCCTTTGTGCTCAATAAACCAGACCTTCTTACCCTCAACTCGCAGCCTCGCCTTGTGTTGCAGGGAACAGCTATAACTGCTATATCACTGCTAGCTCTTGTAAGAGCTCTCTTCAACTATACAGCTATACTAGCTCCTCAGTATATCGAGTTTGGACTCTGCAGCACTCTCCAGCTATGGGAAGAAGGATGTCCAGACGGTTGATACCCTCACTCTATAGGGGTAACTGTCACAGTTTCATCACATTCTGCATTAAATTATCTTTCTAATGATATATCATCTTATGGTATTATTCTAAATATACTGTTATGAGCCATCAATTTCCCAAAGGATATCCACAATTTGGCCTATAGAAACATTGCATATTCCAAACACATTTTAAACTTCATTTTGTGGTCAAGAATGAACATTTTCTTCCTCTGTAGCTTGTGGTTTTATTTTCATTTTTTTGATTCACCAGCAACTTTTGTGAAAAACTGAATTTAATGGAACAGTCTTTTCAATCTATCTTTGATATTACTATGATGTGAGCTGTGCATAATAGGTTTTTAAGATGTGTGAGGGGGGTCAGCATGTGCAAACTATTTAGAATATTTAAATTGACATCTGTGGCTAACTTAGAAAATAAGAAATATATAAAGGTTCTAATTCTAAATAAGTGTAAACTATTTATTAGAGAACTCTTTGTTTTAGAAAGTCATTTCATTCCATAATTAGAACATTATGATACATTCAACCTTTCATAAGCCCTACAGTTGTAAATTTAACCGCCTGCCAACAAAAAACTTGCAAGTAAACCACTTTTAACTATTGTTTATTCAGCATCCCACAGTCATTTAAAACATATCATATCACATAAAAGCAAACCTGTCTACCAAAATGTGCCATTATTCAGGTATACATTTAACTAGTGATGGTGAAATTGACAGTGAATGTGTTGCTAATAAGACACATGGAGTATACTTTAAATTTCACGAGTGTAAAGCCATTTGGTGGTACATTGAAAGCTGAATGTGTATATACGATTTCATAAAATAAATATTAAAAGGTTTCATGCTGTTTTGCTGATTGTGTTCTTCACACAGCTATTCAGAGTTGAGCACAGAAGATTATGGAGGAAGGATGTTTAATGTTTTAAGTGCCAGGCAAGGTTATAGCATGTATAAGTGTCTATTTATTGTGTAAGAGTATACTTATTGGATTTTTTTTAAAGGAAATTCAAACCCTGGCTCCACCTCCATGGCTGAGTTCATCAATCTTGATGATCTCAGCCAACTCAATGCTTTCCCATAGGAACATGCACGGCAAAATGCCTTTCCTTGTAGAAATGCGTTGAATTGATGCATCTTTATGGGGAATGTTCAGCATCTCCATTCAGAGCGTGAAAACACTGAATGCCAGTGCTGCCTATTGTGCAGCACTGAACTTAGAAGCACCTCTAGTGGCCATCTGAGTAACTGCCACAAGAAGTGTTACTAGCCAGTGATTTAAACACTTCCTTTTCTTTGAAAATGCTGTGTTTACAGTGCTAAGACTCTAAGTAGTCAAACCATTTTTGAACCATTTGACTATTATTGGGGTCCACCAACCACTGCTCCCCACCTCAACTACCAATGAATGAGTACAAGAAGCTCTGTTGATAGTGGAGGGAATGGTGCTGGAGGACCCCAATTAACAATGGGGGGGAGGGGCATCAGAACACAGTTATCTGTTGTGGTTATGGCCCTTGGAGTGTATCTTCTAAGGGAAATGAGTGCCCTAAATCATTAATACATAACTTTTAATAGTATGTTAAAAGGTGGTAAACCCACCAACGTGAATAAATGTTAAAACTTGTTATAGTTCTGGTAGGAGACTTTGTCCAATATGATAGAGTGTCCTAAATGTAGTGGTCTCAACAGAAACGATATAACAACACTTTCAGCGTGAGGGGGGGTAAAAAAAACCAGACCTGTAGACCCCCACCACGTCAGAAAATACAAACTGCTTTTAAATAAGATAATAAGAGAGGACCTGTGCCGAGGTAAGTAATGTCTCAGGAGTATGTGGGAGTTGTACCGATAGTTAGATATGAGTGAGCTCCCCCATATCTACAGGCATACCCATATGTAAGAAAACTCACGATGTATAGGTGACAAGGACCATAATTGGTAATAAAATGGTGCATAGAGTCAATAAACCTCAATCGATGCATAAATACACTGACACCTGAGTCTGTACCAAAAATCAATGGAACCTAAGTCTTATAGAGAGGTCCTGTTCTAAAGTTTTCAGTGTCCTCTCATAAATCGCTATGTGCAAAAAAAGCAGTGATTTTGCACGTAAGATGTGAAAACCGGACGTCTCATGGATATGAGGTGTCAGGTATTTCACTTTGCCATATAGTTAATGCCTATATAGGTAATGGGCAATCCACATGTTTCATGGGTGTAAGTACATGGGCACTACCGGGGGTGGGGGATCTTATGAATGAAGATCACTAAAATATCCACAATACAATATAGCCCTCCTATGTAGTGGGACATAGATACTGATAAAGTATACAGCCATATGTCTCATAGAAATCCTATATAGCCTTAAACATATATGCATGGGTACCACAATCACACATGTTTTCTTACATATGGGTATGCCTGTAGATATGGGGGAGCTCACTCATATCTAACTATCGGTACAACTCCCGCATACTCCTGAGACATTACTTACCTCGGCACAGGTCCTCTCTTATTATCTTATTTAAAAGCAGTTTGTATTTTCTGACGTGGTGGGGGTCTACAGGTCTGGGTTTTTTTACCCCCCCTCACGCTGAAAGTGTTGTTATATCGTTTCTGTTGAGACCACTACATTTAGGACACTCTATCATATTGGACAAAGTCTCCTACCAGAACTATAACAAGTTTTAACATTTATTCACGTTGGTGGGTTTACCACCTTTTAACATACTATTAAAAGTTATGTATTAATGATTTAGGGCACTCATTTCTCTCTGTTTTCTTTCTTACTACCTTGGTAGTCCCTTGAGGGTTATCCCCTAACCATTGAGTGCTTGCAACAAGCTTCCTTTCCTCTTTTTTTGTTCGCTGTATCTTCTAAGGGTTCTATAAATTCCTTTATAGTGAATTCTGCCAGGTTTAGCAGACATTTTCATTTGAGATGCACTCGACATACGAATCAACTGGAATGTGCAATGACTGAGCATGTCTGTTTCAGCTTGTGATTCTGAATTCCACTTGGGGACTCAAAAAAGATATGGTTGATCGTAAAAAAAAGGAGGAGCAGTAAAAATTATATATTTAAATATTAACAGGGTTATTCACTAATGTGTGTGTATATATATGTGTATATATACAAAAACAAAAACCTATATATACTATAGCACCTATAGTGGATATAGTATATATATATATATATATATATATATATATATATACTATATCCACTATAGGTGCTAGTTTGACTCCATGAGTACGTCCAGTTTCAGAGAAAACCCCATAAGAAAGCACAGAGGCAATGCTTTCCTCTATGGAAGGTTTACTTCGCAGCACGTGTGCATTAGGTCCGCCAATCGGATGACATTGGAGAAGGCGGAGCTCCGAAGGACCTGGGATAAAGGTAAGGTAAGTGAATAAAGGTTTTTGTTGTTTATCCTTTATGTGCTGAACAGAGGGGGGTGAGGGAGGGGGAGACCAGAGGGCACTATAGTGTTAGGAATACAACTTTGTAGTCCTAAAACTAAAGTTTTCCCTTAAGAATTCCATCAAAACCAACCTCTTCAGAAAAATGTATGGCCTCCCAGATCAACTTCTATTTGAAAAACCTGTCTTGTGCTCTTTCTTAAAGGACCACACTTCACTGTCACCCTCCACTTCTGCTACTTTCCCACCTTCTTGCTATCTCCTTTGATGCCCTTCTTGTGATTTTATACCCCACCTCTTCTAGACTGTAAGCTTGTTTGATCAGGGTCCTCATCAACATATTGTTCCTGTAACATTTTGGAACTGTCTCATTAATTTTTACATTCCCAATTTACAATATTGTAAAGCACTGCAGAACAAGTTGGCTCTATATAAATGCTAATAATAATATTATTAATCAAGATCCCATGGCTCGAAGAACATTATAGAATTTGTAGTTCAATAGCGTCTAAGTGCAGCTATTTTAATTGGCAAGAAATGTTATGTCCATGATTTTGAGTGTTAGCAGGATGTTTGGGATTCAAGTTCTGGAATAGAGTGCTAACCCATCACTTGTAAATGTTTATTTTGCTCCTTCCTCCCCCTGTCAGACAAATTAAACTCCTTACAAATCAAGTTTATTGTACTTGGCATTACCAATTATATATTTAAGAGTCACAGAGAAAATACATTATAAAGCAAAAAAAGCAATCAAATCATACAGCTATTAGGACAAGACTCGCTTTATCAGCTTTTACTTGAATGCTTGTTCTCATCTATTTGTGTATCATGTTACTTTTATTAAAAAAAAATATAAGCCGATTGTGTGATCTTATAGTAAACCCATTTGCTTAATACAGTTAAAAGCTTAGATCCGGTCACCCCTGGGAATTCTGTGTGATAATGCTTGCTAATTAAAGAGTTTGTTAATTAAGTCTCTAAGTGTTACCACTCACTAGAGATGTCACCTCAACTATTACTTACCCAGCACCCTTAAATTCCATATTCTCATAAACATTTCTCCCTGTAGTTTTGCAGAATTGATATTGTTGTGACTTAAAAAAATGATGGTTAGAATGCAAAGAAAGTAACAGAATAAAAAAACTGTCAGATTTCATAAATTGCTCCACTAATTTTCAGAAAATTAAATATTAAAGTTTAAGTGACACTTTGATATCAAAGAGGAGAGTACATTTTGTTAGGTTTTATATATATTGTAATGGATCCCCTATACTCCGGCTGAGTATATCCGTTGTCAATCTCCAAGTGAAATAGTGATTATAACTCCGAGCTACCAAAACATCAGCCTGGACTTGATCAAGGGTATAAAAGACTGGTTTTATTATAGTCAGATGACTTATTATATACACAGCAAGGATACCGTCAAACACGCCTAGAACACTCCGACAACATGCCCATGAATTTCTGTGTCAGAATGACTAGGCATAAAAACATAAAATATTAAAAATACATGTAAGACATATAGGAACCCCCACAAATATTATATCCCCCTGATAGCCTGGATCTGAGCGACAAGGTGTCCAAATAGCGCTCAGATCCCACAAATACAGACGAATCGGCACCGGCGTAAAGTTTTGACCGACCATACATGAGACGTCTGCCCAAATCAGTTCCAGAGTTTCAATGGTAGCGATCGGTCAATTTCTGAAGTTCTAAAGCGCACCAAAAGACGAACGGTTAATGTGGCTCATAGGTAGCGTTTGTTCGCCTTGTTTGTGTGAACAAACCTACCGAACAGCGCTCTCCTGGCTTGTCGTGGAAAGAAGCAGGCATTCGTATACTTTCACCAGTGTTCATGCGGTCGAGTGTCCAACTTGTAGTTCCAGACACTCAACGACCAGGTCCCGCTACCTGTGTTCGTGCGACAAGATGGCTGCCATTTTCTCCAGCACGTGGTGTTCGGTTATACGAACAGCGACCACACAGAGAGAGCACTTAATTCTGTGGTTTCTTTGATGTTTAATGAGTCAGGGGTGGTCCATGTTTAAGAGATGATAGCTCCCTAATGGGGAAAACATGAATGGGGTTCGGGAACCTAGTATTGAACTTAGGAGGAGGATATCTTGGACGTAGGCAAAATAGTGGGTTTTGTCACACATATATATATATATATATATATATATATATATATATATATATATATATATATATATATATATATATATATATATATACATACACACGCACATCTGTGTCAAGTTAAACCTGTGAAAGGGGTGTGGAGGTAAAGAAAAAATAAAATGAACTATGAAAACACAGGTGAAATGTGGAGGGGAGGGACAGCTTTATAAATGTGTGATAGATAGAGAGATAGATAGATAGATGAGTTATTTATTAGAATTGGAAAGTAGCATAAATGAACAGCTCAACTATGCATTCATCAAAGGGAAACTAGTTATCCACCATTACTTGCATAAGTAACAAAATGTACTTTAGCAAGTAATAGATCTCTGGGTAAAAGTTAGCATTAGGTATCTGGGTACTTCAGACTTATGTCTAGATATGGCAGGCATAGATTTCTGGTATAATTGTATCAAATTTCGGTGCAAAAGTTGCTTAGTCTATCTAATAAATACTATTCTCCATCCCTATTTCTGTATTTCTCTGTGCAATTTTTCCATTTGTTCAGAGAATTTTCTATGCCAGCATAACTGGCACTAGTAAATGCCATTTTTGCGTAATTTCTACCCAGTGTTTTGTGGCGGCCGCTAATAACTTGAGGGGTAAATGTCTTGGTTAGCAACTTCATGAGCAGAAGTAAGAGAAGTTGTATTAACAAGTTAACCTTTACAAGCATAGGTTAACTACATAAAGTGACCGAACAACTAAAATGTTAATATAGTAGATTTAGAAAATTCCTTGCACCTTCTTATACTATACTTACTTTATGCCCTGTTTTGACTTATGTTTAGTCTGTGAATGCATGAAATTGTGAGAAGAAATATTTCCATAAGACATGCTGGCGTTTGTAAAAGACTTGATAAAATATTAATATCTGGACATTTCATAGTGGTTTGGGTTTGTCAACTGTATTTGTTTTGGATTACTCTTGCTCGAGATATGCTCCTAGAAATTACTCAAGTAATGTTTTTACTTGCTAAAGATAAGTCACGTGTTTTTTAAATTAAAAAAAAAAGGACATTGTATTTAAAATTCTGTAAACCTTGGCATCAAATCTGATACCAATCAACATTCTCACGCAGATGCAAATAATTTAGAATTTAAGATATTGCTGCAAAAGAAAAGTAATACGTCACTTTTAAATACGATACCCAGTGTAACAGATTTCAAACATGTATTGATTGTAAAAAATATATTTTCCTTTTTTTGTCTATAAAGTCTATAAAACTTTCATTAGAGGTTTTTGAAAAGACAAAAAGCTAGAATTGACTCTCACATCACTAGAATTTATTATAACGGAGCACCAGCCAGAGCCTAGATTATTACAGTAAGGTAGCTTTTGAAATATTACAGTCCTGATTCTTATATAGTAAGAATCAGAAAAGAAATACAAGGCACTGATGTTTTTGGCAGGCTGAGAATGAATAGAATAGGGCTCACTGAAGCAAATATTTTCCACTATTTAAAATAATAGCACCATATGTGATAAACCATATACTAAATTGAAAATATATTCATACAAATACATTAATACTGATTGACATTAAGGGGTTGCTTTACAATAAAAAGATATTGTGAATAAAAAAAAAAATAAACAGATAAAATATCTCTTGCACTCAGCTACAGATACACGTATTATCAGGAACATCTATTTTATTGTTTTTCTTTTTTTTTTTTTTTTCAGTAATTTTTATTACAATATAACCATATACAACATCATTTATTATCAAAGTCTGTTAAGTTCTTCTTCTTAAAAACTCATATACATATATAACATAATTTACATCATAAACATACAACAATAATACCTGGCTAAATGGGAGAACTCCCACTTTATATAATATATATAAGAAATTATTCCTTTTTGTGTAAATGTATCAGCTTCAGCTGTTAATTTCAATAACATTTTGCCCGTTTTTAAGAATACAACTTTCTTCTCTTGCCTTATCACTTGTCCAAAACAATCCCTGTTCCATATTACATTGAAAGAGTATGTGATATATAAAATAACTCAAATACTTTTTTATTATTTCCCTTATGAGTTAGCCAACTGATTCCTGGAGGCACTGATATCTGTTTAAATCCTGTGCTGAGTGATCAATATAAAATAAGCTTTAGATGTTATATTTTGCAGAATGCAGGAGGTAAAATTATCCGATTCTTAGCAATTTGTAAAAAAAAAAAAAATGCTGAAAAGTTAAAATCTCCGCAGAAGAAATGTAAATGGCCACTTCCTGTATAGATCATGTAGTTTCACTGCTAAATTCTCTTTCATTTAACAGTCACATAACAGCTTCATTAGCTTCAACAGCTTCATTATATATAAACCACAACCCACAACTGGGGCCTTTTAAAGTACAGATGCTTGGTATTACTGTGGTAATATGCTCAAATCCAGAATTTTTTTTTATTGTTTATACATAGTTACATAGTTACATAGCTACATAGCTGAAAAGAGACTTGTGTCCATCAAGTTCAGCCTTCCTCACATATGTTTTTTGCTGTTGATCCAAAAGAAGGCAAAAAAACAAGCTAGGAAAAAAAATCCTTCTTGACCTCAGAATGGCAGTCAGATTTATTTATTTATTTGATATGTTCCATTCCTTTTATTAATTTTGTAGCCCGCCTCTGCACTTTTTCTAGTGCCATAATATCCTTCTTTAGAACAGGTGCCCAAAATTGCACAGCATATTCAATGTGTGGTCTTACCAGTGATTTATAAAGAGGCAAAATGATATTCTCGTCCCGAGAATGAATGCCCTTTTTCATGCATGACAATACCCTACTGGCCTTGGCCACTGCTGATTGACATTGCACATTGTTGCATAGTTTGTTGTCTATAACAATTCCCAAGTCCTTTTTGTGTGTTGTTATCCCTAATTCGCTTCCACTAAGGGTATACGTTGCTTGTGTATTCTTTACGCCGAATTGCATAACTTTGAATTTTTCAACATTAAATTTCATCTGCCATTTGAGTGCCCAGTCCTCTAGTCTATCTAAATCCCTCTGCAGCAAATTAATATCTTGCTCACATTGTATTATTTTACAAAGTTTTGTGTCATCTGCAAACACTGAAACATGACTTTCAATGCTGTCTTCAAGATCATTTATAAACATGTTAAATAGAAGGGGTCCCAGAACAGACCCCTGAGGGACACCACTTGCCACCTCTGTCCAGCTTGAAAATTTACCATTAACGACAACTCTTTGTACTCTGTTTTTAAGCCAATGTTCTACCCAAGAAATTCTTTATTTAAGTTGTATTTTAATAGGAGTGATACAATCATTTAGAAACGTTCAGTGTTATTGCGGTTACAAGGTCATACAAAAACATTGAAACTTTTAAACAGGTTGGAATAACAAGTTTGGTAACTGATTGATTTGAGTACATTTTGGCTGGTGGTAGACGTACTGTTCGTTTGATGAGGTCTAAGGAACCATTTCTTGTGTCCTGTGACTGTTGCCTGGCTCTTTATGGCCTCTCAGTTAGAGGGTATGCACAGGGTTTTGTGTTTAAAAGGCAAACTGTACGTTATCTTTTCCACGATATGAGATGTATGTTCAATATGTGAAAAGTATACAATACAGTACTGAGTAGGGTGTTGGTTATTGAGTGCTACTGGGGTGTGTACACCCTTGCCCCTTACCGTTTCCTGTGCAGCAGTGATGTCTCCCTGTGTCTTTGTGGGGATCTTTCGTGATCCTAGATGGAGTCTGGATCCACCCATGGTCCCTAGATCTTTAGGACCTTTCTGGTCAGGGGCAATGGGTATATGGATCATTGGTTTAGGAGTTTAGGGTTCAGATGTGGGGATGTGGGCAGAAGAGGGGCAGTTGATGGAGTTCCAATTGTGGGGAGAGTGGAGTGAAGAGGAGGTGAGGGTCAGGATTAGCGATGTAAAGTGGGGGACTGCAGCTCTCCTTCACATTCCCCCTGCCCCGTGCCAGCAGCTCGCGCGACGCCCACCCCAGCGCCACGCAGGGCATCCCCCCTGAATCCCATGCTCCATGGGTCCCAGAATTTGTGGAAGGATTTAGTGCTTTCATGGATCAAAGCAGATAACTCATCCATTTCCATCGATTCCTTAATTTTTTGTTTAATCTCAGGCATTGTGGGTATTTCTATGCTTCCCCAATGTTTAGCTATAGCTCTACAAGTGACTTGAGCTATTTTTGCAACTAATTTGTTTTGTGAGCATGTCAAGTCCGTATGAGGTTTTGATAGGAGCGCTTGTGGAGGTTTTGATAGGTCGCATGTGGAAGCTGATATATATGGATATAGCTTGCAGGGGAGAGGGAGCTGCAGAGTTAAGCGTCCATCTTTCTCAGAGGTCAGCCTCTGCCCCAGACATTATTTTTACTCGTATCTGTATGGCTATTTCTGTGATATCTGCTTTTCAGTTCCTCTTTCCCCACTAACTCTTTATTCTGCAATTATTTTGCCTTTTATGACAATGGACGTTGTGCATTTTGGACACGAAACCGGAAGTGACGGGATGCAGAGTTGCCACGTCACTTATGCTCTTTCCAGCAAAATGGAGCCAACTGATTCACGATGCGGTTGGACCACACTACAGCATTTCCGGAAAGTGAGGATTGTAATCAGCTGGAGAGACACACTCCCACACAAACGAACACCCAGGATAGGATAACAAGCTGTAAAATGGACCAATGGGTGCATGTTTGAATGGATTATAACCACCCAAACCTATTAGGTAGATACAACTGATTGAGAAAGCCACTGATAGCGGTGAGACCCTTTATTTATATATTGCTTTTATTGTTTTTTAACATATATATGTATTAATAAATATTCACTTCATTATTTATATTGTCTGGTGCCATCTTCAGCATCTACCTCTACAACAAAGGGTAAGTGTGTTACACCTTATTAATATTGTATGGTGCTCCACTATATGCACTCGTGGTAGGTTCACCACTTAGTAGATTTATTTTTCATCGCTTTCTTTTGTATGTAGTTGGGGAGGAATTCACATAAGTGTGGTAGCAGCTTGTTTATGTATATAAATAGTTATAAACCATAAGCGCAATTATTATTTTTACTTTACTTTTGGTTACACTTTTTTAAGAAACAATATTCCTAAAAATACAATTAAGTCCTTTAGAAATACCCACAAGATCCATATTGAATTATTTCATTTTCGGTTTTATTGGCTTATCTAATATATGCCATGAAAATGGTATTTCTTTTTTCACAATAATATTTCCAGTCATATTTAAAATATTGAATGATAAAGAATACTGTGTAATACTGTATAGCCTTCCAAACTTTTTATAACCCCAAGTCTTTCTGTTAATAATTATTATTAGCATTTATATAGCATCAACCTATTCTGCAGTACTTTACATTCAAAGAAAGGGAATATGAAGATGGCCCTGCTCCCAATTTATGATCATTCGAGGTGGGTGGATAATAATTAGGTGTTCTGCTGGTGAGATATAATTAAAACTGGGATTTGAACCTTGGGTTCCAAGTTTTTAAAAAAGTGACTTTAACATTGCTCTAACCAGCTAATATATACACAAACAACTCATAAAAATTAATCCAGAAAATTGGTGTTTTTATCATGCATTTATGTGCTAGTTTTATGCGTTTCAAATTAATCCTATGCTAATAAAAAAAAAATTTAAAAAAAAAAGAATAGTGGAGTTAAAGTTAACTATATTAAACATAAAAATATATGTATGGTAATGTTTAAGGAGATACATATAATGCATGTTAAAAATTCACAAACTACACAAGTCAGATAGATCAGTAAGCACTAACATGTACTTAACTTAATATGTTGATGTTCTGGAGCATTCAATCTTTTGTTCTACAACAAGCATGTCAAACTCGAAGTCTAGCACGGGCCAAATAAGCAAGGTTTAAGTTTATGTAGGCCAAAAAAAATAAAAAAAATTTCGTAGAAACGTAGGTATATTTTGAAAAGTACAGTATAAAAAAAACAGCATCCCCTTCTACTAAACCACAGCACCCCCTCTACTAAATGCCAGCCCCCCTATATTAAATTCCAGCTCCCACCACCCCCATATACCAAATCCCAGCCCCCCCTCTACTAAATCCCAGCACCCAACCTCTTGTCAACAAGCAGACTCCACTCACATTGCCGCTGCCAGTACGCGACTCCGGAGTTTGGCCTCTGGTATACCCATGTCCAATGTGGGCCGCTAGTTTGACATGCTTGTTCTACATCATAAAATGCTAGAATTTAACCAGGTATTTGATGCCTTATGAATGTTTTACAACAAAGAGTGCTTGCTGTCATTTCAATTATGCATTACTTTTGTCACCTGGACATTGTTAATCATAAAAATAGTCATGTATTACTTTGGCAAGATAAATGGAAATTACTTTTATATTTTCCCTTTCTACAATTTTTTACTATCACTATGCAGAGCAAATGTGCAAATTTATGCAATCAAATCTTACAAAGTCATATAATTTAAAACCTTATATCGTTATTTTTATTCATCTTTAAAATCCCGTCCCTGAATTTATGTGAATATATTAAACAACTGTAGTTCTCCAACAATGTGCACTTTAAAAGCCTCCATAACAATCAAACCTGGCTCGCTTTAACACTCATAAACACGTATTTTTGTATCCTTGCCATTGCGATAGAAAAATATTTACAAATATTGAACAATATATTAGCAAAAGATAACAGACATTTTAAAACTGTTGTAAATATACAGGGCTGGGTAAAATTCAGAGTAGGGTTTGAAGAGTCAATAACTTTTTTTATTAATGGACCAGTTTCAATGATATTACATACAATGAATACTTATCTTATGGAGATTTGTTTGACAAGGTAGGGAAGGTGACATCTTTTAAATGAGTTCCATTTGCTGCCCTGCAAAGTCAGGCTTTTTTCAAATGTAATGTTCATAACCTGCCTGATAACCTCCTGCATTTGGTAGGGTGCAGCTGGAGCTGATGAATTATACGTGGATTTTCTGTACCCCAGAAACGACAGTTTTGTTTATTGACGAAGCCATTTAAATGAAAATGAGCTTTGTCAGACAAGATGAGTTAATGAATAATTTCATTGTTTTCTCTGGCTAATTTATTGTTCCTTCGTGAAATTACCCACCATGACGCTCCCAAGACTCGGTTACAATACGTACCTGCAACTATTTTTTTTTTACCACCAACAAATAAGTTATTTACCTGTCTACCCTACTCTAAATTGTGACCCATCCTGTATAAGTGTTGGTTAGTTGATTCACAAATATTATACACTGCGTTTTAAACTGTTAATTCTGTGCATATATTAATAAATCCCTACTATTTTCTTTAAAAAAAAAAAATAGAGGCTATATTAGAAAATTAATGCTAAAATTTAGCTGTTAAGAGCAAAATGTAGGATAAAGAGTGCAGAATTCCATATAGGCATCAAATCTGCAGACACAAACAAAAAAATTAACCATTTTCCAAAACTTTATAAATGATGTAATGATATACCACGTGTATCAGAAACACCTTATCGGGAGAGAGGAGAAAATGAAGGTCAATAAGTGAAACTAATTTACCCTAATAAAATGTTTGCATGTAGAATAGGGCTCCTCCAAGTCCTCAATCATAGAGAATACTGTATTCTCTATAAATGATGTAATATCTGTGAAAGTATATAGTAAAAAAGTAGGATACTTTTTATGCTTTGGGTGAGCTCTCAGTTAACATGAAGAAACAAAACATTTTTCTTGGCCAATCCATGTCAGCATCACCTATGGGGTTAGCTGTTCCCTCTCAACTGATAGGACAGGAATATAAAATTAAATGTCCACAGAATCAACAGTATTTTTTCCTGTCCTCCAGCTGTTGGGCAGCACAACATGTTTTACTTTAAAGTTCACATGCCTTTAACCTTTACCAGGAAAGGCTAAAGGAACTTAACATGTATAGCTTGGAGGAACGACGAGACAGGGGGGATATGATAGAAACATTTAAATACATAAAAGAAAATCAAGTCTTAAATTAGAGGGGCAAAAGGGTAAAAATAATATCAGGAAGTATTATTTTACTGAGAGAGTAGTGGATGCCTGGAATAGCCTTTCAGCTGAAGTGGTAGAGGTTAACACAGTGAGGGAGTTTAAGCATGCGTGGGATAGGCATAAGGCCATCCTAACTATAAGATAAGGCCAGGGACAATTGAAAGTATTTAGAAAACTGGTCAGACTAGATGGGCCGAATGGTTCTTATCTGCTGTCACATTCTATGAATCTACGAATCAATAGTTTTTCATTATGGAACCCCTGGGGATTCAGCCTCTCTTCCCAAGGAAGAACCCATATATAGCCCAAGCTGTTTGGGACTTCCTGGGTTAAGATTATTATTTTAGTAAATAGTAATTGAAGATTGGACTTGAATTGTATATCTTTATATTAAAATCTGAGGTGGTAAGGAAGCCTTAGGAATCTATGTCCTGGTTTGGCTGTTCCAAGATGGCAACCTCGTTCAATTTCAGCTGTGTGAGTAGTTTATTTTTTCTTTTAACAGCTTGTATGTGTTCTGAAGGAACCCTTTATATGGATCTGTTACCTTCTGTTTACTTGTGGCGCCATTTTCAAGCACTAATCTGTTTCTCTGTGGGCTTGCTTTTTCGATTAAATGGCCAATCAGTGTCTCCTGGTCTGCATCGCGCATGCAAGATTGGCCTTAAAGCGCCTGTAAGAAAATTCTCTCTCTGAGTTTTTTTAAGGTGCTTATTACTTCTGAAGTGATTTTGTTGGTGAAATTGTGCTTCAAAATGTTGGTTTCAAGCTAACTAGCTTCTCCGTTAAGGAAAATATTTCTTGTTACTTAAATATTATTGTCTATTCTTTTATAATGTTTTTGAAAATTAGGTTTGGTAAAATGTTGTAATTAATTAATTTGCTTCATAACCTTTGGTGACCATGGCTTCCTCTCCCTCCACCTCAAGGAGCAGAAATAGAAGTGTAAGGTGAGCTTTTTATCTATTTTACAAAAGAGTGCCTTATGGCTATACATATATTGAGGTGTCCCTTGTGTTTTATACAATATCACTGATACATATTTGAATATATTTTGTATATATTGAGGGGGAAAACTTCTGCAGAGACTGTTCTAGAATTATTGCAAATCAAGGGGCACCTTCTGAAACAATTAACCCTAACCTGGCTGAGGTAATTTCTAAGGCAATGGCTGCTGTCATTAAGGAACCTGCTGGTTTGAGTCATTCCTCAAAAAAAACTAAAAGATCTAGAAAATATTAATCAAGCTCCATGTCAGATTATCAAATCTGGCCCTGGCACATCACAGATCTGTGGGTTCTTTCAGTTATAGAGAGAGGATATCTCAAATTTGAAGACGGTATTCCATTTATTATGGAAGGATTGGTAGTGTCTGGAGAGAAAGAAACGCATATGAAAGATTGCCTGGAAATACTTCTTTATCAGGAAGTAATTTGTTTTGTTCCTCCAAAAGAAAAATTCCAAGGAATGTTGTAACGGATCACCTAGCACCCCGACTGGGTACCTCCGCCAAAGGACCACTTCCTAACTGGACCAGGGGACAAACCACAGCACTTCTTGCACTCAGTCACCGTAGCTTGACTGGGGCCCTGGAACCGCCACCTCCCTCCTGGAGCCGAAGGAGAAATTAGCTCTGACATCTCCTGGCACTGGACGACACTAAGTCCTAGGAACTCTGGAGCCAGATGGGGAATTAGCTCTAGTCCTTACATGGATTTACCCCATTGACTCTCCTGCAAGCTGGAACAGCAGACACAGGAGCAAATCTTCTTTCCCTCCAACAACTGGACGACACACAGTTTTGGAGTGTAAGCAGGAATCTGAGTTTAATGGGACACACTGGCCTTTTATACAATTTTCTTAACAAGGTTGACGCCCAGGTGGACCTTGTAGGGCACAGGACACAAAACATGCAAGCCAATAAAAACAGTGTAAAAATGAACGACACTCCCACATATATTACCCAATCCCTCCCATCTGCCTGTGATACAATTAAGGTAGATAATACAATAACCTAATTATCCACAGGCAGAAAAACACACATTTTCCCCAAATTACAGAAAACATCCCAAAACATAACATATCCCCATAAATATTACATCCCCTGATAGCCCTAATCTGGGTGAACAACATATCCAATCACCCAGATCAGAGCAGGAGTCTCTCTTGACCGACCGCACGCATGATTTCATGCCCAAAACAGTTCCAGAGAATTAGGCTGTGTGGCCGGTCTATTTTGGTAGTTTGCAAACGAACAAACAAACAAACAAACTACCGAACGGAGTGAATAGTCTTACCCTGGAGCTTGTTCCCTTCATCCAGACGAATGATCTCATCGAACAGTGCCCTTCAAAGCTGAATAGAAACTAATGCAGGCGATGATGGAAGTTCAGCGGTGTTTGGGAGTTTCTGTATCCGATTTCAGTTCCATGAGA
Source organism: Pelobates fuscus (assembly GCF_036172605.1). Taxonomy (NCBI): domain Eukaryota; kingdom Metazoa; phylum Chordata; class Amphibia; order Anura; family Pelobatidae; genus Pelobates; species Pelobates fuscus. The sequence continues at coordinate 433,200,252 of NC_086317.1, read as the reverse complement.
TTCATGCCCAAACACCGCTGCCTGCATTCATACAAACAAGATGGCCACCACCTCGTGGTTGTTCATAGGAATCGCGGCCACCCAGACCAACAATTAGAACACTGCGGTGAGAAACGTTCCAAGTTGTTAATAGGTGTTAACAAGCTCCAGGGTGGTCTCTGTTCGTGCGTTTTTTTTGGTAAACTAACCATATTGTCCCAATTGCACGAACGGAGCCTGTTTAAGGTATATTAACCAATTCTGTTGCAGGGGCCATAGTCTCAGGATAAAAGGCTGGCAAGTAGTCCCCTCCAAGAACTCGTGGCAAACGCACTTGAAAAGGAGAGTTTGTCACAAATGTATTCTCCTGTCTTCCACGCCCCAAAGCCATCAGGGAAATGGATGATGATTCTGGATCTCAAGAAAGTGAACTCCCTGTTGACGAAAGAATGTTCAATATGGACAGCCTTCAGACTATTATTCCCCAAATTCATTGTACAGATTAGTTAACCTCCATAGACCTTCGAGACGCATACAATCACATCCCCGTGGTCGGGTGCACAGAAGGTTTCTAAGGTCCAAGATTTTTGACAAACATTTCCAATTTCAAGGTATGCCATTTAGCCTACACTTCACCCCCAGAGCATTCACAAATATTCTGATCAGTCTTATTGCTCTCATCAGGGAAAAAGGGTTCAGAATATTCCACTATGTTGACGATATACTGATTGTGAACAAATCACAAGGAAGACTGGTAAAAAATACATTAACAGTCATCAGGAGTTAACAGAATTTGGCTGGATAGTCAACTTAGAGAAAAGTAAACTTGAACCATTGCAACAGATAAACTTTCTGGGAGCCAGTATAAAAAAAAAACTAAACTGAATAATGTTAAAAGAAGACAGAATTTTTAGACTGAGGGAAAAAGTTGCAGCAGCAGCAGTATCTTGCAGTTTCATGAGCGCCACAAACTACATGAGTCTTCTGGGAACAATGTTTCGACTATCGGGTTAGTGAGATGGGCTCACTGGAACCTAAGAATAACATAGAGGAATTTCTTACAGCAATTAATTCAAACAGACAAAGAATGGGAACAAAATATCTGAATTACAGAAGAAGTAAGGTTATCTCTGCAGTGGTAGATGAATGTAGAAAATATCGGAAGAGGCTTACCACTAGAGGAGCCAGATTAGGAACTAGTGACCACGGATGCCAGCAGCAAAGGTTGGGGAGCCCAATACAAACATCACATAGCCCAAGGAATGTGGCCGAGATGTTGGAACCTCCATTCCAATATTCTAAAATTGAAAGCCCTATTAGCCTTCAAGCACCTCTTAAAGAACAGATGAGTGAAGGTGAGAGTGGACAACACTGCTGCCATGGTCTACATAAATCACCAAGGGGGTATGAAGAGTAATAAACTCATTTAAGAAACCAAGCCAATTTTATTCTTGACAAAAAATAATCTGGAAGGGCTGTCTGCTATCCATCTTCTTGGTCAACTGAATGATGTCGCAGATTAATCTGAGCCGTCACTATGTAGATCTAGGAGAATGGAACCTGAGTTCAGATACATTTCAACAGATATGCGATTCATGGGGCATTTCGGATATAGATCTGGTGGCGAGCTGCAGGAACAAACAGGTTACCTTGTTTTATTCCAGAAGCTTTGATCCGAGAGCACAAGATTAGGATGCCTTAACACAGAGATAAAACTTTCAGCTGAGCTATGTGTTCCCTCCTCTTCTCTTGATCCAGAGAACACTCAATATCTGGAAGGAAAAGATGTAGATAATAGCTGTAATACTTCACTGGTCAAGTAGACCTTGGTTCCCACCACTACTGAGTCTTTCACAAGGGGAACCATGAGAACTGCCAATCAAGAGGAACCTATTGTCCCAGTGTCCAGTTCTACATGAAGACCCCGCTATATTCCATCTGAAGGCCTGGAGATTGAGAAAAATGTCTTAAGAGCTAGCGGCTTATCAGATAATGTGGTGGAGGCTATTCTTCAAGCCAGAAAACATACTACTTCACAGGTGTATTATAGTATTTGGAAAGCTTTTATAAAATGGGCATTCTCACTTGGTAAAGTTTCAGGCTCAATTACTCTACCTGATTTATTGGAATGTTTGCAAAATTGTTTGGATAAGAGTTTAAGCTTTAGTTCCCTAAAAGTGCAATTGTCTGCCTTTTTGGCTGTTTCTAACTATCAGTGGGCCTTAGACCCTACTATTAAAAGATTTATGAAGGGAGCTATGAGAATCAGACCTCCCATTAAAAACTTCATACCTGCATGGGACTTGCCTACAGTGCTACATAGTCTTACCAGTACGCCCTTCGAGCCTATGGCTTCATCATCCTTATGGGACTTAACGCTAAAACGTGTTTTCTTATTGCCATTACTTCAGCCAGAAGAGCCTCAGAATTACAAGCCCTGTCATCAGATCATCCTTTCGCCCAATTCATTGGGGATAAAGTGGTTCTCCGATTGGTTCCTGAATTTACTTCCAATGTACTTTTTAAAAGTTCATTTGAAACAATTAGTCTACCCTCTTTCTTCAAAACCCTACTTCAGAGGAGGAATCACTTTGGCATATGTTGGATGTGGTGCAAACTCTACGTATATACCTTGATTGTGTTAAGGAATTTAGAAAGTCAAACAGACTTTTTGTGGTTACTTTCAGTTACCATAAAGGTTTATTAACATCGAATAGAAAAAGGAAAAATACATCTGTCCCAGTACTATACTGAAAGGGATCAATTAAATACTTTATTGGTAAAACTAGAAACACACACAAACAAATACTAAGGCACTAATCACTACTGTCTCAATAATGGATAACTGAGGCAGAAGGTGTGACTGAAAAAATATACTAAGTGAGGAATATCTACAAACGGGAGGGGAGTGAAATAGACATACACAAATAGACGAAAACGGGCATAAACCCAAAAGGGGGTGGTTAAGTAGATAAGCCCCGAAAAACTAGTCGCTGCACAATGCACGCAATATAGTTGCAACCAAATAGCTAATTTGCACGATCACGATGCAAATGTACAGTGTAACTAAGTCAAATGGGTTGCAGATTGACTAACTGTGTGACAAAAATCGTAATATATTTATACAATGTAACGCACTCTGTCAGACTGCTGAAGTGGACATAGGAAAATCAGCACAATGAAAGTAGCTGCCAGAGAGGATGCAAAACGGATATTGCGTGCTATAATAGGCAAGATGGCAGCAATATATATAGCTAATGTATAAAAGTGGCTAGTAGGTTAATGCCCCACAAAAAAACAGAGATACTACGTAATTAACAATACAACCGTTAACCAGGAGTGATTCTAAGAGCAGTATTGTCACTGGAAATATCCTAGTCTGTGCCTTCGAGGGCACCTGTCTAAAATGAAATAACTGGCTAACTGTACTGAAGAGTGGTTAGATAGAAGGATAACCCTTAAGATGGCATAATATAGGTAACAGCTCCACTAAACTGTGCCTTCATGGGCACCTATCGATACAAATTGCAGATCTAGGCTAGAAAAAAACTGGTAGAGTAATCTATTGAAATTAGTCTGACAAGGTAGTCAGTAGAGGGGTCCTGGGTGTAGCAATATAGCAAGATGATATACGTGCACGGTAGCAAGAAATATTTAACACCAAGCCGGACCCAGTGTCAAGAGCCCCACTGGGCTAGAATCACTGCTGGTTAACGGTTGTATTGTTAATTACGTAGTATCTCTGTTTTTTTGTGGGGCATTAACCTACTAGCCGCTTTTATACATTAGCTATATATATTGCTGCCATCTTGCCTATTATAGCACGCAATATCAGTTTTGCATCCTCTCTGGCAGCTACTTTCATTGTGCTGCTTATCCTATGTCCACTTCAGCAGTCTGACAGAGTGCGTTACATTGTATAAATATATTACGATTTTTGTCACACAGTTAGTCAATCTGCAACCCATTTGACTTAGTTACACTGTACATTTGCATCGTGATCATGCAAATTAGCTATTTGGTTGCAACTATATTGCGTGCATTGTGCAGCGACTTTCGGCGCTTATCTACTTAACCCACCCTTCTGGGTTTATGCCCGTTTTCGTCTATTTGTGTATGTCTATTTCACTCCCCTCCCATTTATAGATATTCCGCAATTAGTATATTTTTTACCTAAAGGATAATGACAACAGGGTATTATTCTGAGAAAAAAAAGTGTTGGATTAACCTTTTAAGCAGAACTGTAGCAAGATAGTTTTCAACATTCAATATATATCAGCGTATCAGTGTGTCTGTACATCTGTATGTGTGTCAGTATCTGCATGTGTGTTAGTTTTTGATACATATACTGACACACATGCAGATGCACAGACACACTGATACACATGCAGATATACAGACACACAGACACAAACATGCGATACATAGACAAACAGATACAAACACTGACACACATGGATATACACAGACACAGTGTATAGGTAAGTGTATTGGCTGCAGTGCACACACAGACACAAGCTACATCCCCAACATACCCCAACATACACACAGATGCACGCTACATCCCCAGCCCACACAGACATCTACTACAACCCCAGCACACAAATAGACACAGTTTTAATATAGTTGCACACATTGAGTATTTATCAAGTTAGAATACTAGTAGGAAAAGATAAAGACACAGTTTCAAAGATTTATGTAGTGAACAATGTAAGAAACTGATACAATTTACGAAACAGTTTTTAATTAAAACTGTGGTCTGCAAGTGTTTAAATCAATGTATTTCTAAATACAAAGCTGCACACATTTTTTGATAAGACCAGTGTTTTTTATTGTGTTTTAACATTCTGGCATGCACAAAAAAGCTGTCAGCAGTAATCAGAAAGGGCTGTATTACTATTAATATAATGGTCATTTATCTGTCAAATAACTATAAATCACTGTTTCTCTTTTGTTTTTGTGTTACAGAAATGTACAGGTTGTAGTTAACGAAAATTTGGGCATGTAGAATTAACCCTTCTCTAGAATTTTAGGAGTTGTAGAAGAATAATGAAGACTCTTGCTTAACTAAAGTGACACTATAACTGTTTCATCTCATTGAGTTGTTTATAGTGCCTGACATTGTGCTGCCTGAGTCCAGGGATGAAATGCTGCTCCACCCCAAAAAAACATATATGCTTCTGCAATGGTAGTGTCTCTATGTGGGTGTTCTGGGGATTAACTGTGTCTCTGTGTATGCTGGGAGTAAAAGTGTGTGCCTGTGTGTGTACTAGGTTGTAGTGTGTGTGTGTGCTGGCGATGTAGTGCGTCTATTTGTGTGCTGGGGATGTAGTAGATGTCTGTGTGGGCTGGGGATGTAGCGTGCATCTGTGTGTATGTTGGGGTATGTTGAGGATGTAGCTTGTGTCTGTGTGTGCACTGCAGCCAATACACTTACCTTTACACTGTGTCTGTGTATATCCATGTGTGTCAGTGTTTGCATCTGTTTGTCTATGTATCTGCATGTTTGTGTCTGTGTGTCTGTATATCTGCATGTTTATCAGTGTGTCTGTGCATCTTCATGTGTGTCAATATATGTATCAAAAACTGACACACATGCAGATACTGACACACATACAGATGTACAGACACACTGATATGCTTGCAAATACACAGATAAAAATACATACACACAGACACATGCAGACACTGACACATACAGATGCACACACTGCCACACATGCAGATACACAGGCATACCGATAGACACATTACACACATACAGTATACACAACCTACACACAGATAAACACACTACACACATACAGACACACAAGACACACACTACACATACACAGATACACACAGAGATACATACATTACACACATACAGATATACACACACAGATACAAACATTGCACACATACAAACACACATATTCACACACACACAATACACACACATTAACAGATACACACACAACACATACACAGATACACACATACACACATACAAACACAAAGATACAAACACACAGATATCCACACTACATACAGATACCCACACTACACAAGCACATATACACATATTACACACATACAGATACACACACACACACACACACTACACTCAGATACACACATTACATACATCCAAACACACACATACAGACAGATACACAAACTGCACATACACATATACACACTTACACACACACACACAACACACATTACACACATACAAACAAAAAGATATCCACACTACACACACATTACACACATACAAACAGACACACACACACACAAACATACAGCTACACACACATACAAACACGTATTAAAAAAATAAAGCCACCCAGCAGGTTCTTACCTTCTGCTGGTGGCTAGTGGGAGTTGGGGGCCTGCTCTCCCGATCCGCCCCATCCTCGCGGCTCCCTCCTCCTCCTCCCGCAGTAAGCTGGGAGGAAGTGATCCGCTGTCACTTCCTTCCAGCTCTCTGTGAAGGATAGAGGGGGCTGTTAAAGCTCCACAGCGCATGACTAGGCCCCTCATTGCAAATGTTCATCAGGTGCCCTGAGGGCATGGACCACCCGATGGACCCTTACACAGGTTCCCAACCCATGCGGTGAAAACACCACCCCATATGCATAAAATTACACTCACAATCAGGGCCTTCAATCAGAGGCCTACCTAGGGTCTCCAGCGCCCTTGGTAAGGAGCTCTATCGAGCTCACCCACCCCCCCATCATGAAAAAGTAAAAATTGTAATTTCTCTTTTCTTGTTTAGATCAATTTCAATTATTTACTACATTTTTAAAGGTGCAGTTCCTATATAAGTTCAAGGGTGCAGAACGAGTGGGGGCGCAAAAATCAGGGCTCACACTGACTATTGAATTTTGCACCCCCCTTTGGCCTGCACCCTTGGTGGGTGCCGGTCTTGCCAGCCCATTGGTACGCCCCGGCCTTCGATATAAATTCACTTCTCTTCAGAGCTTCATGGATCATCAATCCTCAGCAGAATAAGGATGAAAACCTCAACAGAATGTGTAGCGGAGAGCTGATTTCCCACAGCTATTCTCCACTTAAGATCCCAGTGAGGCTCAGGAACAAGTCAGTAGTAAATCCACAAGCAGAGTTTCCAGCAGGTAAAATAATACAGCAGTATCCCAACAGCACTCCCAATAACTGGACGACACACAGTTTCAGGAGCAGAACTAACTATCTTTATTCCAGGGGTCCTTATAAAGCATGCTCCCATGCAAGGGAGGGATTCACAGTAATTAAGACAGTAACCAATAATGTAACTGTTACCTCCCACACATCTCCTCCCCTCAGAGTGACTCATAATCCCCTTAACTAGTACTGTACATTTACCCCAAACCTGGATGTACCCCTAAACTAGTACATAACATCAATATTAGGGTACCGCCAGGTAGCCCTGATCTGGGTGACTATTATATCCAAAATTCACCCAGATCGGACCAGGGGTTCGGTAGTTAGGTGGAGGGTGAAGTTTGACCGACCGCACACGAGGTGGTATCCGAAAAGGGTTCCATGTGTTTGGGCCCTGCGGTCGGTCTCTGTTCGGCAGTAAAAACAGACAGTAATATTAGCCATCCACACTTAACTTCACCAGTATATTGCTTCACTTGTTCGGTACTTTGTTTCTACCGAATGGGGATTCGTTAGGACTCTCCGTTCGGTAGTTACGGAGCTCTGGAGGTCTCAGCGGTGTTCGGTAGTTTGAGTGTCCGATTTGAGTTCCAGACACTCGACGACCAAACACCGCTGAGTTTTTCATGCGTAAGATGGCCGCCGCCACGTGTACGCATACCGAACGACGGCCACCCAGATACATCCTTAATGAGCTTGTTAACCTGCGGTCAGAGAAAGTGTGAACCCTAATAGCTGCCACACTTCTCTCTGGGGTGGTCCGCCAGTTCGGTAGTTTCCTTTCGCATAATATACGGATGGAAACTACCGAACACATACGTTAAATACATAAAGATACATGTGAAATGTGAACAATACTGTACGAATGGCATACTGCATACGGTTACATAGGAATCAACAGGACAGGCTTAATGCATTCCGCTACAGAATGAAATAAGATGAAGATAGTGCAGGACGCTAAAGGAATAAAATCAACAGCACATTTATAATATACACAAGTTAAAAAACATATGAAAGAAGCATGCAATCAACTTCACCCATGATGAGGTCACTAATGCTCCCCACTATTTATTTATTTATTTATTTATAAAATATTTTACCAGGAAAGATACATTGAGATTTCTCTCGTTTTCAAGTATGTCCTGGGTCAACAAATCATTGCATTGTTACAATTAGGGTACAATAAAATACAAAAATAATATTAATACACAAATACAAAATTTAACATAGAACAGGTAGGAAATATATAATCAACCATGACAGGTGCATTCTGTTTTGAGGTATGTAGAGAGGGATCTTTTAAAGGACTTTAGGCTTGGGGAAGATTTTAAATTGTAGTGATGTGCATGGGCAAAAAATGTGGTTCGGTTCAGCACTTCCGAAATTTAGGACTTCATCAATTCTGGACTTCGGCAATTCGGCACTTCTGAAATTCGGCACTTCGGAAATTTGGCATTTACAAAACTTCGGCACAGTGGCGTACATACCAGGGTCGCAGGGGTCGCGGCTGCGACCGGGCCCGGCCCGCCAGGGGGCCCGGCCGCCCCTGCGACCCGGTATGTACGCTCTGGGCCAGCCTCTTCTCCTGGGGGGCCCAGGAGCCGGCCACCTCCGGGCCCCCCGAGGCTGGCCCTGCTTACACCCGGCGGGCAGTCAGGCTGGCCGGTGCGCGAGGGAGCACTCTCCCCTGAGTGCTTCCTCTTCAGCTCCCTCGCGCACCGCACTGATACCGGAGCCGGAAGATGACGTCATCTTCCGGCGCCGGTATCAGTACGCGGCGCGCGAGGGAGCTGAAGAGGAAGCACTCAGGGGAGAGTGCTCCCTCGCGCGCCCGCCCGCCTGACTGCCCGCCGGGTGACCGGCCTCCAAGGAGCCCAGCAGCACCACTGGACCCCAGGGAATCCCCTCAGCACTCCAAAAGGTAAGGAGGCTGGGGGGATTAAATTAAAAAAAAAATGCGTTAGTGTGTGTGTGTGTGTGTATTAGTGTTAGTGTGTGTATTAGTGTTAGTGTGTGTGTGTGTGTGTATTAGTGTGTGTGTGTGTATTAGTGTTAGTCTGTGTGTGTGTGTGTGTGTGTGTTAGTGTTAGTGTGTGTGTGTGTTAGTGTTACTGTGAGTGTTAGTGTGTGTGTGTGTATTAGTGTTACTGTGAGTGTTAGTGTGTGTGTTAGTGTTACTGTGAGTGTTAGTGTGTGTGTGTGTTAGTGTTACTGTGAGTGTTAGTGTTACTGTGAGTGTCTGTGAGTGTGTGTGTTAGTGTTAGTGTGTGTGTTAGTGTTACTGTGTGTGTTACTGTGTGTGTTACTGTGTGTGTTACTGTGAGTGTTAGTGTGTTTGTTAGTGTGAGTGTCAGTGAGTGTGTTACTGTGTGTGTCTGTTACTGAGTGTGTTACTGTGTGTGTCTGTTACTGAGTGTGTTACTGTGTGTGTCTGTTACTGAGTGTATTTGTGTTAGTGAGTCTGTTTGATGTCTGTTAGTGAGTGTGTGTTTGTCAGTGAGAGTATGTTTTGTAAGTGAGTGTGTATGTATGTCTGTCGCTGAGTGTGTCTCTGTCAGTACATGTGTGTGTCTGTTAGCTAGTGTGTATGCATCTGTTCGTGAGAGTGTGTGTGTGTCTTCAGCACTTACCTTTCTCCAGTGCCGGACTCCCTTGGCGCTGGGGATCCCTCCGCCGCTCAGCTCCGAATGCGCATGCACAGCAAGAGCCGTGCGCGCATTCAAACCGCCCATAGGAAAGCATTACTCAATGCTTTCCTATGGACGTTCAGTGTCTTAAAATCGCGGAAGCTCCTCTAGCGGCTGTCAGTGAGACAGCCACTAGAGGCTGGATTAACCCTCAGTGAAACATAGCAGTTTCTCTGAAACTGCTATGCTTTCAGCTGCAGGGTTAAAACTAGAGGGACCTGACACCCAGACCACTTCATTGAGCTGATGTGATCTGGGTGTCTGTAGTGGTCCTTTAAGTGTGCGTGCATCTGCATGCACTGGTGTACATAACGCGGTTGCAGCCCTGCAACCCCTGCGACCAGGTGCCCGCCGCCATGTGTTGTGGCCCCGGCCTGCGCAGAGTAAGTGTGCGGGAGGGGGGGCCAACGGATCGATTTTTGCACCGGGGCCCCATAGGTCATGTGTACGCCACTGCTTCGGCAATTCAGGTCTTCGGCAATTCGGGACTTCGGCAATTTATATTTTATGTTCTGTATTATACAGTGTAATAAATATTAATTTTGAATAATCCTGTCTCATTCTCTCTTTCCGGATTTTTTCCATTTGTTAGAAGTTTGTTTCTGTTCATTTTTCTACCTCTCTAATTATTTTGTCCACCTATTTGTTGTATTTCTTGTCAGTTTTAGGGGTAAGCTATTGGAGGGCAGGGAGGGATATTTAATAGGATTGCTGGAAGTAGCTTTATACCACTCTATTGAAGGAGGACTTCATTTCAATTTTTCAAAAAGTTCCCGTGGAAGTCAGCTGGAGTGACAAAACACATTAGGTGGGGAGCATTAGTTACCTCATCATAAGTGACATTTTTGCCTACTTCTTTTCTATGTTTTTAAGTTACTTATTAGTTACATATATAATAAATGTGCTGTTCATTTTATTCCTTTGGCGTTCTGCACATTTGTATCTTATGTCATTTATTGGGGTTTTTACTCTTATTCTTCTGAGGATTGATGATCCATGAAGCTATGAAGAAAGTTCATTCACATGTGTTTGTGAGTGTAATTTAATGCACATAAGTGGTGGTGTTTTTCAGGAGTACGGCACCATTATTCTTTTTCTTTTGTATATTATAGGATTTAACCATAGAGACATGCAGCAACAAGGACAAACAATTTTTCATTGCGTAACTGCGGTGTCAATAGCTCCACCTGTTGTTCATGCTAAAATAACAACACTAGTGATATGTGACAACATTGCAATGCCAACAAATCATTATGGCAGAGGATATAGAAGAAAAAAAAGGGGGAAATGTTTCAAAACAAATCAGTGTTGCTACTATAGCCCTGTGTCTGGACACTCTACAACACATGCAACACATGCAAGTACTGAATGTTTACATATAAAATAAACAGGTAACTGCACACACAGGAAAAGTAATAAATGTGCAATATTACTGCAGCTGGAATATTAATTTTAATGCCTAAAAATATTAATAAAATAGATGCGTGAAACGAAAAAAACATTTAAAACTTACATTTATTAGAAATAAAAATATTAAAATAACTTCAATAAGAATCAAAGTCCACTGAATCACACTTATTATATACCGCTTTGTTTATATTTATATCAGTTTGTATACTGATTTTTTCTTTTGTGACGGTAGTAGAAAATATCCCCGTCAAGCATTCCCTTCTTCCCATAAAAGAAAATCACCCAATATTCCACGAGTAGAAATATCCCTGGAATCGCCGAATAATCCACACATGAGACAAAGCTTAATGCTGGAACAAGACTGATTTACTGGCACACAGAACTCACAATTTATGCAACACATAACTCCTCCTCTGGGCCAGGCTAGATAATGGAGTTCTTACAATACACATAGCTCAATTATCTGCTGGCCAGAACATTTACAGTTTTTAACAATTTCCGAAAAGTACTTTTCATACAACATACAAACATAATTACAAACAAACATCCCTGGATAGCTGAGGATACTGGTAGTCACATATCCAAATCTCACGAATTTCCATTCGGTAGTTTCCGTGTCGCATCTTGTGGAAGTTTGACCGGCTTGCCATGTGGAGGTATCCGATCTAGAGTTCCATAGAATCAGTAGCAAGAGCCGGTCTCCGTTCGCATCTAACTACACAAAAACCACCGTTCGTATGGTATAGCTGGTTACATGTGAATGTGTCCCTCATTTGGTAGATTCTATCTACCGAACGCCAGTTTGATTCGTGGAGGGGAACGTATTCTTCCAGGACTTCTGTGGGGACCGGGCATTCGCATGGTTGCCGTGCCGAAATTAGTTCCAGGCAATCCCTGCATAATTCCCGCTGACCGCGTTCATGAGATCTAAGATGGCCGCCATCCTTTGTTCTCGCCACGTGTTCGTATGCCGAATGGCGGCCATCTAGTAGCAGTTAAGTTGCGGTTTTCTCTGTTCTAATGTTGATTGCTACCCAGGGTGTGTGGTCTCTGTTCGGTAAACAAATACATTTCTTTTATACATTTTAAACCGAACAGATACAGGTATTAAAACAGCAGGGAGAGGGTTTAACTGAGGGCCCACAGGCAAGTACATGGAAAATCCTTCACATATTTTATTTAATTTTAGACTGAAAATCATATTCCAGTTGTGGTTATATTGCACATAGTACCCAAAAAATGATGTATGTAGTTTTTTTTTTAATATATTTAAAATGATATTTAAAGTGTAGTTTTGAACAAAGATTATCCTCAGCTCCAGGTTTGAAGGATTGTAAAAAGAAGTATAAAGATTTTCAAATGTTTAAAGGAAAAAATAAAACCAAATATAAGCTCAAGTTTTGATCTTAGGATTGTATAAAGAGGTTTAAAGCTTTTTCTATTATTCTAAGTAATAATAAAACCTAATATAAGCCCCAGCTGTGAGCTTAGAAATGCATACATAAAGTTGAAAGATTTTTCAAACATTTAAAGAAAAACTAAATCCTAATATAAACTCCAATTTTGAATTTACTTATATATGCAGAGTTTTAAAGATCTTTCAAAAATCAAAAAATATTAAAACCTGATATACATTTCAAAATGACCCCACTAAAGACATAATTATTCAGGGAAGCACAAGTAGATATGAAGCTTTATTTTTTATAAGCAGAAAAGTATTTTTCAATGAGGTCCTAATCATAGAATTATCACATTATGTGTCTGCATTCTTGAGAAACAAATTTAAGGTAAAGAACTACAGTATACGAACAAAATCAAATAAATTGGACAGTAAGATAAAGAGGAGTAGAAAGAGAAGAGAGATTTAGATAGCCAGCACTCAATTGTTAATTGCAGATATTTAGTCAAAAGCAAGCTTGGCCCATTGATTCAATTTCTTTTATAATTAAAATGTCTAGCCAAGAATGATTTTAGATATGTAGTCATAATATAGGTAGTTCATTCTCAAATAAATAAAGCAAAACAAAGGTTTGGTAGGATAGAAAGGATTATAAGGAGCCAGTGCAGTTAGCATAATCACAGAACAGTTACACTATACTTTTAGCTTGGAAAAAATGGTGCCACAGAGGGGATATGTTACATAGTTACATAGTTAGATAGCTGAAAAGAGACTTGCGTCCATCAAGTTCAGCCTTCCTCACACCTGTTTTTTGCTGTTGATCCAAAAGAGATGTTCGCATTATAAAAATCTATCCAGGGTCTATACAAATCATTGTCTGGAAATCTGTTCATAAACAGGACTATACATTGGACACGAGGTAACACATTTAGACTGCAAGAAAGGTGATTTAGTCTAAGGCAAAGGAAAGTTGTTGTTTTTGTTTACAGTAAAAACAATAAGGATGTAGAATTCTCTGCTTGAAGAGGTGGTTTTATGGAGTCTATACAGATGTTTAAACTGCAATTGGATAAATACTTCCAAAAACATAATATTCAGGGATATCATTTTTAATTAGTGGGGTAATAGCTTCTTGATCCAAGGAGATATCTGACTGCCATTCTGGAGTCAAGCGGGGATTTAATTTAGTTTGTTGTAAAATTGGAAGTGTTTCAAACTGGGGTTTTTGCCTTTTTTTTTAATCAACAGCAAAAACAAAGGTTGAACTTGATGGATACATGTCTCTTTTCAGTTATATAACTACGTTATGTAACTATGTATGTAGGAGCCTAGAAAGCCACAGTTCAGGATCCAGACATGTGGTGAGTCTAGACTATTTTCAATTTCTTTGTGTATTTATAAGGATTTGTGAGAATTTTGCATACTTTCACTTACAGCGTGAACAAGCATTTAGTAACTGACTTCAATACGTATATGCATGCATGCCTTGAAAAACTTTTTTCCTGTTTTAATAATTTTTTTTCTTTGCTTGCTGCATTTAATTTTCACCCAAGTAAGATTTATTTATTGAGAATTTAAGTCTAATTTCCATCTAATTTTCCGTAGGCTTCTTTAAAATAAAGAATTTGGGTAACTTTGAATTACTTTTCTACTGGTGTTACATTTACAATACATTTTGAAAAATATTTTTGCTCTAAAAGAAAAACGATATATATTTTAAGAAGATTGATGGCAGAATCCAATTTCTTTTTTTTTTTAAGGCATTTACACATTTCTGATTATTTTAAATGATCGCCACCTTGTGGGTCATTTTAGGAAACACGACATCAAGTAACCCATTTTTAGAAATTATGCAGCTAATCCAGATATTCATGAAATTCCCTTTTGTATTCAAAAATATGTATGTGGAATTATTACCATATCTATGAAACTCAAATGTTCTGTACCACTTGGTGATTCATTCACTGATTATAATCCATCCGTTAATTAGACCAACCTGGAAACTTGGCATGCAAAGTTAAAGAAAATTATATGAAGATTTATTTTATTTACATTAGAAATTTTTTGAATAAGAGAATGATGAAGGAAATCAAATTTTGCATAGAAATGTTAAGTATTTTATGATTTTATTTCCATCTGGTGACAACAGAGTACTTGATAAATTTATGAAATATTTATAATATAGTGAAATAAATTCATCTCATTTGAAGATATTGTAACTTGTCAGTAATTATTCCACAAAGGCACAATATCGCACACTTAAAATTGTGAGGCTGCCCATCTCTGTTAACATTATAAGAACCTTCCACCCATACTTCTTTAAAATACTACAGAGAATGTAAGCATATGATTAAATGTCTATGACATCCACTTTCCTTTTACTTACATTTATTTTGTTATCAATAAAAAAAATAACATTAAGTAAAATGTAAAGAGTATTTACAGAACTTTTTGTAGATTTGTCATTAGTGATGTCACGAACATAAAATTTTCCATTCGCGAACAGCGAACGCGAACCTGGCGAACCGCCATAGACTTCAATAGGCTGGCGAATTTTAAAACCCACAGGGACTCTTTCTGGCCACAATAGTGATGGAAAAGTTGTTTCAAGGGGATTAACACCTGGACTGTGGCATGCCGGAGGGGGATCCATGGCAAAACTCCCATGGAAAATTACATAGTTGATGCAGAGTCTGGTTTTAATCCATAAAGGGCATAAATCACCTAACATTCCTAAATTGTTTGGAATAACGTGCTTTACAACATCAGGTATGATGTTGTATCGATCAGGTAGTGTAAGGGTTACGCCCGCTTCACAGTGACAGACCAAACTCCCCGTTTAACGCACCGCAAACAACCGCAAACTCCCCATTTGCACAAGGTTGGATACCAAGCTAGCCATGTCCCGTTCCTTGTCCTCACTGATGTCATTGAAGGTCTCTTCCTCCACCCAGCCACGTACAACACCAAGGGTCCCCGAAAGGTGACAACAAGCCCCCTGTATTTTTTTTTTTAAATGTACACTACTGTTACACCAGATATGAGTTGCACTAATGTGACACTGTGCCCTGGCAGGCCCTGAAACGCACACGTGTGAAGGAAACTGACTGCTATTATATTACAGTCAAAAAAGTTTTTTTTTTTTTTTAAATGCAAGCTATTGTGCCCCCAAAACGTTTGTGTGTGGGGTGCTGGAATGACGTGGACCAATGGGAGTCTGAATCAACTTTTGGCTCCCACTGCCCCTTTAAGAGCGAGCTCGTGACTCGAGCCGTGCTCCTAGTGCCAGGCGGGCCACGTGACCGATCACTGCGGTCAGTGCACGCGGCTAAGTCAGAAGAGGAGATCAAGCTGCATGCGGCTCGTGTGGAGGCAGGAGTGATCCAGCCACGCGCGGCTCAAGCTTAGGAGCCAGGTCAGTCCCAGGATAAGATAAATACAGCCACAACCACTTATCCCAATCACACACCTTTCCTAACGTCCTATCCCATTAAAAGCATATTACTGTATATTTAATAAAACAGATAGACCCCCTACTTCATCCAGGTTACCGATCGATGGTTCAATATTCTGAGCCCTCTCTGATTTACTGTACACGACTATTCGATATTCCCACAAATTTTATATAGCATTTTATGTTTGTTTGAGACCACCTTAAAAATATTGGATATCGCTAAAAATCATGATCACTATATACTTTCTCTACAAACCTCTAAAACGAACCAAACTACTCATCCATCCACTATACCACTTTATCCCACCTAGAACTAGTGCCCAGTTAAAATACTTGACTCTTACTTACCCACACTCAGTCATGCCACACACATTTCACCACTACTCTCACTGAAGCCCTCTGACTACGGCTAAATTAATCTTATACATCAGAACACTACTCCTAAGATTGGGTTGTATCCATGTCTCGGGTCTTTCATTTAGAATAGGGGCAGCTTCGGTCTCCTTCAACACTGACACTCCAGTGCATATTATTAAAAGATTGGGCAGATGGAAATCCTCAGTATACAACTGATATATTCCTCTTCCCGAGAAAGAAATGAGGAAAGCTTTTAAAAGTTTGGCTTTGTAAATTTGATGCAATAAGTGTGTTTTTCTTTAATACCTTTTCACCCTCTTTGCATGAACTCGATTTACATATATTACTAATATGTTTCTGAACATATATATTATATTATTCACTCACTCACTCTCTGGGCCGGCCTAAGACATCATGCTGCCTAGGTCCAATGATAAATGACTATGGGGGATAATGTATAATAAACACAGGTTACTGGCTATGGGGGGGGGGGGATAATGTATAATAAACACAGGTTACTGGCTATGGGGAGGATAATGTATAATAAACACAGGTTACTGGCTATGGGGGGATAATGTATAATAAACACAGGTTACTGGTTGTGGGGGGATAATGTATAATAAACACAGGTTACTGGTTGTGGGGGGATAATGTATAATAAACACAGGTTACTGGCTATGGGAGAATAATGTATAATAAACACAGGTTACTGGCTATGGGGGGATAATGTATAATAAACACAGGTTACTGGCTATGGGGAGGATAATGTATAATAAAAACAGGTTACTGGCTATGGGGGGATAATGTATAATAAACACAGGTTACTGGTTGTGGGGGTATAATGTATAATAAACACAGGTTACTGGTTGTGGGGGGATAATGTATAATAAACACAAGTTACTGGTTGTGTTGGGATAATGTATAATCAACACAGGTTACTGGCTATGGGGGGACAATGTATAATAAACACAGGTTACTGGCTATGGGGAGGATAATGTATAATAAACACAGGTTACTGGCTATGGGGGGATAATGTATAATAAACACAGGTTACTGGTTGTGGGGGGATAATGTATAATAAACACAGGTTACTGGTTGGGGGGGGGTAATGTATAATAAACACAGGTTACTGGTTGTGGGGGGATAATGTATAATAAACACAGGTTACTGGCTATGGGGGAGATAATGTATAATAAACACAGGTTACTGGCTATGGGGGATAATGTATAATAAACACAGGTTACTGGCTATGGGAGGATAATGTATAATAAACACAGGTTACTGGCTATGGGGGGATAATGTATAATAAGCACAGGTTACTGGCTATGGGAGGATAATGTATAATGAACACAGGTTACTGGCTATGGAGGGATAATGTATAATAAACACAGGTTATTGGCTATGGGGGATAATGTATAATAAACACAGGTTACTGGCTATGGGAGGATAATGTATAATAAACACAGGTTACTGGCTATGGGGGGATAATGTATAATAAACACAGGTTACTGGCTATGGGGGGATAATGTATAATAAACACAGGTTACTGGCTATGGGAGGGATAATGTATAATAAACACAGGTTACTGGTTATGGGGGATAATGTATAATAAACACAGGTTACTGGCTATGGAGGGATAATGTATAATAAAAACAGGTTACTGGCTATGGGAGGATAATGTATAATAAACACAGGTTACTGGCTATGGGGGATAATGTATAATAAACACAGGTTACTGGCTATGGGAGGATAATGTATAATAAACACAGGTTACTGGCTGTGGGAGGAATAATGTATAATAAACACAGGTTACTGGCTATTGGGGATAATGTATAATAAACACAGGTTACTGGCTATGAAGGGATAATGTATAATAAACACAGGTTACTGGTTGTGGGGGGATAATGTATAATAAACACAGGTTACTGGTTGTGGGGGGATAATGTATAATAAACACAGGTTACTGGTTGTGGGGGGATAATGTATAATAACCACAGGTTACTGGCTATGGGGGGATAATGTATAATATACACAGGTTACTGGCTATGGGAGGATAATGTATAATAAACACAGGTTACTGGCTATGGAGGGATAATGTATAATAAACACAGGTTACTGGTTGTGGGGGGATAAAGTATAATAAACACAGGTTACTGGTTGTGGGGGGGGGGGGTAATGTATAATAAACACAGGTTACCGGTTGTGGGGGGGATAATGTATAATAAACACAGGTTACTGCATATGGGTAGATAATGTATAATAAACACAGGTTACTGGCTATGGGGGATAATGTATAATAAACACAGGTTACTGGCTATGGGAGGATAATGTATAATAAACACAGGTTACTGGTTGTGTGGGGGGGGGTAATGTATAATGAACACAGGCTACTGGTTGTGGGGGGAAAATGTATAATAAACACAGGTTACTGGCTATGGGGAAGATAATGTATAATAAACACAGGTTACTGGCTATGGGAGGATAATGTATAATAAACACAGGTTACTGGTTGTGGGGGGATAATGTATAATAAACACAGGTTACTGGCTATGGGGGAGATAATGTATAATAAACACAGGTTAATTGGCTATGGGGGATAATGTATAATAAACACAGGTTACTGGCTATGGGAGGATAATGTATAATAAACACAGGTTACTGGCTATGGGGGGATAATGTATAATAAGCACAGGTTACTGGCTATGGGAGGATAATGTATAATAAACGCAGGTTACTGGCTATGGGAGGATAATGTATAATAAACGCAGGTTACTGGCTATGGGGAGGATAATGTATAATAAACACAGGTTACTGGCTATGGGAGGGATAATGTATAATAAACACAGGTTACTGGCTATGGGGGGGATAATGTATAATAAACACAGGTTACTGGCTATGGGAGGGATAATGTATAATAAGCACAGGTTATTGGCTATGGGGGATAATGTATAATAAACACAGGTTATTGGCTATGGGGGATAATGTATAATAAACACAGGTTACTGGCTATGGGGGGATAATGTATAATAAACACAGGTTACTGGCTATGGGGAGGATAATGTATAATAAACACAGGTTACTGGCTATGGGGGGATAATGTATAATAAACACAGGTTACTGGCTATGGTGAAGATAATGTATAATAAACACAGGTTACTGGTTGTGGGGGGGTAATGTATAATAAACACAGGTTACTGGTTGTGGGGGGATAATGTATAATAAACACAGGTTACTGGCTATGGTGAAGATAATGTATAATAAACACAGGTTACTGGCTATGGGGGATAATGTATAATAAACACAGGTTACTGGCTATGGGAGGATAATGTATAATAAACACAGGTTACTGGCTATTGGTGGATAATGTATAATAAGCACAGGTTACTGGCTATGGGAGGATAATGTATAATAAACACAGGTTACTGGCTATGGGAGGATAATGTATAATAAACACAGGTTACTGGTTATGGGGGGGATAATGTATAATAAACACAGGTTACTGGCTATGGGATGGATAATGTATAATAAACACAGGTTACTGGCTATGGGGGGGTAATGTATAATAAGCACAGGTTACTGGCTATGGGAGGATAACGTATAATAAACACAGGTTACTGGCTATGGGAGGGATAATGTATAATAAACACAGGTTATTGGCTATGGGGGATAATGTATAATAAACACAGGTTAATGGCTATTGGTGGATAATGTATAATAAGCACAGGTTACTGGCTATGGGAGGATAATGTATAATAAACACAGGTTACTGGCTATGGGAGGATAATGTATAATAAACACAGGTTACTGGCTATGGGAGGATAATGTATAATAAACACAGGTTACTGGCTATGGGAGGGATAATGTATAATAAACACAGGTTATTGGCTATGGGGGATAATGTATAATAAACACAGGTTACTGGCTATCGGAGGATAATGTATATTAAACACAGGTTACTGGCTATGGGGGGATAATGTATAATAAACACAGGTTTCTGGCTATGGGATGGATAATGTATAATAAACACAGGTTACTGGCTATGGGGGGGTAATGTATAATAAGCACAGGTTACTGGCTATGGGAGGATAATGTATAATAAACACAGGTTACTGGCTATGGGAGGGATAATGTATAATAAACACAGGTTATTGGCTATGGGGGATAATGTATAATAAACACAGGTTACTGGCTATGGGAGGATAATGTATAATAAACACAGGTTACTGGCTATGGGGGGATAATGTATAATAAACACAGGTTACTGGCTATGGGGAGGATACTGTATAATAAACACAGGTTACTGGCTATGGGGGGATAATGTATAATGTATAAAGTGTTCTTGCCTCCACCAGTAGTCTACAACTGGAGTGGGCGGAGTAACTGGGTGGAGTGGCTTGAGTAACTGTTGTGTGGTTGGATTGGCCGGAGTAACTGTGGAAAGGTTGGACTGGGCAGAGTAACTTTATGAAGTGGGCAGAGTAACTGTGTAGAGTGTTTGGACTGAGTAAAGATAGTAAACATTACACTGACCAAATGATTGATCGAATTTAAAAAGTGCACATGGCAAGCTTGATAGAGTGAAAAATTCATTTCAACTTTTATTTATTTATATAGCATATTTAATTTCAACGATGTTGCCCAAAGTGCTTCACAGTTACGTTAAAACATACATTTATAAAAACATTAGCAGCATTAACAAGCCTAACAGATGATGGTATGACCACATGCATTTGGGGGGGGGGTCTCAGCATCTTGACGTAGAATGGAGGTGAAGGTGTGCTATCTGTTTGATGATAATCAGTGTTTATAACCACTGTTTCCTGGCAACGCTCATGCCCTGTTTATGCAGGCTTTAAGCGTGTTCACAACCACTGCTCAAAACACAATACACGGGATCATGATAGCTGTAATATCTGTGCAGTACTCCTGACTGGAGACAGTGTTGCACCCTGGAGATGTAAATGTGATCCAACAGTGTTTTTTTTTCTGTGGTGGCTGCCCAGACCAGTTGGGTATATCCTGTTGAGTCAAGAAGATCAGATATTGGCTTCTTTGCGCTGCACAAAAAATCTTCATTGAAATCTCCACAGAGTATTATAGGTTGGCAATCCATTCTTTCCAAAGATTCCAAGAGGCCCAGCAGGTTAGTAAGGAATTGGCCAATACTGTAATCAGGTGGTCTGTAAACAATGGCGATCAAAGCTTGTACAGGGGACTCCAGCTTGACAACCAAGAACTCCAAGTCAGTCACATTGTGATGATACTGCTTTTCAAAGGCCTTGAAATGGTTTTTGACATACAAGGCGACACCTCCGCCACCTTTACTTGCAATGTCAGGACGGTTCGTGTATGAGAGGTGTCTGTTGCGTTTGAACAGGTTGTAGTCCTCCAGCTGGAGACTTTCAGCAACAGAAGAGCCTGAGAGATGAGTTTCAGTGAAACATAAAACATCTCCAAGTGTCAACTCGTGGTGAGATTTGATATCTTCAATGTGAGCTGGTAATCCTTCCGTGTTGTGATGGATAATTGTTAATGTTTGCTGTTTGTCAGTTGTCTGTAAAAACTTTAAGAGGGGCATAACACTTTCCAGTGATGCGTTCTTCATTGAGTCCAGGGAGGCTGTCATTTCAGGATCAGCAAAGATCTTCTTCTCATCAAAGTCGGTTATGTGCAGTCCTTGCAGTGTAGTCGTTCTACTCAGAGCTACATAGGCCATTCCTGGTTGGAAGACCCGTTTCAATGAGACCACTGCCGACTGTATCGACATCCCCTGACACTTATGAATCGTACATGCAAAAGCCAACTTCAGGGGGAACTGCCTGCGAACAACTCCTTTCTGTCTCAGGTTTTCCTCTACCCTTTCTATGTGCACCAAGTTGTCAGCATCACAAGATGACTTGTTACGGTATCTCTGTCCTGCATTTGGATTGTCCAGCACAAGCCCAAGCTTGTTTACCGTAGTAGCACCATTCTCAGTCTGGATGATTATTCTTGCAATCTTGCCAAATGTCCCATTAACAAGCCCGTCTTCAACATCAATGTTTCTTGTGATCATGATACGGGCACCTTCAGCTGCTTGCAGTGTGTCAATCAGATTGTCTTTGTGTCCTTTGAAAGGTTGGTGTTGCCTCTGCATCACTCCTGTTTTAGGGTCTTTTCTGTAATCGTCGGCATCTATGTTGGTGACGTTTGAATGGAGAACAGACACAGTTGCGGCATTATATTTGTGAACCTCTTTGTTGGTGGCAAAGATGTGCAGCACGTCATTAGGGCAGTGGGTCGGGTCTGTCAAAGCCTGAGCAAGCAGAGCTTTGTCATCATTGCTTAAGGTGCCAGTCTTTTGCTTGACTCTGATTCTATTCAAAAGCTCAGCAAATGAAATGTCATCCTTCTGTCGCATGATCTCTGTCAGCGTGATCATCTGAAAGTAGTCTTTCCAGACGTCATTGGTATTTTCCTCAAACACGCAGAGTGGCTTACTTTTTCCCAGTGGGGGGACCTGGTAAAAGTCTCCTACTGCTAGTACTGACATACCACCAAAAGGTTTCTTACTGCCTTTGATTTGCTGTAATCTCCAGTTGATGTAGGCAAACAGGGGCTTTGAAATCATTGACACCTCGTCAATAACAATGATCTCCGCATTTGACAGCTGTGCCCTCACTTCATCTATGAGATTTCCAAGTCCTTGGTAGGGTGGCTTCAAGCTTCTTGGCAACTTCAGCAGAGAATGCAAACTGTTGCCTGAAATGTTGAAAGCTGCTGTTCCTGTAAATGCAGTTAGTAAAACGCTGGGCATGGATATGTCTGCTTCTTCGCGTAGTTTGATAAGTTTACAGAGTATCTTTGTCGCCTCAGCATAGATGCACTTTATCAGGTGTGATTTGCCTGTCCCTGCGCCACCAGTGACAAAGTAATAGAATGGGTCAGGATTTAGGCCACGCACACGGTTAATGCACCAGTCACAAACTGAGTAGAATGTCTGAGCTTGTGTCCGGTTAAGTTTTCTGTACATTTTATGAAGGAAATCAGGGCACATTTGTGGGGCCTTCACAGTAAGCGCAATTCCACATGTTTGTTTGTGGCATGTATACTCCGGAACATCATCTTGTTCATTCTCATGAAGTGGCTCCCCTTCTTTGCGTTCCTCTATACATTCCAACCTATCTAACTCAACTTCTGGGGCAAAGGTGTTCCAAGCATCTTCAACAGGGCCGTTTTTTACAAAGTCATCCAAGACCTGTTCCACAATTTTGTTGTGTTGTTCGAACTTCTTTTGGTTGCTGTTAACAATTGCAGACACTGCTCGGATTGCTTCTTCTCCTGGTAAGCTCACACAAGCGCCTTTGTAAAAATCCTGGTGTGTTGGGAACCTTACAGTTTTCAGTGATGACTCTGAACGGTGGGGGAGGTAGAGTTTAAGCAGTCTGCCGTAGTAGTTCTCGGGGTCTTTCTTCTCTGAGAAGCGTGCGTACCTGATGATTGCAGGCTTCCCTCTTGTGCGTTTTTGAATCGTTCCCATTTCATTCAAAAGGCTGACACGCTTGCCGTCTTCATTTTGCTTGCCATCTTCCTTCTGCTTGCCATAGACAACCCTGTAATGGGATGCAAAATCTGCCAGACACATGGACTCAAACTCTGGTGTTTCGGGTCTGGCTCTGTATTTGTCGACAAAACTCGTCATCCACACATTAAGAGAATCGGCGGGTTTATTCTGCAATGCACTGAGCGGGAGACTCATTTTCAGTGCGTTGTCACCAGTTGGCAGAAAAACAACCTCACGTGAGCAAGACTTCATTTTGAGGCTGCACGTACGGGCCACAGACTCCTGGGCGCTGACCTCTCTGTGTTTTGAATAAGCCTGAAGAACTTCTTTCATTTCTTCTCGTTCTGTCTCTGTTTCTGGGCTCATTTCTTTGACTATTGTTTTGAGATGGTCACTCAGCTCGCGTTCTGGCTTGGATATGTAGGACAACATGTACATGATGCAACCATACTCATCAAGAATGTACTGGATGTCCATGTTGGCATTCCAGGCCGTCAGCAAATGTGGATTGTAGTTGTTCACCCAGCAGTCCTTGACATCTCGCTTCATTACAATCACGCTTGAGGATGTCAATGCCTCAATGTACGAGTTGTATTGATTCAAAGTCATATCACACTGTGCCAGTAGCTGTGACATGTCTTCAAGCTGCACTTTCGGGTTATTAAGCAAATCCCAGACTGGTTTCAGTTTGTTTTTGGCTGCTTGTGGTTTCATTGCACAATCTCCTTGTTCTTCTGGAATCGGGTAAGTTATCCTCGTTTTTGTAATAGGTGGCTTTGGAAATCCAAATCTGCATACTCTGTTACCTTTCTTGCACGATTTTGAATGAGATCTGCTGTGCATTTGAAGTTCTGTTACAAATCTGTGAAGTAGGGCCTGTTTGGCTTCATCAGGCAGCTGGCATGAGATGTTATGATCTATAAAGGCACACACCTGGTCATCACTGTCTTGTCCAAATATAGGAGCTCCTGCTACCCAACAGAGACAATGTATATGAGGGCTCCCTCTCGCCTGAAATTCAACCCGGTAAAAGTAATCGATAACTTCACCGATTGGCTGTGCAGGACCCAACAGCAGCTCTCGCATCAGAGCATCAACCCATTTGTCAAACATGCGCATGGTGGTCACTGGGTTGCCTCGAAGGATGTCACACTTTTCAGCCCAGTCTAGCTCTGCAAAATCCACCTTTTGACCTTGTTGCGCCTTTATTGCCGTGATTACCTCTGGCCATCTGAATTCTGCAGCAGAGAAGGTAAGAAAAAATGTTGGCTTACCCAATTGTCTGACCATGGCTAGCAAATTCTTCAGATTTTTATCCCAATAAGCTGGACTCCCTCTCAGTGGTTGCATGAACCTTGTGGCATCTCGGTTTCGCACCAACCTCTCAACCTCACGCTTGTCCTGTAGCAGCTTGTTGGATATTTTCTGTCCATCCCTGGTATTGGGTTTTCCTTTCCTTAACTGGATGGACATGCTGCTTTTGGCCATGTGTGTTTCTGTGACAAATTGTGCAAAGAAGAGATAGCTTGTGTCTCTAGCAAAACGAGTATCAACACAAAAAAGCCTTGCATTGAAATACATGCTCAGGGACAGTTTGACTTGTCTTGCCTGGTCCAATGTATTCTGTCCAGTAGGAAACTGAACAGGGAAAGCCATTGCCTCAAGCCTAGGAACTTTAAAGAAGCTGACAGGTGTGTTTCCTTGTGCAGGTGCAATGCTGAATATTCCATCACCGTGTGTCAGTGCTTCCTCTCCAAGGTCAGATGGCTGCAAACAACTGTCTAGGCCAATTCCAGGTCTTAGTAAATCCTTCTCATCCTCAGCATTGGGAGGTTGTTGGTCATGGCCTTCCTGTTGCTCAGAAGCAGCCAGTAAACATGCAGACTCTACCTCTGATGGATCACAATTTTCGATGCGTTCAAGTATCTCCATCATTTCAGTTTCATCACAACTGTCGAGTTCCATCCCATCATCATCATTATCCGCATTATCAGCAGCGATTGTCTCATCCACTCTGATTGAAATGTCACTGTAGTCGGGGTGTGTGTCAATGAGTTTTGACAGACCTGCTACTACATTTCTCATGTTGACATTGTGAAACAGCTGGTGGCCTTTGTAAGTCAGACGTCTTTTCAGCTTCACTCTGTGTAACTGGGATGTGCTGTGCGATCTTGGTAGAGTATTGACCGTGGTTTCCACCTCAGAGGGCACACACACTACAGCGCCGTGTATAGCTGCCTGTCGACCTTTGGGAAGTGTGATGATCTTGGCAAATGGCAGTATTTTGGCCAAAAGTTGTCTTTCCAGCACATTCAAATCGCAAAGCTCTGGGGGAATGGGCGCCAGCTCCATGTTGTTAGCCACAGCGATGGATGATTTGTGTCCTGCTTTTAAATGTGAATCACAGTTGTGACAAATCCATTCTTTGGTTCTTTCATCTGGTACGGTGCATTGTTCAGGGCCTTGACAGTGATTGTTGCACACATGGACATATTTCCCTGTCAAACAGGCAGCAACAATGTGTAGATTCGTCTTGTAATTGCTGTGAATGCAATGTTTCACTTGGTTAGGGAAAAGGGTGCGATGACACATCGTGCACACAAAAGTTGGTCCAGCTTTAATGCATTCATGGAAAGTGGATATAGCTGTCTGCATTAGGCTGTTGTCCACTGGTTGACTGCATTCCCGCATGACATGAGTCCATCGTCTATATTTCATTCTTATTTTGAAGGCACATTGCATCTTATGGGTTATGCGAAAGTCTGCTTGAGTGTGACGCTTCATTTTCATGTAACTCATGCAATGTTGCAAGTGACATTTTCTGAAAGCAGGATCATTATGATATTTTCTGGTGATGTATTGCTTCTGCTTCAAGTTGAAATCGGCATTTGTCGCATATTTTCTGGTGATGTATTGCTTCTGCTTCAAGTTGAAATCGGCATTTGTCGCATATTTTCTGGTGATGTATTGCTTCTGCTTCAAGTTGAAATCGTCATTTGTCGCATATTTTCTTGTGATGTATTGCTTCTGCTTCAAGTTAAAAACGTAATTTGTCGCATATTTTCTTGTGATGTATTGCTTCTGCTTCAAGTTAAAAACTTCATTTGTCGCATATTTTCTTGTGATGTATTGCTTGTGCTTCAAGTTGAAATCGGCATTTATCGCATATTTTCTGGTGATGTATTGCTTCTTCTTCAAGTTAAAAATGGCATTTGTCGCACTTTTGCTGGTTGTGTATTGCTTCTGCTTTAACTTGAAACCTGCATCTGTTGCATATTTTCTGGTGATGTATTGCTTCTGCGTTAACTTGAAACCTGCATCTGTTGCATATTTCCTGGTGATGTATTGCTTCTTCTTCAAGTTAAAATTGGAATCTGTCGCATATTTGCTAGTTGTGTATTGCTTCTGCTTCAAGTTGAAATTGGCATCTGTCGCATATTTACGAATGATATATTGCTTCTGCTTCAACTTAAAATCAGCATCTGCTCTGTATCGGCTGGTGATGTATGCTCTCTTCTTATTGGTGACAGACATCTTTGTAGCCTTGAAACCACGCCTTCTTTCATTTCTGTGTCTTGTCTTCAGTTTTTGTTGTTGCTGTGCATTTAATTTGGAAAATGCCTTACTGTCCTTCCATATGCCCTGTGAGGATTTTGCATCAAGTGACCTTGGAGAATGCTTGCTGGCTGGGAATCCAGTGTGTGTTGCATCTTTGGTCATCTGTGTCACTTTGTTCTCCACATGCTTTCCATTATGTGGTTTGTCAGATTGCATCGGTGGGGACAGCAAACCATCTGACAGACGTCTTGCACGATGAAATGAGACTGGCATGAAGTCATACTGCAGTCCATCAATAGGGCCTCTGGTGTCTATAAGGAGCAATTCATACAAATTATAAATCCTTGCCCCCATATCACTCAAATGTGTAAAAGTGATCATAACAGCTTTTCCTTTTCCAGTGGCAGGAAGTCCATCCTTATTTCGACTATGAGAATCAAACAGTCCATATCTCCCAGACTTGTCTCTGAACAATGCAATGCAATATGGCACTATTATAAAAAGTGCATGTGTAACATCTGCATTGAGGCACTGTAGTCTTGTGGAGAGGTCAACAAACCAACCTTGGTTGTCACTGTCTACCGTGGCTCTCACACATCCCGATAACACTGGAGATTTAACAACATTATATTCATATTTTTCCGTGTTGACTCTGAGGGGCACTTCTTCCATTGTCAAGTGTTGGTGCTGATAGACATTTCTTCGTTTTAACTGTTGTATTGTTGTGCCATACAAGTTGTTGCCCTTCTTCAGTATTTGATCAAGATCATCCTTCCTCACATCATCAAGCTCACTGTGGTATGCCAAAAATGTCAGAGCCATGCATGTACACTGTTTGTTCCTTAAACTTCCATATTCATGATGACCCTGATGAAATGATGCCTGCACAGATATCTCACTTGGTACGCATGGTTCTTGCATGTCATGGTTTTCAGAAGTGCCCATTACACTGTCAGTGTGCTCTTGAACTTGACACTTAGTTGAACATGGGAATGACACCACAGGTTCACTATGTACCTCCTTGGCACATTCACTCTCACAAACCTCCATTTCCACTATGCTGCTGTGGGGCTCCGGATCCCAAAAACGTGGGTCTGAAAGTTGCAGTTTAGTCCAGCGTATCTTTGCAGCTTTAGATCTCTTTCCTTTAGTTGGCATGATGATAATCACACAGCTCTAATTTTACCACATGACAGGAGGCTTCACATTTGCATAACTCTCTTTACTGAAAATCTCCAGCAGCACAGAAACACAACAACCAATCTGAAAAAAGTCAGTAGGTGTACAAAAGGCCCTGTCTATGACATCACTTCCTCTTTCTTTGCTGCTCCAGCCTGGCACAGGTCAGAGTATTTTGCCTCTCCTGATTACTTTTCATTCTTCAAACGGTCGTATTTTAATAACTGTAAATCCTACAGTGAAGAGCTTTATATTGTGAGAATCACAAGACCCAGACCTACATTTTGATGCAATGTATTTTTTTGAAATATTAAAAATTAAAGCACAGTCGCGGTTTAGTTTCAATGAATGCCAATGGACGGCGTGAGTTGCAAACAAATGGTCATATTGTGAAAATTATCAGCACTATGGCTTAGCCGTGGCAGCAGGGATAGCTGAACGTTTTGATGTAAGATTTGTGTAGGTGGGCAGAGTAACTGTGTGGAATGTTTGGAGTAAGTAAAAATCGTAAACATTACACTAACCAATTGATTGATCAAATTTAAGAAGTGCACATGGCAAGCTTTAAAGAGTGAGAAATGCATTTTTCACTTTTATTTATTTATATAGCACATTTAATTGCAACGTTGTTTCCCAAAGTGCTTCACAGTTACATTAAAACATACATTTATAAAAACATTAGCAGGTGCAAAAGGCCCTGTCTATGACATCACTTGCTGCTGCAGCCTGGCACAGGTCAGAGTATTTTTGCGGTTGCCATCTTCAAACGGTCGTATTTTGAAAACTATAAATCCTACAGTGAAGAGCTTTATATTGTGAGAATCACAAGACCCAGACCTACATTTTGATGTATAGTATGTCTCTGAGATATTAACAATGAAGGCACAGTTGCAGTTTAGAAATTGCCCTTCAAATGTGAGCTTTGCAGAGTGGAGGTTCAATGAATGTCAATGGACTCCGTGAGTTGCAAACAAATGGTCATATTGTGAAAACTATCAGGACTATGGCTTAGCCGTGGACATTTGTAGTGGCAGCAGGGATAGCTGAACGTTTTCATATAAGATTTGTGTAGGTGGGCCTGGAAATGAGGGAGAGGTGGCAGTTTAGAAATCGTGTCCTGATTTTTCAGCTTTTGCCAGCTCCCACTCTAGCTTTGCCATTCATTCCTATGGGACAACTTCCGCCACAAGAAGGACGATATTCCGTGAACCATTCGGCGAAACGTTCCACAAAGTAATAGCAATCCGATCGGGAACAATCTGCACGTTTTGGTAAATTTTTGTCTATGTAGTGTAAAAACTGTGGGAGGAGTTAGGGTGGCAAATTTGGCTATAATAAGAATAATAAGAACTAGAAAAGCTACAATTTCTGGGGAAATTGTGTGAAGTGTTCTTGCCTCCACCAGTAGTCTACAACTGGAGTGGGCGGAGTAACTGTTATTTTTTATTTATATAGCACATTTAATTGCAACGTTGTTGCCCAAAGTGCTTCACGGTTACATAAAAACATACAGTTATACAAACCATTAGCAGGTGCAAAAGGCCCTGTCTATGACATCACTTGCTGCTGCAGCCTTGCACAGGTCAGAGTATTTTGGCGGTTGCCATCTTCAAACGGTCGTATTTTAAAAACTATAAATCCTACAACAAAGAGCTTTATATTGTGAGAATCAAAAGACCCAGACCTACATATTGATGTATAGTATGTCTCTGAGATATTAACAATGAAGGCACAGTCGCAGTTTAGAAATTGCCCTTCAAGTGTGTGCTTTGCAGAGTGGAGTTTCAATGAATGTCAATGGATGGCGTGAGTTGCAAACAAATGGTCATATTGTGAAAACTATCAGGACTATGGCTTAGCTGTGGACATTTTTAGTGGCAGCAGGGATAGCTGAACATTTTGATATAAGATTTGTGTAGGTGGGCCTGAAAATGAGGGAGTGGTGGCAGTTTAGAAATCATGTCCTGATTTTTCAGCTTTTGCCAGCTCCCACTCTAGCTTTGCCATACATTCCTATGGGACAAATTTCGCCACAAGAATGACGATATTCCGAGAACCATTCACCAAAACGTTCCACAAAGTAATAGCAATCCGATCGGGAACAATCTGCACGTTTTGGTATATTTTTGTCTATGTAGTGTAAAAACTGTGGGAGGAGTTAGGGTGGCAAATTTGGCTATAATAAGAATAATAATAATAATATATATGTGAGATAACATTAAGTGGTCTTGCTATGCAAGAACACTTAATAATAATAATAACTAGAAAAGCTACAATTTCTGGGGAAATTGTGTGAAGTGTTCTTGCCTCCATCAGTAGTCTACAACTGGAGTGAGCGGAGTAACTGTTATTTATTTATATAGCACATTTAATTGCAATGTTGTTGCCCAAAGTGCTTCACAGTTACATTAAAACATACAGTTATAAAAAATTAGCAGGTGTAAAAGGCTTTGTCTATGACATCACTTGCTGCTGCAGCCTTGCACAGGTCAGAGTATTTTGGCGGTTGCCATCTTCAAACGGTCGTATTTTAAAAACTATAATTCCTACAGTGAAGAGCTTTATATTGTGAGAATCACAAGACCCAGACCTACATTTTGATGTATAGTATGTCTCTGAGATATTAACAATGAAGGCACAGTCGCAGTTTAGAAATTGCCCTTCAAATGTGAGCTTTGCAGAGTGGAGTTTCAATGAATGTCAATGGAAGGCGTGAGTTGCAAACAAATGGTCATATTGTGAAAACTATAAGGACTATGGCTTAGCCGTGGACATTTCTAGTGGCAGCAGGGATAGCTGAACGTTTTGATATAAGATTTGTGTAGGTGGGCCTGAAAATGAGGGAGTGGTGGCAGTTTAGAAATCATGTCCTGATTTTTCAGCTTTTGCCAGCTCCCACTCTAGCTTTGCCATTCATTCCTATGGGACAAATTTCGCCACAAGAACGACGATATTCCGTGAACCATTCGGCGAAACGTTCCACAAAGTAATAGCAATCCGATCGGGAACAATCTGCACGTTTTGGTATATTTTTGTCTATGTAGTGTAAAAACTGTGGGAGGAGTTAGGGTGGCAAATTTGGCTATAATAAGAATAATAAGAATAACTAGAAAAGCTACAATTTCTGGGGAAATTGTGTGAAGTGTTCTTGCCTCCATCAGTAGTCTACAACTAGAGTGGGCGGAGTAACTGTTAGTATTTATTTATATAGCACATTTAATTGCAATGTTGTTGCCCAAAGTGCTTCACAGTTACATTAAAACATACAGTTATAAAAAAATTAGCAGGTGTAAAAGGCTTTGTCTATGACATCACTTGCTGCTGCAGCCTTGCACAGGTCAGAGTATTTTGGCGGTTGCCATCTTCAAACGGTCGTATTTTAAAAACTATAATTCCTACAGTGAAGAGCTTTATATTGTGAGAATCACAAGACCCAGACCTACATTTTGATGTATAGTATGTCTCTGAGATATTAACAATGAAGGCACAGTCGCAGTTTAGAAATTGCCCTTCAAATGTGAGCTTTGCAGAGTGGAGTTTCAATGAATGTCAATGGAAGGCGTGAGTTGCAAACAAATGGTCATATTGTGAAAACTATAAGGACTATGGCTTAGCCGTGGACATTTCTAGTGGCAGCAGGGATAGCTGAACGTTTTGATATAAGATTTGTGTAGGTGGGCCTGAAAATGAGGGAGTGGTGGCAGTTTAGAAATCATGTCCTGATTTTTCAGCTTTTGCCAGCTCCCACTCTAGCTTTGCCATTCATTCCTATGGGACAAATTTCGCCACAAGAACGACGATATTCCGTGAACCATTCGGCGAAACGTTCCACAAAGTAATAGCAATCCGATCGGGAACAATCTGCACGCTTTGGTATATTTTTGTCTATGTAGTGTAAAAACTGTGGGAGGAGTTAGGGTGGCAAATTTGGCTATAATAAGAATAATAAGAATAATAAGAATAATAATAATAATATATATGTGAGATAACATTAAGTGGTCTTGCTATGCAAGAACACTTAACTAGAAAAGCTACAATTTCTGGGGAAATTGTGTGAAATGTTCTTGCCTCCACCAGTAGTCTACAACTGGAGTGGGCGGAGTAACTGTTATCATTTATATAGCACATTTAATTGCAACGTTGTTGCCCAAAGTGCTTCACAGTTACATTAAAACATACAGTTATACAAACCATTAGCAGGTGCAAAAGGCCCTGTCTATGACATCACTTGCTGCAGCAGCCTTGCACAGGTCAGAGTATTTTTGCGGTTGCAATCTTCAACCGGTCGTATTTTAAAAACTATAAATCCTACCGTGAAGAGCTTTATATTGTGAGAATCACAAGTCCCAGACCTACATTTTGATGTATAGTAAGTCTCTGAGATATTAACAATGAAGGCACAGTAGCAGTTTAGAAATTGCCCTTCAAATGTGAGCTTTGCAGAGTGGAGTTTCAATGAATGTCAATGGAAGGCGTGAGTTGCAAACAAATGGTCATATTGTGAAAACTATCAGGACTATGGCTTAGCCGTGGACATTTCTAGTGGCAGCAGGGATAGCTGAACGTTTTGATATAAGATTTGTGTAGGTGGGCCTGAAAATGAGGGAGTGGTGGCAGTTTAGAAATCATGTCCTGATTTTTCCGCTTTTGCCAGCTCCCACTCTAGCTTTGCCATTCATTCCTATGGGACAAATTTCGCCACAAGAACGACGATATTCCGTGAACCATTCGGCGAAACGTTCCACAAAGTAATAGCAATCCGATCGGGAACAATCTGCACGTTTTGGTATATTTTTGTCTATGTAGTGTAAAAACTGTGGGAGGAGTTAGGGTGGCAAATTTGGCTATAATAAGAATAATAAGAACTAGAAAAGCTACAATTTCTGGGGAAATTGTGTGAAGTGTTCTTGCCTCCACCATAGTCTACAACTGGAGTGGGCGGAGTAACTGTTATCATTTATATAGCACATTTAATTGCAACATTGTTGCCCAAAGTGCTTCACAGTTACATTAAAACATACAGTTATAAAAACATTAGCAGGTGTAAAAGGCTTTGTCTATGACATCACTTGCTGCTGCAGCCTGGCACAGGTCAGAGTATTTTTGCGGTTGCCATCTTCAAACGGTCATATTTTAAAAACTATAAATACTACAGCGAAGAGCTTTATATTGTGAGAATCACAAGACCCAGACCTACATGTCGATGCATAGTATGTATCTGCAATATTAACAATGCAGGCACAGTCGCAGTTTAGAAATTGCCCTTCAAATGTGAGCTTTGCAGAGTGGAGTTTCAATGAATGTCAATGGACGGCGTGATTTGCAAACAAATGGTCATATTGTGAAAACTATTCGGACTATGGCTTAGCCGTGGACATTTTTAGTGACACCGCGGATAGCTGAACGTTTTGATATAAGATTTGTGTAGGTGGGCCTGAAAATGAGGGAGTGGTGGCAGTTTAGAAATCATGTCCTGATTTTTCAGCTTTTGCCAGCTCCCACTCTAGCTTTGCCATTCATTCCTATGGGACAAATTTCGCCACAAGAACGACGATATTCCGTGAACCATTCGGCGAAACGTTCCACAAAGTAATAGCAATCCGATCGGGCACAATCTGCACGTTTTGGTAAATTTTGGTCTATGTAGTGTAAAAACTGTGGGAGGAGTTAGGGTGGCAAATTTGGCTATAATAAGAATAAGAATAATATATATGTGAGATAACATTAAGTGGTCTTGCTATGCAAGAACACTTAATAATAATAATAATAATATATATGTGAGATAACATTAAGTGGTCTTGCTATGCAAGAACACTTAATAATATATATGTGAGATAACATTAAGTGGTCTTGCTATGCAAGAACACTTAATAATAATAATAATAATAATATATATGTGAGATAACATTAAGTGGTCTTGCTATGCAAGAACACTTAATAATATATATGTGAGATAACATTAAGTGGTCTTGCTATGCAAGAACACTTAATAAACACAGGTTACTGGCTATGGGAGGGATAATGTATAATAAACACAGGTTACTTGCTATGGGGATAATGTATAATAAACACAGGTTACTGGCTATGGAGGGATAATGTATAATAAAAACAGGTTACTGGCTATGGGAGGATAATGTATAATAAACACAGGTTACTGGCTATGGGGGGATAATGTATAATAAACACAGGTTACTGGCTATGGGAGGATAATGTATAATAAACACAGGTTACTGGCTATGGGAAATTAATGTATAATAAACACAGGTTACTGGCTATGGGGGGATAATCTATAATAAGCACAGGTTACTGGCTATGGGAGGATAATGTATAATAAACACAGGTTACTGGCTATGGGAGGGATAATGTATAATAAACACAGGTTACTGGCTATGGGGGATAATGTATAATAAACACAGGTTACTGGCTATGGGGAGGATAATGTATAATAAACACAGGTTACTGGCTATGGGGGGATAATGTATAATAAACACAGGTTACTGGTTGTGGGGGGATAATGTATAATCAACACAGGTTACTAGCTATGGGGGAGATAATGTATAATAAGCACAGGTTACTGGCTATGGGGGGATAATGTATAATAAGCACAGGTTACTGGCTATGGGAGGGATAATGTATAATAAACACAGGTTACTGGCTATGGGGGGATAATGTATAATAAACACAGATTACTGGCTATGTAGGGATAATGGATAATAAACATAGGTTACTGGCTATGGGAGGATAATGGATAATAAACACAGGTTATTGGCTATGGGGGGATAATGTATAATAAACACAGGTTACTGGCTATGGGGAGGATAATGTATAATAAACACAGGTTACTGGCTATGGGGGGGATAATGTATAATAAGCACAGGTTACTGGCTATGGGAGGATAATTTATAATAAACACAGGTTACT
Source organism: Pelobates fuscus (assembly GCF_036172605.1). NCBI lineage: Eukaryota > Metazoa > Chordata > Amphibia > Anura > Pelobatidae > Pelobates > Pelobates fuscus. The sequence goes on along the minus strand of NC_086317.1, from coordinate 433,164,613 downwards.
GGCTATGGGAGGGATAATGTATAATAAACACAGGTTACTGGCTATGGGGGATAATGTATAATAAACACAGGTTACTGGCTATGGGGGGATAATGTATAATAAACACAGTTTACTGGCTATGGGGGGATAATGTATAATAAACACAGGTTACTGGTTGTGTTGGGATAATGTATAATAAACACTGATTACTGGCTATGGGGGAGATAATGTATAATAAGCACAGGTTACTGGCTATGAGGGGGATAATGTATAATAAACACAGATTACTGGCTATGTAGGGATAATGGATAATAAACATAGGTTACTGGCTATGGGAGGATAATGGATAATAAACACAGGTTATTGGCTATGGGGGGATAATGTATAATAAACACAGGTTACTGGCTATGGGAGGGATAATGTATAATAAACACAGGTTACTGGCTATGGGGGATAATGTATAATAAACACAGGTTACTGGCTATGGGGAGGATAATGTATAATAAACACAGGTTACTGGCTATGGGGGGATAATGTATAATAAACACAGGTTACTGGTTGTGGGGGGATAATGTATAATCAACACAGGTTACTAGCTATGGGGGAGATAATGTATAATAAGCACAGGTTACTGGCTATGGGGGGATAATGTATAATAAGCACAGGTTACTGGCTATGGGAGGGATAATGTATAATAAACACAGGTTACTGGCTATGGGGGGATAATGTATAATAAACACAGATTACTGGCTATGTAGGGATAATGGATAATAAACATAGGTTACTGGCTATGGGAGGATAATGGATAATAAACACAGGTTATTGGCTATGGGGGGATAATGTATAATAAACACAGGTTACTGGCTATGGGGAGGATAATGTATAATAAACACAGGTTACTGGCTATGGGGGGGATAATGTATAATAAGCACAGGTTACTGGCTATGGGAGGATAATTTATAATAAACACAGGTTACTGGCTATGGGAGGGATAATGTATAATAAACACAGGTTACTGGCTATGGGGGATAATGTATAATAAACACATGTTACTGGCTATGGGGAGGATAATGTATAATAAACACAGGTTACTGGCTATGGGAGGATAATGTATAATAAACACAGGTTACTGGCTATGGGGGATATTGTATAATAAACACAGGTTACTGACTATGGGGAGGATAATGTATAATAAACACAGTACTGGCTATGTGGGTATAATGTATAATAAACACAGGTTACTGGTTGTGGGGGGATAATGTATAATACACACAGGTTACTGGTTGTGTTGGGATAATGTATAATAAACACAGATTACTGGCTATGGGGGAGATAATGTATAATAATCACAGGCTACTGGCTATGAGGGGGTAATGTATAATAAACACAGGTTACTGGCTATGGGGGGATAATGTATAATAAACACAGGTTACTGTTTGTGGGGGGATAATGTATAATAAACACAGGTTACTGGTTGTGTTGGGATAATGCATAATAAACACAGATTACTGGCTATGGGGGAGATAATGTATAATAAACACAGGTTACTGGCTATGGGGGGATAATGTATAATAAACACAGTTTACTGGCTATGGGGGGATAATGTATAATAAACACAGGTTACTGGTTGTGTTGGGATAATGTATAATAAACACTGATTACTGGCTATGGGGGAGATAATGTATAATAAGCACAGGTTACTGGCTATGAGGGGGGTAATGTATAATAAACACAGGTTACTGGCTATGGGGGAGATAGTGTATAATAAGCACAGGTTACTGGCTGTGGGGGGATAATGTATAATAAACACAGGCTACTGGCTATGGGGGGATAATGTATAATAAACACAGGTTACTGGCTGTGGGGAGATAATGTATAATAATGTCCTCTTCAACCTATTGTTCCTGTAAGTTTATTTGTAATTGTCCTATCTATAGTTAAATCCCTTCTCATAATATTGTAAAGCGCTACGGAATCTGTTGGCGCTATATAAATTGCAATAATAATAATAATAATAATAATAAACACGTTACTGGCTATGGGAAGATAACGTATAATAAACTCAGGTTACTGGCTATGGAGGATAATGTATAATAAACAGAAAAAATAAAAAATAATAAAAAAATAAAAAATAAATGCAGCTTCAGAATTAATCTAAATTGTATGCTGTCTAGAAGGTGGGAGGGTCTGGGAGGGAGTGTCTGCTGCTGATTGGCTGGAATGTGTCTGCTGACTGAGTGGTACAGGGTCAAAGTTTACTCAATGATGACTAATAGGGGGCGGACCGAACATCGCATATGTTCGCCATCCGTGGCGAACTCGAACACGCTACTATTCGCCAGCGAACTGTTCGGGACATCAGTATACTGCATTCAACCAAAGGACTCTGATTTACTAAATGTCTATTTAACCTGATTTCATTATACTTTCATATTCTGTTTATCTCTGTTCTATCATATATTGTTTGTCTCTTTCCTATAATTTATCTTATAAATCGTTCCTCTCTTATTATACCTGGATCCTGATGAGCTACTTGGGGCATATTTCCTATCTGCTTATTTCTCCTGGGGCATATTGACTTATTTCTTTATTTCTATAACCACTCCTTCTTCCTCCTAACCTATTATTTCACGTATAGGTTTTCCTCTTACTCTGTACTTATAATCCTGTTTATAGGTTCTGCTTTCTCGCTTGGTCTTTATTGTTCCTTTTCCCTTTATATCCTGTTACTCTTATTGTTTCCTAGTCTAAACATGCCCAAAGTTCAAAATAAAGAACCTCAAGTAAACCCTGGCATAAGTCTCCTCTCTGCTCAGAAACATGAGAATACCTCCATAATATCTCCAAGTACACTTTGTAACAAAATTAGAAGCAGCAACTAAGCTAATTTCTACAACACTTATATAAACTCCTGAAGACACCATCACCTAGGAATGTAACACCTGAGTGGGTGCGGGCTTATTTGCAAACAATAGCAAACACCTAACTAATTAAATCAAATGCTTACCAATTACCAACAGGAAATAGAACCTTGTGCAATCTAAAACCTTTTTCCAAGAGATGACTCTTACCTGTAAAAGTAAAAAGAAAAATCTTAAAAAAATATTGGACAGTTGAAGAATCAATAAAAAAAACTCTCCAGAATATCTCCAGGTACACTTTGGAGCAGCACTTAGAAGCAGCAACCAACATGTATTGCAATTATCTTGTTGATCCATTATAATGATACCTTTTGCAATGTTTTTTTTTTCTGTAATACTTACAACACACTTTAAAAATAAAGAATTGAAAAAAAAAAAAAATGAAAACCATAATGTCCATGTCAGGGCATGTTTCCCCCAGTTACACCAAGCATTGATAAAGTACAGAGTGAGGCAAGCTGCTATTGAAGCCTGGAAAAAAATCCCTGCAGTCAGCTCAGTGTGATCAGAGATCTGTTCTCTCCTTTCCATCTCTGGTTGCTAGAGTGCACCTGTGAAGTTTGACCTACAAACGTTGCTGTTGACTGTGGGAAGAGAAGGGGCTGCAATGTATAGTCTCTCTGCAGAGATGGTCATGGTAAAAATGGGGCCCTGGCAGAAATGTATGTTTCTCTGCACAGTAAAATTAGCACGAAAGCAAAAGGGAAGTTAAGTGGAAAAGCAAACATAAATTAAACTTTGGTGTACATGTTGGTTTAAAGGAAGGGATTAACTGTGTTAAGGCCCCAAATACATGTACAATTAGTTTAGATCACAAATTATTTATGTTTATTATTTGTTATTTATATGAATATGAACTAAACAAAACTAACAAACACACTGTATTTGCTAATGAGGTTAGTAGACAAGCTGTTAATTGCTCATGCGTACTCCCTTAATGTGGCTTAAAATGTGATTTTATGAATTTTATGTTTTTCTAAATCGTTATATAAATAGTCTTACTTTATTAAATAAAAAATAAAGATTGCAGCATCTCACAGTTCCACTAAAATGAAAAACAAACAATTCTGACAGCTTCTAATACGCTCAGCTACTTCATATTTAAATAAGGAAATAAAAATTTCAAGAGAGTGCTAAAATATAAGAAATGTGAAATGATCAGTAAAATGGACCTTGCTCTTTACATGTGAGAACAAGAAATACTGCAGAAATAGAGAAAATGGTTTATTGTAAATATGTACATAACATATATTTCGAATCCCAAATGGAATCCTTGTGTTGCAGAAGTGCATCTCCCATGATGATTTGCCAGTCTTCAGACTAGCAAAGGATCATAGGTATCGGAATTCCACAGCAGGTAGATCTCTGCCAAATGGCCATGACTGCTGACAAAGTTTTAGCTAAAAGTCTACAGAGCACTTTGTTTAGTACTACAGATTAGGCTAGTGCTCAAATTATCCGTTATTTTGTTGCTTTTTTTATGCGTATTAAACATTCTAATATGTTATATAATATTAGTAATAACATTAGTATTAATAATAACAATAACAACAGATTTGTATGGCATGTAGATGCTATTGCCGATTCTCCTGTTTGGATTTATATCTTGTGATAGGTATTCAATACTTTGTATTTCATCATGTGGGGTTTTCATTGGAACTTTTTTTTTTTCATGCAAATCTGTGTTGCTTTTTCCATCTACATTTGATCTGACTCCTGCAAATCTGAGAGCCTTTCACTGAGGAGGTATCGTATTTTTTATTGCCTTGCATTTATTTCTAGACATGTGCAATTCGTTTCGGTCCGAATATGTATTTGGACGAATTTCGGACAATTCGGACATTCAGGTACTTCCGAAGTTCCGAAGTGTCAAAGTGCCGAAGTTGCCGAAGTTGCCGAAGTTCCGAAGTTCCGAAGTGCTGAAGTGTCAAAGTGCCGAAGTGCCGAAGTTCTGAAGCACAGTATTGCCTAAGTACTAATAAACTTACCCAGTGAAAGAAGAAAAATTTTACATTGTAAATAATTTTAAATAAAAAGTATACAAACATAGCCAGGATTCAGCTGTAAGCATTTGCAACACTTACAACAATCAAGTAACACACATTCATATAAAATGTAAGTTACTTGGCCAGTCAATGTAATGACAGCAATGAATAAGTAGATAACTCCCTAGTTCCCATGGTATTAGGGAGCTATCTACTAAAAGGCTGAAATACCTAAATTGGTCTTTCAGCCAAATTTACTAATGCTAAGTAAAGATTACTTAGTACTAGTAAATTATGCCCCTACTCGCTATACCACGAGTAGGGGCATGTCTATTAAACAGCCTGTGGCTGCTCACTGTAAAAAAAATAAAATAATAAGTTCCCCCCTCCCGAGCCCCTGGCCCCCACCCCTGAGCGGTGGGTGGGGGCCCTTATGTAAAAATGGGGGGGGGACTTATTGTCCTCCCCCCGGGCCCCCACCCCTGAGCGGTGGGTGGGGGCCCTAAATCAGAATAAGGGGGGGACCTAATGTCCTCCCCCCGGCCCCCACCCCTGAGCAGTGGGTGGGGGCCCTAAGTTATAATAAGGGGGGGGACCTAATGTCCTCCCCCTTGGCCCCCACCCCTGAGCGGTGGGTGGCGGCCCTAAATTATAATAAGGGGGGACCTAATGTCCTCCCCCCTGGCCCCCACCCCTGAGCAGTGGGTGGGGGTCCTACAGTAACATAAGGGGGGGACCTAATGTCCTTCCCCCTGGCCCCCACCCCTGAGTGGCGGGTGGGGGCCCTAAATTGAAATAAGGGGGGGTCCTAGTGTCCTCCCCCTGGCCCCCACCCCTCAGCGGTGGGTGGGGGCCCTAAATTATAATAAGGGGGGACCTAATGTCCTCCCCCTGGCCCCCACCCCTCGGGTGGCGGGTGGGGGCCCTAAATTGAAATAAGGGGGGGGACCTAGTGTCCTCCCCCTGGCCCCCACCCCTGAGCGGTGGGTGGGGGTCCTACAGTAACATAAGGGGGGACCTAATGTCCTCCCCCTGGCCCCCACCCCTCTGCGGCGGGTGGGGGCCCTAAATACTAATAAGGGGGGACCTAAGGTCCTCCCCCCTGGCCCCCACCCCTGAGCGGCGGGTGGGGCCCCTAAAAAAAATCCCCCCCAGGTTCCCCCCTCCCCCCAATAAAAATGATCCCCCTACCTACCCCCCTCACCCTAAAAACTAAAGAGGGGGGGAACTTCAACTAAGTACCTGTAAAAAAAAAAAAAACTTACCATTCAATGTTTTCTTTATTCTAAAATCTTCTGTTTTCAGCCCCAAAAAAGGCCAAATAAAAAACCATATTAACCGCCACAATTATAAAAACAAACAAACAAAAAAACAAGCGCAAAATCCTTCTTCACCCGGCGAAGGCTCCACGCAGACTGAGCTCTGCAGGGCGGGGAAGGCTTATAAAGCCTTGCCCCACCCTGCAAATAGGCTCAGAGCACTCTGATTGGTGGGTTTAAACCATCCAATCAGAGTGCTCTGATAGGTAAATGAAGAGACTGACAGGCAAGTCTCTATATTTACCTGTCACAGCACTCTGATTGGTTGGTTTGAAATCCACCAATCAGAGTGCTCTGTGTCATTTTACACAGCGTGGGAAAGTTCTTTGCAATTAGGTCCCCCCCTTATTTTACTGTAGGGCCCCCACCCACCGCTCAGGGGTGGGGGCCAGGGGGGAGGACATAAGGTCCCCCCCTTATTCTGATTTAGGGCCCCACCCGCCGCTCAGGGTTGGGGGCCAGGGGGAGGACAATACGTCCCCCCCATCATTTATGTTAGGGACCCCACCCGCCACTCAGGGGTGGGAGCCGGGGGGGGTGCTATATTTTTTTTTAAAACAGTGAGCAGCCACAGGCTGCTCACTGTTTACTAGACATGCCCCTACTTGCGGTATAGTGAGTAGGGGCAAAATTTACTAATACTAAGTAATTTTTACTTAGTATTAGTAAATTTGTCTGAAAGACCAATTTAGGTCTTTCAGCCTTTTGGTAGATAACTCCCTAATACCATGGGAATTAGGGAGTTATCTACCAAGTGGCTGCAAGAGAAGTCCCGAGGTGCCGAAGTCCCGAAATGCCGAAGTTGCCGAAGTTCCAAAGTGCTGAAGTGCCGAAGTTCCGAAGTTGCTGAATTTCTGAAGTGTCGAAGTTCTGAAGTGCCGAAGTGCCGAATTCTTGAAGTGCCAAATTGCCGAAGTCCCAAATAACAAAAATCCCAAATTTCGGAATGCCGAACCGAACCGAAATTTTTTCTCATGCACATGCCTATTCATTTCTATACTTACTTTACAGTGAGAGTTGCCTATATATTGTGTCTGTCTAGTGTATTTGAGAACTTCATAGTAATTAATACCTTGCAGTGAATCCACACGGACAGACAGACAGATATACAGACAGACAGACAGACATGCACAGGCAAATACATAGATTGATTGGCTTGCATTAAAAAAGCTAGTTTGAAATAGTTTGAAGTAGCCTTCTAAAACACAATTTAAAATGCAGAGGAGGTGGCTCCTCTGTGACAAACTACAAAACAAGGGTTGAGTGATTTTCTGTAGTTTTTGCTTATTCAAGACCTAGGCATTAACTGATTGCCTGTTTAGTTTGCAAAAATCCAGATTTAGATTTTTTTATTTTTACATAATGAGGTGACACATGCTAAATTGGATGGACTGCATCCAGGCTTCTTCCAGACCGGAGAAGTGCAACATCCCAGCACACACCATGAATATCATACTGCAGGTCTATTTGGATTAAACAAGCAATATTTCAGCTCTAAAATTACATCTTCTCAAGACTCACAAATCACACATTTACATTACATTGTAATAGGTACACAACATACCCGCATTGACAGAATCTCCATGGCATTGTATCAAACAAGAAATAAGATCAGGACACGTTGTTATAACAATAATAAACCATTTAAATTTTACACATAATTACTAAAACTCAGTTCTGTTGTGTTTCTTGTTGAGATTTCTGCACTGAGTATAAATCTAGCAATCCAAGTAAAACTTATAGTAGAGATGTCACGAATAGTTCGCTGGCGAATAGTTCCTGGCGAACATAGCTTGTTCGCGTTCACCACGGATGGCGAACATTTGCAATGTTCGGTCCGCCCCCTATTCATCATCATTGAGTAAACTTTGACCCTGTACCTCACAGTCAGCAGACACATTCCAACCAATCAGCAGCAGACCCTCCCTCCCAGACCCTCCCACCTCCTGGACAGCATCCATTTTAGATTTATTCGGAAGCTGCATTATTTTTTTATTTTTTTTTATTTTTTTTTAGACAGAAGTGTGTTATATTTGAGCATGCTAGGCTGAACGTGCGTATATCATGGCTACTTGCACTGAGGGTATGAGTATATAGCAGTACATTGTTGTGAAAGATGGCTGTCATGTTTAGGGTGTAGCTTGCACGTTATCAACTGTGCATTTATATCAGCAGCTCCACCATTAGTTATAAATCAAGTGTGAGTCGCCCCATGAGATAAGACTAGTGAATAACATAATACGTGAATGGTTAAGGTAAAGGCATGTAAGGAACTATGACAATGAACTCTTTAGGAGGTGAAATAATGACATGTTTAAACGCTTGCTACTTTACGATTAGTTAATGTGCAGAGAGCAGTTCATGTGATCAAAGGCAAGGTGTGGAGGATTGGCTATAGTGGGACATGCTTGGCAGGCTGCTGTTTACTGCTTGTGCTCATCCGATCCCTTCTGGGCGCCAGGTGCAGACCCTAGGAGTCCATGATACCTGGAACAACAAAGGCAAGTCTCTGGCTGAGTGCCGGGTTCGCGGCTTGAGGTGGTGGAAGCTTATTTTGTCGGGTGGTCGGATCTGTCCCAGTGGTGCTTCACGTCCGGTGCGGGATTGTGGTGGCTTAAGGTGGAGGCGAGTGCTTGACGTATGGCAGGCTCTGCATTTCTGTTTGTGCCTCCGGTCCCGTCTTCGACGCCTTTTGCGTTGGTGGATTTTAATGGGGACTGCTTCGCTTAGCTGTGGTGGAGCTTGTTGGGGCTGTGGTGGAGCTTGTTGGGGCTTCCTGCTTGTTATTTGCTTCCAAAATTGATTAAAGAGTCTGTCCAGCTTAGACTCAATATCCTGCCATGCTTTGCTGGTACCAGGAGGACACGCGGCTGCCGCCATATTGGGAGAGTCGCAGATGAGTATGTCAGCCTGGGCGGCTGTGCTCTGTGCATCCATTAGCTCCAGACAGCCTCTCAGGGGTGGACCGGATAACCCCCACCGGTCCGAGGGGGGGGGGGTAACGGAGCTCCTGCCGGGAAGTAGCTGCTCCTGGGTATCCCAGGATTGGGAGATTGGCCGCCTCTCCTGCCCGGTGAGCACCAGGCTACACTTGCCACGCGGAGGTAAGTAAGACTCTGTCGAGTCGCTGACCACTATTAAGCATGTCTGGTCGGTCAGGTAGGAGGAACATTGCTGGGTCATCCCCTTCTTGTTGATTCGCTTGTTGATAGCTGCTTAAAGTGAGATATTGAGGGAGCTCACACAAAGTGCGTCTTTCCTCCATGACAGATAGGCCCTGCCCCCCAGAAGCTGCATTCTTAGTGAGAGGAGGTACAGTGCAGCTGCTGCTGATTTAATAGGGAAATCGATAGCTAGGCTAGTGTATTCAGTGTCCACTACAGTCCTGAAGGACTCATCTGATCTCTGCTGTAAGGACAGCACCCCAAAAAGCCCTTTTTAGGGCTAGAACATCAGTCTGCTATTTTTTTACCTGTGTAATCTAATTGCAGTTGCCTGCCTGCCAGCGTGTGTGTCAGGCTCACAGCGTATACTGTGCCCACTTGTCCAGTGCCACCACTCATATCTGGTGTCACAATAGCTTGCATTTAAAAAAAAACAAAACTTTTTTGACTGTGAAATAATAGCAGTCAGTTTCCTTCAAACATGTGCGTTTCAGGGGCTGCCAGGGCACAGTGTCACACCAGTGCAACTCATATCTGGTGTAACAGTATTGTACATTTAAATAACAAAAAAAAATTTTTTTGACTGTAATAGATTGAATAGCAGTTAGTTGTCTGCAAGCGTGTGTGTCAGGCCTACAGCGTCTACTCTGCCAACTTCTGCCAGTGCACAGTGCCACTCATATCTGTTGTCACAGTAGCTTGCACGCATAGTACCACTAATCGAAAAAAAAATGACAGGCAGAGGCAGGCCACCCCACAGGGGCCATTGTGGTCATGGTGCAGTGATTCCATTTGGCCCTAGAATAATGCCCAGTGTTCAGAGGCCACGTACCCTGAACTCGAAAAGTTCTGAGGACATAGTTGACTGACTAACACAGGACACCCAATCTTCTACAGCTTCCGCTCGAAACCTTGACGCACCATCCTCCTCCAGCTTAGCTTCGGGCACCTCTCAAGTTACCACTCGCCCGCCTGCCGCCACCACCAACACTAGCACCACAGTCGCTTCACTTGATCAGTCAGAGGAGTTATTTACACATCAGTTGGAAGAAATGAGTGATGCGCAACCATTATTGCCAGAGGATGTAGATAACAGGGATATGTCTCAGTCAGGCAGCATTATACACATGGACCTACAGTGTGATGATGATGATGATGATGATGATGTTGTACCCGCTGCTGCTTCCTTTGCTGAGTTGTCAGATACAAGTGAAGCGGTTGATGATGACGATGCGTCCGTGGATGTCACGTGGGTGCCCGCTCGGGTAGAAGAAGAACAGGGCGAAAGTTCAGATGGGGAGACAGAGAGGAGGAGGAGGAGACGAGTTGGAAGCAGGGGGAGGTCGTCGCAAGGAGCTAGTGGCACAGTCAGACAGCATGCATCGGCACCCGGGGTCATCCAGACAGCACACCAATCAACACATGCTGTTGCCACCACCAGAATGCCGTCATTGCAGAGCTCAGCAGTGTGGCATTTTTTTGGTGTGTCTGCCTCTGACAACAGCGATGCCATTTGCGACCTGTGCCAAAAGAAACTGAGTCGTGGGAAGTCCAACACCCACCTAGGTACAACTGCATTGCGAAGGAATGCGTGGCTCTGCAGAGGAGTTGGTGACACCGCCACGACTTGCAGGCAGGCCTGCTGCCACCTCCTCTACTCCTCCTACTCCATCCTCTTCCATAACCTCCTCGGCTGAGTCCTCTTCTGCTGCTGCGTCTTGCTCCACATCAACGGCACCCCCCCAGCTCCCCAGGTACAATTCCACATCCCGGATACGGCAGTGTGACGCCGTCTTGGGGTTGACTTGCCTGAAAGCAGAGAGTCACACCGGACCAGCACTCCTGTCCGCCCTGACCGCACAGGTGGATCAGTGGCTGACTCCGCACCAACTGGAGATCGGCAAAGTGGTTTGTGACAACGGAAGAAATTTGTTGGCGGCATTGAATTTGTGCAAGTTGACACATGTGCCGTGCATGGCACATGTGTGTAATCTGATCGTACAACACTTTGTGCATAAGTACCCAGACTTACAGGATGTTCTGAAGCAGGCCAGGAAGGTGTGTGGCCATTTCAGGCATTCCTACTCGGCCATGGCGCACTTTTAAGATATCCAGCGGTGAAACAACATGCCAGTGAGGCGCTTCATTTTCGAGAGCCCGACACGTTGGAATTCAACACTCCTAATGTTCGACCGCCTGCTCCAACAAGAAAAAGCCGTTAACGACTATTTGTATGACCGGGGTGCTAGGACAGCCTCTGCGGAGCTGGGAAATTTTTTGCCACGTTACTGGACGCTCATGCGCAATGCCTGTAGGCTCATGCGTCCTTTTGAGGAGGTGACAAACTTAGTCAGTCGCACCGAAGACACCATCAGCGACATCATACCATTTGTTTTCTTCCTGGAGCGTGCCCTGCGAAGAGTGCTGGATCAGGCTGTAGATGAGCGTGAAGAGGGAGAGGAAGAGTTGTGGTCACCATCACCAAAACAACAAAACAACATGCCAGTGAGGCGCTTGATTTGCGACAGCCCGACACATTGGAATTCAACACTCCTAATGTTCGACCGCCTGCTCCAACAAGAAAAACCCGTTAACGACTATTTGCATGACCAGGGTGCTAGGACAGCCTCTGCGGAGCTGGGAATTTTTTGCCACGTTACTGGACGCTCATGCGCAATGCCTGTAGGCTCATGCGTCCTTTTGAGGAGGTGACAAACCTAGTCAGTCGCACCGAAGGCACCATCAGCGACATCATACTGTTTGTTTTCTTCCTGGAGTGTGCCCTGCGAAGAGTGCTGGATCAGGCCGTAGATGAGCGTGAAGAGGAAGAGTTGTGGTCACCATCACCACCAGAAACAACCTTATCAGCGTCGCTTGCTGGACCTGCGGCAACACTGGAAGAGGATTGTGAGGAAGAGGAGTCAGAGGAGGAATGTGGCTGTGAGGAGGAGGAGGAAGACTAACCGCAACAGGCATCCCAGGGTGCTCGTTGTCACATATCTGGTACCTGTGGTGTTGTACGTTGCTGGGGGAAGAACATACCTTCAGTGAGATCACAGAGGACGAGGAACGGGACATGAGTAGCTCAGCATCCAAACTTGTGCAAATGGGGTCTTTCATGCTGTCGTGCCTGTTGAGGGACCCTCGTATAAAAAGGCTGAAGGAGAATGACCTGTACTGGGTGTCCACGCTACTAGACCCCCGGTATAAGCAGAAAGTGCCTGAAATGTTACCGAATTACCGCAAGTCGGAAAGGATGCAGCAGTTCCAAAATAAATTAAAAAGTATGCTTTACACAGCGTATAAGGGTGATTTTACAGCACAACGGGAATCTAACAGGGGAAGAGGTGAAAGTAATCCTCCTCCTCCCACGACCACGCCGGCAAGGACAGGACGCTTTACAGACGTGTTGTTGATGGAGGATATGCAGAGCTTTTTAAGTCCTACGCATCGCCACAGCCCTTCGGGGTCCACCGTCAGAGAACGACTCGACCGACAGGTAGCAGACTACCTGGCCTTAACTGCAGATATCGACACTCTGAGGAGCGATGAACCCCTTGACTACTGGGTGTGCAGGCTTGACCTGTGGCTTGAGCTATCCCAATTTGCGATAGAACTTCTGGCCTGCCCCGCTTCAAGTGTCCTGTCAGAAAGGACCTTCAGTGCAGCAGGAGGTATTGTCACTGAGAAGAGAAGTCGCCTAGGTCAAAAAAGTCTAGATTACCTCACCTTTATTAAGATGAATGAGGGATGGATCCCGAAGGGACTGACAGTGGGCGATACATTCGCCTAAAAAAGGCCTGATGAGGGGACGTAACAGGGATTAAACTGATAAGAATAGTACTACTTAACACACCACTCCTATCTGGTGGCACATTAGATTACATGCGCAGTGCCCCAAATTTGAAGTAGGAGGACCAACCAAGCATCTTTTTCCATCTCCCGGTTCCTAAAATCGATGCCATATAGAGGTCCCCTGATAGGGGACGTAACAGGGATTAAACTGATAAGAATAGTACTACTTAACACACCACTCCTATCTGGTGGCACATTAGATTACACGCGCAGTTCCCCAAATTTGAAGTAGGAGGACCAACCAAGCATCTTTTTCCATCTCCCGGTTCCTAAAATCGATGCCATATACAGGTCCCGTGATAGGGGACATAACAGGGATTAAACTGATAGGAATAGTACTACTTAACACACCTTATAATAACGCAGAGAGAGGCAACGCAGAGAGAGGAGTCTGAAGAAGAGGAGTCAGAGGAGGAAGGTGGCTTTGAGGAGGTGGAAGACCAAACACAGCAGGTGTCCCAGGGGGCTTGTTGTCAGCTTTCGGGGACCCTTGGTGTTGTACGTGGCTGGGTGGAGGAAGAGACCTTCAATTACATCAGTGAGGACAAGGAATGGGACATGGCTAGCTTGGTATACAACCTTGTGCAAATGGGGAGTTTGCTGTTGTGCAAATGGACTGTTTGTGGTTGTTTGCGGTGCGTTAAACAGGGAGTTTGGTCTGTCACTGTGAAGCGGGCGTAACACTTGCACTTCCTGATCGATACAACATCATACCTGATGTTTTAAAGCACGTTATTCCAAACAATTTAGGAATGTTAGGTGATTTATGACCTTTATGGATTAAAACCAGACTCTGCATCAACTATGTAATTTTCCATGGGAGTTTTGCCATGGATCCCCCTCCGGCATTCCACAGTCCAGTTGTTAGTCCCCTTGAAACAACTTTTCCATCACTATTGTGGCCATAAAGAGTCCCTGTGGGTTTTAACATTTATCTGCCTATTGAAGTCTATGGCGATTCGCCCAGTTCGCCCGTTCGCAAACATTTGCGGAAATTCACGTTTGCCGTTCGCGAATGGAACATTTTATGTTCGCGACATCTCTAACTTATAGTCATTTTGTTATGAACTGAATTTGGACCGATCTTGAGATTGTTCAAATTCCCGAACTCCGAACTGAAATATAGCTGAATCACAAACCAAATTAAGCATACAATAGATAAACATGTTTGTTTTGATTCATGATTTAGATTTTTGCTTGTGGCACAAAAAAAATTAATAATACTGATTAAGGAAAAAAAAAGGAAAAAGGAGCAGTACAATTTTTCTATTGATTTATTTATTAATTTATTAAATTAAAAGTTGTGATCCCATGCATTCTCTTGTCTCTCCCGTCATTCGGGCCAAGTACTCTGCAGACAGCCACTTCCACTCAAAAATCACATTGTTTGAAACAAATGAAAGAAGAATGTATATGAAACATTGTATTGTGAATTTTATTGCAGGCAAGTCCGTCTCTGATTTTGCTTCTGTGATGTAGGTTCATTCTGATAATCTCTCTGACATTCTATCTGTTCTCTATCAATGCCCTCTCCTCCTTACCTATTCAGCTAATCACATAACAGTGTTGATTGGTTTACACAGAATATTTAAAGGGGAAGTTGCTACTTCGCTAACATCTGATTGTCTTTAATTGCTACTACTTCATTTTTATGTAATGTTGCTGGGTTTTTTTTTGTTGTTGTTTTTTTTTTAAGTTGGCTTGCATTTGTGCTCCTGTCATCATTTAACCCTCTCCAGAGCAAATTATTTTTTTTTTACTTTTAACTCTTAGCATTCTTTTGGACTTATTAAAAAAAAAAAAAGCACAAAATAATGCCAAAAGTTAAAAGTAAAAACAAATGCATCTCAGGTTTTAATACAAAGCATTAAATATCCACACTATTGAAGTTCGATGATTGCCTCTGTCCTACTAGTCAGTAAATAACACCCGATGGACCTTGAGATGGAGAAAACAAGTGATACTGAGTTTAGGTATTGACAGTTTTATAAATGCAGAACACTGCCTGCTATCAAACTAAAAGCATAAATCCACTTTAGCCTCAAGCCAGACAGAGGTGTACATCATCAGCTACACTATATTACCCGTATTTATCTCCAAGAGCTGTGCTAGACTTTCTTTCTGTTCTGTAGAACATCTCATGGTGTGTATTGGTGTTTCTCAGTGATTTTCATCATTTCAATGCCAGAAAATACCAGTACAGCGTGTTATGTTTCATTTCCTATTTGATGATATTTTATTTAAAATGAAAAAGTCTCCAAATCCATATTGTGATTCCTAATATATCGTCCATTTAAGCCCTACATAGTTATTTTATCACAAGTCCGTATTTTAAAATAACAACGTGTTGCATTGTGTGAACGGCAATTGCTTTTGTGTATTGCAAATGAACAATATCAGCACAAACCTTCTTCTATCTCTATGCCACAGAGCTACCTTGTACCATCGATCCATTAATAAATTGCTGTACGTAATAATATCGTTTGGAGATTCTAAGGTAGATCTAAGGTATTTAGAAAATAAATGTATGCTTTTAAAATATCTCTGCATGTTTGATAAAGTGCAGTAAATTCACATAGCATGATGTTTAGAAAAAAAAATCTATGAGTTTTTAAAAAGTCTGTAAAATGAGAATGGTATGGATTTGTTGTGAAATATGTTATAAATACAGTTGTAATCAAAATTATTTAATCCCCATTGAAAATCTGGTGTATTGTAAGCTGTTTGCAATGACCAAATCTGAAAAAAGCAATTCAAATAGCTCAACACAGCAAATGCTTAAAGGGGTTTCCCCAAATTCAACTGAAAATGCAACTTATAATTACTCCTCCTGTTTCAAAATTATTCAAACCACTGAATAGAATCCTTCACAACAGCACAAATATGCAAATTTGCACCAGGTGTGCTTGAGCTAAACACTTGGAAATTCCTGAACAGGCTAGGGGTTTGTTGAGTGTCACATTTGAATGCATGTTAGAAATATGGCTATGTCAAAAGCATGTCCACAACATTAAGAGAAGAGATCATCTCCCTTCACAAACAAGAAACAGGATACAAAAAGATAGCAAATGCACTGAATGTTCCAAGAGAAACATTGGCATAGTTTGCATAGTTTGCAAGTTCAGAGTTGAAGGAACACCATCTCGATGGGGCAGAAAAAGGAAGCTACCAATGGCTGCAGCCAGCTTTCTGAGAAGGCAGGTTGTGAAAAACCATTGACTAAAGGGTTTCATTGCCAGAACTTTAAGACATACACCACTACTGACCTAAAAGCACAAGAATAGTCAGTGCAATATGCTCAAAATCATAAAAAATAAGCCATAGAAGTTTAGGGATTCTGTTCTGTGGAGTGATAAAACAAAACCGGAATGTTTTGGCCCAATGGATCAGCGGCATGTCTGGAGAAAGAAGAATGAAACATATGTTGAAAAGGACACTCTACCTACAGCTCTTCACCAGTCAATCAATTTCAGTTTGTGTGTTATGCCATCAGTATAACCCTATATGTTGAAATTTGAAGTGAGAGGTGGGTACCATATTGTAGTTAGTGAATCTATACACATCTATCAGTTCTGCTAACAAAATGGGTGGGTGAAATTTAGGGCTCTTTTAAGTGATCAGTATAACCGGTGCATTGAAATGGAATCCTAAGCCCCATCTGGTAGAACACAACGTGCATTTAATACAAAATGTAGACAGGCAATATCTTCCTCTTGTAATGTTGTTTTTTTCCGTTATTTAAATATTTTACAATTTACATAGATATTGAAACTTTTTTTCTTTTTAAAGGCACACTATAGAGGCACCAGATATGAGTGGCAAAGTGCACTTGCAGAGGTTGGCAGAGTACACGCTGAAGGCCTGACACCCGCTTTAAGGACACTGACTGCTATTAGCTTACAGTGAAAAACTTTTTTCTTTTTAAAGACACGCTATAGAGACACCAGATATGAGTGGCAAAGTACACTGGCAGAGGTTGGCAGAGTAAACGCTGAAGCCCTGACACCCAGACGCTTGCAGACAACTAACTGCTATTAGCTTACAGTGAAAACATTTTTTTCTTATGAAAGGCACGCTTTAGAGACACCAGATATGAGTGGCAAAGTGCACTTGCAGAGGTTGGCAGAGTACACGCTGAAGGCCTGACACCCGCTTTAAAGACACTGACTGCTATTAGCTTACAGTGAAAAACACAACGTGCATTCAACACAAAATGTAGACAGGCAATATGTTCATTTTATAATGTTGTTTTTTTCCGTTATTTAAATATTTTACAATTTACATAGATATTGAAACTTTTTTTCTTTTTAAAGGCACGCTATAGAGACACCAGATATGAGTGGCAAAGTACACTGGCAGAGGTTGGCAGAGTACACGCTGAATGCCTGACACCCAGACGCTTACAGACAACTAACTGCTATTAGCTTACAGTGAAAAACTTTTTTTCTTTTTAAAGGCACGCTATAGAGACACCAGATATGAGTTGCAAAGTGCACTTGCAGAGGTTGGCAGAGTACACGCTGAAGGCCTGACACCCGCTTGAAGGACACAGACTGCTATTAGCTTACAGTGAAAAACTTTTTTTCTTTTTAAAGGCACGCTATAGAGACACCAGATATGAGTGGCAAAGTGCACTTGCAGAGGTTGGCAGAGTACACACTGAAGGCCTAACACCCAGACGCTTGCAGACAACTAACTGCTATTAGCTTACAGTGAAAAACTTTTTTTCTTTTTAACCCCTTAAGGACACATGACATGTGTGGCATGTCATGATTCCCTTTTATTCCAGAAGTTTGGTCCTTTAGGGGTTAAAGGCACGCTATAGAGACACCAGATATGAGTGGCTAAGTACACTGGCCGAGGTTGGCAAAGTACATGCTGAAGGCCTGACACCCAGACGCTTGCAGACAACTAACTGCTATTCAATCTATTACAGTGAAAATTTTTTTTTTGTTTTTAAATGCAAGCTTAAGCTATTGTGACACCAGATATGAGTGGTGGCACTGGGCAAGTGGGCACAGTATCCACTGTGAGCCTGACACAGAAGCCGACAGGCAGGCAACTGCAATTACAGTACACAGAAAAAAAAAAAAAGCATACTGATGTTCTAGCCCTAAAAAGGGATTTTTGGGGTGCTGTCCTTACAGCAGAGATCAGGGAGAGTCTGCTGCTAATTTGCTGGAATGTGTCTGCTGACCGTGAGGCACAGGGTCAAAGTTTACTCAATGATGATGAATAGGGGGCGGATCGAACAACGCATGAGTTCGCCCGCCGTGGCGAACGCGAACACGCTATGTTCGCCGGGAACTATTCGCCAGCGAACAGTCCGGTGCATCACTAACTAGGAGCCAATTTATTTTTAAGGTTATCTGCTTTTTTGTATTTGACTGTAGGTCTATTGGGTAAAATTTTTATAAGGAACTCATCCTTCTGCAAGATGTGCCAATGTTTGTTTAAAACGTTTTCAATTTTTTTGGCTTGTATATTGTACCTAGTTGTAAAAGCGAAATCAAAACGGTTACTATCATTCAATTTAGTATCTTTGTCTTTCAAAAAATTTGTCCTTGCTGTTTTAATAAGGTCCACCTCTGCCTTTTCTATATCTTCTTTATTATAGACCTTTAGATTATGGATTTATTCCATTGATATTTAAAAATTT
Organism: Pelobates fuscus; assembly: GCF_036172605.1. Lineage (NCBI taxonomy): Eukaryota > Metazoa > Chordata > Amphibia > Anura > Pelobatidae > Pelobates > Pelobates fuscus. The sequence continues at coordinate 433,145,731 of NC_086317.1, read as the reverse complement.
CCACATTATTACTCCATCATCGTAAAAGTTTTCCCCTCATTGTACCCTCTTCTAAAACCTGGTTCGTCGCTTTGACTTTCCATTTTTTTTATTGTGCTAAACATATTGTACAGTGGTCACTGTAATTCCTGTGAAGTACATATATGACTCCTGGGAAATAGCAAAAATTTACTTTTTGTTTTCTTTTCCTGCACATCTGGTTGTTTTCCATCTAAAAAAACGTATTTCCTTAGTTCTGAAAGGTTACTCTGGTGATTCATATCCCTGCAGCATTTCATAGAGGCAAGGAGTCACAGAACCTCAGATACTCCTATCTCTCAATCAGTATTAACATTGAACTGGTTGACAAGAAGGCATGAGGATGAATTCTTGTTAAAATCCTGGAAAATAAAATAATGACGAGGAAAGGAAATTTACTTACAGAAATAAAACTAACATAGATATTGAGTGGAAAGCACACTAAAAAAAATATTAATAAATAGGTATACAGGTGCTTTTTTACTTTATTGACATGTATCCCTAGATCATGTAGCATATTAGCAATACTAATAACAGTGACATTTATAACTAATTACGATGAGTAGGGATTCTTAGTGAGCAATTGCCCTCACATTTACCTGAGCTATTGGCGTGACTCTGCATGCATGACTTTCTCACATGGGACTAGGGTAGAGAGACACAAGCCTTGAAGAATACTGTTGATTTTATTTGTATAACTGTGTGCTCTGAGTTTGTGCTTAGTCTCACTAAAACAGATTCTCAGCACTGTTAGCAGGAGTAATGCGGAGTTCAGTGTCAGTCAACAGCTTGTGAACTGCAGAGCAATGTATAGTTACTTTGCCCTGGTGACTCTACATGGTGACCCAACCCATCCAGCACACAGATACACTGGATACACTGGGCTACCCTGTAGTTTCACTGAGATCTGGTTCCGTACAGTCATATAAAAATGTATTTGCTGCATGTAATGAATGTACAACATAAATCACAAAACACATTTTAACATATTGTTATTACGCTTGTGTAATATTTTTATTTAATTACTAAACACGGTTTGATACCGGAGAAACTGACGGAAGCCAAGCACAGAGAGATGGACACAGGTTTCTTCAGGAAGGAAGAGATTCTTTATTGGATCACCGATCGGGACTCAGAGGGACTAATGTCACCAAAATACAGCAAGTTCTGAGCCCCGGACAATAGTGCAGGCTCCTTATATAGGCACATAACTCCTCCCATATTAAGCTCCACCCGCACATTCTCTTGACCAATCAATACAAATAAGAATTAACTTCCTGCTTGACCGCATGGCTTGTCCAGCACAATGGAGGAGGGGAATACTACATCCTGTATTCTTGCACATGCTCCGTACACTACTGATCGTATCTTGCCTCGTGCAACCAACTGATCGATACGTCAGCATATGCACGTACACATGCCACGTGGTAATCTCGGCCTACTAAATTTATTTTTACCGAGATTCCACCACAGGTTGTTTTCCAAATGTTTTCAAAATTTCAAAGAAACCCAATAATTTTGATAGACTATTATATTTAAAGGAACACTATAAGGCCAGGAACACAGACATGTATTCCTGACCTTATAGTGCAAAACCCACCATTTAGGTGCCTTTCCCACCCCTTAGCCCCCTTAAAAGTTAATAAAATGGGCACTGGTCCCTCCCCCTTGATGACATCATCAGAATTGCAGAGCTTTAGCCAATGCAATGCTTTCCCATGGGATAACCTTAAAAATAAATGGGGAAGGCATTGGATTGGCTAAAATTTGGCAAGAGGCGGGGCCAAACACAGTTTGGGCCAATCAACACCTTCTCATAGAGATGCATTGAGTCAATGCATCTCTAGGAGGAAAATGCAGCGTCCCCATGCAGAGCGTGGAGACGCTGAATGGCACTGCTGCCTACTGTGAAGCACTGAGCCAAGAAGCACCTCCAGTGGCCAACTGAGGAGTGACCACTTGGAGGTGTCCCTCGGGGCCATGTAAATGCGTGAAAATGCCTGCATATAATGATTATACTCACCAGAACTACTACATTAAGCTGTGGTTGTTCTGGTGACTATAGTTTCCCTTTAAGAGTCTCAGTAGTTTCAATAAGTACAGTATATTGATAAAATACATGGCACCTTACAGCTCAGTATGTGACTGCTTGATTCATTTCATGACATCATTGTGTCCTGTGCCTTTATTGGATCAAACTATAATAGCCCAAACCAGACTAAGGAATAGTAAAGCAAGAACTATCTTTCTTCACCAATATTTCTAATTATATTTCCTCAGTCTTAATGGCTGTAAATTATATAATAATTAATTAGTTAAGTACATTATATAATAATTAGTTAACTATATGCATAAACTTTTATGATCTTATGAAGTTACCTCGGGTGAATTTCCTGTGCGACGAACATACAGGCTTCACTATCTGTCTATAGATTGTGTTTTTTCATTCTGTTTTTATGTCTATAGTTCTTTTCTACATTAGATTGTTGCATCTTAGAAAAAGGAGGCGCTTTGGATTATAGTCAACTATATATGGGTGGGAGATCTTGTGGGATGTTCTGATTGGCTGTGTTATATCTATGTTAATATTCATGTTCTATGATGCAATTTTTTGAAGTTTCAAATATTTCCCTTTTCTCTCTATGTTTCTGATGGAATAAAGAAAGAAATAAGCATAATATTCTCCTACGTGTCTTAATAAAACCACAACTTTGCGTTATGATATTAGTAAAATCCCCTAATTTAGAAGGGAAAGATTATCAAGTTTACCTTAACGTTACACTTGGCACAGTTTTGAGGTTGAGGTACTGGATATTTTGTTGCGTATTTCTTGTAGTTGAGTACAGCTAAGTATTTTTATGTACTCAACTGAAATAACCTCACCTGATGTTTACATGTAGGTAGTTCCTTATGTCTAGCTCCAGGCTTCCTTTGAAAGAATACTGTGATCATCGTGTAATTTATTTGTGTGGTTATTCTCCGTAGGGAAATCTGTCAGAGTGTCCTCAACAAGAAGGAACACATTGACCTGATGTTGAGTAATTGGTGTACAAGAGTGCCAATAAATACATAAATAAATAAAAAGCCTTTAATCTTGATCATTTTAGCTTTGCTTTTGACAAGCTACATTTAAAATACCCAGGTATGGTACACAATCGTACATTTCAACCCTGTTTAGAAGCAAGGCATAGACAAAGTCCTCAGTAGTTGCTCATTTTATTAATGTTCATTGGTACCACAGTCAATTTTTGGATTTTTAAACCTAGAAATCAATGGGATAAAAACAACAACATTCATTCAAAATGCTTCTCTGGGATTTAGCAAACAGAGAACAGGATAAAAAAAATAACTTGTGTATGTTATGCCAGCCTTCATTTTGGAAGACAATAATTGGGTATTTTTTTTTTTCCTGTAATTATAAGTACGTTTACAAATAACCAAACTGATCAGGACACTTTAACCTTCCAATGGCAGATGCTCAGAAAATGAACACTGAACTCAGTTGTGTATTCTGTTTTTGTATTGCCCTAGGCATGACAAAACTTGGGCATCTCTCCCCCCTCCACATTTCTCTTTCTGACAGACACACGCCCTCACTGATGCATGCACCAACATGCACTCACTGACAGATACAGTCATTGTCACACACACTGTTTAACCAACACACACTTTCACTGAAACATACACATTCACAGACATGCACACTCACTTATTCACAATTACACACACTCACATTCACAAACAGACACATACATTCAGAGATAGACACACATACACACTAACTGACAGACACTCATTAACTGACAGACACACATACACACTCACTGACAGATGCACGCTCACTCACTGTCAGACACACACACACTGAGACACAAATATACTCGCTGACAGATACACATTGACAAGCACACATACACACTTACTGACAGACATAAATGCATTCAGTGTCAGACACACACCCAGTCAGTGTCAGACACACACATTTACTGACAGACACATACAGTAGCTAACAGACACACATTGACAGACATACACATTCACTAACAGACATACACATGCTGAAACACACATACACAAACCGAAACACGCATACACACACTGACAGACACACACTCTCAGTAACAGATACACACACACACACACTGACAGACACACATACATTCTCACTGACATACACGCATACTCTTTGACAGACACATACACACTCACACACTCTCTCACTAACAGACACACACTGACACACTCACCAACAGACACATATACACTCTCACGGACAGACACACACTAACATGCTCACTCACAGCCAAACACACTCGCAATTTTTTTTTTAATGTTCAATGAATCCAGCCTCCCTACCTTTGGGAGTGTTGGAGTTGATAATTCACTGTGGTCCAGTGCAGCTGGCTGCAGCTCGGTAGGCACAGGCAGGTGGGTGGGCAGGTGAGCGGGCAGGCAGGCGCCATCTTGAAGTGGCGGTAGCACACCAAGGCATTGAGGGGACGCAGATTGACAATGGGGTGCATCTGATTGCCTTTCTTTTCCACCATGAAAATGTTGCTGAAGACCTTAGCAGGGGTTACGGGTGCCAGTTCTATCATCCCTTTTTTGTGAAGGGCCGACAATTATTCATCAATCAACTCACGATCCCGTAGGGAGAATGAGATCGGACGTGGTGGAGGAATGTGGCAAGGGTACCAACCAACACTATGTGGAATTCCTGAATGGTGCCTAGGACCCAAGCATCGGAGGTGATGGCTGACAAGGCTGGGAAAAAATGACGGAGTCTGCCCCGTACACAAACCTGAGAAGAAACATTAGGCAGATGTAAGCTTACCATATGGGCATCTGGAGCTTAAGTTTCCACTGAAGCCTCTTCGCCATGGTCTTCCACATGAAACAAAGAAGGGGGACTGGCCTCTCACCTCCTGGTAGGGGGTATGGTGGGTAAAGGAGCCTCGTACCAAGCCACGGGGACTGAAGTAGTTACGGCCGGGCAGACGACCCCTGAATCTGCCGGCTCTGGTAGAGACCCATCACTGAAATACAATCTTCATGGAGGATTGGGCCTTATCAAGGGCGCTAAATGCCCTTACAAAATGCCCCAGGTCTTTTATAAGAGTCCCCAAACAAAAAGCCCTGGGCATCCTTGCCCTCCTCCATTAGGGTGAGGTTGGCCAATTTGGGCTCAATCTTAAAAAGAATGGCCTTGTGCTGTTCTATAGAAAGGGATGTATTGACACTGCCTGCAATGCAGATAGCCCTCTGCACCCAACCACAGAGTTCTTCCAGGTCAACCTGTCTGCCGTCTTTTGCCAGGTCAAAGAACTTAGCCAATGGGACCACAGATGTCCAAATACTTATCTTGACACAGTTTTAGTGTCAAATCTAAAACTCTTACGTGGGTTCCATTTTTTTTTTATTATTATTGCGTCGGTTATTATGGATTTTTATTTGGCCTTTTTTGGGGCTGAAAAAAGAAGATTTTAGAAGAAAGAAAACATCGAATGGTAAGTGTATTTTTATTTTTAAAGGTACTTAGTTAAATGGTCCACCCTCATTATTTTTAGGGTGAGGGGGGTAGGTAGGAGTTTATTTTTTTTAGGAGGGGGTGACTAGGGGTTTGGGGACCCCTAGTCACCTGGGGTGAGGGGGGTTAAATTTGCATTAGGTCCCCCCAAATTGTATTTAGGGCCCCCACCCACCGCTCAGGGGTGGGGGCCAGGGGGGAGGACATTAGATCCCTGCCTTTATTCTTGTTAAGGGTCCTCACCCACCGCTAGACATGCTCCTACTCGCGGTATAGCGAGTAGGGGCACAATTTACTAATACTAAGTAATTTTTACTTAGTATCAGTAAATTTGGCTGCAATACCAATTTAGGTCTTTCAGCCTTTTGGTAGATAACTCCCTAATACCGTGGGAATTAGGGAGTTATCTATCAAGCAACTGCAAGAAAAGTCCCGAAATGCCAAAGTTCCGACGTGCCGAAGTTTTGATGTGCCGAAGTTGCCGAAGTTCCGAAGTTGCCGAAGTGCCGAAGTGTTCAAGTGCCAAAGTTGGCGAAGTTACGAAGTGTCGAAGTGTCGAAGTGCCGAATTGCCAAAGTCACGAATTGATGAGGTCCCGAATTTCGGAATGCCAAACCGAGCTGATATTTTCCCCATGCACATGCCTAGTGAAGATGGATTATTTTTTTGCACTCTGTTTTTTTTTTTTTTTTTTTTTTAAGTGCGATGGTTATTATGGATTTTTATTTGGCCTTTTTTGGGGCTGAAAAAAGATTTTAGAAAAAAGAAGACATCAAATGCTACAGATACACAGGTTGTGTCACATGTGGACATATGTTGTAAGGAACCACTTTCGCCCATCCACATACAGGCAAGCGTTATACCATTTCCCATTACATCACATGTCAATCTGACCACGTTGTATACCTGATTTCCTGTCCCTGTGGTTTATTCTACATGGGAAAACCTGATCTTACACTTAGGAATAGAATCCAAGTACATAGATCAGATATCATGTCTGCATTCCCACAGGAAAACCGACAAACCTGTGGCTAAACATTTTTTTCAATTCCAACATAGATTACCAACGTTGAAGTTTATGGGAATTGATATGATACCACAATTACCGAGAGGTGGGGATCGCTCTAAATTACTCCTAAAAAAGGAAACTTTTTGCATGCGTCAACTGGATACTATTGATCCTAAGGGTTTGAATGAATACATATCAATCAACTCGTTTTTGGAAACAAGATAAACATGATAAAGATGGATGGTGATTTGGTATATTTCAAAGTCTATTTTTGACAGCAGCTTTGGTTGATTTTTTCTTTACTAAATTAGAATTTTTTTTGTCCTATAGTTTGGACATATATAAGTATTATTAAGTTGTCTCACATTTTTCTCTATTTTTGGACCGCCTGCCACATGGTTATTTGCAGTGAGCTGTTTACCCATTATTGTGACTATTATTTCTATATATGTACAGTGGTGATGGTACCTTGACCCACATTATTTATTTATTTTCCTTTTTTCTCTCTATTTTCTGTCTTTCTTTTTTTCTCTGTCACACCACTCTTAGCACATACTTCTTACACGGTAGTTACACATTCATTTTAGTTTATTACACGTTTTATTTCTGTGTGTTGGTTTGTTTATTACATTCTGCACGGCTGCTCACTTTTTTTTACTTTTTCTACTACCTCTTATTGCTTATTCTATAGTCTTGTACACACCTTTTTACACTTTTGCACTTATATGTATATATATTGGAAGGCATGGCCTGAAGTTGTGGGAGGAGCTATAGACCTATAAAAGGGACTCCCCCATTTCCCTACTTACCTTTGTTGGTCAGACGAATAGACTGTTCGAGGTCAGCATTTGCATGAGATCCGCTTCCAGGTTTCACCTTTGCTCCATGAGGTCTCCTACTCCAAGCTGTGTCCAGGAATCCTGCAGCAGGGCTTTCCGTTAATCTAGTGGCTTTCTCTCCGGTCAGCATCGCATTTGGTGTCTCAGGGACTCTCAAACCGTAAGTTGACCCACTTGTCGCTTCAGGATTAGTTCCCACGGTGTTCAGCACAGCACGGGTCCTAACTTTACGGTTTCCATTTGTTTTGCACGGTTATTTAGTTACCTTATACTCACCTAGCTGTTCATGTAAAATATGTTGGGTTAAAATCTGTTCGGTTAAAACTACAAACGAAATACAATTTTTCGCCTACACACTGACCCCTACTAGTCATTCGGTGTGCTACAGGCTTCTCAGATATTATTGCATTTCATGTACAAACCAACGAACCACTGCATTTTTCACCTACACACTGACCCCTGTCGGTCATTCTGTGTACTGCAGGCTTCTTAGACGTTTTTGCATTTCATGTACAAACCAATAGACCACTGCATTTTCACCTACACACTGACCCCTACCGGTCATTCAGTGTACTACAGGCTTCTCAGATATTATTGCAATTCATGTACAAACCAACGAACCACTGCATTTTCACCTAGACACTGACCCCTACAGGTCATTCGGTGTACTAAAACCCTTTGTGCCATTGTTCATATAATAATGGCTATCTTCATGTTTTTTAGTATGTATCAAGCAGGTGGTAAGGATTTCTCTCTACCTAACACTCCAGCTAGAGTCAACACACTTTGACTTGGAGAAGATGTTGCTAGTCCCACACGACAATTTTGTCCCAACACAGTGGACGATCACGTTTCAGGCTCCAGGCTCTAGCACCTCTGGTAGTACATAGAGAACTACCAGAGACAAATTGGGTTGTCTCATTCTCTTTGGCAAATCCCAGATTTGCAACAATTTCCATGTTGGCACATGTAGTTTCAGTGCATGCAGACTGTTGCAGATATGTTCTCAATATATCAGGGCACATGCAAAAACCATGTGTCCCAATAAATGTACCATGAACCTTACTTCACGTCTGTAAACATTATGCATTTCCAGTACTTTCTAATTCATCACCCTTCCAGACATTTAGTTGATTTCCTAATCTCCGATTTGAATGGCCTTCCGTACAGGTATTGCCATATACTTTTGGGGGAAATCTAGAATGCCCTAACTTGCAGTCATCACAGCAGCATCCAACAGCTGGCATTACACTCATGGCCCAAGAAATGGCAGAAAGATTTCTACCTGGGCCTCTCCGATCTACACCATTTACAGCGTGGCGCAATCCCATTGGGATTGTCACAGGGAATCTTCCCTCACACTGTAACTGATCACAGACTTATCTGCACCTCATGCCTCGGCTACCCCAAGTCTCAACTCCCTCATACCGTCCGAGGAGTTTTCATTACAGTATGCCACCATTGTTCATACCATTACAGCTATCACTCAAGCAGGGGGGGAAGCCTGGTTAAGTAAAACTGATATCACAAACGTATTTCAGACTGCTGCCATCCACCCTACACTGGCACTTACAGGGCATTTATGGGCAGCAGTTGTATATTTCTTCTCCCGCTTAACTTTCGGGTCAAGAGCAGCCCACAATCTTCAATATATTCATTGAGCTCTTTGCTAGTTGTGGTTAAACATATCCAGATGCCCCACAGTCATACACTCCCGAGATGATTTCTTGTTGGTCAAAGGAAACGCCTTTCCCTCTAGAAGCTTCAAGGAAGCCATTAGTATGTCTGAACACTTGGGTGTCACAGTATTCCCTAAGGTCACAGAAGACCCAGACACTATCGTTACATTCCTGAGCATACAACTTCCTGAGTTACTACGTGAGAAATAGGAACACTCGCGACAACACCAATTACCACCTACTGCTTGGTACTTGCAACCGCATGGAACTACAATCCCTACCAGGTTCTTTCCATGCGCATCATACCGCAGGCCACGCTTTCATCTCAGACCACTTTGCTTTTTCCACACTCCTGCATGATGATCAGGGGCTGTCCCTAGACAACCAAGCCACGGCAGATCTACACATATGGTGGACTTTCTTAACCACACGTAATGGTAAACTATTGTGGCAGCTGCCGTGGCAGCCGCCATGGCAGGGGGGTCATTTATGGTCATGGTCATGGATTGCATGAACCTCGCCAACACAGCTGGGCTCTGACTAAAACTGGCCTTGTCCACCAGCACTCAACACGCTTGCTACAGGGTTTTCCAATTATACAATATGTTTCATGTCGGACCATCACTTAGATAGCTGGTTTGAGGTTTAACCACTTATGGCCTTCGCCTCTTGTTGCCACCTTAAGTTAAAAATTCTCGCACAACACGGTTAAACTTTATCTAACGGGCATTCAACACTATACGTATTTCTCCTTCTCAAACAACAAGGGTTCCTATCCTCCTACCCCATCCATACCTTACTTAGAGACATAGCCAAGCGGACGTTCCCGCTAAAACTAAATACTGGCCATAGACATACAATGTTCAAACCAAATCATATGAGAATGCCCCGAACACAATAATATATGTGTATATATATATATATATATATATATATATATATGTGTGTGTGTGTGTGTATTTGTGTGTATGTATATATATATATATATATATATATATATATATATATATATATATATATATATATATATATATATTTATTTATTTAATCATTTGGTACAATAGGTATCAGAGTTCCAGCTCTCTAGGCTCTGTGCCTTTATTCTGTCCACTATGTTGGTTTTTACAGTTCTCCACCTCTCTTTACGAGGTGGGGGATCCGGTTCCCATGGTTACCATACATATAAGCCATCACTGCATTCCTTCGCGTATGATGTTACCATGCGCATGCATGTCGGCGCATGCGCACTCTACCATCACACTTCCGGGTCCGGATGCACGGATGAGCACTATCACACACCTATGGTAAGTCACTCATTTATAATTTGTTATATATTTATGCACTGCACCAGTTACTATTAATCTTGATAAAGTCCCAGGAGGGTCGAAACGTTGATTCTCTCAATACACACTTTCAAAAAATCCTGTGGAGTGCACCATTTATTTACTGCTCTATATCTACACTGGGAAGCACCCGGGTTATTTTGGTATTATTATTTTACTTTGGGTGAGTTCCAGAATATTGGATTATTTTATATATTTATAAAACACAAAGCCATAATTATTAGAAGTATATCCTATAAATTTGTGTATCCAGTTATTTTAAAACTTTTTATGATACGCAGGAAAACTGAATGGCATCTGCCGATTTGGAACAGCTTCCCAGTGATGATGGTGGTGTAGCTGCCTCGGTAGAACACCTGCTGTCGATGTAACAGTTTTTCTGTGGCGTGCTCGGAGCTTTTGAAAATGGCGACTAGCTCAGTGTGCTGCTTTGCTCCGCCTAATTTCCAATTTTCTGGGACTACTCCTGGTAAAAAATGATTGGTTAAATAAATCTGGTAATGGTTTTGCTAATACACCACTAAACTATTTTAATAAGTTTGGGTGTATCCCATCAGGCCCCATCGACTTATTTGTCTTTACTTTTGATAGTTGAAATAGAACCTCTTCCTCTGTAAACTCACATGTAACAAATGACTAATGGGTCCTTTTTCCTAACTTACTTTCCTTCATTTTCATCTGTAAATACTGAACAAAAATATTCATTAAGTCAGTCAGGCATATCTTTATCCTCTTCTACATACCGTCCTTTGTTTCTAATCTAACTAATCCTTGTTACATTAAACTCATTAATGCCTCTTTAATATCACAACATATCAAATTAAACATACAACCATGCAAACTCCGTAAAAAACAAACAAAAATACACTAGCAGTTGTATGGCCTTTATTACATAATGGCATTGTCAACTAAATAGTTCTGTTGCTTTTTAATGTAATTTTAAACATAATGAAACAATTATCCCAAAAAGGGAATTTTACAATGTGAGGCAATATTGTCCTTTTTCTCTTTTGGGCTTCAAATTGTATCCATTCCTGCACTGTTTTAGTTCAGCTGTCAGCAATCTAAATGTCATGCTTCTAAAGTGGAACTACGATATAAAGGCTAAAGGACATAGTGACAGAGTGAACAGAATGTGTAATGTGCCTGCTTAATAAGGCTTCTTTTACTATAGAATTCCTTAAGGTGGTCCTATAAAAATAAGGAAAAAATATGAAACCAAAAGTTTTACCTGATCATTTAATTGTTCTGTTTACTCCACATAATTTTTACATAATTAGATTTGATAATTTTAGCAAATATTTTATATTAAATTATTATAAAACACAAATTTGCGTGAAGAAATATATATATATATAATTTTGTTTTTAATTATTTTTTTTTTAGATTTGTTTTAAGGAAGGGTGGGACTTTTGTGAAACGAAAAAACATAGAGTATATAACTTATGATTTAGTTTGAACATAGCTGTGGGTATATGTGGTAAGCAGAAAGATGCAGCTTTTATAAATTGAATTAATTAAGACGAGGCAGAAAGTTCCTTGCTGCATTTCCTGTGTATGGAGAAAATATGGTTATATTTAGAGTGTATCTTTCACTGCCCATGCTTTTTCATATTTTGCAAGACAACTTTTATTTTAGAAATTTGATTAATTTAATATACATTCCATTTATCTTGTTTTGTCTCATTAACAATGTCCTGGGGCAATGTAGTGAATAGACATTTAGTACATACTGTGCACATTGTAAAATGCCAGCTCAGATGATTTATTCAAAATGTTTGGCTTGATGATTTTTAAAAAAATATATTTTAAATTCTGTAAGACTAGGCAGACAATTTTGTTATGCTTAAAAAAAAAAAAAATCGTATATTGTTAGTGCAATTTTAAATGTTTTTATGGCCAAATATCAGAAGAAAAAGTGGTAAGTATAGACTCGAGTATACACTCAATGTAAAAACTTGTTAACTGTGGTAATTTTCATAATATCAAAGTTTGTATGCTGTAAGTATAGAGAAAGAAATATATAAAATAAGGAACTATAATAGAAAGATAATAAATTCCCAATACACTCAACTAATGGGGAGAGCAAAAGGAAGGGGCACAGTGAGGAAAAGTTAGCTTAAAAAGAACCCTAGCTTTTATTGCGATCTAATCTTAAAAAGAAAATGGCAAAAATAGCTCTATATTAAAGGTATAAGCCCAATTGGGTCTAGTGAATGAAGGGAAAAAGTGGAATCCAACAGTTACTCATACTGCTGTATAGAAAGCCACCTCATGATATCCACCATTGGGCAGGTAGGTTTTACTGTGGGGTAAACCAGAAGAAACCCCCCTGTATAATACCCAGCCTACTAGAGAAAGGTACAGTGTCTCAATGGGAAAATCCATGAGAAAGAAAGCTCCCCCACCATCTGTAAAGAAAGAGACTCCAGCACCCAAGCGAGGAACACCTCAGAGGGAGTAAAGTGGAAAGAAGACAGAACAGATCCCTCAGTGTACCAAGGAAGGACTATGGGTACACAGAGAACCTCACCTCTGCCTTGGATGCTGCAGCCCTGCTCCTAACATGCACCTCAAAGAAGCGGCGCCTCCAACCTTGTCACACTAAGTCAACCCGCTACCTGCAGAGATGCTCCCGTTCAGCTGAACGCTGATTGGAGGAAGTCCCGCACCTTGTTAGACTTCCTCCATTATAAATTCGTATTGTGTTTATACAGCACAGCCCTCACCCTTGCTAAACAATCCTACTTTTCCTCTCTCGTTAGTTCATGCTCACACAATCCCAGGTGTCTCTTTAATACCTTTAACTTTCTCTTTTGCCACCCTCCAAACTAACCTTTCAGTCGATAGCCTTGCATGCTACTTTACTGACAAGATTGAACAGCCTTGTACCTTCCCTACCGTACAGGCCTTCTCCCCAACTACAGAAGAGGAGGTGGCTGAGCTTTTCCTCTTCTCTAGTCCCACCACCTGTCCGCTTGCTCCAGTACCTTCCCACCTTATCAGATTTCTCTTCCCTTGTCTTGTACCATCCTTAGCACACATCCTAAACTGCTCACTTTCATCTGGTGTTGTCCCTGCTTCCCTTAAGCATGCCACTGTCGTACACATCCCTAGACCCGTCTTCCCCATCCAACTATCATCCCATATCCCTCCTTCCTTTTTCTCAAAGCTTCTAGAAAGACTCATATGACTCACTTCTTAATGCCAACTCTTTCCTCGATCCTTCAATCTGACTTTCGCCCCTCCACTCTACTGAGACTGCTCTTATTAAAGTTACAAATGACCTACTCACAGCCAAATCCAAAGGCCACTACTGCATACTAATTCTTCTTGACCTCTCTGCCCCATTTGACACTGTTGATCATATCCTCCTTCTACAAACTCTTCAATCCCTCGGTCTCTGTGACACTGTCCTCTCATGGTTCCCCTCCTATCTCTCACAACGTTTGTTCAGTGTCTCCTTTTGCAATGACACATTATTTCGCCCTGTCTTGGTTGGAGTGCCCCAAGGATCAGTTCTTGTTCCCCTCCTGTTCTCTCTTTATACTGCCTCTCTTGGCAAACTCATTAACTTCTTTGGATTCCGCTACCATCTGTATGCCGATGACACCCAGATATCTCTCTCCTCCCCTAATCTCTCCCCCATCTCCCTTATCTCTCCTACAACGTGTGGGACCTAATATCTCACCCGTGCACCAGCTTAGTGTGGTACCAAGGTAAACAGGGATAGCAATTATTTTTGCTCCTTTACTTATCCCCTGAATTCCAATATGTCTAACTCCTCATGATTGAGATACTCTATCTGGTGGATAGTTTAGAACGGTTATGTTCTGTGTGTACCCTTAGTCCTCCCTTCGTACATTTAGGGATCTGTTCTGTCTTCTTTCCACTTTACTCCCTATGAGGTGTTCCCTCGCTTGGGTGCTGGAGTCTCTCTTTCTTTGCAGATGGGGGAGTTCTATTAGAGCTTTTTTTTTGTGGATTTTCCCATTGAGACACTGTAGCTTTCTCTAGTAGGTTGGATATTATACAGGGGAGTTTCTTCTAGTTTACCCCACAGTAAAACCTACCTGCCCAGTAGTGGATATCATGAGGTGGCTTTCTATAAAGCAGTATGAGTATCTGTTAGACTCTGGTTCTATGAAAAAAAGCTTACATGAAAATTGCACATTTAAAAAAAGCCCCCAAGGAAAAAAGCCCACACAGTAAAAAAACATAAAGAAAAATGCCCACACTGAATAATATGCACATATATTAATTATTTATGTGTGCAATTTTCATGTGGGCTTTTTTCTGGTCACCGTGGACTCCCCATTTTCCCTTTATTTCCTAAACACAAGTAGGCTTACACCTTTAATATTGAGCTATTTTTGGTCTATTTCCTTTTTAACATTAGATCGCAATAAAAGCTAGGGTTCCTTTAAAGCTAACTTTTCCTCACTGTGCCCCTTACTTTTGCTCTCCCTATTTGTGGAGTGTATTGGGATTTTTTTATTATCTTTCTATTACGGTCTTTAAGGGTTACCCCCCTTTGGAGAGCACAGTTTAGCTTACCGTCCTCCTTACCTTTACTCCCCCCACGGTTTGGTGGGATAGGTAATCACTGCATTTCTAGTTGAGTCATTAAAATAAGGAACTAGTTGTTTTTTTAAAGAATTTTCATTTAAATCATAAAAAATTCAAATTAATGATGATTACTTTATTTAAAAACACAAAAATAGCATTTTATTTTCCGAGCAACCTCCTCTAAAGTTTCTTTAATTCCTGGGACCCTAGTCCATACAGAACATTTTGATTTGCTATTTCTATTTCATATGTAATTGATATATTAAATGTGTTTTTAAAGTACATTCAGTGAATATATGTGAATGTTTGTATCTGTGTGGAGTGTCAGTGTGTGTATCCATTCTGAATGCATTTATTTTTGTTTGAACTTCCTGTTGTCCACAATCCCTCTCTCCAATATAATTCTTGCCTTATCACTACACCGTATATTTCACTTGTGTTTCAACTCACATTCCCTACTCATACTTTACACTCATCTCCACCTTTTGCCAAATGTACCCTAGCCCCATTTTCCCCTTTTGCTTCTCTCTCACCTGTATATTCCTCTTTCACACTCCCTCCCTTACTGTATGACTCTCTCTACATCTCCCCAACGTATGCCCGTCTTCTTAAAAGGGACATTATAGTCACCAAAACAACCTTAGCTTAATGAAGCAGTCGTGGTGTATAGATCATGCCCCTGCAGTCTCACTTCTCAAATATCTGCCATTTAGGAGTTAAATCACTTTGTTTATGTGGTCCTATTCACACCTCTCTTCATGTGACTTACACACCCTTCCTTACACACTTCCTGTAAAGTGAGTTCTAATGTTTATACTTCCTTTATAGCAAATTATGTTTAATTTATCATTTCTTATCTTCTGTTCTTTTAATAGCTTGCTAAAAATTAAGGAGCCTCCTGCATCTAATTAAAGTTCACGTTAGAGAACTGGAAATAAAAACTTGCAGAGTAAGTTAACATGCGATTGAAAATTAAATAATTTCCTTTTTCATGCCAGCTGTGTCAGTCACAGCCAGCAGAGGTGTGGCTAGGGCTGCATAAACAGAAACAAAAGTGATTTAACTTCTAAATGGCAGAGAATTGAGCAGTGAGACTGCAGGGGCATGATCTACACACCAAACGGCTTCTTTAGCCACAAAGTTATTGTGGTAACTTTAGTGTGCCTTTAACTTTTTTTAGTTCTTGCCCTAACCACGTCTTTGCGTCTCTCCCTCATCTACCACCCTTCTGTATCTGAAAACCTAGTCCAACCAATAAAAAGCCAACATACAGAGCTATTATCTTACTTGTGTAGGATTCTATAGACAACTATAAATTCCACATGCTGTCATATAGAACATCAATAATATTATTGAATTAATATAATTTTATTATGTAGTTAAAATAAACTAGGTAATTACAACCATGATTTCATAGTTCACAGCCAAGATCTTGTAAATCAAATTCCAGATTATATATGATTACATTCTGAGTCACAACTATTCCTTCAACATGTACAATATATAGCTGTCCAGGAAAATGCAGCTCTGTCAGGAACTTTGCCACACATCTGATGCAGTACTGGAGGAACTAAATTAGCTGAGACTTGATAAACTCTTTAAAAAAAAAAAAAACATGTCCCTCGTACATAGGAGCATGAAGGTTCCCCAGCAGGAAAAACAAGGACAAGCGGTTATCACTTTAAACAATATTGATTTGCTATTATCTTCTGCTGCTATTAAAATGTCAGATAACAGATATGTCAGAAATTGTTTTCATTTGTTAAATTTTAATGCACTCTGTTGGAAAAGTTTAGGTACTTTTAGGTCGCAGTAGCTCTCCAGCTGGCTGAAGTATACATTCTTCATTCAAATCATTGGAAGAAGAGTAGGAAGACTGTGATTAGTTCCAGAAAACTCTACTTTGTTTGAATAACATACACTTCTAACAACCCAGTTGTCAATGTTAGAGAAAGTTGACTAGGAAGTCCTGGATTGGTTAAAACTAGCTATCCAGTAAATAGTTTGGAGTAAAATAGCTCTGTAGTGACTGAAATCCACATGGCATGGCAATAAACCACTGCCATGTCCACTGTTGAACAAAATAAAAAGTTTGTATGAATGTTAGGATGGAAATAGTTTTTGTAGAACAAAAAATATATTGTGAATACATTGTAACCTATTAATGTGAATGTGCCCCATGAACAAACATAAAAATCTCTTTGGCTTCCAAGGCCCAAAACAACCATGGTTGATCATGTTAGGACTCCTATGACACTATCTTCACCTCCCCAGGGGTTGCATATGTGAAATGTCAGGAATGCCGACTATTAGATAACATATCTAAGCGATACGTTTTAGTTTAATAATTGGACGTAACTATTGTAATGTGGGTGTAATTTTTGTATTCTTTGTATACGTATGGAATACGTCATTTGTGGTATATATTCTTTGTTCTCTTGTAAACGTGTGTTCAGTCGGGTATTCCAAGACTATTATCTCACTGAGACTTTGCAGCTGCAAAACAATAAATAGCCTTTGTTCTTCAACGACCTGTGTCTGGAGTGTTTGCAGTGTCCCTGCATTATTTCTGACCCGAGAATTCGTCCACATTTTCGTGCATTGGCCGAGAATTAAGGGATTAAAACCCAAGAAAAAGAACTGGGTCTTACAATGTGAGGTGTGCTCTGAAACAGGTTCGGATGACCTCATGGTAACTTTGGCAGAGGTTTTCCTTACGTCCCCCAAAGCCTGCTCTAGTCACCAATATGATCTTAGGGGTAGGTCTGGTGCTAAAATCTTGCCCTTTAGAGTCCAGCCTGGTCTGCCTGTCATGGATGCTGATGGACATATGGTTAATTAAATCATGTGGTTAATTAAAATTAACAGGGAATGATTTTGCAGACATTGAAATGTTGGAAAAACTAAACCTAGACATTGATGTGGATATTTTTAGTTTTCTTGTATAATTTGAAAATGCATATAGCCTTGTTGCTGATTTTCCTGAAGATCAGTTAATCAATGAGTTTGTGCTAAAAAAAAAAGTTGCTTTGTTCTACATTAATTAAATCGGGAGTCCAGAACTGAAGGGGTTACAATGGCTTGTGAAATTAGGCAGAGAAAGAATGTAACAGCCTAGATTTGACAACCCTCCTCCTTTTTTTTTTTTTTTGGACACCGTGAAGAAGTGATACGGACAGCTGGCCCCTCCCACTTTCTCTCATAGAAAACGCAAAGTTAGCAATCAAAGGCAGAATATAACTGGGGTTGATTTAAACATCTTTGCTTTAATTTATAAGGATGATATTTTAATATCATGACTGATACTGGATTTCTAAAACATAAATATGTTTTGACTATATATATATATATATATATATATATATATATATATATATATATATATAAAGAGGTTTTGTAGGACCTAGATTTGAAAAAAAACATGTGATGTAGGTAACATCTTTTGTAAGTTATTTCAGGTGACAAAATGGTGTCAGTGTTGAGACAAGATGGCTACCATTGCTAAAGTAAACAATAGCAGAGGCCTTCTTTACACCCCCCTTAACAAAGGCCTGCAGAGCCCACCGGCCTTCCCCATCCCCCTGTTCCATCAAGCATTGCTATCCTCATTGCTATCCTCCTGTATACCCTGACCTGGCCAACCTGCCCCTGCCTCCTCCTCTGGAGGACCTGCCAGAGGACCTGCCTGCCCCAGATACACCTTCTAAATAGAGAGAACAGAAAGGAGGCGTATACCACGCCTAATAATGATATAAATACAAAATGTACATACATATATCTTCGAGTGTTTCCAATAAATCAAACCTCGGAATAAAAAAATGATAAAAATAATAGTGCAATACAGTAAGCTTATATCGTGAATTAGTAATTGTAACTCCACACAACCCACTCACATTTATAAGAGCTATAACAGAGCTCAGCTGTGATGCGCTTGGACGGTACAATCCCCGTCTTAGAATATGTAGTTATGGTTGACACAGGTATTTCCAAAGTGCAGTATGCGTAGTATATGTAAAAAGAAATAGCAGCCAATGGTGAAGTAAGTACTTATGGTGAAATAAATTGAATATAGTAATGTACTTACAATTTGTAGAGCATAAAACTTGCCCTAGTATGAACAGCTTGGGTGGTATAATCCCCACCAAGGATATGCAGGATCCAGGAAGCAGCAAAGAAAATCAATCTAAAAAGTATCTATTAAAAGTATACTTAAATATAAGCAAACAGAATAAAAAAACATAAAGGTATAAACGAATGTCCCACTTAACGCGTTTCGCCTATTAAGGCTTCTTCAGAATCTTCTTTTAGTCCGTTTATATATGCTTCTAAATTGATTAAATTGCTCTCTGATGTGTCTCTTGCTGTTTCCTGGTTCCAGTTGGAACGCACGCGTCATACCGGAAATGACTCGGCATCGTGTAGTAGTTCGCATGATAATATTGCGCTGCTATGGAACGCACGCATCGCTTTAAAAACAGCGTGCGTTGCATTCCAGGTGCTTCCTTTGGGTATTATAACAACTCCAACGGAGGAGGAGAAATGGGCGTGTATTACTTCTTCACATTTATAGTAGCGGCATGGCGGCCATATTCGTTATGGGCATGAAAATAAATAAATAAATAAAATCACTAAATCTCATACAATAAATCATGGTGATGTTTGTATAAGTAACCATTTCTGGTGTTATAAAATTGTACAGATAGAAAAAAATCTATATAGATAGCATCAATGGACAGGGAATAATACATTTCATTCACTTATAATAAGGCATAAAGAATAATATTATCAATATAATACACATCATTATACTAAATGAATATAGTTCATACATATTAGTTAAAGTGCACTAAAACATAAACAGTGTCAAAGGTGTGTATTTAATTAAAGTGCACTATAAGTGAGCCTTATCCAAGTGTGCATGTAGATAGTTCTGTACAAAAAACATTAATATAATATACATAAAAACTGGTCTTGTGAATAAAAGCATGTATTTAAGCAGAAAAAAAGAGAGTTTTTAGACCAAAAATCACACAAGTCACTTATTGGCATCTTTAATTTATCAGATAAGATTCTAAATACAACCGAGATTAATGTTCTAAAACGAGGCCTATAATTTGCCCCCACCAAACCATACAACTCTTTCCTTGCCTATATAGATGTAAGGAATGCCACCTTAAAACGTTTCTATAATAATAAAACTAATACTAATGTTAATAAAAGCGCCAATACAGATAATGAAAATACAAAAGAATATAGAAGCAGTGACCTTAAAAGCAAATCCACTTTTTATCCTGCTTATTGTAAATCCAGTGCCTTAGACATATTTGAAAAAAAAGTATGCAAGGATTTAAAAGTTTTAGACACCAAAAAAATGAGAGACAGACCAAATATGAACAAGAAGAAAATGCAAATACTCAAAGATCTATATAATGACCCCTCAATAGTAATTAAATGGTAACACAGCTCTTGACCTCCCACATATCCTCTGAATCATGTCTGTATATGTCCCAAAAGAGGTAGAATAGAGGTTATATGTTGTTAAGGCCCTCGTGGATGCACCCTCACTACCTCCAAGAATCATAGAAACCCCAGGTATATGGGCTCAACAAAACCCCCTGTTCAGGCCCTAAACAGGCCTCCGGTCTAAATTGAACTAAAACCAAGAGTGTCCCCCGTCTGCTAGAGCCAGTACCAGTGAGAGAAATTTATCCATTTCAGTATCCTGATATTTTGCCAGTCACCCTGGAACACCCCTCTGCTGGCCTGTTCAGAACTTTTGAGCAGTCAACAATGCCATTGTCACTATTCACTCTGTTGTCCCTAATCCATACAACCTGCTTGCGTTAAGCCCTAGTACTTGGACTTCCTGATCACTAAAGAGTGTCTTACCTATCTGTCCAAAAGAAGAGGAAATCTGCAGATGGTGTCCTTACATAGTACTTGGGCTCATGGCAGCATCCTGTTGCCTACCTGTCCAAACAACGGGTTCCAGTGGCCAAGGCGCACCCCCTTGTCTGAGAACAGTGGCTGTGGCTGCCCTCTTCATTGCAGAAGCTGATAAATAGTGATGCACAGAACTGTTCGCTGGCGAATAGTTCCCGGCGAACATAGCGTGTTTGCGTTCTCCACGGCGGCGAACACATGCGCGGTTCGATCCGCTCCCTATTCGTCATCATTGACTAAACTTTGACCCTGTGCCTCACAGTCAACAGACACATTCCAGCAAATCAGCAGCAGACCCTCCCTTCCAGACCCTCCCACCTCCTGTACAGCATCCATTTTAGATTCATTCTGAAGCTGCATTCTTAAATAGAGGAGGGAAAGTGTAGCTGCTGCTCATTTGATAGGGAAATGTATAGCTAGGCTAGTGTATTCAGTGTCCACTTCAGTCCCGAAGGACTCATCTGATCTCTGCTGTAAGGACAGCACCCCAAAAAGCCCTTTTTAGGGCTAGAACATCAGTCTGCTTTTTTTTTTTTTTGTGTAATCTAATTGCAGTTGCCTGCCTGCCTGCCTGCCAGCTTCTGTGTCAGGCTCACAGTGGATACTGTGCCCACTTGCCCAGTGCCACCACTCATATCTGGTGTCACAATAGCTTGCATTTTAAAACAATTTTTTTTTTCACTGTAATAGATTGAATTGCAGTTAGTTGTCTGCAAGCGTCTGTGTGTCAGGCTCACAGTGGATACTGTGCCCACTTGCCCAGTGCCACCACTCATATCTGGTGTCACAATAGCTTGCATTTAAAAACAAAAAAAAATTTTCACTGTAATATATTAATTAGCAGTTAGTTGTCTGCAAGCGTCTGTGTGTCAGGCTAACAGCGTGTACTCTGCCAACCTCTGCCAGTGCACAGTGCCACCTTATATCTGGTGGCACAATAGCGTGCATTTAAAAACAAAAAACTTTTTTCACTGTTATAGATTGAATAGCAGTTAGTTGTCTTCAAGCGGGTGTGTCAGGCCTACAGCGTGTACTCTGCCAACCTCTGCAAGTGCACATTGCCACTAATATCTGTTGTCACAATAGCGTGCATTTAAAACCCAAAAACGTTTTTCACTGTTATAGATTGAATAGCAGTTACTTGTCTTCAAGTGGGTGTGTCAGGCCTACAGCGTGTACTCTGCCAACCTCTGCCAGTGCACATTGCCACTAATATCTGGTGTCACAATAGCGTGCATTTAAAACCCAAGCACTTTTTTCACTGTTATAGATTGAATAGCAGTTAGTTGTCTTCAAGCCGGTGTGTCAGGTCTACAGCGTGTACTCTGCCAACCTCTTCCACTGCACAGTGCCACTCATATCTGGTCTCACAGTAGCTTGCACGCATAGTACCACTAATCTAAAAAAAAATGACAGGCAGAGGCAGGCCACCCCGCAGGGGCCATCGTGGTCGTGGTGCTGTGATTCGCTTTTGCCCTAGAATAATGCCCAGTTGTCAGAGGCCATGTACCCTGAACTTGAAAAGTTCTGAGGACATAGTTGACTGGCTAACACAGGACACCCAATCTTCTACAGCTTCCGCTCGGAACCTTGATGCACCATCCTCCTCCAGCTTACCTTCGGGCACCTCTCAAGATACCACTCACCCGCCTGCCACCACCACCAACACTAGCACCACAGCCGCTTCACTTGGTATGTCAGAGGAGTTATTTACACATCCGTTTGAAGAAATGAGTGATGCGCAACCATTATTGCCAGAGGATGTAGATAACAGGGATATGTCTCAGACAGACATGGACGTACGGTGTGATGATGATGATGTTGTACCCGCTGCTGCTTCCTTTGCTGAGTTGTCAGATACAAGTGAAGCGGTTGATGATGACGATGCGTCCATAGATGTCATGTGGGTGCTCGCTCGGCAGGAAGAAGAACAGGGCGAAAGTTCAGATGGGGAGACAGAGAGGAGGAGGAGGAGACGAGTTGGAAGCAGAGGGAGGTTGTCGCAAGGAGCTAGTGGCACAGTCAGACAGCATGAATCGGCACCCGGGGTCAGCCCGACAGCACGCCAATCAATGCATGCTGTGTCCACCACCAGAATGCCGTCATTGCAGAGCTCAGCACTGTGGAATTTTTTTTGTGTGTCTGCCTCTGACAACAGCGATGCCATTTGCAACCTGTGCCAAAAGAAACTGAGTCGTGGGAAGTCCAACACCCACCTAGGTACAACTGCTTTGCGTAGGCACATGATCGCACATCACAAACTCCTATGGGATCAACACATGAGTACAAGCAGCACACAAACTCAAAGCCGCCATCCTCCTCCTGGTCCAGCATCTTCAGCCATGTCAACCACTGCTGTCCTCCTTGCCCCCTCTCAACCATCCGCCACTCCGTCTCTCGCCTTGAGCAGTTCCCGCTCATCTGCCCACAGTCAGGTGTCTGTCAAGGACATGTTTGAGCGTAAGAAGCCAATGTCAGAAAGTCACCCCTTTGCCCAGCGTCTGACAGCTGGCTTGTCTGAACTATTAGCCTGCCAGCTTTTACCATACAAGCTGGTGTAGACTGAGGCGTTCAAAAAATGTGTAGCTATTGGGACACCGCAGTGGAAGGTACCCGGACGAAATTTCTTTTCACAAAAGGCAATCCCCAACCTGTACTCAATTGTGCAAAAGGAAGTAACGGCATGTCTGGCACACAGTGTTGGGGCAAGGGTCCATCTGCCCACTGATACCTGGTCGGCTAAGCATGGTCAGGGCAGGTATATCACCTACACTGCGCATTGGGTAAACCTGCTGACGGCTGCCAAGCATGGAATGCGTGGCTCTGCAGAGGAGTTGGTGACACCGCCACGACTTGCAGGCAAGCCGGCTGCCACCTCCTCTACTCCTCCTACTCCATCCTCTTCCATAACCTCCTCGGCTGAGTCCTCTTCTGCTGCTGCGTCTTGCTCCACATAAACAGCACCCACCCAGCTCCCCAGGTACTATTCCACATCCCGGATACGGCAGTGTCACGCCGTCTTGGGTTTGACTTGCTTGAAAGCAGAGAGTCACACCGGACAAGCACTCCTGTCCGCCCTGAACGCACAGGTGGAAAAGTGGCTGACTCCGCAGCAACTGGATATCAGCAAAGTGGTTTGTGACAACGGAACAAATTTGTTGGCGGCATAGAGGTTGGGCAAGTTGACACATGTGCCGTGCATTCGGGGACCCTTGGTGTTGTACGTAGCTGGGTGGAGGAAGAGACCTTCAATGACATCAGTGAGGACAAGGAATGGACATGGCTAGCTTGGTATCCAACCTTGTGCAAATGGGGAGTTTGCAGTTGTGCAAATGGACTGTTTGCGGTTGTTTGCGGTGCGTTAAATGGGGAGTTTGGTCTGTCACTGTGAAGCGGGCGTAACCCTTACACTACCTGATCGATACAACATCATACAGTAGGTCCCCCCCTCATTATTTTTATGGCCCCCACCCACCGCTCATGGGTGGGGGCGGGTGGGAGGACAGTAGGTCCCCCCCATTGTGATTTAGGGCCCCCACCCACCGCGCAGGGGTGGGGGCCGGGGGGGAGGACAGTAGGTCCCCCCCCCCTTATCCTTATTTACTGAATATTCCCCTGTATAACAATGTTTGGCATTTAGTGAATATTCCCTATTCTGCTCTGTGTCAGTGTGCATCAGGGTTTCTGAGGACAGGTGTCAATCCATATCTGCCAAGTGACCCTATGTAGGAGGAACAGTCCCTATTCTGCTCTGTGTCAGTGTGTATCAGGGTCCCTGAGGACAGGTGTCAATCCATATCTGCCAAGTGACCCTATGTAGGGGGAACAGTCCCTATTCTGCTCTGTGTCAGTGTGTATCAGGGCCTATGAGGACAGGTGTCAATCCATATCTGCCAAGTGACCCTATGTAGGGGGAACAGTCCCTATTCTGCTCTGTGTCAGTGTGTATCAGGGTCCCTGAGGACAGGTGTCAATCCATATCTGCCAAGTGACCCTATGTAGGAGGAACAGTCCCTATTCTGCTCTGTGTCAGTGTGTATCAGGGTCCCTGAGGACAGGTGTCAATCCATATCTGCCAAGTGACCCTATGTAGGGGGAACAGTCCCTATTCTGCTCTGTGTCAGTGTGTATCAGGGTCTCTGAGGACAGGTGTCAATCCATATGTCAAGGTGTCAATATGTCATATGTCAGGTGTCAATCCATATCCATTGTGATTTAGGAATGTTAGGTGATTAGTGTTGTCGCGAACCCGGAATTTTCGGTTCGCGAACGGCGAACGCGAACTTCCGCAAATGTTCGCGAACCGGCGAACCGCGCGAACCGCCATTGACTTCAATGGGCAGGCGAATTTTAAAAACAACAGGGACTCTTTCTGGCCACAATAGTGATGGAAAAGTTGTTTCAAGGGGACTAACACCTGGACTGTGGCATGCCAGAGGGGGATCCATGGCAAAACTCTCATGGAAAATTGCACAGTTGATGCAGAGTCTGCTTTTAATCCATAAAAGGCAGAAATCACCTAACATTGACACCTGTCCTCAAAGCCCAGCCCTGATACACACTGACACAGAGCAGAATAGAGACTGTTCCCCCTACATAGGGTCACTTGGCAGATATGGATTGACACCTATCCTAATGATCCCTGATACACACTGACAAAGAGCAGAATAGAGACTGTTCCCCTACATAGGGTCACTTGGCAGATATGGATTGACACCTATCCTAATGATCCCTGATACACACTGACACAGAGCAGAATAGAGACTGTTCCCCCTACATAGGGTCACTTGGCAGATATGGATTGACACCTATCCTAAGGATCCCTGATACACACTGACACAGAGCAGAATAGAGACTGTTCCCCCTACATAGGGTCACTTGGCAAATATGGATTGACACCTGTCCTCAAAACCCCTGATACACACTGACACAGAGCAGCATAGAGACTGTTCCCCCTACATAGGGTCACTTGGCAGATATGGATTGACACCTATCCTAATGATCCCTGATACACACTGACACAGAGCAGAATAGAGACTGTTCCCCCTACATAGGGTCACTTGGCAGATATGGATTGACACCTGTCCTCAAAACCCCTGATACACACTGACACAGAGCAGAATAGAGACTGTTCCCCCTACATAGGGTCACTTGGCAGATATGGATTGACACTTATCCTAAGCATCCCTGATACACACTGACACAGAGCAGAATATGGACTGTTCCTCCTACATAGGGTCACTTGGCAGATATGGATTGACACCTGTCCTAATGATCCCTGATACACACTGACACAGAGCAGAATAGGGACTGTTCTCCCTACATAGGGTCACTTGGCAGATATGGATTGACACCTGTCCTAATGATCCCTTATACACACTGACACAGAGCAGAATAGAGACTGTTCCCCCTACATAGGGTCACTTGGCAGATATGGATTGACACCTATCCTAATGATCCCTGATACACACTGACACAGAGAAGAATAGAGACTGTTCCCCCTACATAGGGTCACTTGGCAGATATGGATTGACACCTATCCTAATGATCCCTGATACACACTGACACAGAGCAGAATAGAGACTGTTCCCCCTACATAGGGTCACTTGGCAGATATGGATTGACATCTGTCCTCAAAACCCCTGATACACACTGACACAGAGCAGAATAGAGACTGTTCCCCCTACATAGGGTCACTTGGCAGATATGGATTGACACCTATCCTAAGGATCCCTGATACACACTGACACAGAGCAGAATAGAGACTGTTCCCCCTACATAGGGTCACTTGGCAGATATGGATTGACACCTGTCCTCAAAACCCCTGATACACACTGACACAGAGCAGAATAGAGACTGTTCCCCCTACATAGGGTCACTTGGCAGATATGGATTGACACCTATCCTAATGATCCCTGATACACACTGACACAGAGCAGAATAGAGACTGTTCCCCCTACATAGGGTCACTTGGCAGATATGGATTGACACCTGTCCTCAAAACCCCTGATACACACTGACACAGAGCAGAATAGAGACTGTTCCCCCTACATAGGGTCACTTGGCAGATATGGATTGACACTTATCCTAAGGATCCCTGATACACACTGACACAGAGCAGAATATGGACTGTTCCTCCTACATAGGGTCACTTGGCAGATATGGATTGACACCTGTCCTAATGATCCCTGATACACACTGACACAGAGCAGAAAATAGGGACTGTTCCCCCTACATAGGGTCACTTGGCAGATATGGATTGACACCTGTCCTAATGATCCCTGATACACACTGACACAGAGCAGAATAGGGACTGTTCCTCCTACATAGGGTCACTTGGCAGATATGGATTGACACTTATCCTAAGGATCCCTGATACACACTGACACAGAGCAGAATATGGACTGTTCCTCCTACATAGGGTCACTTGGCAGATATGGATTGACACCTGTCCTAATGATCCCTGATACACACTGACACAGAGCAGAATAGGGACTGTTCCCCCTACATAGGGTCACTTGGCAGATATGGATTGACACCTGTCCTAATGATCCCTGATACACACTGACACAGAGCAGAATAGAGACTGTTCCCCCTACATAGGGTCACTTGGCAGATATGGATTGACACCTATCCTAATGATCCCTGATACACACTGACACAGAGCAGAATAGAGACTGTTCCCCCTACATAGGGTCACTTGGCAGATATGGATTGACACTTATCCTAAGGATCCCTGATACACACTGACACAGAGCAGAATATGGACTGTTCCTCCTACATAGGGTCACTTGGCAGATATGGATTGACACCTGTCCTAATGATCCCTGATACACACTGACACAGAGCAGAATAGGGACTGTTCTCCCTACATAGGGTCACTTGGCAGATATGGATTGACACCTGTCCTAATGATCCCTTATACACACTGACACAGAGCAGAATAGAGACTGTTCCCCCTACATAGGGTCACTTGGCAGATATGGATTGACACCTATCCTAATGATCCCTGATACACACTGACACAGAGAAGAATAGAGACTGTTCCCCCTACATAGGGTCACTTGGCAGATATGGATTGACACCTATCCTAATGATCCCTGATACACACTGACACAGAGCAGAATAGAGACTGTTCCCCCTACATAGGGTCACTTGGCAGATATGGATTGACATCTGTCCTCAAAACCCCTGATACACACTGACACAGAGCAGAATAGAGACTGTTCCCCCTACATAGGGTCACTTGGCAGATATGGATTGACACCTATCCTAAGGATCCCTGATACACACTGACACAGAGCAGAATAGAGACTGTTCCCCCTACATAGGGTCACTTGGCAGATATGGATTGACACCTGTCCTCAAAACCCCTGATACACACTGACACAGAGCAGAATAGAGACTGTTCCCCCTACATAGGGTCACTTGGCAGATATGGATTGACACCTATCCTAATGATCCCTGATACACACTGACACAGAGCAGAATAGAGACTGTTCCCCCTACATAGGGTCACTTGGCAGATATGGATTGACACCTGTCCTCAAAACCCCTGATACACACTGACACAGAGCAGAATAGAGACTGTTCCCCCTACATAGGGTCACTTGGCAGATATGGATTGACACTTATCCTAAGGATCCCTGATACACACTGACACAGAGCAGAATATGGACTGTTCCTCCTACATAGGGTCACTTGGCAGATATGGATTGACACCTGTCCTAATGATCCCTGATACACACTGACACAGAGCAGAATAGGGACTGTTCCCCCTACATAGGGTCACTTGGCAGATATGGATTGACACCTGTCCTAAGGATCCCTGATACACACTGACACAGAGCAGAATAGGGACTGTTCCTCCTACATAGGGTCACTTGGCAGATATGGATTGACACCTGTCCTAAGGATCCCTGATACACACTGACACAGAGCAGAATAGGGACTGTTCCTCCTACATAGGGTCACTTGGCAGATATGGATTGACACTTATCCTAAGGATCCCTGATACACACTGACACAGAGCAGAATATGGACTGTTCCTCCTACATAGGGTCACTTGGCAGATATGGATTGACACCTGTCCTAATGATCCCTGATACACACTGACACAGAGCAGAATAGGGACTGTTCCCCCTACATAGGGTCACTTGGCAGATATGGATTGACACCTGTCCTAATGATCCCTGATACACACTGACACAGAGCAGAATAGAGACTGTTCCCCCTACATAGGGTCACTTGGCAGATATGGATTGACACCTATCCTAATGATCCCTGATACACACTGACACAGAGCAGAATAGGGACTGTTCCTCCTACATAGGGTCACTTGGCAGATATGGATTGACACTTATCCTAAGGATCCCTGATACACACTGACACAGAGCAGAATATGGACTGTTCCTCCTACATAGGGTCACTTGGCAGATATGGATTGACACCTGTCCTAATGATCCCTGATACACACTGACACAGAGCAGAATAGGGACTGTTCCCCCTACATAGGGTCACTTGGCAGATATGGATTGACACCTGTCCTAATGATCCCTGATACACACTGACACAGAGCAGAATAGGGACTGTTCCCCCTACATAGGGTCACTTGGCAGATATGGATTGACACCTGTCCTAATGATCCCTGATACACACTGACACAGAGCAGAATAGAGACTGTTCCCCCTACATAGGGTCACTTGGCAGATATGGATTGGCACCTATCCTAATGATCCCTGATACACACTGACACAGAGCAGAATAGGGACTGTTCCCCCTACATAGGGTCACTTGGCAGATATGGATTGACAAACAGCTACCACATGCAAGGAAGGCAGCAGGGGCGCAAATGACCCACTCCCGACGCGGGAAGGTAGTGACGACAAATAACAATACAGGACTCTTTAGAGGCCCTGTAATTGTAATCAGTCCACTTGAAATCCTTTAACTTTGATCAATTGGAGGGAAGTCTGGTGCAGAGCCACTGACCCATGCGCAGGGCCAGCCTTAGGCCTTTGGGCGCCCTGTGCAAGAAATCTTCCCGACGCGGGAAGGTAGTGACGACAAATAAGAATACAGGACTCTTTAGAGGCCCTGTGATTGTAATCAGTCCACTTGAAATCCTTTAACTTTGATCAATTGGAGGGAAGTCTGGTGCAGAGCCACTGACCCATGCGCAGGGCCAGCCTTAGGCCTTTGGGCGCCCTGTGCAAGAAATCTTCCCGACGCGGGAAGGTAGTGACGACAAATAACAATACAGGACTCTTTCGATTTTCCAGACCCTGGGGTTGACATTAGTCCAGATTTACATCTTGTGACCCATGAGGATGTTCCAGGCACTACTTGTTAAATAAAGACAGATAATAAAGTGAATGATCCTTCTCCTTGGGACTTGCACCCTGTCGTTGAAGGTGGAGTAGGCAATGGCAAGAGCATGCTGTGGGTAGTCAGTGCAAACACTCTCTTCCCGGTGAATAATGAGGAGACTAACTATGATGACGTTATTTGCGTTGAAAGTAATGATGCCAGAGATCTTTTGAAACCATATGGAAGGAACGAATTGGTTAAAAGAAAGGCAAGAGACCACCTGCATATAGACAAGAATACGCATAAGAGAAAGAAGAGAACAGGTGAAAAAGAGAAGCTGCAGACTGCCTATCTGCAAATAGTTGAGTTATGTCCTGAAGATGTCCGTGTTACCACAGTGCAGACTCTGTTTGATACACTACTGAGGAGAGTCAGAGAAACCCCAGATCTTCACGTATTGGATGAGTCGGTGCGTGGAGTTGCAGAGAACGTAGAACAAGAAATATTTAAACTTTTCCTGTGTACTGACAGCAGATATACATAGGGTCACTTGGCAGATATGGATTGACACCTGTCCTCAAAACCCCTGATACACACTGACACAGAGCAGAATAGAGACTGTTCCTTGTCCACAGAGACCATGATACACACTGACACAGAGCAGAATAGGGACTGTTACCCCTACATAGGGTCACTTGGCAGATATGGATTGACAAATCCCTGACAAACAGCTACCACATGCAAGGAAGGCAGCAGGGGCGCAAATGACCCACTCCCGACACGGGAAGGTAGTGACGACAAATAACAATACAGGACTCTTTAGAGGCCCTGTAATTGTAATCAGTCCACTTGCACCAGTGGGCCTAAAAATTAGGCATGTACACATGCCTGAAAAATTTGGTATTGTTGCAGCCGCTGCTGTAGCAGCGTCCAGAAAAATTGATGTTTGTTTCACAGGCAGAAAGTGCCCTAAAACATGGCGGCTTGAACCCTAGTTGGTGGCGGATAAGTCACGCAAGTCAAACGTCATTCAGAGCTAAAATACAGCAGCGTGTGGACCATTTTTAGCCCAAGGCAGCTCATCTCATCAGGCCTTTTTTAATCGAATGTATCGCCCAGTGTCAGTCCCTTCGGGATCCATCCCTCATTCATCTTAATAAAGGTGAGGTAATCTAGACTTTTTTGACCTAGGCGACTTCTCTTCTCAGTGACAATACCTCCTGCTGCACTGAAGGTCCTTTCTGACAGGACACTTGAAGCGGGGCAGGCCAGAAGTTCTATCACAAATTGGGATAGCTCAGGCCACAGGTCAAGCCTGCACACCCAGTAGTCAAGGGGTTCATCGCTCCTCAGAGTGTCGATATCTGCAGTTAAGGCGAGGTAGTCTGCTACCTGTCGGTCGAGTCGCTCTCTGAGGGTGGCGATGCATAGGACTTAAAAAGGTCCGCATGTCCTCCATCAACAACACGTCTTTAAAGCGTCCTGTCCTTGCCGGCGTGGTCGTGGGAGGAGGAGGATGACTTCCACCTCTCCCCCTGTTAGATTCCCGTTGTGCTGTGACATCACCCTTATACGCTGTGTAAAGCATACTTTTTAATTTATTTTGCAAATGCTGCATCCTTTCCGACTTGTTGTAATTGGGTAACATTTCCGCCACTTTCTGCTCATACCGGGGGTCTAGTAGCATGGACACCCAGTACAGGTCGTTCTCCTTCAGCCTTTTTATACGAGGGTCCCTCAACAGGCAGGACAGCATGAAAGACCCCATTTGCACAAGGTTGGATGCCGAGCTACTCATTTCCCGTTCCTCCTCCTCACTGATGTCATTGAAGGTATGTTCTTCCCCCCAGCCACGTACAACACCACGGGTACCAGATAGGTGACAATGAGCACCCTGGGATGCCTGTTGTGTTTGGTCTTGCTCCTCCTCCTCCTCAAAGCTACAATCCTCCTCTGACTCCTCTTCCTCACAATCCTCTTCCAGCGTTGCCGCAGGTCCAGCAAGCGATGCTGATAAGGCTGTTTCTGGTGGTGATGGTGACCACAACTCTTCCTCTTCCTCTTCACGCTCATCTACAGCCTGATCCAGCACTCTTCGCAGGGCACGCTCCATGAAGAAAACAAATGGTATGATGTCGCTGATGGTGCCTTCGTTGCGACTGACTAGGTTTGTCACCTCCTCAAAAGGACGTATGAGCCTACAGGCATTGCGCATGAGCGTCCAGTAACGTGGCAAAAAAATTCCCAGCTCCCCAGAGGCTGTCCTAGCACCCCGGTCATACAAATATTTATTAACAGCTTTTTCTTGTTGGAGCAGGCGGTCGAACATTAGGAGTGTTGAATTCCAACGTGTAGGGCTGTCGCAAAATCAAGCGCCTCACTGGCACGTTGTTTCGGCGCTGGATATCGGCAAAGTGAGCCATGGCCGTGTAGGAACGCCTGAAATGGCCACACACCTTCCTGGCCTGCTTCAGGACGTCCTGTAAGCCTGTGTACTTATGCACAAAGCGTTGTACGATCAGATTACACACATGTGCCATGCACGGCACATGTGTCAACTTGCCCAACTTCAATGCCGCTATCAAATTTTTTCCGTTGTCACACACCACTTTGCCGATATCCAGTTGCTGCGGAGTCAGCCACTTTTCCACCTGTGCGTTCAGGGCGGACAGGAGTGCTTGTCCGGTGTGACTCTCTGCTTTCAAGCAAGTCAAACCCAAGACGGCGTGACACTGCCGTATCCGGGATGTGGAATAGTACCTGGGGAGCTGGGGGGGTGCCGTTGATGTGGAGCAAGACGCAACGGCACAAGAGGACTCAGCCGAGGAGGTTATGGAAGAGGATGGAGTAGGAGGAGTAGAGGAGGTGGCAGCAATTCGTGGCGGTGTCACCAACTCCTCTGCAATGCCACGCATTCCTTGCTTGTCAGCCGTCAGCAGGTTTACCCAATGCGCAGTGTAGGTGATATACCTGCCCTGACCATGCTTTGCAGACCAGGTATCAGTGGTCAGATGGACCCTTGCCCCAACACTGTGTGCCAGACATGCCATGACTTCCTTTTGCACAATCGAGTACAAGTTGGGGATTACCTTTTGTGAAAAGAAATTCCGGCCGGGTACCTTCCACTGCGGTGTCCCAATAGCTACAAATTTTTTGAACGCCTCAGACTCAACCAGATTGTATGGTAAAAGCTGGCGGGCTAATAGTTCGGACAAGCCAGCTGTCAGACGCTGGGCAAGGGGGTGACTTGGTGACATTGGCTTCTTACGCTCAAACATGTCCTTGACAGACACATGACTGTGGGCAGATGAGCGGGAACTGCTCAAGGCGGGAGACGGAGTGGCGGATGGTTGAGAGGGGGCAAGAAGGACAGCAGTGGTTGACGTGGCTGAAGATGCTGGACCAGGAGGAGGATGGCGGCTTAGAGTATGTGTGCTGCTTGTACTCATGTGTTGATCCCATAGGCGTTTGTGATGTGAGATCATGTGCCTACGCAAAGCAGTTGTACCTAGGTGGGTGTTGTACCTCCCACGACTCAGTTTCCTTTGGCACAGGTTGCAAATGGCATCGCTGTTGTCAGAGGCAGACACACAAAAAAAATGCCACACTGCTGAGCTCTGCAATGACGGCATTCTGGTGGTGGACACAGCATGCGTTGATTGGCGTGCTGTCGGGCTGACCCCGGGTGCCGATGCATGCTGTCTGACTGTGCCACTAGCTCCTTGCGACGACCCCCCCCTGCTTCCAACTGGTCTCCTCCTCCTCCTCTCTGTCTCCCCATCTGAACTTTCGCCCTGTTCTTCTTCTCTTCTAGCGGGCACCCACGTGACATCCATGGACGCATCGTCATAATCAACCGCTTCGCTTGTATCTGACCACTCAGAAAAGGAAGCAGCAGCGGGTACAACATCATCATCATCACACCGTACCTCCATGTGTTTAATGCTGCCTGCCTGAGACATATCCCTGTTATCTACATCCTCTAGCAATAATGGTTGCGCATCACTCATTTCTTCAAACGGGTGTGTGAATAACTCCTCTGACATACCAAGTAAAGCGGCTGTGGTGCTAGTTTTGGTGGTGGCGGCAGGCGGGTGAGTGCTATCTTGAGAGGTGCCTGAAGCTAACAGTGGAAACAAAATTTTGGTTGTAAAAGCACGCTAAAGAGACACCAGATATGATTGGCAACTGTCAAAGCACGCTGGCACAGGTCTGCAGAGCACACGCTGAAGTAGGCCTGAAACACAGACGCTTGCAGACAACTAACTGCTCTTCTATTACAGTGAAAAAAAAATATTTCTTTTAAATCGAAAGCTTAACCAATTGTTAAAACAGATATGAGTGGTGGCACTGGGCTAATAGGCACAGTATCCAATGTGAACCTCACACAGAAGCTGGCAGGCAGGCAACTGCTCTTCTATTACAGAGCCAAAAAATTATTTATTTTAAATCGAAAGCTTAACCAATTGTTAAAACAGATATGAGTGGTGGCACTGACTGTGCAAATGGGCAAGGCATCCAACCTCACACAGAAGCTGGCAGGCAGGCAACTGCTCTTCTATTACAGTGAAAAAAAATTATTTATTTTAAATCGAAAGCTTAACCAATTGTTAAAACAGATATGAGTGGTGGCACTGGGCTAATAGGCACAGTATCCAATGTGAACCTCACACAGAAGCTGGCAGGCAGGCAACTGCTCTTCTATTACAGTGGAAACAAAATTTTGGTTGTAAAAGCACGCTAAAGAGACACCAGATATGATTGGCAACTGTCAAAGCACGCTGGCACAGGTCTGCAGAGCACACGCTGAAGTAGGCCATAAACACAGACGCTTGCAGACAACTAACTGCTCTTCTATTACAGTGAAAAAAAAAAATTATTTTAAATCGAAAGCTTAACCAATTGTTAAAACAGATATGAGTGGTGGCACTGGGCTAATAGGCACAGTATCCAATGTGAACCTCACACAGAAGCTGGCAGGCAGGCAACTGCTCTTCTATTACAGTGAAAAAAAATTATTTATTTTAAATCGAAAGCTTAACCAATTGTTAAAACAGATATGAGTGGTGGCACTGACTGTGCAAATGGGCAAGGCATCCAACCTCACACAGAAGCTGGCAGGCAGGCAACTGCTCTTCTATTACAGTGAAAAAAAAATTATTTATTTTAAATCTAAAGCTTAACCGATTGTTAAAACAGATATGAGTGGTGGCACTGACTGTGCAAATGGGCAAGGCATCCAACCTCACACAGAAGCTGGCAGGCAGGCAACTGCTCTTCTATTACAGTGAACATTTTTTATTTATTTTAAATCGAAAGCTTAACCAATTGTTAAAACAGATATGAGTGGTGGCACTGACTGTGCAAATGGGCAAGGCATCCAACCTCACACAGAAGCTGGCAGGCAGGCAACTGCTCTTCTATTACAGTGAAAAAAATGATTTTAAATCTAAAGCTTAACCAATTGTTAAAACAGATATGAGTGGTGGCACTGGGCTAATAGGCACAGTATGCAATGTGAACCTCACACAGAAGCTGGCAGGCAGGCAACTGCTCTTCCATTACAGTGGAAACAAAATTTTGGTTGTAAAAGCACGCTAAAGAGACACCAGATATGATTGGCAACTGTCAAAGCACGCTGGCACAGGTCTGCAGAGCACACGCTGAAGTAGGCCTGAAACACAGACGCTTGCAGACAACTAACTGCTCTTCTTTTACAGTGAAAAAAAATATTTATTTTAAATCGAAAGCTTAACCAATTGTTAAAACAGATATGAGTGGTGGCACTGGGCTAATAGGCACAGTATCCAAGTGAACCTCACACAGAAGCTGGCAGGCAGGCAACTGCTCTTCTATTACAGTGAAAAAAAAATATTTATTTTAAATCGAAAGCTTAACCAATTGTTAAAACAGATATGAGTGGTGGCACTGACTGTGCAAATGGGCAAGGCATCCAACCTCACACAGAAGCTGGCAGGCAGGCAACTGCTCTTCTATTACAGTGAACAAAAAAATATTTATTTTAAATCGAAAGCTTAACCAATTGTTAAAACAGATATGAGTGGTGGCACTGACTGTGCAAATGGGCAAGGCATCCAACCTCACACAGAAGCTGGCCGGCAGGCAACTGCTCTTCTATTACAGTGAATAAAAATTATTTATTTTAAATCTAAAGCTTAACCGATTGTTAAAACAGATATGAGTGGTGGCACTGACTGTGCAAATGGGCAAGGCATCCAACCTCACACAGAAGCTGGCAGGCAGGCAACTGCTCTTCTATTACAGTGAAAAAAAATTATTTATTTTAAATCGAAAGCTTAACCAATTGTTAAAACAGATATGAGTGGTGGCACTGACTGTGAAAATGGGCAAGGCATCCAACCTCACACAGAAGCTGGCAGGCAGGCAACTGCTCTTCTATTACAGTGAAAAAAAATTATTTATTTTAAATCGAAAGCTTAACCAATTGTTAAAACAGATATGAGTGGTGGCACTGGGCTAATAGGCACAGTATCCAATGTGAACCTCACACAGAAGCTGGCAGGCAGGCAACTGCTCTTCTATTACAGTGAAAAAAAATTATTTCTTTTAAATCAAAAGCTTAACCAATTGTTAAAACAGATATGAGTGGTGGCACTGACTGTGCAAATGGGCAAGGCATCCAACCTCACACAGAAGCTGGAAGGCAGGCAACTGCTCTTCTATTACAGTGAATTTTTTTTATTTATTTTAAATCTAAAGCTTAACCGATTGTTAAAACAGATATGAGTGGTGGCACTGACTGTGCAAATGGGCAAGGCATCCAACCTCACACAGAAGCTGGCAGGCAGGCAACTGCTCTTCTATTACAGTGAAAAAAAAATATTTATTTTAAATCTAAAGCTTAACCGATTGTAAAAACAGATATGAGTGGTGGCACTGGGCAAGTGGGCACAGTATATGCTGTGAGCCTGACACACAGGCTGGCAGGCAGGCACCTGCAATTACATTACACAGGAAAAAAAAAAAAAAAAAAGCAGCCTGATGTTATAGCCCTAAAAAGGGCTTTTTGGGGTGCTGTCCTTACAGCAGAGATCAGATGAGTCCTTCAGGATTGTAGTGGACACTGAATACCCTAGCCTAGCTATCAATTTCCCTATGTAATCAGCAGCAGCTAAACTTTCCCTCCTCTCACTAAGCATGCATCTTCCGAATGAATCGAAAATGGATGCTGGGAGGGAGGTTGGAGGGTGTGGAAGGGAGGGAGTGCTGCTGATTGGCTGTAATGTGTCTGCTGACCGAGAGGCACAGGGTCAAAGTTTGCCCAATGATGACGAATAGGGGGCGGAACGAACTGCGCATGTGTCCGCCCGCCGCGGCGAACGCGAACAAGCTAATTTCGCCGGGAACTGTCCGCCGGCGGACAGTTCGGTACATCACTATAGGTGATTTATGCCCTTTATGGATTAAAACCAGACTCTGCATCAACTGTGTAATTTTCCATGGGAGTTTTGCCATGGATCCCCCTCCGGCATGCCACAGTCCAGGTGTTAGTCCCCTTGAAACAACTTTTCCATCACTATTGTGGCCAGAAAGAGTCCCTGTGGGTTTTAAAATTCGCCTGCCCATTGAAGTCTATGGCTGTTCGCCCGTTTCGCCGGTTCGCGGACATTTGCGGAAGTTCGCGTTCGCCGTTCGCGAACCGAAAATTTTATGTTTGCGACATCACTACTTACCTGTACCTTATTTGTATTTTGCACTCTCAAGATATTTTTGGTACAGCTTTGTGGCAAACCTAGCCACTTTAGGTCATACTGCTGTACATTTGAAGGTTGTCTGTAAAAGCCTCTGTAATTCTATGTATAAATGTATTCCTGTAATTTTGCCGAAAGCAGCTAGCATTCATTTGGTCGTTTCACGAACAGTGACTTTACACACTGTTCGTGAAACAAATAAAGTACAGAATGGGAGCCCACACACAGAGGGTCGTGTGGCTCCCATTAACCGATTGCAACATTGTAGCAATCTGCGGTTAATTGTTTTCCTGGGTGGCCGTCGTTCGGCTACCGACCACGCGGCGGTCGGCCATCTTGGATCCTTTGTTAGCCCAGCAGTGTTTGGTCGTCGAGCGCCTGGAACCAAAATCGGGTACTCGACGGCACGAACTCCGCTGGACTTCCAGGCCGTTCGGGAGCTCCGGTCTTTCAGTATTGTGTTTCCCAATCGGTATTCGGTACTTTTAGGAGAATGTGATATAAAGTATGTTTTGTGCGCCGTTCAGTTATTTATGCTGGGATCTGAGCGGTACTTTCACGAAGTATGCGTCCAGACCCCAGCTATCTACCGAACGGTCATTTATTATAATCCCATGAATAATGTCAAAGTAATACATTTTTGTGTTAAAACCCGGTTCTGCTGTACGGAGGGATAATCCACTTAACAGGATATTCTAGTGGGAGTATCCCTCTCGTACAGCAGTGCATGGTGGGAGAAATGCTCTGTATATTCAGTTCCCCATGTAGTCCTCTACTGTAATACCCCTGTAATGTGACTAAGGAAACCCCTTGCATGGGGAACCACATAAATACTGGAGCTGTGAATAAAATAGTCAGTTGACTCCCAGAACTGTGTTTCATCCTGTTACTGGTGGATTTGGGATATTGCCTTCATTTCCATCGCTTTATTTGGATTACCTTCTATACCAGCGGAGAATTTGGGATTTTACCTTGCAGCTCCGCTACAAGCTTTACTGCCAGTCACTCTAATGTGGGATCTGTCCTGTAACAGTCGTATACAATCCATATCTGTCTGGTTATCTCTCTCTTTCTGCCAATGCAGTCACCTGCCTCTCTTTTATTTATTCATGCAAACATCTAACCAACAAACCAACCAACCATTCCTTTATGTAGAGTTTCCATTGTATCAAGATGTAAACGGTCTTCTTTAAAACTGTCCTCAAGGTCAGGACTCAACATCAGTTCAGAATTTGAGAATATCTCAACCATTGAACAGCTGTCTCAATGAAAGAAGTAAGCGGCTGGACTGTGGGGGTGGGGGTAAGCGTCTGCACTGTGGAAGAGAAGGAGCTGCACTTTCAGGGGAGTAAGGGGCTGCACTATGTGGGGGTAAGGGGCTGCAATGTGGGTGTTAAGCGGCTGTACTGTGGGCACCCATGGCCATCAAGGCCCACCTTTGTTCAATGGGGAGCTACTGATTAGAGCATCAGCTGACCACTCTAGCCTATTAGCGGTGCCCCTGCCTTGATGCACTCTGTACTTCCTGTGACTTAGAAGCCAGATGCCACCTGTGGGACCTGGAGACCAGAAGGCAATGTTTGAGGTTAAACTAGTCAATAATGGTTCAACCCCTTAAGTTATGAGTGCACTGGGGCCCCCCTGGCACCATAAAAACATAATTTAGATGATGTTGTTATGGTGACTGGATTGTCCCTTTAACAACCAAAAAAACGTTAACGCTGAGAAAATTGCAATAGGATTGCCCTCTTAAAGGTTGAATGCCACTTCTCTAGAATCTGGCATTACACCTTTAAGAGGGCAATCCTATTGCAATTTTCTCAGAGCTGTGAGAGACAGGTTCAGGGAAGCATACAGTGAGGGAAAAAAGTATTTGATACTGACAGTGGGAAACTTTCAAAATCAGCAGCGGATCAGATACTTTTTTCCCTCACTGTAACCCACCTTTCCCTACAGGCATCGCACTGCAAGTAAAGCAGTCACCGTCGGGGGTCTATGCAAATTTTGCAAAGACCCAAAATAGTGGCAGAAATGTTTCAAAGATTTAGCAAATTACATTACAATCAAGTTCAAGGAAGGCAAACCCAGGGCAAATATTTCAAAAGAAACATTGTTAAAAAAAAAAATTCTCGTCTCTGTATGTTTTCTCTATGCTGACTGCCAATGGACAGCGCTTATAACAATGATTGACCGGTAGCTAATATTGAGGAGACCAGGATGTAATTTTATTATTATTATTATTATATTTTTATTATTATATTATTATTATTCATAAAGTGCCAACAAATTCCACAGTGCTGTACAATGAGTTGAAATAGATATTTTTATATATTTGTAACCAGACACGTTGGACGCACAGGAACAGAGGGGTTGCGCGCCCTGCTCAATAAACTTACATGCTAGAAGATCTAGGGTATAGTGGCACAAAAGGTAAGGGTAGCGTAGAAAGGTAGGTTGCTCTAATAGCATTCACTGAGGGGTTAGTGTTTTTCTTATTTTTTGAATGACCGTTGCAGGAGTGGAATCAGAGTGTGGGGTGGGAAAGTTGTTAACCATTCCACTCTCATGAAGAAGTGAGTTTTCAATGATTTTTTGCAGGAATGGAGAATGGGTGAAAGTCTAAAGGAGAAGTGAGTTTCACAGGAATGGTGCAGCCTTAGATAAGTCTTGAAGGCAAGCAACACTTTGTATAAAAGAGCTTCAATGGTTAGATATCAGCTTACGGACAGGGCCCTATCTACCTTTTGTATTTGTCTGTGTATATTGTATGTCCTCCACTTGTTGTACAGCGCTGCGGAATCTGTTGGTGCTTTATAAATACAAGTAATAAATAAATAAATAAATAAACAGAGGTTTGTGCACAAACCGAGGATAGCTCAGTGGCCTAGACGGGACATACTTGTGTATTAGGGAGGGTTAGTAGGTTGGAGCAGCATTATGTAGAGATTTAGAAACATAGAATGTGACGGCAGATAAGAACCATTCGGCCCATCTAGTCTGCCCAGTTTTCTAAATACTTTCATTAGTCCCTGGCCTTATCTTATAGTTAGGATAGCCTTATGCTTATCCCACGCATGCTTAAACTCATTTACTGTGTTAACCTCTACCACTTCAGATGGAAGGCTATTCCATGCATCCACTACCCTCTCAGTAAAGTAATACTTCCTGGTATTTTTAAACCTTTGCCCCTCTAATTTAAGACTATGTCCTCTTGTTGTGGTAGTTTTTCTTCTTTTAAATATAGTCTCCTCCTTTACTGTGTTGATTCCCTTTATGTATTTAAATGTTTCTATCATATCCCCCCTGTCTCGTCTTTCCTCCAAGCTATACATGTTAAGATCCTTTAACCTTTCCTGGTAAGTTGTATCCTGCAACCCATGAACCAGTTTAGTAGCCCTTCTTTGAACTCTCTCTAAGGTATCAATATCCTTCTGAAGATATGGTCTCCAGTACTGTGTACAGTACTCCAAGTGAGGTCTCACCAGTGTTCTGTACAATGGCATGAGCACTTCCCTCTTTAAACTGCTAATACCTCTCCCTATACAACCAAGCATTCTGCTAGCATTTCCTGCTGCTCTATTACATTGTCTGCCTACCTTTAAGTCATCAGAAATAATCACCCCTAAATCCCTTTCCTCAGATGTTGAGGTTAGGACTCTATCAAATATTCTGTACTCTGCCCTTGGGTTTTTACGTCCAAGATGCATTATCTTGCACTTATCCACATTAAATGTCAGTTGCCACAACTCTGACCATTTTTCTAGTTTACCTAAATCATTTGCCATTTGGCTTATCCCTCCTGGAACATCAACCCTGTTACATATCTTAGTATCATCCGCAAAAAGACACACCTTACCATCAAGACCTTCTGCAATATCACTAATAAAAATATTAAAGAGAATGGGTCCAAGTACAGATCCCTGAGGTACCCCACTGGTGACAAGCCCAAGCT
Organism: Pelobates fuscus; assembly: GCF_036172605.1. Lineage (NCBI taxonomy): Eukaryota > Metazoa > Chordata > Amphibia > Anura > Pelobatidae > Pelobates > Pelobates fuscus. Next base: position 433,103,810 of record NC_086317.1, on the reverse strand, counting down.
TCGAACATACTCCATTGACTACAACCCTCTTTTGCCTGTCACTTAGCCACTGCCTTACCCATTCAACAATATTGGAATCCAAACTCAAAGATTGTAGTTTATTGATAAGCCTTCTATGTGCAACAGTGTCAAAAGCCTTACTGAAATCTAGGTAAGCAATGTCTACTGCACCACCCTGATCTATAATTTTAGTTACCCAATCAAAAAAGTCAATAAGATTAGTTTGGCATGATCTCCCTGAAGTAAACCCATGTTGTCTCTGATCTTGAAATCCATGTGTTTTTAGATGTTCAACAATCCTATCCTTTAACATGGTTCTATCACTTTCCCCACTACTGAAGTAAGGCTTACTGGCCTATAGTTGCCCGACTCCTCCCTATTACCTTTCTTGTGAATGGGCACAACATTCGCTAACTTTCAATCTTCTGGGACTACTCCTGTTAACAATGATTGGTTAAATAAATCTGTTAATGGTTTTGCTAGTACACCACTGAGCTCTTTTAATAGCTTTGGGTGTATTCCATCAGGTCCCATTGACTTATTTGTCTTTACTTTTGACAATTGAAATAGAACCTCTTCCTCTGTAAATTCACGTGTAATAAATGACTCATTTATCCTTTTTCTTAACTGAGGTCCCTTTCCTTCATTTTCATCTGTAAATACCGAACAAAAATATTCATTGAGGCAGTCAGCTAGACCTTTATCCTCATCTACATACCTTCCTTCTTTTGTTTTTAATCTAACTAATCCTTGTTTTACTTTTCTTTTCTCATTTATGTATCTAAAAAAAGTTGTGTCCCCCTTTTTTACTGACTGTGCTATTTTCTCTTCTGTGTGTGATTTGGAAGCTCTTATAACTTGCTTAGCCTCTTTCTGCCTAATCTTATAGGTCATTCTGTCTTCCTCACTCTGTTTTTTTTTATAATTACTAAATGCTAACTTTTTGTTTTTTACTATTTTGGCCACATCTGCGGAGTACCACAGTGGTTTCTTGAATTTTTTGTTTTTACTGACAAGCCTAATGCAATTTTCTGTTCCCTTCAGTAGTGCAACTTTTAAAAAATCCCATTTCTTTTGGACTCCATTTAAATTCATCCAGTCTGATAATGACTCCTTTACACATATTCTAATTTTAGAAAAGTCTGTTTTTCTAAAGTCTAAAACTTTTGTTTTTGTGTGGTATGACTCAGTCACTGTTCTTATATTAAACCACACTGACTGATGATCACTGGATCCTAAACTTTCACCTACAGTAATATCTGATACCAAATCTCCATTTGTTAACACTAAATCTAGTATAGCCTCCTTACGAGTTGGCTCCTCAACGACTTGTTTTAGAGACAATCCCAGTAGGGAGTTTAGAATATGTGTGCTCCTGGCACAAGTAGCTATTTTTGTTTTCCAATTCACATCAGGAAGATTAATGTCACCCATGATGATAACTTCCCCCTTCATTGTCATTTTAGCTATTTCCTCAACTAGTAGATTATCTAACTCTTCAATTTGTCCCGGGGGCCTATAAATCACACCTACACAAGTTACTGTGTTATTACCAAATTCTAACGTAACCCAAATGGACTCTATGTTTGCCTCACTAACCTTTATTAGGCTAGATTTCATGCTATCCTTCACATACAGGGCCACCCCTCCCCCTTTCTTGCCTTCCCTGTCTTTTCTATATAAAGAGTACCCTGGTATTGTTATGTCCCAGTCATTTTTCTCATTATACCATGTCTCAGTAACAGCGACTAAATCTACACTATCAGTTGCCATTATTGCCACAAGTTCATGGATCTTATTCCCTAAACTGCGAGCATTTGTAGACATGACTCTAAGCTTATCATTTTTTAACACACTTGCTACAGGCACCTTCTGTCCTTGTTTTGGGGGACAATTGGATTGATGTTTTATCACCCTTTTGCCCCCCCTCCTAGTTTAAATACATCCTAGCAAAACCTCTGAACTGCTCACTGAGAACATTTGTTCCCTTTTGAGAAAGATGCAAACCATCTTTTTTGTACAGTTTATTTCCATTCCAAACAGAGCTACCATGAGCAATAAAGATTTGTAAGCAAGTGCCAGAATCTTAAATTAAACCCTATATCTTACGGAAAGCTAAAGTAGGGACTGACAGAGGGGTTACGTGTGGGAGGTGCGAACGGACAGGAAGATAAGCCTCACCACTGCATTTATTATAGACTTTAACAGTGCAAGTTGGGAACATGTATTAAAGTATTCTAGGTGAGACAGGATAGTGGCATGGATCAGCACCATAGCAGCGTCCGTGGTTAGATAGAGGAAATAGAACATTGGAGAGGTTAGTGGTGGTACAAAGATCAGTGAAGATGAGATAAACATTGTTTCCGACCGTATGAGTTGTTGACTTAGACCATTGCATGAGTCCAAAGTAGGAGGTTACAGAGAGCAGACGAGATACATTAAGGCAGGTGGGATTGTTGATTGGGATATTAAAATCCCCAAGTATAAGGGAAGAAGTGTTAGATGAGAGGAAGTGGGGTAGCCAGAAAGAAAAATGTTAATAAATAAAAAAATAGCATTGCCAAGGGGGCGATAAATAAAGGAGTGGTTTTAAATAGAAGGATATTGTGAACATCAAAGGAAGGAAAAGATAGGGCCGGAGCAAGGAATATTTATGAAATAGAAATATGTTCATAAATATATTGTTGAAAGTCACTAGTCAAATAAATTAATAAATTGCATTTTGACATGTATGCCACATTTGGTTTAATTCTATCTCAAAAGTTATTAGTATTTTCTGAAACTGCAAACTGCAGTGAAATTAATCTTGTTTTCTCATTGATACTGATATTGTAATCTAACGGGCTTAGCTAACATTTTAAATTACTTTTCAACATTCAACATGCTCATCCTTATGAAGAACAGAACTCGTGAAAATTGTTTTGAAGTGTAAGTGTTGAGTCTCCCGTATCATTAAATATATGTATCAAAACTATAGTTATCATTAATCTTCGTCTTTTCTCCCAAAGAATGTACAGTTTTTGTTTTAGAGATACTGGCATTCTGAACAGATTCATTTTTAAATTTGATGTTTTAATCTGTAGAGAAGCATAACATATTTTTATACCATACTAAACTCTGAAATGTAGGATTTTAGAAACAAAAGACTTTAGTTTAATCTGCTTTTTGCAGTACAACTTAAAAAGTGGAATTTAAAGTGGATTTGTTATTTTGACGGTTTTGAGGGTTTTTTTTTAGCTTTCCAAAATCTCATTTCACTATATGTGTTATATTGTGTGTTTCCATATTGTCTTATGTGTTACATGTTGTGTAACTGCAGGAATAAAGTTATAATTTTATACCTATATTTTTAAAGTTTAGAATCAGTTTACCATCATAATGTTATTTGGCTTCTTCTGCTACGTGGCTTAAATCATATTACAGACACTCCTCACTTACCGACCGGGTTCCGTTGTTACGAACCAGTCGTAAAGCGAATTGGTCAGTAAGTGAGGATGCGCTAGCGAGCATACGTAAGAGAGCAGGTTAAGGTTCAGGGGAATTCCCCCGAACATAGACCAGTTCACTAGTGCAGTGAATCCCGCAAATCTAAGTTCGGGACTTATGTATTCATGTCCTGTTATACTCCCCAATCCTTCCCACCCAAATCTTCCCCCCCCCCTGCCTAAGTCTTAAATCCTATTGTGAATTCCCGTTTATTAATCTTACATTTCCCTGCCTATCTTTGGAGAGAGAGAGCACACCTTATGCCTAGTGTAATACGATTGATTTTATAATTCTGTTTATCTGTCTGTTTTCGGAACATGTTATTTTCCCCTTTTTTCTCCCATCTTCTTCCCTATCACCTTCCCTCACTATAGCAGGAAGTAAACCTTACAGTCGTTAAGTGTTGAATGAAGAGTACAGAAGAGAGGAGCATAAAAAAGTTACTTCTTGCCTTGGATTGCCTTGGAAGCAGGGGCGGGCTGGGCCGAGGGGCATGGAGGCAATTGCCCCCCAGGCCGCCCCAAATCATTTTAAGACCAGCCGCTGCGGGCCAGCCCTTTAAATGCTGCAGCCGCCTGAGCGCTCTGTTAAGAGCCTCAGGTGACTGCAGCTGCTACTCTCCTCCCCTCCCCTTCCCTGTAGCGTGGCCTAGCTCCTCTCCGGTCCGCGGTTCCCGGCCGGAGTGATAGGAAGGTGCACACTCAGTGTGCACTTCCTGTCAGTTCGGCCGGCTACAGGAAACAGAAACTCCGCACGGAACAGGAGTTTCTGTTTCCTGTACCCGGCCGGACTGACAGGAAGTGCACACTGAGTGTGCACCTTCCTATCACTCCGGCCGGGAACCGCGGACTGGAGAGGAGCTCGGCCACGCTACAGGGAAGGGGAGGTGAGAGGGGGGGAGGATTGGGGTAAGAAGAAGGAGGATAGGGGGGGTAAGAAGAGGGGTAGTGGGGAGTAAGAAGAGGGGGGGTAAGAAGAAGGAGGGGGGTAAGAAGAGGGGTAGTGGGGAGTAAGAAGAGGGGTAGTGGGGAGTAAGAAGAGGGGGGGAGTAAGAAGGAGGGGGGAGTAAGACAAGGGGGAGGGTGGAGTAAGAAGAGGGGGGAGTAAGAAGAGGGGTAGGGGGAGTAAGAAGGAGGGGAGATAAGAAGAAGGGGGAGTAAGAAAAAGAGGGGGGAGTAAGAAGAAGAGGGGGGAGTAAGAAGAAGAGTGAGGAGTAAGAAGAAGAAGGGGGTAAGAAGAAGGGGAGTAAGAAGAAGAAGAGTGGGGAGTAAGAGGAAGAGTGGGGAGTAAGAAGAAGAAGGAGGGTAAGAAGAAGGGGGAGTAAGAAGAAGAGTGGGGAGTAAGAAGAAGAAGGGGTAAGAAGAAGGGGGTAAGAAGAAGAAGGGGGAGTAAGAAGAAAAAGAGGGGGGAGTAAGAAGAAGAAGAGTGAGGAGTAAGAAGAAGAAGAAGAGTGGGGAGGAAGAAGAAGGGGGGTAAGAAAAAGAGTGGGGAGTAAGAAAAAGAGTGGGGAGTAAGAAGAAAGCGGGGTAAGAAGAAGGGGGGTAAGAAGAAGAAGGAGGGGTAAGAAGAAGAAGGTAGGGGTAAGAAGAAGAAGGTAGGGTAAGAAGAAAAAGGGGGAGTAAGAAGAAGAAGAAGAGTGGGGAGTAAGAAGAAGAGTGGGGAGTAAGAAGAAGAAGAAAGGTAAGAAGAATAAGGGGGGTAAGAAGAAGAGGGGGCATAAGAAGAAGAGTGGGGAGTAAGAAGATTAAGGGGGGTAAGAAGAAGGGGAAGTAAGAAGAAGAGTGGGGAGTAAGAAGAAGAGTAGGGAGTAAGAAGTAGAAGGAGTGTAAGAAAAAGAAGGGGGTAAGAAGAAGAGGGGGAGTAAGAAGAAGAGTGGGGAGTAAGACGAAGAAGGGGGTAAGAAGAAGGGGGTAAGAAGAAGAAGGGGGAGTAAGAAGAAAAAGAGTGGGGAGTAAGAAGAAGAAGAAGGGGGTAAGAAGAAGGGGGGTAAGAAGAAGAAGGGAGAGTAAGAAGAAAAAGAGGGGGGAGTAAGAAGAAGAAGAGTGAGGAGTAAGAAGAAGAAGAGTGAGGAGTAAGAAGAAGAAGAGTGGGGAGTAAGAAGAAGAGTGGGAAGTAAGAAGAAGAAGAAAGGTAAGAAGAATAAGGGGGTAAGAAGAAGAAGGGGCGTAAGAAGAAGAGTGGGAGTAAGAAGATTAAGGGGGGTAAGAAGAAGGGGGAGTAAGAAGAAGAGTGGGGAGTAAGAAGAAGAGTGGGGAGTAAGAAGAAGAGTAGGGAGTAAGAAGTAGAAGGAGTGTAAGAAGAAGAAGGGGGTAAGAAGAAGAAGGGGGAGTAAGAAGAAGAGTGGGGAGTAAGAAGAAGAAGGGGGAGTAAGAAGGGGGAGTAAGAAGAAAAAGAGGGGGGAGTAAGAAGAAGAAGAAGGGGGTAAGAAGAAGGGGGTAAGAAGAAGAAGGGAGAGTAAGAAGAAAAAGAGGGGGGAGTAAGAAGAAGAAGAGTGAGGAGTAAGAAGAAGAAGGGGGGTAAGAAGAAGAGGGGGGAGTAAGAAGAAGAGTGGGGAGTAAGAAGAAGAAGGGGGTAAGAAGAAGGGGGAGTAAGAAGAAAAAGAGTGGGGAGTAAGAAGAAGAAGAAGGGGGTAAGAAGAAGGGGGTAAGAAGAAGAAGGGAGAGTAAGAAGAAAAAGAGGGGGGAGTAAGAAGAAGAAGAGTGAGGAGTAAGAAGAAGAAGAGTGAGGAGTAAGAATAAGAAGGAGGGTAAGAAGAAGAAGGGGGGTAAGAAGAAGAGGGGGCGTAAGAAGAAGAGTGGGGCGTAAGAAGATTAAGGGGGTAAGAAGAAGGGGGTAAGAAGAAGAAGGGGGAGTAAGAAGAAGAAGGGGGAGTAAGAAGAAGAAGAGTGGGGAGTAAGAAGAAGAGTGGGGAGTAAGAAGAAGAAGGAGCGTAAGAAGAAGAGGGGGGAGTAAGAAGAAGAGGGGGGAGTAAGAAGAAGAGGGGGGAGTAAGAAGAAGAAGGGGGTAAGAAGAAGAAGGGAGAGTAAGAAGAAGAAGGGGGTAAGAAGAAGAAGGGAGAGTAAGAAGAAAAAGAGGGGGAGTAAGAAGAAGAAGAGTGAGGAGTAAGAAGAAGAAGAGTGGGTAGTAAGAAGAAGAGTGGGTAGTAAGAAGAAGAAGGGGGGTAAGAAGAAGAAGGGGGGTAAGAAAAAGAGGGGGGAGTAAGAAGAAGAGTGGGGAGTAAGAAGAAGGGGGGTAAGAAGAAGGGGGGTAAGAAGAAGGGGGGTAAGAAGAAGAAGGGAGAGTAAGAAGAAGAGGGGGGAGTAAGAAGAAGAGGGGGTGGGTGGAACATATATGTGGACTTATGAGTGTGCTTTATGGGCATACTCACCGTCAGGCCCTGGGGCCCAGACCTTGAGCTGTGTAAGGGGCCCCCAAAAAATGGAACTGCTTCCAATTCTCCCAGAACATTGAATTTTGTGACCACAGTTGCAAATGGCCTCCAGAGATCCTGTTCTAAACCAGACCAGTGGAGCCAAATTGCAGCCCATTATCATCCTCATCTGGTTGTAAGTAGGCAATCTAGTATATTATTAGTGACACTAATCTATAATTTACCTCACATTAAAGGGACACTATAGCTTAATGAAGTGGTTCTGGTGTCTATAGCCGATCCCTGCAGGCTTTTTAATGTAAACACACACTGTGTGCAGCATTGGCGTTAGTTCATATGGCAGATCATATGGGTGGGGCATTGTGATGTCACATGGAGGGGCGGCAAATTTTTATTTTGTCTAGGGCGGCAAAAATCCTTGCACCAGCTCTGATCCTGGGCAGGTGCACCCATCTACTGGTGACCCACAGGAGGGGAGTGCACTGATTGCACTGCACTCTCCTCCTGCCCAGACCCGTCTTTACCACAGTGCAAGTGCCCTCTGCCCCTAATTGACAGTGGCTCACACTCACAACAAGCAGTGCCTGGAGCCCTTTGCAGAGACGGGAACAAAGAGGTTCTGCGGCAGCTGGCCGTCCTGCAAGCATTACATTCAACAGCTGTTCCCCATGCAGCCACAGGTAGTGCTGTGCTGGGAAAATGTGATTACTCTTCACTTCCTCCCAGCCTACAGAGCAGCGCATGGGAGAAAGAGAGGAGGAGGCATGATTTAATCTTACAACAAATCCACTAAGCAAATCTTTATAAATTTAGGGGGATCAGCTCTGTTTCCACAGTTTATTGGTGTTTACTCTGATGTCTGTATTAATATTGAGGGATTTCTAAGTAGTAACATCAGTGTGAGTCAGCAGGGCCAGCCGTTGGGGTGTGCACGCTGTGCGGTCACCCAGGGTGCCATGACAACAGAGGCGCCCGGCGGCCAGCAAAGCTCACAAGTTGGGTACACCAGCATATTCAATTTAAACGATTCGCTGGTGGTCCACTGGTGCTCACCAGCAGTAGGTGCAGTCAGATCATATCCTCTCCCTCGTGGTTTCGGCGCTCAGTTAGTGAGTCAGAGCACAGGCTCAGAGATTCTCAGCCTGCGCTCTGACAACATTGAAAGTCAGAGCCGTGAAGGAGTGGGTATGGCAAAGAGCTACTGATTAGCATAACATCAATATCCGTTATAAAACCAAGAAAAGGTGGGCATGCATGGTGAACTGATTTGGTGGTGCAATGGGCCACTTGACTGGTTTTGCCCCCCAGGCCTAAGGCTGCCAGCCCTCCCCTGCTTGGAGGGCCAGCAAAACAGAGAGCACACAGGAGAGACTTTAAACTCTATTGTGATATTTGTTAATTTATAGTTTTCATTTTATTTATCCATGTGTCCCAGTCTTCTATTTGAGTGTATCTATTTTCTAAGTTCACCAGTATACCCCTTTCCATTTTTGCCTGCCATATAACTTGTGCTATTAATTCATGAATGCATGGGATTTTCCCTGTTTTCCAAATAGTGCTAGAACTAATTTAGCTGCAGTAATAATATCTAATATTAACATTAAAACTTTTTTTTCCCATTTTAGGCCAATTTAGGTTTAACAGGACCACTTTTGGCTTAAAGACTTCCGTTGATTAAATCTTTCTAAAATGTATTTATAGGTACACATTGCCACCAAATGTGGATCAAATTGATTTAATTTACGTTACATTTCCAACACCTATCTGATGACTCTGAAAATAGTTTTTTTTTCAAACGTTTTGGTGTTAGGTACCATCTGTTTGAAAGTTTGAATTGTGTTTCCGCAAGGTTTAGGCAATGTAAGTGTCTGTATAGTTTATTTAGAGAACTTATCTACTCTTCTTCTTATTCTTTATGCATTTGTAGCTCTTTTTCCCATTTATTGATCAATCCTACAGGTTTATCATGTCTCAATCTATATATAACTTTAGTGCATTTTGCCAGTAAGTTATTATCGTTCTTAATTTTCTCCCCCTTATTTTTAAGGAGATATTCTGCCATAAAACCTTTGATTCGCAGATAATTCAAAGTTTCTTTAGGGGGGTATTAAATTCCTTCATAATATGATTGGAGGACTTAATTTTGTGTTCCACTAATATGTTTTTTAAATTCCCTTATCCCCCCAATCTACCAAGTGTCTATGTTTATATTATCTAACATATCTGAAATGGTAGAAAATGGAAGTGCATCTATTATTCTATTTCTGAGTCCTATGTTAATTGTGAATTTATCCCACCAGCTTGTTAGTTCTTTAAAGGGACACTATAGTCACCTGAACAACTTTAGCTTAATGAAGCTGTTTTGGTGTATAGAACATGCCCCTGCAGCCTCACTGCTCAATCCTCTGCCATTTAGGAGTTAAATCCCTTTGCTTATGAACCCTAGTCACACTTTATGAACCCTAGTCACACCACCCCCTAGTCACACACACACTTGCACAGCCATAAACACTTCCTATAAAGAGAGCCCTATTTAGGCTTTCTTTATGGCAAGTTCTGTTTAATTAAGATTTTCTTATCCCCTGCTATGTTAATAGCTTGCTAGACCCTGCAAGAGCCTCCTGTATGTGATCAAAGTTCAATTAAGAGATTGAGATACAATTATTTAAGGTAAATTACATCTGTTTGAAAGTGAAACCAGTTTTTTCATGCAGGCTTTGTCAATCATAGCCATGGGAGGTGTGGCTAGGGCTGCATAAACAGAAACAAAGTGATTTAACTCCTAAATGACAGTGAATTGAGCAGTGAAATTGCAGGGGAATGATCTATACACTAAAACTGCTTTATTTAGCTAAAGTCATTTAGGTGTCTATAATGTTCCTTTAAGTATCTGTGATTTAGTTTGTGCCTCTTTAATAGATTTTTTTTGTTCAAGTCTAAGACCCAAAAATAGCGAGGATAGATTATCTACCCCAGTTTTAGCTTTTTCCATTTTGTACCATGTTTCTTGAGTTGCCACATTGTTTTGAGAGAGCAATATGTGGAAAAGTCTACTGGCTAGATATCACTGGAAAGTATCTAGACTCCACAGACCTCCATCTTGCCTTGACCTAGCCAAATTTAACCCTTGCTTTCTTACCGCCCCATAAAAAATTACAGAAGGATAAATGTAGTAAATATAACCAGTCTTCTGGGAAGTTGAGAGGGATCATTCTCCATACGGACAGCCATTTTGGTAAAATATATGCTTTTAGGATATTGATTCTACCCGACCAAGAAAAACCCAATCCCTTTCATTCCCTTAGGTTTTTATTGGTTTGTTTTAAAAAGGAGAAGGTGGTTTCTATTAGGTCTTTTATATCTGAGGTTATGGTTATGCCCAAATAATTTAGCCTGTCTTTATTTTCAGGGAGCCTGATGTTTTGTACAAGAAATTTAATTAGACTATTGTTCATATTTTTAGCGACGAATATTGATTTCTCTAGGTTCATTTTATATCCTGAGACTTTTGAGTATTTATTTATCTCCTTCAGTAACTCTGGGATCGATATTTTTGGTTCTCCTAATGTTATTAGGATGTCCTTTGCATAGATATTTAGTTTTGTTTGTCCTAACGAGTTCGTGAAACATTTAATTTTTTTATTTCATCTTATTGAAATCGCTAGAGGTTCTAGCACCATTAAACAGTAAAGGGGAAAGAGGACATCCTTGTCTTGTCTGGTCCCATTTTTAATCTTAAAGTTTTGTGATGTAAATCCTGACCCTGTGACCTTTGCTGATGGAGAGTTGTAGAGAGCGGATATAGCTTGTAGTATTAAGGTGGCAAACATGAAACCCCAATCAACCCTGTCAAACGCTTTCTCTGCTTCTTTTGACAGTAACATTAGAGGGGATCCATTGTTATCTGTTTCTTCTAATATATTTATTAATTTTCTGAGATTGTTGATTGGGGACCTCCCTTGTATGAATCCTACTTGATCATAATTGATTAGTTGTGGTATAACTATTTTTAATCTTTCAGCAAGAATAGAAGATAGAATTTTAATATCAGTATTGATTAGCGAAATAGGTCTATAATTGCAAATCAATTCTGGATCTTTATCTGCTTTTGGGATGGGGACAATATTCACTCTCAACAGCGCTCCAGGACAGCCTCCTGTTCTCATTATATTTTTAAAGATATTAGAAAGTTCTCCTTTTAGTTGATCTTTTATTAGTTTATATAATGTGTTTGTAAAGCCGTCTGGGCCTGGAGCAGTCTTTATTTTAAGCGTATTTATTGATTTACTAACCTCTACTTCTGTTATGGGCTGGTTTATCAGTTTTTACTTGGTCGGGTAGGATTTTGGCACATGTATGTTTTGTAAAAATTTCTCAATCTCTTCTTCTTTGCCGTATATTTCTTCTGGTAGGTGTTATATAGATCTCGATAAAATCTTTCAAACGCTTTTCCTATTTTTTTCTGGGGCCATTAGATACTTTTCTTTATCCTTTAATTTATATATTACTCTTTTGTGTTTCTCTTTTTTCTGTTTGTTACTCATTAGTGCTTCTGGCTTATTGCCCTTTAGATACCACTTAGATTGTAATAATTCTAAATGTTTAGCTGCTGTGTTCATTAACTGGTTGTTTATCTGTTTTTCTATTTCTGCAATCTTCCTTGCTATTTGTGTAGAGGGTGTTATTTTGTTCTGCCTTTTATAATACCTTTGTGTTATATATAATTTGAAAAGAGGCGGTGTTCCTTTTTTATTTGCGTTTGCTGCCGTAATTATCATGTGACCTCTAACTACGCTTTTATAAGCGCACCAGACCGTGATATCTTGTGTGCCTTTGTTTTTGTTTTCTAAAATGAAGAGATTGGTTATTCTCTTAATTTCGTCGACATTATTCTTTTTGTGTAATATATAGTCTTTTAGGCGCCAATCTTTGCGGAAAGTATCAAAGGTATCTTTATATTCTAACATAATAGGGCTATAATCTGACCATGCTATGTCCTGTATCTCAATTCTTTTAACTAGATATAGCATGGTCACATTACCCAAAATAAGGTCCATTCTGGAATAAGAGTTAAATGTTCTAGAATAGCATGTATAATCTAGGTCATTGGGGTGAAATGTTCTCCATATGTCTCTCAAATTATAATTATTAAATACATTTTGCATTCTATTCTCACTTGCCTTTCTACTCTTTCGGTCAATCTGGCTCTTTCTATCTTTCAGAGGGTCAACAACGCAATTAAAGTCCCCCATAATTAGTACCAACCCTTGCTTAATCTGCTCTATTTTCTTAAATACTTTTGTGATAACGTTTATTATAGATTTATTTAATGCGTGTCAGGATCGGGACAGGGATCCAACACGCAGAATACAAACAGGAGATAGGTACGTATACCGGACCTTAGAATGGCTGGACTAACGTAAGGAGAAAGCAAAGAATGGTCAGAGACAAGCCGAGGTCGAGGGAACGAGAGAACAGGTAAGCGAGAGACGAGACGAGGTCAAAGGACACGAGAGATAAGCAGGAACGAAAGTACAAGCCGAGTCAGAACCAAAGAGACAATAGTAAAAAGAGCACTGAGTGACCAGACAAGCTAGAACCACGACAGGGCAATGAACCATTACACACATCCCTATTTTATACCTTGGTTCTTTAATTGATGACTCTGCCCTTGCCGAGCCCTGATTCGCTGTTCGGAACTAGATTGACAGGTCGGGATGTGATTGCCGTCATGACGTCGGCTCCTGAGCGCCGCGTCATAAAAGGAAGCTGGGCTATCGCGGCCGGCGTGTAAACGGCTATGAGAGCTGTGAGGATTGGGTGAATCAGCCCCCCTGAGAGGACGGCCGTTTGAAAGTCTAACCTCCTCCGAGGAAGAGACTTCAGGTACCCTGACAGTACCCCCCCTCTCAGAAACGCCCACCGGGCGGAAGGAACCGGGGCGAGACGGAAAACGAGCATGAAAAGCCCTGAGGAGACGAGGAGCATGCACATCTTCCTGGACCACCCAAGACCTTTCCTCAGGACCATAACCTTTCCAGTCAACAAGATATTGCACCCCCGAGAAACTCGAGAATCGAGAATGGACTTGACTTCATACTCCTCCTGACCCTCAATCTGGACAGAACGAGGGGAGGACACAGTGGAGGAAAATCTGTTACAAACCAAAGGTTTCAATAAGGAAACATGAAAGGAATTCGGGATGCGCAGGGCAGGCGGAAGAGCCAGACGATACGCAACCGGGTTAATACGAGACAGAACCCTGTAAGGACCTATGTAACGAGGAGCAAATTTCATGGAGGGAACCTTCAAGTGGATGTTTCTGGAACTCAGCCATACCCTATCACCCGGGGAAAAAAACGGAGCCACCCGTCTGCGTTTGTCAGCGTGTCGTTTGGACACCGTGGAATTATGAAGAAGAATACGTCGAGTCTGATCCCACAACTTCCTCAGATTGGCAACATGAACATTAACCGACGGAAGAACGGAAGGATGAAAGCCATAATTCATGAAGAAGGGGCTAGAACGAGTAGAATCGCAAACGAGATTGTTGTGCGCAAACTCCGCCCAAGGAATCGGACCGACCTAATCGTTCTGGTGTTCAGAAACAAAACAACGCAAAAATTGTTCAACCTTTTGGTTGGTGCGTTCGGCAGCTCCGTTGGACTGGGAATGATAGGCAGAAGAAAAATTCAATTTGATGCCCAATTGAGAACAGAAGGACCTCCAAAACCGGGAAACAAATTGGGACCCTCTATCAGAAACAATTTCAGAAGGAATACCATGTAAACGAAAAATCTCCCTCGCGAAAATCTCAGCCAATTCGGGAGAAGAGGGCAATTTAGGCAGGGGTACAAAATGAGCCATTTTAGTAAACCTCTCAATCACTGTGAGGATAACAGTATGTTTTTTAGAAACAGGCAAATCGACAATGAAGTCCATAGCCAAACAAGACCATGGTTTCTCGGGAATTTCTAGGGGGGTGCAAAAGCCCACATGGAAGCGTATGAGATTGTTTAGTCCTCATACAGACCTCACATGCCCCGACGAAGTCCTTAACATCCTTACGTAACGAAGGCCACCAGAAATCTTTAGAAATCAGAGAACACGACTTGCGTATGCCAGGGTGTCCGGCAAATTTACTGTTATGAAAACACTGCATTAGTTCCAGTTGGAGTTCAGGAGGAACGAAGTACCGATCCCCAGGAACAAGTCTGGGAGCCAGATGCTGTAATTTTTTGATCTCAGCAAGCAACGGGGAGTGAATCTTGATGCTCGTGTTGGCAACAATATTACACTTGGGAACTATAGAAGAAAAAAACATATCAGACATAGTAGAAGGTTCATGTTGGCGGGACAATGCATCAGCTTTAGAGTTCTTAGAACCAGGTCTATAAGTGAGCACGTAGTTGAAATGAGTAAGGAACAAAGACCAACGAGCCTGCCTGGCGGACAAGCGTTTGGCTTCCCCTATATAAGACAAATTCTTGTGATCCGTCAAAATAGTAACCGGGTGTAAAGTCCCTTCCAACAAATGTCTCCACTCCTTTAAAGCCATAATGACCGCTAATAGTTCCCTGTCACCAATATCATATCTGCTTTCAGGCCCAGACAATTTCTTGGAAAAAAAACCACATGGGTGCAGCGGTTTATTCAAACCTAGCCTTTGGGACAAGATAGCGCCTATACCTGTCTCTGAGGCGTCTACCTCGAGTAAAAAGGGCAAAGAGGTGTCAGGATGAACTAATATCGGTGCTGAGGCAAACTGTTCCTTGAGAGTACTGAAAGCAACAAGCGCCTCAAGAGACCAGGTCTTGGTATCAGCACCCTGTTTAGTCATATTGGTAATAGGAGCAATAATAGACGAGTACCCCTTAATGAAGCGCCTATAATAATTGGAGAATCCGATAAACCTCTGAATGGCCTTGAGTCCCTTGGGCAATGGCCAATCTAAGATTGATTGGAGTTTAACCGGGTCCATCCTAAACCCGTCTCCAGAAATAACGTAACCAAGAAAGTTTATCTGAGATTGGTCAAAGCTACACTTCTCCAATTTGCAGTACAAACCATGTTGTAGAAGCTTACGCAATACCCTTCTGACTTGTTTGTGGTGAGTCTCAGGCTCTCTAGAGTGTATTAGTATATCATCCAAATAGACTATAACACATTCATGTTGAAATTCCCTAAGAACCTCATTAATTAGGTCCTGGAATACAGCAGGAGCGTTGCAAAGGCCGAAGGGCATTACCGTATACTCATAGTGACCATAGCGGGTATTGAAAGCCGTTTTCCATTCGTCATCCTGCTGGATTCTCACTAAGTTATAAGCTCCCCTCAGATCTAACTTGGTAAAAATCTTGGAGCCTTTCAGGCGATCAAATAGCTCAGTAATCAAGGGAATAGGATAAGCATTTCTGATCGTTATCTTATTCAAGCCCCGATAATCAATGCAAGGCCGTAGAGTGCTGTCTTTCTTATCTACAAAAAAGAAACCGGCCCCGGCTGGAGAAGAGGATCTCCTAATAAATCCCTTGTCTAGGTTCTCCCGTATGTATTCCTCTAAGACTAAGTTCTCCTTAGTGGATAGAGGATATACAGTACCTCTCGGGGGCATAGTACCAGGCAGGAGTCTAATCTTACAGTCAAAGGACCTGTGTGGGGGTAAAGTATCAGCCCTCTTTTTATCAAAGACTGCCTTTAAATCCAGGTACTGAGATGGTATCCGTAAATCTGTGGGCTGGTTAGAGTTACTAGGTGTGTCAACTACGCAAACCGGTGAGATTTTCTGTAAACAACCTTTCTGGCAACCCTGACCCCAGGAGACTAGCTCACCTTGTTCCCAATCAATAATAGGGTTATGCTTCTTAAGCCAGGGGTACCCCAAGACTATTGGAACTGAAGGAGATGAGATAAGCATGAGAGATATACCCTCCTCGTGTAAAATACCAATGGTCAACTTAACTAGTATAGTCTCACGAGAAATAACAGGATCTGATAATGGTCTACCATCTATGGCCTCAACGGCCAAGGGTGTATCCCTTAGCTGAGATGGGATAGAGTGGTTCGTGACAAAGGCTTGGTCAATAAAGCTTTCAGCTGCTCCGGAATCTATTAATGCCATAGCATTAAGTACTCCCTTTTCCCAAGTTAAAGAAACAGGTAACAGAAGCCTATGATCGTTGTAATCATATGTAGAGGACAAAATAGAAACACCCAAGGCCTGTCCTCTTGAGAAACTTAGGTGCGAGCATTTCCCGGACGGTTAGGGCAATTTAGGCGTAGGTGACCTCCTACTCCACAATACATACACAGACCCTCCCTTCTCCTGTATTGTCTTTCACTTTCTGAGAGACGAGTGTTACCAATTTGCATAGGTTCTGGGAGAGCTAGAGTTGTAGATTCAGAATTCTGAAATGCGGGGGCTAGTCTTAAGGAAGGTCTATGACTTCTATCTCGAGTGTTCTGCCTCTGTCTCATGCGTTCATCTATTCGAGAAATAAATGAAATTCTTCCAAATTTTCAGGAAGATCTCTTGTGGCAACCTTGTCTAAGATCTCATCTGATAATCCGTTCAGAAATACGTCCATATAGGCTTGTTCATTCCACTTGACCTCTGCCGCCAAGGATCTGAACTCTAACGCATAATCCACAAGGGTTAGGCTATGCTGTCTAAGACGTAATAGTAGTCTAGCTGCACTGGCCTTTCTTCCTGGAGGATCAAAAGTCCTCCTAAAAGTAGTGACAAATGCATTATAATTATAGACTACTGGATTATCATTTTCCCACAGAGGGTTAGCCCATCTAAGAGCTTTGTCAATGAGTAACGAGATTATGAATCCAACCTTCGCCCTGTCTGTAGGGTAGGCGCGGGGTTGTAATTCAAAATGAATCCCTATCTGGTTTAGGAAACCTCGACAGGTATCCGGAGAACCGCCATACCGTAAAGGGGAAGTAACACGGGAAGAGGCTCCCACTCTGGCTACCTCTAGGCCTGTATTAACAAGAGAGATGGGTGGTGTACGCATCTCCTCTGCTTGATTACTAGGATGGGATAGCAATGCTTGCAGCGCTAGAGCCATCTGGTCCATTCTATGGTCCATGGCTTCAAATCTTGAGTCAGGAGAACCAATCTGAGCGTTTGTACCTGCAGGATCCATTGGCCCTGTCGTAATGTCAGGATCGGGACAGGGATCCAACACGCAGAATACAAACAGGAGATAGGTACGTATACCGGACCTTAGAATGGCCGGACTAACGTAAGGAGAAAGCAAAGAATGGTCAGAGACAAGCCGAGGTCGAGGGAACGAGAGAACAGGTAAGCGAGAGACGAGCCAAGGTCAAAGGACACGAGAGATAAGTAGGAACGAAAGTACAAGCCGAGTCAGAACCAAAGAGACAATAGTAAAAAGAGCACTGAGTGACCAGACAAGCTAGAACCACGACAGGGCAATGAACCATTACACACATCCCTATTTTATACCTTGGTTCTTTAATTGATGACTCCGCCCTTGCCGAGCCCTGATTCGTTGTTCGGAACTAGATTGACAGGTCGGGATGTGATTGCCGTCATGACGTCGGCTCCTGAGCGCCGCGTCATAAAAGGAAGCGGGGCTATCGCGGACGGCGTGTAAACGGCTATGAGAGCTGTGAGGATTGGGTGAATCAGCCCCCCTGAGAGGACGGCCGTTTGAAAGTCTAACCTCCTCCGAGGTAGAGACTTCAGGTACCCTGACAATGCGTAAATGTTAGCTAGTGTGAATAGCTTATTGTTTATTTCACATATTAAAATAATGTATCATGGAGAACTGTGGCCTTAAAAACATTTGGGCTGTCAGCGGCATGACGTAGGATGTGGGACGTCAGCCGGAAGTGAGGTGTTGCGTGAGCGTGGATGTGGCGTGTGGGGAGAGCAAACCAGAGGAGCGGCGGCGTTTTCTAACTGAGGGGTCCGGTAATAATTCCATAAACTCGAGAGAGGTAACGATCGAGGAACGTTGCTTTCGGCAACACTAAACACAAGGTACGCCTGTGGCATGACCAGAGGAACATCGGCGCATAATCCGAGGTACCAGCCAACAATTTCCATAACACCATAAAACCATCAGGTACCGACTAATGAAGGTTACCCTGCTACATCAAACCTAAGGTATGAGCTGATATTTGAGTCTCGGATGAAGTAAAAGGTCTCATAATGGATTAAGGTAAGACCTTATTGGACTTTTAAGGAAGCTCGTCTTTATAAATCTTGAAAAAAAATAAAAATAAGTATGGAGCAGTTTATAAAATAATCTATACTCTATCATAGATATTGGAGGAAATTGCAGAATATCCCCTTACTCTTTAAAATTACTCCTTAAAATTTAAAATACAATCATGGTCCTATAAGGATAAAAAGAAAAAAAGGAAAGAAAAAAAGGGGAAAGGGGAAAAAAAAAAAAAAAAAAAAAAAAAAGGAAAAAGAGAAGATACGAAACAGATAAGAGAAGGTGGACTAATTAAAGAGACGAAAGAGAGGAGGGGAAAGACTGTGGGGAGTTTGAGACAGAGAAGAAGGGGGGAAAGGGATAGAAAAGGAAGGGTGGAAGAGACAAAGGAGGATTCCAAACTAAAAGACAATGGCCCCCAGGAAAGAGAAACAGGTGGAATCAGATAAATCTGATAAAACAAAAACCATAAACACCTTTTACTCCCCAAAATCACATAATCCCCCACCAAAACAATCAAGATTATCAATTACACCAGAGGACTCTCTGCTCCAAATCAATACAGAAGCAGGGAGTGCAATACCACAAAAAACATGCTCACAAGAAAGTATGATAGAAGCATTGGATAATCTGTATTGTAAGATTAAACAAGACCTCCAAGTAACATCAACTGAACTCAAAAACGAAGTAATAGAAATAAAAGAGAAGTTAGAAAACCAAAATCAAAGCTTCATAAAATTGCAAGATGAAATCCAAACGCTTCAGGTACAAAATAATTTAATGAAATCTAAAATACTAACTCTCGAACAGAAACTAACAGATATAGAGGATAGATAGAGAAGGAATAATATCCGTATAAAAGGTATACCAGAAAACATTAATCATGATGATCTGGAAAAATATCTTAAAGAATTTATCGGTCAATTTCTTGATAATCAGCACGAAGGAGTACATCCTTTTGAAAGATGGCACAGGTTACCAAAACCAACGGGAATTAACCCCTCTGAGCCTAGGGACGTTATAGTCCGATTTATGAACTGCCTCATAAAAGATAAGTTTCTACAGAAAATCAGATACCAGAGGCCACATGATAAAAAATTTACAGGACTCTCGATATATCCTGATCTATCAGCGGCCACACGTATGTCTAGGAAGAAATTCCAAGATATAACACTACAACTACGGAAAAATAATATTCATTACAGATGGGGTTTTCCTGTAAAACTAATTATCCTTCATAAAGGGAAAACTATAATTATTTCAGACCCGCTAGAGGATGTGGGTAAACTCGGACTATTTTAAACGGAACGCCACTGCCAAAAATATAGAAAAAGAGATGTATATGGGGATTAGGTAGAGGAGAGGGAATTTCTTTTTTTTTTTTTTTTTAAACTATGGTTTATCTGAAAAGAAATGATAAAATAATAGAAACATAGACACAATATAGAAGATAGCAATAGTAGGATTATAAAGAAAACTGTAGATCATGATGAATGGTCAAACATGTAGATATAATCTTAAACCCTCTATAGCGATCTACAGCGATTGTGTGATCTATAGCGATTGTGTAGGCGTTCCTCGCGTTTATAAATTTTTGGCACCTATAATAGAAAGACACGTATAATATCCAAACTTTGCTTAGGCAAAATTAATAATCAAAGGGGAGCACCTTTAAAGAAAATTTGACTTAGTAGATATCTCAATGAAATGGGGTCATAATATACATATAATATAGAATTTAAACATACAACACCTGAACCAAACAATAGATAATTTAAAATGCACTTTTCCGTTTATCCGTTTTTTTTTTTTTGTTTTTTTTTTAAGATAATGGAATAGAGGTTACGTATAAGATAGATTAAGGGAACAAAATATAATACACAATATAGATAATCAACACTACTAAGATTATAATAGGTTATTGACTGTGGTGAATGATGACAATTAGAGATATATTACTAAAATCACAATGTAGCTGAAGGCCTAGGCAGTCAATATAGAAACAATTATAAAAATCAAGGTATTTGGATGAGATGGGTTTATTAGTGGGTATATATATGTGTGTATGAGTATATATATATATATATATATATATATATGTGACTATGTGTATCTGTACATATGTATGTGTATGTCAGTAAGAATTCCTTTTCTTGTCAATTTTTTTTTCCCTCCTCCCTCCCCCCTTTTCCTTTTTCTCCCCCTCTACACACCACGTCAGCAACTGTGTTCTAGCTAGGAGCTCAATTCGGAGTAGCTAGACAATGTATAATCCAGTGGAATATTATCCAGGGATTATTCTAGATTGGAGACCCTGTTATCCTTCAAGGGATACAGGTTCATTTGTATGTATGAATGTGTGCACCAGGGGCATATGGAGAACGAAGTGGAGTGAAGTTCCCAAAACTACTACTATAGATTACAAAGGACCAGTAAAGATCTATGAATATGGTTAGGGTTTTATCTATTAATGCCCAGGGTTTGAATACCCCCCAAAAGAGAGGATATTTATACGATACAATTAGAAAAAAATAAAATAGACCTATGTTTCGTCCAGGAGACACATTGGCAGAGGCAGAATAGTAATTACTGGAAATTCTCTAAATTTCCAATAATTTTTACATCAGACTATAATAAAAAGAAGAGAGGAGTCGCAATAATAATTTCAGCATATACTAAATTCGAACTTATTTTGGAAAAAAAAGACAACCAAGGTAGAAGTTTGATCCTAATTTGTAAATTAAACGAAGAAATATACACATTAGTAAACCTATACACACCAAATATCTACTCCAGTAAATTTTTTAAATCGCTTTTTAAGGAAATCGAAAAAATCAAAAAAGGAACTTTATTAATAGCTGGGGATATGAATGTTACACCAGATGTAAAAATGGATAGAACACTAACTAATAAGAACAATCATTATACAAGAAAAATAATTAATAATGCCAGATCATTTACTAATATCATGATAGAACACGACCTTTATGATATTTGGAGGGTTCACCACCCTAACAACAGGGATTATTCGTATTTTTCTCATGTACATAAAACCTATTCTAGAATAGATATTTATCTAACAAATCCGTACAGTTTACATAAGTTTGAGAATTCTAACATTGATATTATATCCTGGTCAGATCATGCACCGATAATAACTAATATTAAACAAAAAAATGACACCAAGGTAACCACACCTTGGAGGATGAATGATGAAATTCTAGACTCAGTATCTGGCCTAAAATATTTGAAAGACCAAGCAGAAGAATTTATAAGATTTAACGATAACAAAGAAGTATCCGATAGTACTCTTTGGTGTACATATAAATGTTTCATGAGGGGAAACTTTATAAAAATTGGAGCAAAATTGAAAAAAGATCAGGGGAAAAATTTAACGGATCTTTATATAGAACTAGCCATATTGGAAAATACTAATAAAAAAGACTTCAATATATTAAAACTAAACAAAATTAAACAAATACAAACTCAAATTAAAACGAGTTTATCAAAAAAATGAACAAAGCAATTATAAGGTTAAAACAGCTGTGGTATCATGGAGAAAATAGAACGAGTAAAGTTTTTTTCTGATAAATTCAAATTCAAAAAAAGACAACAAAGGATTACAAAGATCAAATATAATAATAAAGATCATTTATTACCAAATGACATTGGGGAAGTATTTGGTCAATATTATAAGTCATTATATAATCTACCAAAGATCACCTCAACGCCTGAAGAGATAGATACCTTTTTATCTACTTGTAAATTACCAAAAATTAATATAGATCAGACTAAAGATTTAGAATCTCCTATATCTATGACAGAGATTACCCACGCTATAAAATCACTTCGCAAAGGGAAAGCTCCGGGACCAGATGGTCTAACGGATTCCTTTTATAAAACATTCTCTATTCCTATCGCTTCCCTTCTCTTTAAAGTTTATAATGAAGTGAGAGACCAGAAAAAGTTCCCCAAGGAAATGTTACAAACAATGATTACTCCCATTCTAAAACCAGAGAAAGACCCACATTTTGTATCGAATTATAGACCCATTTCGTTATTAAACATTGATATAAAGATCTTCTCAAGGATATTAGCTGATAGAATAAAAAAAATCGTCCCGACTTTAATCCATCCAGATCAAGCCGGATTTATAATGGGTAGGAAAGGAGCTCATAATGTAAGTAGGCTTTTAAATCTAATACAGGTAATAGAGGATAATGGGATTCCATCGCTGTTCGTGGCCGTGGATGCAGAGAAGGCCTTCGACAGGGTCAACTGGTTGTTCCTGTCGAGGGTCCTCAAAGCATATGGGTTTCAAGATTTCATATATGATTTAATCTGGTCTCTCTATACTAACCCAACGGCGAGGGTTATGGGAAGGGGTATCGCATCTGAATGGTTTGATGTAAATAACGGTACACGCCAGGGATGTCCACTCGCCCCATTGCTATATGCCTTGACCATAGAACCACTTGCCATTAGATTAGACCAAAAAATTCAAGGGATTCATCTGGCCGGTAAACAAGTCAAGGTTCTATTATATGCAGATGATATAATTTTAACAATATCTGAATGCGAGGATTCACTATGTCATTTTATGGAATTAATCGAGAAATATTGATCTATTTCTAACTATAAAATTAATGTAAATAAAACACAGGTGATATATACTAATTTACCAGAACAACAACTTCTAACTTTAAAATCTAATTTTTTATTTATTTGGTCGAGTGAGAGCATAAAATATTTGGGAGTTAAAATAAGCTTTGACTGGAATCAAATAATTAAAATCAATTACTACCCATTGCTCAAAGATATGAAAGATACGTTACTTAAATGGAATAATTTATACGTATCGTGGATAGGGAAATCTAATGCAGTTAGACACTATTTACTACCCAAACTTGAATATATAATGAGAACCATTCCCATGAAAGTCCCAAAAGACATATTAAAAGAATATCAAAAAATATTTTCACAATACCTATGGGGGAAAAAAAAAAATCCAGAATAGCCCTGAAATATATAACTACAAAATTTATCGATGGTGGAATATCATTCCCAGACGTATATCAAGTACATGATGCAATCATGTTCTCTCATATCCTAGAATGGAATAATGACAATGTGGACAACTTGTGGATAGATCAAGAACAAATCTTGAGTAATATATCTGATATTAAACTGTTATATTGGATTGACTCTCCAACATTCTCTAAATTAAAAATACAAAATAAGATAATATTGGATATTTTTTCTAACTTACAAACTTTGAAGAAAAAACTACAGATTATAGAACATCTAACTATAAACTCACCAATTGAAATAATACAAATATATATAGAAGATATTAACATAAAAAAATGGAAGGACAATGGTCTAAAATTAGCCGATATTTTAAAACCAGATCTTCAAATAAAATCGTTTCAACAAATTTTTACTGACACAAAAGATCTTGATAACGAACAATTTACATATATTAGAATTAAACATTTTATACAATCCAATCCAATACATAATATCTCACTTATAGATAACATTCTTAGTATAGAACATAAGAATAACATGGTCTCAAAAATAAATAAGGTTCTATATAATAGATACAATAAGGGAAAAATGAAATCTATGTTGAAATGGGAAAATGATATTGGAACTGAGTTTTCATTGGATCAATGGAAGGAATCATTTGATTTGCTTGGAAAAGCGATACATAGTATAAGTTTGTATGAATTACAGATTAAATTGGTCCATAGGTGGTATATGGTTCCAACGAGAGTTGCAAGATTCCACCCTCCCACAGATCCTCTCTGTTGGAGATGCTTAAGATCTGATGGAACGTTTAGACATATATGGTGGGATTGTTATGCTCTTGATCCTTTAAAGCAAGTGACATCCACAAAAATCAATACCATCCTTAAAATAACAATGGACCTTTCTCCACAACTATTCTTGCTACATATGAATATCCCTACTAAAACTAAAATTATAAAATATTTAATAATTCATATTTTAATGGCGGTTAAAATTTGTATCGCCAGATATTGGAAAACTGTAAATATTCCCTCATGGAGAGAGGTGGAATTCCAAATAGGATATCAACGTTTAATGGAGAAACAGGTATATAGAAATCTTAATATGACAAACAAATACATCAAGATATGGGAACCCTGGACAACTGAGATACCCACTAACCAATAACGTAGAACATACTAAAGAAAACTGGTCCTTAAACTTACAAATTTCCATTACATGTTTCCTAATGCCCCTGGTGCACTGTGTGAATGAGTATTTTTCTATGTATGTTTTATATGTTTTATATGTTTAGTCTGATAAGATACGACTAGGGGAACTAGGCATCATTTACTAGCTAATATAGATTATGAGGGGGTAATGGACGAGATACTGATGCTCCATGGCCGGTCTTACGTCAAATTAAAATAACACAATAAAATGAATTTCAATGAATCTCTAAATAGAACTTTCTTTATATACAATAACATATCATGAATTGGCATCTACCCTATTGCTAAACTATACAAACTCATGGGACAGAAGACGTTCTGATGTGAAAAAAAAAAAAAAAAAAAATAATGGATCTGTATTCTGGGTCAAATTCTTCATATTTATTATTTAAGGAAACATTTTTTTGCAAACATGAATGCCACACCACTTTTTTTTTTTTTTTTTTTTTAAACTGCACTTATAATGGTGGGGTATCTGGTTGAACCTATTGTATTTTTATTGGATTTTGTCCTATGGGTTTCTTGAAGGGCACAGACTTGTACCCAATTTTTTTTTATCAAGAAATCTAAAATTATAGACCTTTTACAGGGTGTGTTGACAGTTTTCTATCAGTTCTCTGGGCTCTCTATCTCCAAATGTTACTATGTATTTGTTAAAAACAAGAAAACAATCTTTGTTTGTGCTTACATAATAATAAGACGGGTTGTTGCAAAAAGTTGGAATCAAGACATATAATTTTGTATGGCAAAAAAATCCCAGCCATACAGTATCTTGAGTAATAAAATACATTACTTGGATATGGGTCCCACGTGCCGTGTGGCTAAAGCGTACTGACGGTATACGATCTATGGAGGGCAAACCATTAGGCAGTACTAGAAAAAAAAAACAGATGGAAAGGAGTAGGGACAAAAGAAGACCCCACAAATCTAAACCACACAGACCTTTCAGCGTATTGTTAACTCAATCATTATATAAGTGTTTCCACTCACTATTACATTATTTCCTCATTGTGCAAAGTTTATATTGTGCCTAATCTAGCCTCTCTATTGTATCTTGTTTTTTGTCTGTTTTCTCTTTTCCTTTCCTTTTTTTTTCTATAGGTGTGTACCTTTCTCTGTCGCTCTATCTTCCCTTTATTCTTAGTGTTTATTTAATCTGCATTTTGTGTCATTTCATTCTTAATTATTGTGGACCTTTACATGAGGATAATTATACTTCACTTCGTGCATGCCTTAACTTTTTGCCTGTGTACTTAATCAACTTCCTAATATATTTAGACTTTTTCCATATTCTTTACTTATATTTCCCCTAAGTTCTTAATTCGAATTGCTTATCTTTCTCCATTTCCCCATTCTTCCCCTGTGCTTCTAAACTAAAAAAAAAAAGGCACTTGTGTGCATATTTATATTTATCTGTGATTCTTCTTATTTCATATATTCTTCTGTTTCATCTCCCATGCTTGAGGAATTAAGTTTCACTAGTGTCAATTTTTCTTCCCTTCTTTCTTTCTCTTTTTATCCTTTTTTTTAGGTACTTGGGGCTTTACTGTTTATTGACTGTTGATTGGAGCTGCTTCTATTTTGTTTGCAGTTAGCTAGCTTTTTAGATCTTCTGCTCGGTCTATAGGAGTAATCTGTCCTTCATGTGATATAAGAATTTTCATGAGGAACACCCTGTGGCGAAACCGACCTCGCCACGTGTGCTTGGAGGGGGCTGCTTGCCCGCCTCTTGCCTTTGGACTATGGCCCTGGGAGATTGGGCCCTTTTACAAAACGTATTCGGCCCTAACAGAGTGCATGTCACTCATTCTTGCCCTTTAAACACAGTGGGGCCATTCGGTACTTGCCCTGTGTGAGCAGTGATACCCCCAGATAGCTATGCCGTGGAGCCTATTCATATAATGAAAGACTATGGGAAAGACTTTGGCTCCATGGCAATTAAACTGTATTTGTGTGGTCTGCGTGCCATTCACCTAATAATGTGCACCAGAGCTATCTGGGGATATGTAACATGTCTGTGTTTGGTGTAATAAAAGTGACTTTATATATTTTAAAACATAATCCTGTATTTAGGTCCCCACATGTGTAATGGAGTTTTGTCTTTGACCTGGGAGATAATTGGATTACTTCTCCAATTATCTCCAGGGCAGAAGGAAGGAAACCAGGATGCATTGTGGGGATGTTTTACTTTTCCTGTTTGAGCAGATTAAAATACTGCCAGCCAGGGGGAACAAAAGATACTTTTACTAACTTTTGAACCCCTGGTCTGATTCATGCCATTTTTTAATATGTTGTTCCCCTGAATGAATTGATTGCGGATATGTATTTTTATGAGAATGCGATGTATGGTTTTAAAGTTACAGAGTATGTGTGGAAACTGTATTTTTACTGTATGTAATAATTATGTTAATTGCTTATCTGAGGGGAGGGGATGTGTGGGTTGTACTTTTGCTTGATTGGTTGTTTTATGCCTCCCCCTGGGTGTGTCCTGTATGTGCACAACTGTAATAAAAAACAGGCTGGGTGTTCCAGACCTCAGATTCTGCTTGACCCTCAAACCGATGTGTCGTCTAGTTTTTGGGGGAATTGGATTGTATGCTGACTGCCAGGAGTGTAAGCGGATTATATGCTTTTCCTGTTCAGCTATTCCAGGGTTCGTGTGTTTCCAGTTCGGGAGTTGGAAGATTTGTACAGTTTGCAGTCCGGGAGATTGGTGCTTGCAGTAGCTGCTGGTCTAGGAAAAAGGGGATTATCGCCTAAACTGGGTTTTATCCTCTTGTAAGTGAAACGATCCGTTACACACCCATCAGTAATTAATATTATTATAATGTCTCAAAATTAATGTACCATCAGAGAAGGTTTTCCTCATTTGTCTGGTTGGCCATGACAGGTCCTGAAATATTTTCAGGGTTTCGTATTTTTCTGCGCATTTGTTACTTCTTGTAGCTCTCAATATTTGTGTCTTAAGTTTGGAAGAGGCACAGCATATCAGTACATCTCTTGGAAAGTGGTCAGGGACACCTTTAGGTTTATTCACTCTATGGCATCTCTCCATCATAGGGATTCTGGCATCCCATTCCACATCCAGGTGTTTGATAAAATCTTCTATATATGGCTCCAGATTCTTTGCAATTATTTGTTCCTCTCCTCTCCTCTGATTCTTAAGTTGTTCCATCTTGACCGTTCCTCCAGGTCTATCAACTTGTTCTCCATGTAAGCCATTTTCTTTCTAGTGCTAGGTGTTCTTCTTTGTGGGCGTTTTCCTTTGTATTCCATCCCATTTAATTTCTCTTCTATCCCTTGTATTCATAGGTTAAAAGTCAGCAGTTCTTTCTTAATTTCCAGGGTATTAACTTGGATTTCTTCTCTCAATTTCCCAAATTGTGTATCTAGGTGTCTGAGTAGATGGTCACATTCATTTCTTCCTTCTCTTGACTATTGATTTCCCTCCATTTGTCCTTTGTTAATATCTCTCTCTGTTGGGATATTTGACAGAACAGATTCCTCCAGGTTTTACTTATTACCTGGGGAATGTGGTAAAAAAAAAAGGCATTTTTTTTTTAAATGCTTGCCATTTTGTGTCTTCTTTAGTAGCCATTTTGTTTTTTGGTTTGTTTGATCCCTCTCTAGAGATTATACACTTTTTGGAATAATGCTATCTTTGGTTTTGTTATTGTATTCCTTTTGTATTTAACATAAATAAATACATAAATAATAAATAAAACCAACAAACAAAAAACACCACTGTATGCTAGAGCGTAGCTGGACGTGCTAGAGCGTAGCTGGACGTCCTCACGCTTTGTTAGGACCTCCAGCATCGCTCAATTCCCCATAGGAAAGCATTGAAAAGCATTTTCAATGCTTTCCTATGGAGAACACTAATGCGCGTGCGCGGCGTTGCCGCGCATGCGCATTAGGTTTCCTCAGCCGGCGGGCGGGATCAATCTCGCCCACCGTCTGACGTAATCACTGGGAGGAGCGACGGCGACCCGAAACCACCACCGAGGGACATCGGCGGGGTCTCAGGTAAGTGACTGAAGGGGTTTTCACCCCTTGAGCTACCGGGGGATGGGTGGTGGGAGGGAGAGGGGACCTGCATTGCCAGGAAAACAGATTGTTTTCCTGGCACTGGAGAGTCCCTTTAAATCTTCAAGACCAATTAAAAAAAAAAGAGAATGAAAGCTTGAAAAGATCAGTTAACACAGAATAGATTATGGAAACAGCTATAGAATAAATCAATGCATTGTATTAACCATGTACATTTACTCTGCAAGACAAAAAATCACTGCTATATTACTCCCATAAATATTGTATAATGTTCTAAAGCAAAAAACATGTCTGCCGGAGAAGATGCAAGGCGAAAGAATTTCCATTTATGTATCACATAGTGAAAATGCAAAAATATTCAATCCATTCCGTAGAAATGGACCCACTGCATCTCTAACTTCTTTCAGCCAAAGGTAGTACCACTAAATAGATTGGCATATAACTCTACTTTAGCCACAATGTACCCAAAAACACGTCATACCTTAACCCTGTTATTACCAAGCTATTTATGTTTTAAAAAATATTAGCATGTAGTTTATCGTAGTGTTTTTCTCTTCTTATTTTCAGATATGAGATTCGATTCATAACAAGAACATGGACTTAGTTATTTCTAAGTATATATTGTTGTTTAAGGCCTTCCACTTTGTAGTCCTCTTAATGTTTTCAGGACCCTTTCTTTCCCCTTCCTTCCCTACATTTAGTCCTTCGCACTTGCTTGCTGTAAAGGAGGAGACTATATTTAAAAGAAGAAAAACTACCACAGCAAGAGGACATAGTTTTAAATTAGAGGGACAAAGGTTTAAAAATAATATCAGGAAGTATTATTTTACTGAAAGGGTAGTGGATGCATGGAATAGCCTTCCAACTGAAGTGGTAGAGGTTAACACAGTAAAGGAGTTTAAGCATGCGTGGGATAGGCATAAGGCTATCCTAACCATAAGATAAGGCCAGGGACTAATGAAAGTATTTAGAAAATTGGGCAGACTAGATGGGCCGAATGGTTCTTATCTGCCGTCACATTCTATGTTTCTATGTTTCTATGTATGTAACGAATAAAAGGAAACTGACATTTACAGTCCTTCTGCAACAAAGTAGAGGGGTTGAATGGATCCTCTTTGTTACTGCCTGATGAAATACAATGGTTGGCCAATGAGAAAGGTTAATGTGGCTTTAATTGCCACATTCAGTTTTACATTTCTATAGAACTGATTGTTATAACAGCATAGACAGTCACTGGTCTATGTAAAACACATTACTGTACACAAGACCTTCACTAAAAGCATTCCTATAATAGAATGGAAACAAAGTCAAGAACAGACGAACGTCCAAATGGCTATTGAAAATGGATAATCTCTAAAGGAATACAAATAAGATTCTTAAAAATAAATATGGCAACCTTTGATAAGCAGAACTGCTAATTATTAACTGCACTTTGGCCCAGACATATTCTTGTGCTTGTTTTCTACTCTATTTCTCTCCTCTCTTCTTTCCTAATCTAATATTTTCCTCTTTGCTCCTTTGTTACGTATTATTTACCAAGTGTGAAACATGCTTCCAATCAGAGATTGTTTTAAAGAAGTTGAATATTATTTTGTTGACATTGCAATAAACATTAAAATGATGTAAGCTCTCCTGAGCCCAACTTTTTAACCAAGTTGTAAAAAAAAAATCCTCTTTATATGCTCCTCTGTATATTTTACGTTATCATGAGCCTATCATATGTTTTTGATCTCTGTGCTTTCTGCAAAAAGTTGCAAGTAAAATTGAAACTTTATTTTAAAATATCTATAGGAAGTCATATTTCCTGATCTTATAATATAACTATGTGCGATTTATGGCATTCAGGATATTTAGTTTCAGTTAATAAGCATGCATTCATAACAGGTTTGTTTCTTAACTCAGACATATTAAGTAGATGTGAATTCAATTCATACATATAATTGCCAAGTTCAGTTCTTTGCCAGAGAAGAGTTTTACGACTGGTTTAGTTTTTATGTACTTTTAAAAATAATTTTATAGTGTAGATTATTGATTTAGTGATGTTGGACTGTGCCTAAATGAATATTTTTTTAAAAGTTACTTGCGCACTATCCCAAATCCCTATGCACATTTCCTTAACTAGAGGTTTCTTAGTATCACTCCAATGGCCATTAAAGATCACCTACCACATCAAGGCAAAACCTCTAAGGTAAGTCCTACACTAACAATTCACCTTTGAGCCAAAATGCAAAATCTCTAATGAGATGGAGAGGGGTACTTATCTAAACCTCTGCAGACTTATTAACCCTTAACAGGGAACACATGGATTTGGGTGGAAGCAATGGAACCAGGGCCAGCCTTAGGGGTGTGCAAGCTGTGTAACTGCACAGGGCGCCATACCAGCATGGGGCGCCATGCAGATGACACAGCTTGCACATGTCCCCAGTAACAGGGGTGGGGGGCAGGGTGCACAGAGCTGCCTGTAACTGTATATGACTGTCTGCCTGCTACTGTGAGTGTGTGTGTGTGTGTGTGTGTCTGCCTGCCTGCAACTGTCTATGATACAGTCTGTAACTGTGTGTGACTGCCTGTAAGTGTGTGTGTGTGTGTGTATATTTGTGTGTGTGTGACACTGTCTGCCTGTACCTGTGCCTCTTTGCCTGTGATAATGTGTGTCTGTCTGCCTGTAACTATGTGTGAGAAAGCCTGTAACTGTGTGAGTATCTGTCTGCCTGTAACTGTGTATGACTGTCTGCCTGGTACTGTGTGTGTGTATGTGTGTGTGTGTGTTATGCCTGTAACTGTGTGTGACTGTCTGCCTGTAACTCTATGTGTGTGTGTGTATCTGCATGCTTGTAACTGTGTGTGTGTGACAGTCTGTAACTGACTGTCTTTGTGACTGTCTGCCTGTAATTGTGTGTGTGTGACTATCAGCCTGTAGTTGTGTGTGTGTGTGTGTGAGACTGTCTGCCTGTAACTGTGTGTGTGGCTGTATGCGCTGCATGGCTCTATGTATGTGACTATCCACTTGCACCTGTGTGTGTTTGTCACTGTCTGTCTGTAACTGTGTGTGTGTGTGTGTGTGTGTGTGTGTGTGTGTGTGTGTGTGTGTGTGTGTGTGTGAGACTGACTGTCTGTGTGGCTGTATGTATGTGACTGTCCACCTGTACGTGTGTGTGTTTGTCATTGTCTGCCTTTAACTGTATGTGTAACTGTGTGTTTGACTATGTGCCTGGGACTGTGTGCATGTGCCTGTATTTGGCAGTGTCTATGTATAACTGTGTGCATCTGACTGTGGGACTATGTGCATGTGACTCTGCAAAAGCATACACCTGCATTTACCTATGGGTCGACATGCATATTTCTATTTGAATTAAATGATGTGATGTGATGATTTTTTGAACAAAGCGCCAAAAGGCCTAAGGCCAGCCGTGAATGTAACATGGCTATGTAATACTAAAGTAAATGCAAACTTACAAAATTAAGCCCTGAGCTCAAACTTCCACTACTCCTGGGTGGCAGCAATGACTACAGTATACATCATCATCCCCAATACACAGAATAAAAACCAAAGGAAAAGCTACATGTGCACTATCCCAAATTCCTATGCACATTTAAATAACTGGAGGTTTTTTAGTATCCCTCCAATGGCCATTTAAGTGTAAGCTCATCTGCCACGTCAAGGCAAAACCTCTTAGGCAGGGCCGCCACCAGAAATTTTGGGGCCCCTAACTGAGCTCAGGGTCTGGGCCCCTGGTGGCCCGCCTCCAAAACCGCCCACAGAGACCGCCTCCAAATCCCGCCCACAGGAATACACACACAGACACAAACACATGCACTGATACAAAAGGACACAGATACACACACACACACACTGATACATACTAACAGACACACATACTGATACGCATATAGGCATACATACTGACACACACATACTGAGGCATACACACATATACAGACACACAGGCGTACATAGTGACAGACACATACTAACATACATACAGACACACATGCATAAGGACATACAGACACAGACACATTCATAATGACATACATACAGACATTCATACTGACATACACACATTCATACTGACATGCAGACATACATACACTGACATTCATACACACATAATGACATGAATACAGATAGACATACATGCATACATGCATACAGACATACATACAGACATACATACAGACAGACACTGACATCCATACATTCATAATGACATACAGACATACATTAATACATTCATACAAACAGACATACACACATTCATAATGACATACAGACATACATTCATACATACATTCATACAAACAGACATACACACATTCATAATGACATGTAGACATACATACACTGACATTCATACACACATAATGACATACATACATATAGACATGCATGCATACAGACATACATACAGATATACATACAGACATACATAGTTACATACATACATTCATACAGACACTGACATCCATACATACATACAGACACTGACATCCATACATACACACATTCATAATGACATGCAGACATACATACACTGACATTCATACACACATAATGACATGTATACAGATAGACCTACATGCATACAGACATACATTCATTCAGACAGACAAACATATACACATTCATAACGACATGCAGACATACAAACACTGACATTCATACACGCATAATGACATGCAGACATACACACAGACAGACAGACAAACATACAGACAAACACACACACAGACATACATACACACACAGACAAACACACACAGACATACATACATACACACACAGACAGACATACACACAGACAGACATACACACAGACAGACATGCAGACAGACAGAAATACACACAGACAGACATACATACAGACATACATACAGACATACACACAGACAGACATACATACATACACACAGACAGACATACATACACACAGACAGACAGACATACACACAGACAGACATACAGACAGACATACACACACACAGACATACATAGATACACACAGACATACATACAGACAAACATACATACAGACATACATACACACAGACAGACATACACACACACACAGACATACATAGATACACACAGACAAACATACACACAGACAGACATACATACACACAGACAGACATACACATACACACAGACAGACATACAGACATACACACAGACAGACAGACATACACATACACACAGACAGACATACACACAGACAGACAGACATACACACAGACAGACATACACACAGACAGACAGACATACATACAGACAGGCATACATACACACAGCCAGACATACACACAGACAGACATACACACAGACAGGCATACAGACAGACAGACAGACATACACACAGACAGACAGACAGACATACAGACACACAGCTCATTTTCCAGCCACCCTCCTGTTTCTTACCTTGTCTTTGCAGGAGGGTGGCTGGCTGGGGCTGATGGGACTGGCAGTCGGCTGGCTCTCCCTCTTCATGTCGGGCGCGAGCGCTCCTCCCGCGCGGAGTGAGCTGGGAGGCCTCCCAGCAGCACTTGCGCTGCGGCGGCATTTTTTATTTATTTTTTTAAAGGGGCCCGGTCGCGCTATACCACGGCAGCAGCGCTGACCGGGCCCCTGAAGATATGGGGCCCATCGGGTGGCCCTAAGTGCATGGGCCACCTGATGGGCCCCATCAGCGTGCGGGCGCCGGTGCAACTGCACCGGCGGCAGTTCCGCCGCTACACGTGGGGCCGGGGCGGCCGGGCCCCCCAGGGCCGCCGGGCCCATGACAACCGTTATGGTTGTCACCCCCTGATGGTGGCCCTGCTCTTAGGTGAGTCCTACGCTAACAATTCACCATGCTGCTTTCAGCTAAAATGTAAAATCTCCAATGAGAAATAGAGTGGCACTTTTCTAAGAGATTTTGCCTTGACCCAGCAGGTGAGTTTACACATTATTGGAGTGATACTAAAAAAACTCCAGTTATTTAAATGCCAATAGGGATTTGGGATAGCGTCCAAGTAAATGTTGTTTTTATTTATTCATTTTTTTTTTTTATTCCATGTATTGGGGCAGCTGTGTACTATAGTTATTGTTGCCACCAGGGCTAGTGGGAGTTTGAGTGCAAGGCTTAAATTTGTATGTCTAGATAAATATTAGAATTAATGTGGTTGTGGCGGATGCTTGCTTTGCATTTATGTCACATTAAACTTAGAACCAAAAAGGAACAGCTTATGAATATTCCATGATTTTATTTCTCCTTCAAGTAATGTTACTCGTATAGTATTACAGCTTGATATTTTTAAATTCATTTGGTATATCGTAAATGTAATTTAAGTGTACAAACTAAAAAACAACAATGTAGTGACCTAAGATATATATAATACATTTTATGGGTATTTATTAAATGTCTCTGCCAGTGACATTTTCATATCATATAAATAAAAAATGGACACGAAGAAAAACTACAAATTTATAAGCGGCAATATATCATAGAGCTGAGCTGAAATATACTTGTGGATTCTTAAAGGGACACTATGGTCACCAAAACAACTTTCGCTTAGTGAAACAGTTTTTGGTGTATATATCATGCCCCTGCAGTCTCACTGCTCAATTCTCTGGCATTTAGGAGTTAAATTATTTTGTTTATACAGCCCTAGTCACGCCTCCCTGAACGTGACTTCCTAAAAACGTCCTGAAAAGGAACCTAAATATTTTTAGGTTCCTGTATTGCACAGTCTGTTCAATTTAGAATTTCTTAACTCCTGCTCTGTTATTATTCTATTAGACAGTGCAGGAGCCTCCTGTGTGTGCTTAAAATTCAGCTTGCAGAGCAGGAGATAAAACTTCAAATGAAAGTTAATGTCTGATTAAAAATGAAACCATTCATACAGGCTGTGTCAAAACCAAAATTGATTTAACTGAGGGGCTTGGAAGGGGGCAGTGAGAGAGGGGCTGAGGAAGAGGGCAGTGGCACACAGAGGTGCGGAAGGGGACAATGAAACAAAAAGGGGCTGGGGGAGAAAGAAAAACACAAAGGGGCTGGGGGGAGTTGGATACACACAGAGGGGCTGGGGAAAAGTAAGACAGAAAGGGGGAGAGTAAGCGACAGGGCTCGAGTCCTGCAGGAACGCGTGGGAACGGCGTTCCTGCACTTTTTTTAGAGCAGGAACGCCGTTCCCGTTTGTGGTCCTGCAGGCACTCAGTGGTCGGCAAAAAATGCCGCCCCCAAATGCCCCTGTGTCAACCCTTTAATGGGGGGCCCAAGAGGTGGCCTAATGGCCACCTGAAGGACCCCCCCGGCCGGCTCTTGTTTTGCTGTCAGACGCGGCGAGGGAGCTGTGTTCTCTCTGCTCCCTCTCGCCGCGCGCCGTTTGCTGATGCTGGGAGCCGGAATATGACGTAATTTCTGGCTCCCGGCATCAGCAGACAGCCCGCGCGGCGAGAGGGAGCAGAGAGAACACAGCTCCCTCGCCGCGTCTGACAGCAAGACAAGAGCCGGCCGGGGGATGAGTGAGCAGTGAGCACAATGGCGTCGGCGTGGTCCCCCTAATGTTGAATACAACATTTCACAATGCACCATTCAAACCGGATAAAGTTGCAATGAATGAAGCAGGTGTGTAACGTGAATTGACATCCATGCTACCTTGGCAAAGGTCCAACAAAGCTGAATTGTTATGGCTATACATTGTCTGGGAGTGTGTGTGTGTCTGTGAGTTTATGTGTGTGTGTGTGTGTATGTGTCTGGGAGTGTGTGTGTGTGTGTGTGTGTTGGTGTCTGTGAGTGTGTGTGTGTATGTGTCTGGGAGTGTATGTGTCTGGGAGTGTGTGTGTCTGGGAGTGTGTGTGTCTGGGAGTGTGTGTGTATTTGTCTGGGAGTGTGTATGTGTGTGTGTGTATGTGTCTGGGAGTGTGTGAGTGAGTGTGTGTGTCTGTGAGTGTATGTATGTGAGTGTATGTATGTGTGTGTATGTGAGTGTATGTATGTGTGTGTATGTGTCTGGGAGTGTGTGTGTCTGGGAGTGTGTGTGTATTTGTCTGGGAGTGTGTATGTGTGTGTGTGTATGTGTCTGGAAGTGTGTGAGTGAGTGTGTCTGTGAGTGTATGTATGTGAGTGTATGTATGTGTGTGTATGTGAGTGTATGTATGTGTGTGTATGTGTCTGTGAGTGTGCGTGTCTGTGAGTGTATGTATGTGTATGCGTCTGGGAGTGTGTGTGTGTATGTGTCTGTGAGTGTGTGTGTGTCTGTGAGTGTGTGTATGTATGTGTGTGTGTGTGTGTGTGTGTGTGTCTGGGAGTGTGTGTGTCTGGGAGTGTGTGTGTGTGTGTGTGTGTGTGTGTTGGTGTCTGGGAGTGTGTGTGTGTGTATGTGTATGTGTCTGGGAGTGTATGTGTCTGGGAGTGTGTGTGTCTGGGAGTGTGTGTATGTATGTGTATTTGTGTGTATGTGTGTGTTGGTGTCTGGGAGTGTATGTATCTGGGAGTGTGTGTATGTGTCTGGGAGTGTGTGTGTGTGTCTGGGAGTGTGTGTGTGTCTGGGAGTGTATGTGTGTGTCTGGGAGTGTGTGTGTGTGTGTCTGGGAGTGAGTGTATGTATGTGTATTTGTGTGTATGTGTGTGTTGGTGTCTGTGAGTGTGTGTGTGTGTGTGTATGTGTCTGGGAGTGTATGTGTCTGGGAGTGTGTGTGTCTGGGTGTGTGTATGTGTGTGTCTGGGAGTGTGTGTATGTGTCTGGGAGTGTATGTATGTGTCTGGGAGTGTATGTGTGTGCCTGGGAGTGTATGTGTGTGTCTGGGAGTGTATGTGTGTGTCTGGGAGTGTGTGTGTGTGTGTGTGTCTGGGAGTGAGTGTATGTATGTGTATTTGTGTGTATGTGTGTGTTGGTGTCTGTGAGTGTGTGTATGTGTCTGGGAGTGTATGTGTCTGGGAGTGTGTGTGTGTCTATCTGTGAATTTGTGTGTGTGTGTGTGTGTGTCTTTGTGTGTCTGTGAGTGTACGTGTGTGTCTGTAAGTGTATGTGTGCACCTGAGTGTGTTTGTACACCTTTATATATGAATACAAGTTTTGGGGTTTTTTTGGTGGTGGGGTGGGGGTGGAACTCGAGTGAGTTCCCACACTTTATTCCCCAGGACTTGACCCCTGGTAAGCGAAATACAATGGGGTGTAAGACACAAAGAGGGAAATGGGGGAAATGATACACAAAAGGGTATATAAAAAAGGGTAAGAAATTCAACAGATGACATAAGAAACACAAAAGGATGGGTTATGAGACACACAGGTCAAAATGCAGGGGGTGGCTCAAATTGCATCTTTGCCTGAGTAGTCAAAAAATGATTGTAGAATAAAATTTGTCACGCATGTAAAAAAGCATCTGGATGTGTGTCTGTGTGTATCTGTGTGTCTGTGTATTTGAGACTCTATTATTTACAGGATTGAAACACTATGACTTACACTTTATTATCAGTCTCTTACAGTAACACATTCAGCTAAGTTGTTGCAAGTTCGAATATAAAAATTGCGAAACAAAAAGAATTGGGAGTTCCGAATTAGCAATCTATAACAGTGAAAAAAAATTTGGGGATTTCAATGCACGCTATTGTGACACCAGATATGAGTGGCAATGTGCACTGGCAGAGGTTGGCAGAGTACACGCTGTAGGCCTGACACACCCGCTTGAAGACAACTAACTGCTATTCAATCTATAACAGTGAAAAAGGTTTTTGGGTTTTAAATGCACGCTATTGTGACAACAGATATTAGTGGCAATGTGCACTTGCAGAGGTTGGCAGAGTACACGCTGTAGGCCTGACACACCCGCTTGAAGACAAGAAACGCGTGCATGGCACATGTGTGTAATCTGATCGTACAACGATTTGTGCACAAGTACACAGGCTTACAGGACGTCCTGAAGCAGGCCAGGTAGGTGTGTGGCCATTTCAGGCGTTCCTACACGGCCATGGTGCACCTTGCAGATATCCAGCGGCGAAACAACATGCCAGTGAGGCGCTTGATTTGCGACAGCCCTACACGTTGGAATT
The DNA here is from genome assembly GCF_036172605.1 of Pelobates fuscus. Classification (NCBI taxonomy): domain Eukaryota; kingdom Metazoa; phylum Chordata; class Amphibia; order Anura; family Pelobatidae; genus Pelobates; species Pelobates fuscus. Next base: position 433,065,428 of record NC_086317.1, on the reverse strand, counting down.
CAACACTCCTAATGTTCGACCGCCTGCTCCAACAAGAAAAAGCTGTTAATGAATATTTGTATGACCGGGGTGCTAGGAGAGCCTCTGGGGAGCTGGGAATTTTTTTGCAACGTTACTGGACGCTCATGCGCAATGCCTGTAGGCTCATGCGTCCTTTTGAGGAGGTGACAAACCTAGTCAGTCGCACCGAAGGCACCATCAGCGACATCATACCATTTGTTTTCTTCTTGGAGCGTGCCCTGCGAAGAGTGTTGGATCAGGCCGTAGATGAGCGTGAAGAGGAAGAGGAAGAGTTGTGGTCACCATCACCACCAGAAACAGCCTTATCAGCATCGCTTGCTGGACCTGCGGCAATGTTGAAAGAGGATTGTGAGGAAGAGGAATCAGAGGAGGAATGGGGTTTTGAGGAGGAGGAGGAAGACCAACCACAACAGGCATCCCAGGGTGCTTGTTGTCACCTATCTGGTACCCGTGGTGTTGTACGTGGCTGGGGGGAAGAACATACCTTCATTGAGATCACTGAGGAGGAGGAACGGGAAATGAGTAGCTCGGCATCCAACCTTGTACAAATGGGGTCTTTCATGCTGTCGTGCCTGTTGAGGGACCCTTGTATAAAAAGGCTGAAGGAGAACGACCTGTACTGGGTGTCCACGCTACGATCCTGTCCCATCTCACCTTATTAGATCTCTCTCCACTTGTCTCGTGCCTTCTCTAACACACATCTTCAACTGCTCGCTCTCCTCTGGCATCGTCCCTGCTGACCTTAAACATGCCACTGTAGTACCTATACTAAAAAAACCATCCCTCGACCCATCCACCCCCTCTAACTACCGTCCCATATCCCTGCTCCCTTTTTCCTCAAAGCTTCTGGAAAGACTTGTCTTTACCCGTGTGTCTCATTTCCTCAATTCCAACTCTCTCCTTGACCCTCTTCAATCTGGCTTCCGCCCTCTCCACTCTACAGAGACTGCCCTTATCAAAGTTACTAACGACCTAATCGCAGCTAAATCCAAAGGCCACTACTCCATACTAATTCTTCTTGACCTCTCAGCGGCCTTTGACACCGTTGATCATGCTCTCCTTCTTCAAACTCTTCAATCGCTTGGTCTCTGTGACTCTGTCCTCTCATGGTTTTCCTCTTATCTCTCCCAACGCTCATTCAGTGTCTCCTTTTCTAATGATACCTCCTCCCCTTGCCCTGTCTCAGTTGGAGTTCCCCAAGGCTCCGTCCTTGGTCCCCTTCTATTTTCTCTTTATACTGCCTCTCTTGGCAAACTTATTACCTCTTTTGGATTTCACTACCACCTGTACGCTGATGACACCCAGCTATATCTCTCCTCCCCGGACCTCTCCCCTGCCGTCCTGCAACGTGTCACTGCTTGCCTTTCTTCCATCTCTGACTGGATGTCCTCCCGCTTTCTGAAACTCAATCTCTCAAAAACTGAGCTCCTTGTCTTTCCTCCTCCTAATACTGATCCTCCTCTTTCGCTCTCCCTCCAAGTTTGTGGTACCAACATCAGTCCATCCTTGCAAGCGTGCTGTCTTGGCGTCATACTTGACTCTGGTCTCACCTTTGAGCCTCACATCCAGCATGTTGCCAAATCCTGTAGATTCCATCTTAAAAACATAGCCCGCATCCGCCCCTTTCTTGCACCAGATACTACCAAGGAGCTTGTCCATGCTCTAGTAATTTCCCGCATGGATTATTGTAACCCTCTCCTGATTGGTCTCCCCAATAGCCGTACTGCACCCTTACAGTCCGTAATGAATGCTGCTGCTAGATTTATTTTCCTCTCTAGTCGTTTCTCTCACACCTCACCCCTCTGCCAGTCCTTACATTGGCTTCCTGTATGCTATAGGAGTCAATTCAAGGTACTAACTCACACCTATAAAGCACTGAACAACTCTAGCCCCTCTTATATCTCCTCACAGATCCATAGGTATGTCCCTTCTCGGTCTCTCCGTTCTGCCCGTGACCACCTCCTGTCCGTTGTCCGCACTCGTACGGCCAACTCGCGCTTGCAGGACTTCTCGCGGGCGGCTCCCTTCCTATGGAATAGCCTGCCTACCGCCATCAGACTCTCCCCTAGTCTTGCATCTTTTAAGAAGTGCCTTAAAACACATCTCTTTAGGAAAGCTTATGGCCTCCAAGACTAACCCTTACCTCACATACCTGTCTCTTGCCCTCTCCTAAAGGGCAGCCCACCTTATTTGATTGTAAATTCCTGTCCTAATGTGTTTTACACCCCACCTCCTATAGAATGTAAGCTCGTTTGAGCAGGGTCCTCTTCAACCTATTGTTCCTGTAAGTTTATTTGTAATTGTCCTATTTATAGTTAAATCCCCCTCTCATAATATTGTAAAGCGCTACGGAATCTGTTGGCGCTATATAAATGGCAATAATAAATAAATAAATAAATACTAGACCCCCGGTATAAGCAGAAAGTGGCTGAAATGTTACCAAATTACAACAAGTCGGAAAGGATGCAGCATTTGCAAAATAAATTAAAAAGTCTTCTTTACACAGCGTATAAGGGTGATGTCACAGCACAACGGAAATCTAACAGGGGAAGAGGTGAAAGTCATCCTCCTCCTCCCACGACCACGCCGGCAAGGACAGGACGCTTTAAAGATGTGTTGTTGATGGAGGACATTTGGAGCTTTTTAAGTCCTACGCATCGCCACAGCCCTTCGGGATCCACCCTCAGAGAACGACTCGACCGACAGGTAGCAGACTACCTCGCCTTAACTGCAGATATCGACACTCTGAGGAGCGATGAACCCCTTGACTACTGGGTGTGCAGGCTTGACCTGTGGCCTGAGCTATCCCGATTTGCGATAGAACTTCTGGCCTGCCCCGCTTCAAGTGTCCTGTCAGAAAGGACCTTCAGTGCAGCAGGAGGTATTGTCACTGAGAAGAGAAGTCGCCTAGGTCAAAAAAGTCTAGATTACTAAGATGAATGAGGGATGGATCCCGAAGGGACTGACAGTGGGCGATACATTCGACTAAAAAAGGCCTGATGAGATGAGCTGCCTTGGGCTAAAAATGGTGACCCTATGTAGGAGGAACAGTCCCTATTCTGCTCTGTGTCAGTGTGTATCTGGGTCCCTGAGGACAGGTGTCAATCCATATCTGCCAAGTGACCCTATGTAGGGGGAACAGTCCCTATTCTGCTCTGTGTCAGTGTGTATCACGGATCATTAGGATAGGTGTCAATCCATATCTGCCAAGTGACCCTATGTAGTGGGAAAAGTCCCTATTCTGCTCTGTGTCAGTGTGTATCAGGGTCTCTGAGGACAGGTGTCAATCCATATCTGCCAAGTGTCCCTATGTAGGGGGAAAAGTCCCTATTCTGCTCTGTGTCAGTGTGTATCAGGGATCATTAGGATAGGTGTCAATCCATATCTGTCAAGTGACCCTATGTAGGGCGAACAGTCCCTTTTCTGCTCTGTGTCAGTGTGTATCAGGGATCATTAGGATATGTGTCAATCCATATCTGCCAAGTGACCCTATGTAGGAGGAACAGTCCCTATTCTGCTCTGTGTCAGTGTGTATCAGGGTCTCTGAGGACAGGTGTCAATCCATATCTGCCAAGTGACCTCTATGTAGGGGGAACAGTCCATATTCTGCTCTGTGTCAGTGTGTATCAGGGTCCCTGAGGACAGGTGTCAATCCATATCTACCAAGTTACCCTATGTAGGGGGAACAGTCCCTATTCTGCTCTGTGTCAGTGTGTATCAGGGTCTCTGAGGACAGGTGTCAATCCATATCTGCCAAGTGTCCCTATATAGGGGGAAAAGTCCATATTCTGCTCTGTGTCAGTGTGTATCAGGGATCATTAGGATATGTGTCAATCCATATCTGCCAAGTGACCCTATGTAGGAGGAACAGTCCCTATTCTGCTCTGTGTCAGTGTGTATCAGGGTCCCTGAGGACAGGTGTCAATCCATATCTACCAAGTTACCCTATGTAGGGGGAACAGTCCCTATTCTGCTCTGTGTCAGTGTGTATCAGGGTCTCTGAGGACAGGTGTCAATCCATATCTGCCAAGTGTCCCTATATAGGGAGAACAGTCCATATTCTGCTCTGTGTCAGTGTGTATCAGGGATCATTAAGATATGTGTCAATCCATATCTGCCAAGTGACCCTATGTAGGAGGAACAGTCCCTATTCTGCTCTGTGTCAGTGTGTATCAGGGTCGCTGAGGACAGGTGTCAATCCATATCTGCCAAGTGACCTCTATGTAGGGGGAACAGTCCCTATTCTGCTCTGTGTCAGTGTGTATCAGGGTCCCTGAGGACAGGTGTCAATCCATATCTACCAAGTTACCCTATGTAGGGGGAACAGTCCCTATTCTGCTCTGTGTCAGTGTGTATCAGGGTCTCTGAGGACAGGTGTCAATCCATATCTGCCAAGTGACCCTATGTAGGGGGAACAGTCCCTATTCTGCTCTGTGTCAGTGTGTATCAGGGTCCCCGAGGACAGGTGTCAATCCATATCTGCCAAGTGACCCTATGTAGGGGGAACAGTCCCTATTCTGCTCTGTGTCAGTGTGTATCAGGGTCCCTGAGGACAGGTGTCAATCCATATCTGCCAAGTGACCCTATGTAGGAGGAACAGTCCCTATTCTGCTCTGTGTCAGTGTGTATCTGGGTCCCTGAGGACAGGTGTCAATCCATATCTGCCAAGTGACCCTATGTAGGGGGAGCAGTCCCTATTCTGCTCTGTGTCAGTGTGTATCAGGGTCCCTGAGGACAGGTGTCAATCCATATCTGCCAAGTGACCCTATGTAGGAGGAACAGTCCCTATTCTGCTCTGTGTCAGTGTGTATCTGGGTCCCTGAGGACAGGTGTCAATCCATATCTGCCAAGTGACCCTATGTAGGGGGAACAGTCCCTATTCTGCTCTGTGTCAGTGTGTATCACGGATCATTAGGATAGTTGTCAATCCATATCTGCCAAGTGACCCTATGTAGGGGGAACAGTCCCTATTCTGCTCTGTGTCAGTGTGTATCTGGGTCCCTGAGGACAGGTGTCAATCCATATCTGCCAAGTGACCCTATGTAGGGGGAACAGTCCCTATTCTGCTCTGTGTCAGTGTGTATCACGGATCATTAGGATAGGTGTCAATCCATATCTGCCAAGTGACCCTATGTAGTGGGAACAGTCCCTATTCTGCTCTGTGTCAGTGTGTATCAGGGTCTCTGAGGACAGGTGTCAATCCATATCTGCCAAGTGACCCTATGTAGGGGGAACAGTCCCTATTCTGCTCTGTGTCAGTGTGTATCAGGGTCTCTGAGGACAGGTGTCAATCCATATCTGCCAAGTGTCCCTACGTAGGGGGAACAGTCCCTATTCTGCTCTGTGTCAGTGTGTATCAGGGATCATTAGGATAGGTGTCAATCCATATCTGCCAAGTGACCCTATGTAGGGGAACAGTCCCTTTTCTGCTCTGTGTCAGTGTGTATCAGGGATCATTAGGATATGTGTCAATCCATATCTGCCAAGTGACCCTATGTAGGAGGAACAGTCCCTATTCTGCTCTGTGTCAGTGTGTATCAGGGTCTCTGAGGACAGGTGTCAATCCATATCTGCCAAGTGACCTCTATGTAGGGGGAACAGTCCCTATTCTGCTCTGTGTCAGTGTGTATCAGAGTCCCTGAGGACAGGTGTCAATCCATATCTACCAAGTTACCCTATGTAGGGGGAACAGTCCCTATTCTGCTCTGTGTCAGTGTGTATCAGGGTCTCTGAGGACAGGTGTCAATCCATATTTGCCAAGTGACCCTATGTAGGAGGAACAGTCCCTATTCTGCTCTGTGTCAGTGTGTATCAGGGTCCCCGAGGACAGGTGTCAATCCATATCTGCCAAGTGACCCTATGTAGGGGGAACAGTCCCTATTGTGCTCTGTGTCAGTGTGTATCAGGGTCCCTGAGGACAGGTGTCAATCCATATCTGCCAAGTGACCCTATGTAGGAGGAACAGTCCCTATTCTGCTCTGTGTCAGTGTGTATCAGGGTCCCTGAGGACAGGTGTCAATCCATATCTGCCAAGTGACCTCTATGTAGGGGGAACAGTCCCTATTCTGCTCTGTGTCAGTGTGTATCAGGGTCCCTGAGGACAGGTGTCAATCCATATCTGCCAAGTGACCCTATGTAGGGGGAACAGTCCCTATTCTGCTCTCTGTCAGTGTGTATCACGGATCATTAGGATAGGTGTCAATCCATATCTGCCAAGTGACCCTATGTAGTGGGAACAGTCCCTATTCTGCTCTGTGTCAGTGTGTATCTGGGTCCCTGAGGACAGGTGTCAATCCATATCTGCCAAGTGACCCTATGTAGGGGGAGCAGTCCCTATTCTGCTCTGTGTCAGTGTGTATCAGGGTCCCTGAGGACAGGTGTCAATCCATATCTGCCAAGTGACCCTATGTAGGAGGAACAGTCCCTATTCTGCTCTGTGTCAGTGTGTATCTGGGTCCCTGAGGACAGGTGTCAATCCATATCTGCCAAGTGACCCTATGTAGGGGGAACAGTCCCTATTCTGCTCTGTGTCAGTGTGTATCACGGATCATTAGGATAGGTGTCAATCCATATCTGCCAAGTGACCCTATGTAGTGGGAACAGTCCCTATTCTGCTCTGTGTCAGTGTGTATCTGGGTCCCTGAGGACAGGTGTCAATCCATATCTGCCAAGTGACCCTATGTAGTGGGAACAGTCCCTATTCTGCTCTGTGTCAGTGTGTATCTGGGTCCCTGAGGACAGGTGTCAATCCATATCTGCCAAGTGACCCTATGTAGGGGGAACAGTCCCTATTCTGCTCTGTGTCAGTGTGTATCACGGATCATTAGGATAGGTGTCAATCCATATCTGCCAAGTGACCCTATGTAGTGGGAACAGTCCCTATTCTGCTCTGTGTCAGTGTGTATCAGGGTCTCTGAGGACAGGTGTCAATCCATATCTGCCAAGTGACCCTATGTAGGGGGAACAGTCCCTATTCTGCTCTGTGTCAGTGTGTATCAGGGTCTCTGAGGACAGGTGTCAATCCATATCTGCCAAGTGTCCCTATGTAGGGGGAACAGTCCCTATTCTGCTCTGTGTCAGTGTGTATCAGGGATCATTAGGATAGGTGTCAATCCATATCTGCCAAGTGACCCTATGTAGGGGAACAGTCCCTTTTCTGCTCTGTGTCAGTGTGTATCAGGGATCATTAGGATATGTGTCAATCCATATCTGCCAAGTGACCCTATGTAGGAGGAACAGTCCCTATTCTGCTCTGTGTCAGTGTGTATCAGGGTCTCTGAGGACAGGTGTCAATCCATATCTGCCAAGTGACCTCTATGTAGGGGGAACAGTCCCTATTCTGCTCTGTGTCAGTGTGTATCAGGGTCCCTGAGGACAGGTGTCAATCCATATCTACCAAGTTACCCTATGTAGGGGGAACAGTCCCTATTCTGCTCTGTGTCAGTGTGTATCAGGGTCTCTGAGGACAGGTGTCAATCCATATTTGCCAAGTGACCCTATGTAGGAGGAACAGTCCCTATTCTGCTCTGTGTCAGTGTGTATCAGGGTCCCCGAGGACAGGTGTCAATCCATATCTGCCAAGTGACCCTATGTAGGGGGAGCAGTCCCTATTCTGCTCTGTGTCAGTGTGTATCAGGGTCCCTGAGGACAGATGTCAATCCATATCTGCCAAGTGACCCTATGTAGGAGGAACAGTCCCTATTCTGCTCTGTGTCAGTGTGTATCTGGGTCCCTGAGGACAGGTGTCAATCCATATCTGCCAAGTGACCCTATGTAGGGGGAACAGTCCCTATTCTTCTCTGTGTCAGTGTGTATCACGGATCATTAGGATAGGTGTCAATCCATATCTGCCAAGTGACCCTATGTAGTGGGAACAGTCCCTATTCTGCTCTGTGTCAGTGTGTATCTGGGTCCCTGAGGACAGGTGTCAATCCATATCTGCCAAGTGACCCTATGTAGGGGGAACAGTCCCTATTCTGCTCTGTGTCAGTGTGTATCACAGATCATTAGGATAGGTGTCAATCCATATCTGCCAAGTGACCCTATGTAGTGGGAACAGTCCCTATTCTGCTCTGTGTCAGTGTGTATCAGGGTCTCTGAGGACAGGTGTCAATCCATATCTGCCAAGTGACCCTATGTAGGGGGAACAGTCCCTATTCTGCTCTGTGTCAGTGTGTATCACAGATCATTAGGATAGGTGTCAATCCATATCTGCCAAGTGACCCTATGTAGGGGGAACAGTCCCTTTTCTGCTCTGTGTCAGTGTGTATCAGGGATCATTAGGATATGTGTCAATCCATATCTGCCAAGTGACCCTATGTAGGAGGAACAGTCCCTATTCTGCTCTGTGTCAGTGTGTATCAGGGTCTCTGAGGACAGGTGTCAATCCATATCTGCCAAGTGACCTCTATGTAGGGGGAACAGTCCCTATTCTGCTCTGTGTCAGTGTGTATCAGGGTCCCTGAGGACAGGTGTCAATCCATATCTACCAAGTTACCCTATGTAGGGGGAACAGTCCCTATTCTGCTCTGTGTCAGTGTGTATCAGGGTCTCTGAGGACAGGTGTCAATCCATATTTGCCAAGTGACCCTATGTAGGAGGAACAGTCCCTATTCTGCTCTGTGTCAGTGTGTATCAGGGTCCCCGAGGACAGGTGTCAATCCATATCTGCCAAGTGACCCTTTGTAGGGGAAACAGTCCCTATTCTGCTCTGTGTCAGTGTGTATCAGGGATCATTAGGATATGTGTCAATCCATATCTGCCAAGTGACCCTATGTAGGGGGAACAGTCCCTATTCTGCTCTGTGTCAGTGTGTATCAGGGTCTCTGAGGACAGGTGTCAATCCATATGTCAGGTGTCAATCCATATCCATTGTGATTTAGGCCCTTTATGGATTAAAACCAGACTCTGCATCAACTGTGTAATTTTCCATGGGAGTTTTGCCATGGATCCCCCTCCGGCATGCCACAGTCCAGGTGTTAGTCCCCTTGAAACAACTTTTCCATCACTATTGTGGCCAGAAAGAGTCCCTGTGGGTTTTAAAATTCGCCTGCCCATTGAAGTCTATGGCGGTTCGCCCGGTTTGCCGGTTCGTGAACGTTTGCCGAAGTTCGCGTTCGCCGTTCGCGAACCAAAAATTTTATGTTCGCGACATCACTACTTCTCTTATTTACATTTATTCGGTTATTGGAGGTTGTTAAATTACATCGAAAATGATTATTCTTTATATTCCACTGCATTCTGTTTACTCTTGAATATATTACATTTTTACATCACAGGATCTCAATGATTTCTTCCAGAAAGAAACTGATTAGGCTAGCCAGGTTTCAGTAGTGTGGACACTGATGTGGTTGGGTACCCCATCTGAAGAGCAGAAAATCTTTGAAATCCTAACTTGGGATGGATAAAGCAACTCAACGTATTCAGTTTGGATTTGAAATTGCTAAAGTTCAGAGTTTACTTCTTTGTGAAGAGGTTAATTGTCACATTCTCTCTTTTTTAATATAGCTCATAAAACTTTCAACTGGTCCGTGCTCAGTCCCTGATATGCATTGTATTTTACCTTTTTGTTCCTTTTAACTTTTTCTTCTACATTGTCCACAGATATTACAATATGTTGGAATGAAAACCCTTCAGGGTTGATTTAAAATAGGAGACAAGAAGCTTTAACACCGTATCCTAGAAGGCTGTTCTTGGTTTAATAATTTGTTTCAAACTATTCCATGATTAATCTTGGGTTAAGGTGAATAAAAATTGACTTTTTGCTGCTGGCTGGTCCAGGACTATTTTTATTTTTTATTATTGATGACAAAAAGCAAAAGTTTACTTAAAAATGCTATCTACAAACATGACCGATGTGAAATAAACTGTCTTATTACTTCCTCGCCATAAACTCAGAATGTAAAAACATACACTTGTGATAAATATAAGGGCAAATAAAACGTGATAATATAAGCTAAGATAATTAAAGTGGAACAGTAATTTCCCTGAATTTTTATGTTTTGCTTTTTTATCTATTACTGAGACTTTGACATCATTGTATGTACATTTTTTTTACACATATCAATATTCTCTTCTTGTATTTGTAAATACTTAGGTTCTTACTCTATTTTCATTTTGTTTAGTTTAATGTATCTGTCATCAATTGAAACTTTCCTCTTTTAGAGGTTTGCTTTAATTAGATATTATTCAGACGTTGCTCTATTTTTGGAGACGTATATTATATATCTATATTTGAGATGAAACAGTTCCTTTTTAACTAGTATGGATAAAGGTTAAGTCTTAACACATTTATATACATTTATTTCCAGACCTAAACCCTAGTGAGCATCTATGGGGCATCCTCAAATGGAAGGTGGGGGAGCACAACGTCTTTAACATCCACCTCTGGATGTAACTATATGATGCCGAGCACTAGCACTCAACTTCTTTGGTCGACAGTGGCGAGGCCTGTTCTGAGTGGAACCTGTCCTGGGAAACTGCTGTATGGTCTTGCCCACCATGCTACAGCTCTGTTTTAGGTTCTTGGCAATCTTCTCATAGCCTATGCCATCTTTATGTAGAGCAACAATTTTTTTTCAGATCCTCAGAGAGTTTTGTGCCATGAGGTGCCATGTTGAACTTCCAGGGACCAGTATGAGAGAGTGAGAGCGATATCACCAAATTTAACACACCTGCTCCCCATTCACACCTGAGACTTTGTAACACTAGCGAGTCACATGACACCGGGGAGGGAAAATGGGAAAATTGGGCCCAATTTGGACATTTCCACTTAGGAGTGTACTCACTTTTGTTGCAACCGGTTTAGACATTAATGGCTGTGTGTTGAGTTATTTTGAGGGGACAGCAAATTTACACTGTTATACAGGCTGTACACTTACTACTTTACATTGTAACAGAGCGTAATTCTTTCAGTGTGGTCACATGAAAAGATATAATAAAAGATTTACAAAAATGTGAGGGGTGTACTCACTTTTGTCAAATACTGTAAATGCAGAGATTAATTTTACTTTCTGCTGCAACTCTGTCACACTCACCCCACCAACCATGCCACACTCACCCTATCACATTAATGTTTCTAAACCTGTCACACCCACACCCCAACCCTGTCACACTAACCCCACCAACCATGCCACACTTACCCTATCACATTCATGTTTCTAAACCTGCCACACTCATAACCCCAACCCTGTCACACTCACCCCACCAACCATGCCACACTCACCCCACCAACCATGCCACACTTACCCTATCACATTCATGTTTCTAAACCTGCCACACTCATAACCCCAACCCTGTCACACTAACCCCTCTCTTTTCCACACTCACTCTGTCATATTAACCCTGTTTTATCCTGTCACACTCAATTCCACTAACCCTTTCATTCACACTCCCTCCTCCAACTATGCCACATTTACCACAACCCTGTGACATCCACCAACAACCTTGCCACACTCAACCTATCATGATAACCCCTTCAATTCTGTCACTCTCATTCCACAAACCATGCCACACTTACCCTGTTACATTGACTCCCTTTAATCCTGCCACACTGACCTCCCCTCACCAGGTCACACTCCCTCCTCCATCCATGCCACACTCACTGCCAACTCTGTCACACTCTTCCAGTCAACCCTGCCACACTCACCCTGTCACAGTAACTCCCTTAATCTTGTCCCACTCACACCCCCAACAATGCCACACTCACTTTGTTACATTAACCCACCTTAATCTTGTCACAATGTCATCCCCTTGCATTGTCACATTTACTCTTCCAACCATGTCACAAATACCCCAACCATGCTACACTCACTCTGTCACATTAACATCCCTAATCCTCTTCACACCTATGTCTTCTCACCCTATCATACTCCCTCCTCCAACCATGCTGCACTGATTCCCAACTCTGTCACACTCACCGTCCCAATCCTGCTGCACTCACAATGTCACTTTAACTCCCGTAATCATGTCACATTGAACCCTAACCCCGTCATACTCAATCCGCAACACTCTGTCACACTCACCCACACCACACTGTCTCTTTCAACTCCCTCTCCCTGTCACATTAGCTCTGCCACAGTTAACCTTTTACTCACCCAGTTACAGTCACCCCTGAAGACAGTAATCATACATACACAGCTTAAGGAACAGAGCACACATTAAAATGCAGTTTTAAATGTATTTAAGATCACAAGCAACTTCCCCACACATATACCAGACACAAACATACACATACTCAAAGAGACCGTAATGTATTTTTATGTATGCGCTGTTCCTTAATCTGTATTATGTATAAATTTTGTTTAGCACGGCAGCACCATTACTTCAAAATGCATGTTCTGGATGTGCCCCTAATTCACATTTTGTCTTTACCATACACACACAGTCATGAAACACAGTTTCTCCATTAACACAAAATGCAGAAATATCACAAGCAACTTCCCCACACACATATACCAGACACACACATACCAGACACACACATACCAGACACACACATACCAGACACACACACACCAGACACACACACACCAGACACACACATACACATGCTCACACAGACAGTAGCGTAACAACCAGGGGAAAGGGCAAGGGTGCCGCTGCCCCAAGTGCAAAAATGTGGGAAGGGGCAAAATAGTAAAACAGTTGTGTGCATAACCGATACTGGGCAGGTGCACAGGTTCATTAACTAACGCAATGGTGAGCCTATCCCTGTGCCTCTGGGTCTGGGAGAAGAACAGGTTAAGCACTGCTGATCTAACCAACCTCCAGACACCAAGGTGCCTAAAATTAATATCCCCAAAATCACATAGTTAACCAGCAATAGCCCCCACAGAGTTGGTACCCAATATACTGCCATGCTAGAATTGACACCTGGTTAAAGATTTGACGGCTGAGTTTAAATCCGAGGATGAGTACCATGCGGCTTTCCTGAGGTAATGTGCTTTCTCAGAATAACTGTTCAGCATAGACAGGTGACCGGTTAATCAGATTTCAGGGCCCTTGGGCTGGAAGTGTCTGCTAAAGAGATAAGGAGCCATAACATGATGATCAATAGTTATTTTCTGCTTATTTTACACAGTCTCAAAACAACAAGCAATACAAATTCTCAACAGCATTAAACGCAAACACTGTGTCTATTTTAAATCATCAAAGAGATTGTTATCATGAATACAGGAATACAGGAAAAAAAGGAAGTAGCAAAAAAACTAAAGAAAAGAAACACTGGTAAAAGGATATACAGGGAAAGGGGAATATAATAAGGTGGTTACAACACTGTCAATCACAAGCAACAGGCAGATAAGAAAATTAAAGCTTTTTGACAATCTCTATTTTAATTAGCTAATAAATGAATTTAGTACATAATAGACTCTACTAATTAATACACAGTTTGTAAATTCATAACAAAATGCATTCTAAGATTACTGAACAGCAATAATTCTGAACATTGACAGTGTTTTGAAATATTTTAAAGAATTTGGTATGCCGAAGGGATTAATCAACATCCAGTTTATCATTTTTTATATATTTTTTTGTATGTTGCACAACGTGAATAGTGACTGTTATACATAAACAGATTTTTGTTTCTGTAATTTATTCTCGTGAATTGTTCCACAATGAAGAATATCATCCCATAGCAACCATTATACAATGCTGAATCATGGCACTCAACGTCCTTCATTTATTAAAGATAATTTCACACAATAAATATCTCAAACACATGCGTCATATACTTAAAATCAATTTCCACTGCATAATTTTTTCTAAAATTAAACACAATTCAGACAGCAATGTTTTGCAGAGTTTTCTCAACACTGATTTAAAAGAATTATCAAACATTTCTTCTATAATATCAGTTTCCAAACCTCATATTTATTGCAATACTATTGTTTTAGTAGCAGACACATTTCCTTTATATTCCTATTTTTTTATTATTCCTATCATTGGATCAAACTTTAAATCTGGCTTCCACACATAATATAACAATAAACACAAGGCAGAAATGAATTAATGCCTTATATAGATGTAAAGCATGATAAATATTGCTTTACATCTGTAGCATCAACAATAAATAAAAACAATAACATTTTAAACAATAAGAATATAATGACATTTGAAATTTCCTTGTACGTTTGTAAATCCCTAAGCTGTACACATTCTGTAATGAGTTCTTACCCAACCAGGAAGTAACCCAGCATGCTTAAAGTAGCACGGTCCGCTCGTAGTTAAAAAAATAAATTGAATTGAATTCGGTGCTCACTATGGCTCTCAGTGCGGGAGGACACGTGATGATGTAACACGTGTAGGAGGTGGGCGTGTCTGGAAGAGCGGTGACTGAGAGGAGTAGCGCGGAGGAAAGGTGGTCTCGCCGGGCATGTTTGGCGGTTAGAGGGAACGCCGCTGAGACGAAAGACACGACAGGGATATTGCTAATTGGCATCCAATTGAACAGTCTCTGTGACGGAGATCTACTTTCTGATAGCCCTTTGAGTCGTCAGCGTGCTGGTAAAAGCAACAAAAAACCGACTTCCGAAAGAAAGAGGCTGAAAATTCTGTGAGTGCCTTGGATCAAGGTGAGGTCTATACGATGGGCTTTTTCTTTGCAATAAATATAAAATATATATACAATCTATCTAGCAACTGAGAGCTAGAAATAGTGAAATTGAAATTGCCTGTCCTACACTTCTGCTCAATGAAAAGGACAAACTGTGGCTAAAAACACACAAGCCTAATTAAGTCAACAGAATCAATTAAAACACAATAAAGGCAGAAAAATTAACAGCAATCTGATATGATATAGAAATAACAACTGTGCTATAACAACTGCTATAATAATTGCTACGATAACTGAATTGACTTCACAGGCTGTTATAAGCTGAAAAGTTAACCAAAATAAAGCAAAACTCAGTGGAGAAACGGAAAGAGGGAGAAAGAGAGGGAAAAAAAGAGAAAGAAAAAAGGGAAGTGGCAGCATTGCAATAACCACTGTGAATACAGTAAAATGGCAACCAGAAAAAGCACCATAGAAAAAAGGAAAGAAAATAAATCAGCACACCCAACTGAAAAAAGGATGTCGGGTTTTTTTTCGACCCCCTCTAGGGATATACAAGAACGTAAAAGCGAAAATGAGACAAATCCAGTAGATACTTCTAACATCAATATGGATTTTCCAACGGGGCAAGGAACATCACTAGCTCCTGAAACACTGAAAGATAATTTACAAGACCAACTTAAATCGTTTTTAGAAGCACAATTTAACACCTTAAAACAAGATATGCTCAAAAGCCTTGAAGACATCAAACAAGATACCAACAGAATCGCCTTATCAGTGCAAGTACTGGAAAACAAACTTGTATTATCTGACAACCAATTAGGCACAGTAAATGAAACAGTGCAGTTGCTAACGAATAAAACCTCAATTCTAGAACAGAAAATAGCAGCTCTAGAAGACAGATCGAGAAAATTTAATTTAAGACTCAGAGGCATACCTGAAAACGTAACAACGGAGAAATTAAAAGACTTCATATGCAATTTATTTAAAATTTCAAATAGAAAAACGTCACCGTATTCGAAAACCTAATATAATCGCAGACCATCTTCCAAGAGATGTTATAGTGAGCTTTTGTTCACTTTCAGCCAAAAACAACCTGATTAAGGCCAGACGCACCAATCCTCTAGTAAATTCTGCCTATAAAGATATACATTTTCTACAAGACTTATCTTATTTCACTAGAACCTGGAGAAAGTCCTTCTCAACTTTAATGGACTTTTTGAAGAAAAAAGATATTAAATTTTATTGGAATACTCCGGCTTCTCTGAAATTCATTTGGAAACAAGAAAGACTTTCCTTTACTGATGTAGATGAAGCAAAGAGCTGGTTAGCAAGAATTCAAACACAGAATTAAGAAGACTGCTTGAAAAGAGGGAATTTTTTTTTTCTTCTATGCGATAATAGAAGGACATTGCGAACTCATCACAGATATCAGATAGAGAAACTATTTATAAAGGTTTCTATTGTCGCTAATTAATGGAAGAATCTATCCGAGGTTTAAGATACACGTGATTATATGCAGCTATTCCTATTGATGAGGACATATTAGAAAAGCACTCATATATACTTCTATGTATACTTGACCAGAGTCTAATGTATGGGCAGTTTCTTATTTATTTATTTTTTTTACTTCACTTGTTTGCACTAATTGCACTCTATATAAGATACGAGTATAACAATTGTTTAGTGGTTTATAGTTTATACTATAAGCAGATGATAAAAAAAGAGAACAAAAAGTAACTGGGAATATTTACTAATATGTCAGTCAGAAATGTTTTTTTTTTTTTTTCCTTCTCCACTAAAGTGTTTATTTATGTTGGAAGCAGAAGAACTAATCACAACTTAGGACACATGTTTTCTTATGTCAGTAGCGGAAGAATTTATTCACATTTTATGACACATGTTTTCTACAAACAACAATCACAAGTGACAATGGGAAGGTTAATAACCATAGATTTAATTAGTATACATTTAAAATACACTTATATACATATTCTCATGCACACATGCTTAAATTAGAAGAATTGTTTAGATAACACACAAAGGAATAGAAAAGAAAAGAGAAGAGAGGGGAGAACGATAGAAGAAGGGAGAGAGGGGAATTAAAGGAAAGGAAAGAGAAAAAATGGAATAAGGGAAAAAGATAGGAAAAGAGGATTCCTATAACACAATGTGATTAATTATACTAATAATAAGGTTGTTGGAAATATTTTTCACTTATTTTTCACTCTCACTTATTTAGACTAACTTTACCTAAACTGTTTAATTGCTTTCTGATGCATGCTCATACTAAAATGATTTTTCTAAAATACGATATAGACATAAGATAAAATAATGAGAGGGATTTATAAAGCTCTAAGATTACTAATTTATACCCTACTGTATATAGGCTAGACGTAACAGTTGTAACATAATTATTTTTCTTTTTCTCGTCTCCCTTTCCTTTAAACCAGACTAGGAGGCATCACTATGCAGTAACACTCTAATCCGGACAGACCTACTTAGTGTCTATTAACTAGACACAGACTTAGACTGACTCCACACTTGGTGGGTAAACAGTCTATGTGTTTAAGGAGGATGATATCCTCCTATAGTTTTAAATATGTGTCTGTTTTTTGTTATATGTATATATGTGCAGCAAGGAAGGAATATAGGGAAGACCACAAGGTTGAAAGGGAGGGTGAGAGCTTTGGAAAATTTTAATGATAAGAATGTTAACTCTTAATGTCCAAGGTATGACCACAATAACAAAGAGGTCCTTAGTATATAAATATTTAGTCGCTGAACATATAGATTTGGGATTTCTACAAGAAACCCACTGGAGGCAATTAGACAAACAAACATGGGGAGGACACAAATTTCCACTTATTATACAAGCCTCAAATAAAGATAAAAGAAAATGTGGTGTAGCCATAATATTTGGCGAAAAAATAGACGTAGAAATAATCCAACAACTTCAAGATACAGATGGTAGATTCCTAATAATAATATGTAAAATCAACTCTAAAATATTTACACTCTGTAACATCTACCTTACAAATCATTCACCAGCTTCTTACTTAAGATCTATTCTAGAAAAAATAGAAGAAATAAAAGTAGGAAATTTAATATTGGCTGGAGATTTTAACGCGGTCATTGATCCACAATTAGATAAGAAAATAATGAAAATCGTTAAAATAAATAAAATGGTAGTTAAACAAGCTAAATCTCTAAAAAACATCAAAGATGAATTCAATCTGTTTGATATTTGGAGAATACATAATCCAAATTCGAGAGATTATACACATTTTTCTAAAGTCCACTTTTCCTACTCAAGGCTGGACATGATTTGGATAGATCCTAAACTCATTGATAAAGTACAAAAAGTTAATATAAAAGAAATAGTTTGGACAGATCATAATGGTGTAGTATGTGTAATAGACATTGGTAAAAATATAAAAGAGCCATATAGTTGGCGTCTAAACGATAGTTTGCTTTGCTCTGAAGCTAATAAAAAATACATGGAAACAAACATAAGTAACTATTTTAAAGAAAACAAGACAGAAGATATTGATCCACCCACTTTGTGGTGTGCCTTTAAGGCAGTAACAAGAGGCCATTTTATCAAGCTCCAAAGTCAAACCGAGAAAAACATCAGTTTATCTTACCTTTATAGGCAATTAGGGAAACTGACCCAAAGTAATAAACAAAATCCAACAGTTGAAAATTCTGAAAAAATATTAGCAATAAAAGACAAGATCAATCAAAAATTAATGGAAAGAACGGTTAAAAGCTTAGACAGATTAAAACTAAAATATTATTCTAAAGGTAATAGAGCTGATAAATTGCTATCACAAAAACTCAGAAAACAAAAAGGCCTAAATAAGGTAGAAAAATTAACAAATGATGGAATATCTGCAGTAATTCCCCCAGACATAGGACAACAATTTCATGATTTTTACAGCAAGCTATATAATATTCCTCAAACTACAACAGACGAAGATATAAAAAAATACTTAGAAAAAAACAACAAGTTTCAGTTAACAGAATTACAAAAGGTAGCTATAAATAAAGATATAACTAAGGACGAACTAATGCAGGCTATAAATAATCTAGAAGCGTTTAAAACCACAGGTCCAGATGGATTCAGCAATCTATTCTATAAAACATTCAAAGAATTAATTTGTCCCTACATGACTAATATTTTTAATAGCGTAGCTAAAAGAGGTTTCCTTCCAACAGAGATGTTAAAAGCTAACATCCTACCAATTCTAAAACAAAACAAAAATCCTACTGACGTTAAAAATTACCGTCCAATATCTTTGATAGATGTTGACACTAAACTGTATGCCTCAGTGTTGGCTGCTAGAGTCAACAAACTTTTACCACTGATGATACATTAAGACCAAATAGGATACGGCCCAGGTAGAAACTCATATACAAGTATTAGGAAAATTATTAATATTCTGGATAGCGCCAAAAGAAACAACGTTCCAGTTTTGGCTCTGTCGATTGATGCTGAGAAAGCATTCGACAGAGTCAACTGGACCTATTTAGATGCTGTACTATCACATTATGGCTTTGACGGTTGGATTAAGAAAGCCATTATGGCCCTTTATGCAAACCCATTAGCACGTATTAAAGGACCAAATATTACTACCCCATGGTTCCAACTGAATAACGGTGCACGACAGGGGTACCCACTTTCTCCCTTATTGTACTTGCTTTCTATCGAACCATTAGCTGAAAAAAAATCAGAAATAACATAAAGATCAATGGCTATAAAATAGCAGATGTAGAACAGAAATTAAGTTTATACGCCGACGACATTCTAATTACTATAACCAACCCTGATACTTCATTGAATTATCTAATGACAGAAATCGACAACTACAGTAAAATATCTAACTATAAATTAAATATAAATAAATCTATGATTTTGGATATTAACTTGGATAAACAAATTAAAAATAAGATTAAAGACAGATACAATTTTTTATGGGTAGACAACAGTATGGATTATCTAGGAGTTAAACTGACTAGAGATGTAAATAGAATTATGGAGACAAATTTTCTAGATCTACTACAAACCCTCAATAAATGGTTAAAAAACCGAAGAAATTTAGAAATATCTTTTTGGGGAAGAATAAACGTGATTAATTCATACGTCATTCCAAATGGAACTATATGTTTCAAATGCTACCACTATACATCTCTAACCATTGGTTGGATTTAATACAGAAAAGCTTTACCCAATATATCTGGAAAGGCAAAAAAACAAGATTGAGCCAGGCAACATTAATACAAAAATTGAGCAAAGGAGGATTGGCTTATCCTTTAATACTTAATAATTACAGAGCAGCTGTAATTCTACACATATATAGGATGCAAATAGAAGAGAATAAAACTGAAGGATGGTACAAAACAGAACTTATTGCAGGAGGAGTTCCGAGTTTGGATTGCTTAATTTGGAACACTAATAAACTCCCTCAAAAACAAGAGTATCCCAACACAATTTTAACACACTTAATGAATAGCTGGTTCAAAATAAAAAAAGCCTAAAAATAGAAAATAAAATTCCAAGCTATTTAAAATTGGATTTCGTTGAACAACAAGTTGTAGATATAAACTTTAAAAATTGGAAACAAGCGGGAATTTTATGTCTGTCCCAACTACTTGTAGAAGAAACAATTAAAACCTTTGTTCAATTAACACAGGAATTTAATTTACCACCAAAAGAGCTGTTTAATTTTTTAAGAATCAAAATTTTTTTGATGTCACACTTAATTGTATTAAAATCAAGTCTGAACAAAGCGATAAATATACTTTTTAATGCAGACAAAATAAACAAACCACTCTCAAAAGCTTTGATATTGAGTAAAATGTGAAATAAAGAAAAAAAAACAACAGCAATAGTTGCTTGGAAAGAAGAATTAAACATAGATATTAGGTATTGGGGTTCCTCATTGGCAAAGAACAATCATTCATTAAATTTATTAGAAAACCACTTTAAGGTCCTAAACAGATAGTACTTAGTACCAGATACATTAAATAAAATGTACCCTTCAATAAGTCACCTATGCTGGAGATGCGGCATAGTTACAGGCACTTTTAAACATATTTGGTGGGAGTGCAGCAAATTGAACAATCTGTGGTGCAATATACAAAGGTTTGTGTCCCTAGATTTGAAGCTTAATCTGACGCTCTCTCCAGAGGTCGTCCTACTTCATTTAAATTGGCCAGTAATGGCACAGGATTTGAAAATTATCCTTATTCATCTTTTTTTAGCAGCTAAAATTGTGATTGCGAGAGGATGGAAAATTGATAGGGACGTTGTAACGGACCGTTTCACTTACAAAAGGATAAAACCCAGTTTAGGTGATATCCCCCTTTTTAATAGACCAGCAGCTACTGCAAGCACCAATCTCCCGGACTGCAAACTGTACAAATCTTCCAACTCCCGAACTGGAAACACACAAACCCTGGAATAGCTGAACAGGAAAAGCATATAATCCGCTTACACTCCTGGCAGTCAGCATACAATCCAATTCCCCCAAAAACGAGACGACACATCGGTTTGAGGGTCAAGCAGAATCTGAGGTCTGGAACACCCAGCCTGGTTTTTATTACAGTTGAGAACATACAGGACACACCCAGGGGGAGGCATAAAACAACCAATCAAGCAACAGTACAACCCACACATCCCCTCCCCTCAGATAAGCAATTAACATAATTATTACATACAGTAAAAATACAGTTTCCACACATACTCTGTAACTTTAAAACCATACATCGCATTCTCATAAAAATACATATCCACAATCAATCCATTCAGGGGAACAACATATTAAAAAATGAATCAGACCAGGGGTTCAAAAGTTAGTAAAAGTATCTTTTGTTCCCCCTGGTTGGCAGTATTTTAATCTGCTCAAACAGGAAAAGTAAAACATCCCCACAATGCATCCTGGTTTCCTCCCTTCTGCCCTGGAGATAATTGGAGAAGTAATCCAATTATCTCCCAGGTCAAAGACAAAACTCCATTACACATGTGGGGACCTAAATACAGGATTATGTTTTAAAATATATAAAGTTATTTTTTATACATTAAACACAGACATGTAACATATCCCCAGATAGCTCAGGTCTGCGTGCACATTATTAGGTGAATGGCACGCAGACCACACAAATACAGTTTAATTGCCATGGAGCCAAAGTCTTTCCCATAGTCTTTCATTATATGAATAGGCTCCACGGCATAGCTATCTGGGGGTATCATTGCTCACACAGGGCAAGTACCGAATGGCCCCACTGTGTTTAAAGGGCCAGAATGAGTGACATGCACTCTGTTAGGGCCGAATACGTTTTGTAAAAGGGCCCAATCTCCCAGGGCCATAGTCCAAAGGCAAGAGGCGGGCAAGCAGCCCCCTCCAAGCACACGTGGCAAGGTCGGTTTCGCCACAGACGTTTCCTGGGATCAAGTTAGAGCCCAGCTTGAGTTTCAAATAAAAATGGAACTAATGTTGAGTATACAAAAATTAAGTAGAAAAACAACTGTTTGGAAGAAATGTTGGGAGTTGATTAATAAATAGAGCTCCTAATAAACATTTGGTTCATTAAAGTTGGTTTCTATACAAACTAAAAGTAAAAGTTAAACTGTGTTTGATTGTATATACTTTGGACAATATAGATCATAAGATATATACTCTCACCCGATATGTTTTTTTCCCCTCTCTTGCTGCATTGTCCTGTCCATGTAGATTTGTAAGTCAAAGTATTGTCTTTTTTTCTTTTTTTTTGTATGTAATTACTGTAATGTATTGTACTGTACTGTAATGTAATGTACTGTATTGTCTTTTTTTTATGAAAAAAGGAGAAAAGAAAGGGTAAACCTTTATAATAAAGATTATTTAAAAAAAATAAATTGAAGATTATGTTGAATGAGAACAGGCATTTTATTTGTGCAATGTGCAAAATATATATATATATATATATATATATATATATATATATATATATATATATATATATATATATATATATATATATATATATATATAAAAACTGGTGACGCACACAGTGAATTAAATCAGCAACTTACACAGGAGTAGAGTCAAGTCATAAAAATGTAAGACAGGATATCGGGACTCTGGGAATTGACCAAGAGATGTAGTGATACTGTGAGTATGAAATGGGGAAAGGAGTTCCCTCAAGCAAAAATAAATTTCCCAAATCAAAAACAATCAGTCTGTGAAAATGTATTCATTAATAGTATATATATATATATATATATATATATATATATATATTTATTTATTTATTTATTTATTTTAAAAAAATGTGATTTTCTCACCCCTCCTGGGTGGTATGGTTTTTTCATCATTCTCGGGGCCTAGGAGTTTGCAAGTTCTGCGCAGTATCTTAGCTGTTCCATTAGATCGATGTCCAGAAGAGTGCAGTTCTAGGAATATATCTTAAATAGATGAGAACCATGTGTTTGCAGTAATCCCTAATACAAAATGTTAAATGCATTTACTGGTTACAACTGGACATACTGAAAGAAGCAGTTGTGGTGTGTTCTAGCGAATGTAGTTATTAATCACAGCTCTAGTTTAAGAAAAATAAGGTTCTCTATTATAAACTTGAATAATGTTATTCATGCGCAGATTTAATATTTATTCAGATGTTAGGAAGCAAGTCCCAGACTATAACTTCAGGACTGTGCATCTGCAAAGTTTGGAAAAATGTAAGAAAAACTAAATAAAAAAAACTATTGCAATTCATGTGCACACCAAGAGAATGGGTACTTTTAAAGGCAAAAATTTCCTATTAGAGTACATTAAAAATATACTAAAACAATGTTACTCAAAGTGCCTGCATTTCTTCTGGATGTGCAGCGTTTGAGCATCAAACCAGGAAGTAACACTTATCACTCTGTTCAAGGGTGCCTATTGTCAATTCTGTGCATTAAAAACATCTATCATCAGCGTGCACAGCACTCTGCCAAAAGACGTTAACATCTAGCTCTCCCCTCCCACCCTCCCTCAACATGGGCGCTTCCTCCCGCCTCCCTCCATTGCAGACTGCTTAGTTGTGTGTTTGTTTTTTAAATCCTCCTTTCACCTCCCAACTCCCTCCTTCTGCCTCCCTCCCCTTGCCGGCCTAGAGCACGCTCATAAAGATTTTATCTTTCTGAAATGCAATTGTTTTGGGGTGAGGGAGGGTGTGGAAAAGCTGCTGTAAGTATAATGTATTAGCATCTGAATTTGTATTTATAATTATGCTACCAATGCTCCCAGTTAAATGGACACTTTAGTCATCAGAACAACTATACCTTAATGTAGTTATTCGGATGTTTCTAGTTTGTCCCTGCAGTCACTTTAATGTAAACACTACCTTTTCTGAGAAAATGCAGTATTTACTTTACTGCCTAAGGATACCTCCAGTGGCTCTCACTCGGACGTCCACTAAAGATGCTTCCTGCATCAGTGCTGCCCTGACATTCAGCATGGAGGTGCTGAACTTTCCCCATAGAGATGCATTGAGACAATGCATCTCTATGATAAGATGCTAATTGGCCAGTGCAGCGTTTTGCCGAGCATGTGCAATAGCTTCCCAATTCTTTCGTAACGGAAAGCATTTGATTGGCTGAAATCGTTGATTCTGATGATCTCAGCCAGGACAGTGGAGAGGGTGGAGCCAATGCCAGCTCTAGAATAAAGGTAAGTGCTATACTTATTTAAGGGAGGCAAGGTGGGGCCAGCAACCTAGCATGTTTTTTTTTTTTTAACACTATAGGGTCAGGAATAGATGTTTGTATTCCTGCCCCTTTCGTGTTCCTTTAATAATGTGCATGTAATATGATTTTTTTTACACATATGATACCAGGCAATGACATCATATACTGTAGTCTAGATTATTTTTGAAACATATGAAAAACAAACTACAAGATTTTTGTCAGGTCTTGAAATCACTTTTTAATAATAATTATCTAATAAAAAAAAATGTTTGGTGCATATCTAGTTATCTGCAATATAAACAAAACAACAGCTCTGAACGTAGTTTAAGATTTAGCGATACAGAAACCAAAGGTACAGTTATGTAAATGTACAAAAAGTTCAGTTATCATCTATTTATCCATCCAATGGAAAAAACGGTGTGCATAAAATATTTCAGAAATTATGTGTTATGCCATCATTTACAAGGCAGACGAAAATATTTGCATATTATCAGATGTATGATTTCACCGTATACGTTAGGTGTGACAAAAACAGGTACATTAAAGGGGAACTATTCAGTCTAAGTGTTGTAATGCACCTGCTAATAGTTTGGGAAAGTAGTGTGTTAAAAAAAAATCCGACAGACTTTATGGAATTTAAATAGGTTTGATAGGTGAAAGTTCTTCTACTCATTTCTTGCGGGAAACATAGAGGTCAATAGTAACTTGCACTAGAGATGCCCTCAAACTCCTTGTTCTGATTGCTGTTAACATAATTTGCATTGAAAACACAGTTTTTTTGCTTTAAGGAGAAAAGAAGATAAGCTTTATGAATGCTGGTATTGCAGTAAATTGATATAAAATAGCAAATTTTATATCTATATATGAGCTGGAAATATTACGAAGCTGGATAAATGTTCCAATTCATATATTTTGGCCCAAAATATAAAACTTCTATGTCAATGCTTCTCAGTCCCAATTTAATTTATAAACACAGTTTTGTTTTGTTTTTTGTTTGTTTTTAAATTGGATGTGTTATCCAGTAAATGCATGAATGAGTTTCACAGGCAGGATTTGGCTTATTTCTGTAGCAATATTTATTTTGAATATATTGCAATAAATCTGAATAGGCTTACTCTTTTAAATTTTTAGTGTGGGGCTTCGGAAATTAATGATGCTTGGAAAAAAATATTAACATTTGAAGAGGCAGATGACTGGTTTAAGCAAGGTCTATATTACAATTGTTCGCTTTATTAGTTATTTTCATAATTTACATTTTTCCTTAAGCAGATGTATCTGGCCTTGGAGATCTGTGTTTACAGAAAGTTTAAAGAAGGTTATTTTGAATATAGAATGAAACAGAAAAAGAGAGTAAGCACTAAATAACAAATAGGCAGCAACCCTATAAGGGAATCCCTCAAATACCCTTAAAGAATAATGGATAAAAAAAGAATAAAGAGAAAGGGCTGCGCTAAGGAGAATCAATGTAAAAATGACAATATATAAATCACAATTAGTCCAAATAAAAAAGAGTCTTATCTAGGCATGCTCTTAAGGAGGATGCGGAATCTGTAGATGCTGGGTCAGGAAAAACTATATCCTCGTTGTTCTCCTTCTTGTAAATTCACTCGTATGCAAAAGATAAAACAAATAGAGAACAGGATAGTGCAATACGTCTAGTAGTAAAATAGATTAAATATTAAAAGCTGGTATAAAACTCACATTTATAAGAGCTATAACTCGCTCTAGTGTGGAAGGCGTACAACCAATAGTGCTCACTGGATAAAATAATGAATATAAAATACTTATAAAATGGTACTCACAAGAGAGGAGCAGACCAACTGCTCCTTGGAGATAGCGCTGGTGGTATTATCCCCACCTCGGATTACTTGGAGTCCAGGGTAATAAAAATGCCAGGTAAAAAAACAGTATACGGTGTATTAAAAGAAAAGATAAATGGCACTAATCTTAAAGTGACCATATAATCTTTAATATGTTAAAATACACAATAAAATATCCATAAACGCGTTTCCAATACGGCTTTATCAATATGGAGAAAGAACCTGATACCTGTCAGAGAAAGGTTTAAATAACAATTCAAAACTTTAAAATTGGTGCCAAAATTAAGGACAGCCAATCAGAATTCAAGTAATGAACAAACAAAGATGGACATAAAAAAATAGAATTATTATGGTAAACATACAATTTAATAGACTTAATAAACCTTATTTGACTTCAAAACATTAAAAACGAGGTCTATATTAATTAGAAATTGATTTGGTAATATGGTCATGTGACCGGCATAATAACCGCATAGGGTGCTGGGATATGTAGTAAACAGACGTCGGCGCGCACTGCGCAGCCGCCGACGCCTGAGGGGACAGGACAAAGAAAATGTTGGCTCGCATATGATTGCGGCCGACGTTAAGCAAGGGGGGGCGTGGTGAAACATGACAAATAAAGAATAATATAAAAATACATAAAAACAATATTTATGCAAATCTAATGCTAATATTGAAAGTAATCCAGAAAACAAAATAAAAAGCATAAAATTATAAGAAGTTGAACAAAGCAAAATCAACATTAAGACCATGGGGTGTGAGAGTTTGAAGTTTATAAACCCATTCCATTTCAGTTTTACCTAAAATGGTTTTAATATTACTGCCCCTCTATGGAATCGTAATTTTTTTTATTCCAATACATTTCAACAATCTTGGATCTTTATTGTGTTTCAGAAAATGTTTGGATACTGAATGGTTTAAGTATCCATTTTTAATGTTTCTGCAATGTTCGCTTAATCGCGTTTTTAAGCACCTTGTAGTCATTCCAACATATTGGAGGCCACAGGGGCATTCAAGCAGATACATTCTTGGTTAATATTGATTTGAAATTTGGTGCTCCCCTAAAAACTATATTAGGACGTTCTGGTATGATTTTATTGAGAGTTTGATCTTGTTTCAGGATATGCCAGTGTTTTTTTTTATAATTTTTTTACACTGCTACTTTTATTATAATTAAAAATAATAGGCAAAGGCATAGGATTATCAGTATTTTTCAACTTGTATTTTAAGAATTCATTTCTGTCTTTTTTTATATTTTCAATAGTGTCTATGAGTTCTATTTCAGAATATTTTTTCTCAATAAATTAATTTTTTAGAAGGTTTGCTTGTTTGTTAAAATCACTTATTTCAAAAAAAGTTAAAAGAAAAAAGTTAAAAATCAACTCGAGTTTCAGATTAAAATGGAGTTGATGCTTAGCAAACAAAAATTGAGCAATAAGGTATCTGTTTGGCTAAAATGTATTGAGCTAATTGATGTAAGAAATACTGCTGATTAGTCAGAAGTGGATTAATTCCATGAACATTGAAAAAATAAAAAAAAATAAAAAAAAATTCTCTTTGAGATATATCTAATGCTCCTTCCACTCTACTTAGGCTCTGGTTTCTCTCTTTTTTTTTCGCTTTTCCTACTCTGCTGCTATATTGTTTTTTGTCATATTGTAAACCTGTATTGTTGTATTGTATTGTTTAAAATGATTGAAAAGAACTAAAATTTAAAATAAAAAGTAAAGATTCCCCCCCCAAAAAATCACTTATTTCAGAACAGTTTCTCCGAAGTCTTAGCATTTGACTTTTTGGAGCACTATCGAGCCAAGGTTGATAGTGGCAACTAGTTTTGTCTATGGCAGTGTTCACGCAAACTTTTTTGAAAAACGTCTTTGTATGTATTTTACTATTTTTTTATAAAAATATTAAGATCTAAAAAATTGATTTGTTCCCTGCTGAATTCATAAATTAAAATTATACCTCTATCATTTATATTAAGATTATTCATAAAAAAATTAAGATCATCTTCAGAACCATCCCAGATAAAAAAAAAGGTCATCAATATATCTAAAAAATGAGACTAGGCTCGCTCTCCAGTCATGATCGTTATGCGCGAGCCGTCGTCATGTTTCACCACGCCCCCCTTGCTTAACGTCGGCCGCAATCATATGCGAGCCGACGGTTTCTTTGTCCTGTCCCCTCAGACGTCGGCGGCTGCGTAGTGCGCGCCGATGCTGTTTACTACATATCCCAGCACCCCATGCAGTTATTATGCCGGTCACATGACCGCATTACCAAATCAATTTCTAATTAATATAGACCTCGTTTTTAATGTTTTGAAGTCAAATAAGGTTTATTAAGTCTATTAAATTGTATGTTTACCATAATACCGTATATACTCGAGTATAAGCCGAGTTTTTCAGCCCATTTTTTGGGCTGAAAAACCCCAACTCGGCTTATACTCGAGTCATAGTCTGTATTATGGCAATTTGCATTGCCATAATACAGACCGGGGGAGAGGGGGGCTGGCAGAGCTGTAACTTACCTTTCCTGCAGCTCCTGTCAGCTCTCTCCTCCTCCGCGCCGTCCGGTCAGCACCTCGGTCAGCTCCCAGTGTAAATCTCGCGAGAGCCGCGGCTCTCGCGAGACTTACAGTGTAAGCTGACAGAAGAGCTGACCGGACGGCGCAGAGGAGGAGAGAGCTGACAGGAGCTGCAGGAAAGGTAAGTTACAGCTCTGCCAGCCCCCCTCTCCCCCCCACTGAACTGCCACTGGACCACCAGGGAAGGAGAGCCCCCCTCCCTGCCATATATCAAGCAGGGAGGGGGGACGAAAAAAAAAAAAAAAAAAATAAGAAATAATAATAAAAAAATAATAAATAATAAAAAAAATTAACAAAAAAAAGGGGTATAAGGACCACTATGGGAGGGGAGGGGGGGGGGTATAAGGACCACTATGGGAGGGATGGGGTGGGTTAAGGACCACTATGGGAGGGAGGGGGGTATAAGGACCACTATGGGAGGGAGGGGGGGGGGGATAAGGACCACTATGGGAGGGAGGGGGGTATAAGGACCACTATGGGAGGGATGGGGTGGGTTAAGGACCACTATGGGAGGGATGGGGTGGGTTAAGGACCACTATGGGAGGGAGGGGGGTATAAGGACCACTATGGGAGGGAGGGGGGGGGATAAGGACCACTATGGGAGGGAGGGGGGTATAAGGACCACTATGGGAGGGAGGGGGGTATAAGGACCACTATGGGAGGGAGGGGGGGGATAAGGACCACTATGGGAGGGAGGGGGGTATAAGGACCACTATGGGAGGGAGGGGGGGGATGAGGACCACTATTGGAGGGAGGGGGGTATAAGGACCACTATGGGAGGGAGGGGGGGATAAGGACCACTATGGGAGGGAGGGGGGGGGATAAGGACCACTATTGGAGGGAGGGGGATATAAGGACCACTATGGGAGGGATGGGGTGGGTTAAGGACCACTATGGGAGGGAGGGGGGTATAAGGACCACTATGGGAGGGAGGGGGGTATAAGGACCACTATGGGAGGGAGGGGGGGGGATAAGGACCACTATGGGAGGGAGGGGGGGGATAAGGACCACTATGGGAGGGAGGGGGGGATAAGGACCACTATGGGAGGGAGGGGGGGGGATAAGGACCACTATGGGAGGGAGGGGGGGGGATAAGGACCACTATGGGAGGGATGGGGTGGGTTAAGGACCACTATGGGAGATAGGGGGGTATAAGGACCACTATGGGAGGGAGGGGGGGGGGATAAGGACCACTATGGGAGGGAGGGGGGTATAAGGACCACTATGGGAGGGAGGGGGGGGATAAGGACCACTATGGGAGGGAGGGGGGTATAAGGACCACTATGGGAGGGAGGGGGGTATAAGGACCACTATGGGAGGGAGGGGGGGGGATGAGGACCACTATTGGAGGGAGGGGGGTATAAGGACCACTATGGGAGGGAGGGGGGATAAGGACCACTATGGGAGGGAGGGGGGATAAGGACCACTATGGGAGGGAGGGGGGGGATAAGGACCACTATTGGAGGGAGGGGGATATAAGGACCACTATGGGAGGGAGGGGGGGGGATAAGGACCACTATGGGAGGGAGGGGGGGGGATAAGGACCACTATTGGAGGGAGGGGGGTATAAGGACCACTATGGGAGGGAGGGGGGGATAAGGACAACTATGGGAGGGAGGGGGGGATAAGGACCACTATTGGAGGGAGGGGGGTATAAGGACCACTATGGGAGGGAGGGGGGGTATAAGGACCACTATGGGAGGAGGTGGGATAAGGACCACTATGGGAGGGATGGGGGGTATAAGGACCACTATGGGAGGGATGGGGGGGATAAGGAACACTATGGGAGGGAGAAGGGGGATAAGGACCACTATGGGAGGGAGAAGGGGGATAAGGACCACTATGGGAGGGAGGGGGGGATAAGGACCACTATGGGAGGGAGGGGGGGGATAAGGACCACTATTGGAGGGAGGGGGGTATAAGGACCACTATGGGAGGGAGGGGGGGATAAGGACCACTATGGGAGGGAGGGGGGGGGATAAGGACCACTATGGGAGGGAGGGGGGGGGATAAGGACCACTATTGGAGGGAGGGGGGTATAAGAACCACTATGGGAGGGAGGGGGGATAAGAACCACTATGGGAGGGAGGGGGGGGATAAGGACCACTATTGGAGGGAGGGGGGTATAAGGACCACTATGGGAGGGAGGGGGGGTATAAGGACCACTATGGGAGGAGGTGGGATAAGGACCACTATGGGAGGGATGGGGGGTATAAGGACCACTATGGGAGGGATGGGGGGATAAGGAACACTATGGGAGGGAGAAGGGGGATAAGGACCACTATGAGAGGGAGGGGGTGGGATAAGGACCACTATGGGAGGGGAGGGGGAAGTAAGGACCACTAGGGGAGGGAAGGGTAAGGACCACTAAGGGAGGGGTGAGTCAGGACCACGGGGGGGGGGGTGAAGGAACACGGGGGTGGGGAGGTAAGGACCACTGAGGGAGGAGGAGGGGAAGTCAGGACATATGGGGGGGGGAGGGGGCGGCAAATTTTTTTTTGCCTACGGCGGCAAATATCCTTGCACCGGCCCTGCACACACTGCATTCACACACTGCATTCACACACTGCATTCATGCACACACACACTGCATTCATGCACACACACGCTGCATTCATGCACACACACGCTGCATTCATGCACACACACGCTGCATTCATGCACACACACGCTGCACTCATACACACACGCTGCACTCATACACACACGCTGCACTCATACACACACACATACGCACACACTGCATTCATTATACACACACTGTAAATAAATATTCAATTAATATATTTTTTTTAGGATCTAATTTTATTTAGAAATTTACCAGTAGCTGCTGCATTTCCCACCCTAGTCTTATACTCGAGTCAATAAGTTTTCACAGTTTTTTGGGATAAAATTAGGGGCCTCGGCTTATATTCGGGTCGGCTTATACTCGAGTATATACGGTAATTCTATTTTTTAATGTACATCTTTGTTTATTCATTACTTGAATTCTGATTGGCTGTCCTTAATTTTGGCACCAATTTTAAAGTTTTGAATTGTTTTTTAAACCTTTCTCTGCCAGGTATCAGGTTCTTTCTCCATATTGATAAAGCCGTATTGGCGAAACGCGTTTATGGATATTTTATTGTGTATTTTAACATATTAAAGATTATTTGGTCACTTTAAGATTAGTGCCATTTATCTTTTCTTTTAATACACCGTATACTGTTTTTTACCTGGCATTTTTATTACCCTGGACTCCAAGTAATCCGAGGTGGGGATAATACCACCAGCGCTATATCCAAGGAGCAGTTGGTCTGCTCCTCTCTTGTGAGTACCATTTTATAAGTATTTTATATTCATTATTTTTTTTTTTTTTTTTAATTCTTTATTTTTGTTGTGCACGTAATAACAAAAGCATGTTTGCAATGCCACAACAGCAGTTACAAGCGATTTAAAAAGCGGTTTACATGTTAACATTTGCATGGCATTTGGGAAAAAGGCACAATTTTTTATGTGTACGGAAGCTTAATACATGCTAACTTTGTATGTCTGTTGTGGTGGTTCACATTGTGATCGTCAAGCATGAGACTCTAAACATACAAGGAATATGTACCAATAATTAATAACTGGTAAACTTTGTTTAGCTAGCAAGAGTACCCTGTTTAAGTGGCTTAACGTAAGTATTATCAAGAGTGACAGACAGGTTGTCAGGGAAATAGTTAAAGGCATTTTTTTTTTTTGAGGATAAACAGTAGCGTATATCACCCCAGATAGCTCCCAGTGTATACGGGTAACCCATTAGAGGAATGGCAGTGTGAGAATTTGCATTATCCCCTGGGACATGTCAGCTAATGGTAAGGGCATTGTTAGGCTATATCAAAGGCAAAGCAAATAGGAAGTCCGATGGGAACCAAATATTTAGAGGTATAACTTGGGATGAGAGGCTCATCGTGTTGGTCATCCTATCCCTGTTACCGGAAAGTTAGTGTCCCAGATTGTTTGGCTTCTCATGCTGTCAGCAAAGGGTAACTGCTTAAGGTCTCCGGTCAGCAGGTGTTCTCCCCTCATCTCTCCGTCTCTGCATGTTTCTCTCTTCGTGGTGCTGGCGTTGTGTCGCTTCTGAGCTTTGCGGCAGGATGCTTTTGCTGCTGTGCGCCGTTTAGGCCATCTCCGCCATCTCAGGTATTTGGGGCCTGTAGGTCGCTTGGGGGAGCAGGAGGGTGGTTCAGTAGGAGCCTTGAAGGGATCAGGAGGGATCAGCATGCTCTCCAACTGCCTCCAAAAGGCATCAAAGATAGCTTCTAGGCGTTGGTGGGTCTCGTGTATCTCCCTGTCAGGAGTCTGGGTGCACGTGGCGTCCGCCATGTTAGGTGGTGTTCCGTCTTGCGCTCCGATGTTTGCGGCTCTGCCCTGACTCCCCGATAGGGCTTGGGAGCCATCAGGGTGGGGACCGGGATCACCCCCGCCGGTCCAAGGGGGGGGGTTGCGGGGTGTCCGCTTGTAGCCGTCGGGCACCGGGTAGCTCCAGTCTGGGAGATCGGCCGCCTCTCCCGTCCGGCGCACGCCAGGCCGCATGCTCCTGCGGGTCTGTTTAACTGACTGCTGTCTGTTCACGGGCCGCGTCACCGGTACACCGTGAGGATTGAGGGCTGGTGAGTCGCTTAGCTTCCTTCGTTGGGGTTGTTTGTGGTCTAGAAATGCCTTAGTAGTCATCCTTATTGAGGAGCTCCAGCAAGGCACGTCTTCCCTCCATTACAGTCAGGCCCTGCCCCCTATATTCATTATTTTATCCAGTGAGCACTATTGGTTGTCTCTTTTATCTTTGAGCGTGGAACACACCATTGACGGAGGAAATTTTCCCTATATCCCATAAGTGGGGATTGTACCGCTGTACACCTTCCACACTAGAGCGAGTTATAGCTCTTATAAATGTGAGTTTTATACCAGCTTTTAATATTTTATCTATTTTACTACTAGACGTATTGCACTATCCTGTTCTCTATTTGTTTTATCTTTTGCATACGAGTGAATTTACAAGAAGGAGAACAACGAGGATATAGTTTTTCCTGACCCAGCATCTACAGATTCCGCATCCTCCTTAAGAGCATCCCTAGATAAGACTCTTTTATTTGGACTAATTGTGATTTATATATTGTCATTTTTACATTGATTCTCCTTGGCGCAGCCCTTTCTCTTTATTCTTTTTTATTTTGAATATAGCCCTGCTTTGATATACACTTATGAGATAAAAGACTTTGGAAAAATGGATAATAAAATGTGTCAGTTTCTGGAAAAAAAAAAACATACGGATTGTAGTTTTGTCAGGGTGGCGGCCCGGTGCCCGGGACCCAGACACAGTGTCCAGGTGGCGGCGGATGGACCGGGACCCAATATGCCTGATGTTAAGTGGGAGTCTTCAGCGTGGAGGTGGATTAGCAGGGTCTGGTGCCAGATAACCGCACGCCCCCTGGTGTTGAGCACCAGCGTTTGTGCAGTCACATACCAAGACCCTGATTCAGCTTGTGCGGATAACAGGAACTAGGAGCAAGGAAATTAGCAGACCTCCCAGGAGCTGAATTGGGAGGCTCTGCAGCAAGATTGTATCCAGTACTAGAAACAAGGCAAGACTAGAGATAGACACCAAACATGAAAACAAGACAGAACTAGTAGAACCCAGAACCAGAGAAGGATAGTAAGCTAAACCCAGAACATATACACAAGACATGAGGAAAACATGAACATAACATGGGCATGACTGGACAGGACTGTACATGGGCAGGGTATACAAACTAAAACAAGACAAGATAACATAGGCAAAACAAGAGGAGAAATAACCAAGTACTACATATGGAAATCATGGGGATTTAGTCACACTATATGATCATAAATTGCATAAGCCTGCCAACAACGCCAATGTACCCCATATCTGGCAGGTCCTACACTGCCTAATGTATACTAAAACATCCACAGATTAAGAACACATATATATACACTTACCTGCAAGAAAGGACAGAAGCAGAAAGCAGCTGCCTGCAGGAACTCTAACACATAATGAAAGCTGAAAACAAATGGGTGTGTCACAAAAAACAAACATTTAAAGGAAACCTGGAGACTGGGAAATCCAGGGACGAACTATAGGAATGAACCCAGAAATCCCAGCATAAAGAAAACCAGACATAGAATAGAAAACCAAAAACCAAGAAAACTAAGCAAGAATAGCAAAAGGAGTACTGGATACCAGAAGCCAAGTCCAGACATCAGAACAGAGCAGAGCAGATCATGACAAGTTTGGCAGCATTGTCCACTTCAGCTACTGCAGTCCAACAGGAAATATGCAATTAGGCCAGGCTTAGAAAGAACTGAGTGCACATTCCATCAATGTACAAACACACACAGTGTCAGGTTAATAAGCTCTGCCTGCTACATTACTCCTGCAGCAGTGGAGGAACTACGGCAGTCGCAGGGGCCACAGCTGTGAATGGGCCCGCCACTCCTGCGACCACGGTGCCCGCCTGCCATTTGTTGCGGCCCTGGCCCACGTGGTAGAACCGCTGGGGCTGCACATTTGTATGTATGTGTGTGTGTGTGTATGTGTGTGTGTGTTTGTATGTATGGATGTGTGTCTTTCTGTGTGTGTATATGTCTGTGTGTGTTTGTATGTATGTATGTGTGTTTGTATGTATGTGTGTCTGTATGTATGTCTGTGAGTGTGTCTGTGTATGTATGTATATATGTGTTTGTCTGCCTGTCTGTGTATCTGTATATGTGTGTCTGTGTGTGTATGTGTGTGTGTTTGTATGTATGTGTGCGTGTGTGTTTGTATGTGTAACTGTTTGCCTGCATGTGTGGGGGGACAACGTATGGGAGGGAGAGGGTAGACATATGGGGGGGTGGCGGAGGTAGAAGTATGGGGGTGGGGCCAGGGCAATTTTTGCACTGGGGCCCTGTAGTTTCTAGTTACGCCGCTGTCCTGCAGTACTGGGCAAACACACATTCCAACACATCTTCCCCTGTTCTAATTATCAGATTGGCTTGAGCCTGTAGCTCACAACTCATTTGCCAGTCCTTCCATGCTAGATGCCCAGGAGACATCTGCCACCCTGTCCCACTTGCCATTACCATGGGTCCTTACATGTTTCCATTTCAATGTTGTGTACATCATAGTAAGTATTAATCAATAGACAGCATACACAATGCCACAGGAAAAAAAGAAGGGCATTGACAGTTACATTTATCTCAACACCTACACAAATCGCTAAAATATCACCGGGCTGGGGTTGTATTGGGACTCATGCAGTGGGCATCTCCGCGTTCTAACACCAATGCATTGGTGAGCTCTCTATTTACACATTACTCTCCATTCACCAGTACACAGAGTGAAGAAATAGGTAGGGCAATTCATCAGGCTCTAACTGGTTACCTATTACCACTTCACTGAAAGTAAAGTGGAGGATGTGTTCTTATTTCCCCCAAAGACATGGACCCAAGGGTCCACTGAGACTCCATTTGACTGTTTTGCAGAAGGGTTATTAACTAGGCCCTCTTAGTTTGGAGGGATCGCCATTGATACTGTTCATTTGTCTCATTCATGTATTTTTTACGTAAACAAAAAAATATATAATTGTTTTAATTGATAAAATGTTGATTTGCTATTGGTTAAATAGTAGCTCATTAAATTATATCCCAGCAGTATGAAAATAAGATTATAAACCCTGTAAACTGATTATCCCGAGACTCATAGATTAGTTGTCAAAGCACTCACCTGTTACTCCCTTACTGCAGCCGACAGGGTACTCACCAGTTACTCCCTTGCCGCGTCTCTCCCCGTGGACCCACCTCTGTGCACGTTGGTCCCTGCAGAAATCATGATTTCACAAAGGCGAAGAGGGACTTTGGAATATCTCATCCACTGGAGAGATGCAGGGAGCCTGCAAAATATGTACACGCTCCTCATCTTGTTAGAACATTTCATTCTAGACATCCTGTCCATCCAGCACCTATATGCCTCCGGAGGCAGCATCCTAGAGAGGTGGAACTCTCAAGTCACTCACCTATTACTCCCTCTCCACATCTCCCCCCACAGCCAACACAGTTCTTCCTCAGCACATTGCCACTCCACACATCAAACAGCCACAGTGTGAGGAACTGACTCTGTTGGGTTTCAAACCCTGATTTCCATGCGGCTGACCATTTTCCTTACCAATTCACCAACCTGCCTTTTGCAGAGTTACCTGAGCTCTGATAACCTTGACTCTACAAGAGACGATATTAGAGCCAAGTCTCTTCAACTGTGTCTGGTTTTGCTCTTGACCTATATAAGCCACTTCCTCTCTCTGTACCTTTGTCAGATTATTGTGGTTCCTGTATGCTATAATCAAGCTTGCTCCTGTTTTGTTTACCTGTTGCTGAATTTGGACTAATTGACTTTGCTGCTTCTCCTTCCCACTGACCTCGGCTTGCCTTACTATGATTACCGTCTGTCTGTTCCAATCTCTCAACCCTGTTTAAGACCATATGGCTACTCAAGGCTCAGGAGCTCAACTACCTGGATAACGAGTGGATATTTCTAGCAGAAAACATTGGTGATCTGGCTGCTGGATTTCAAACCTTTGTAATATCAATACCATTACACACTGGCACGCGCATCTAGAAGACTTAAATTACATAGACCAAATAACCAATGAAATAAGAGAGTTGTAAACCTTTCTCCTATAAAACCCCATGCCAACATGTCCCCAGTGCTCAGTTATCCGGTGCTTACTGTGGTATTAACTTCAGTGTGCCCATCCTGCCTTGTCTGATGTATCTAGTATCTGACCCTCTGCTAATTTAATTGCCCCTGAACCTGTGCTGCCTGTCCTGAACCCTGGCTTTCCCTGACTTTGTAATTGTTTATTCCTTTAATACCTCACTTTTGTTTATTCCTGCTACCTGGGCTACTCCTGTCAAATAAGTAATATTCGTTTTGATCCGAACTGTAAATCGTCATAATTTTGGCATTCGGTTGATCAGTTGTTGGTTGAATTCCTGAGCTTCAAGCTGAAATGTACCGAATGTCACACCTCCTCTTGGCCTGGATCAATCAGATCAACCTGCCATAACCAATCACCACACACACATGCCTACTTGTACCTTTACCTAATATCACTTCCTTGCTCTGTCTATAGCCCAAAAGTGCTTTCTGTATCAATGTTTTTTTCTGGTATTCTGACTTGGCTTTGTATTATCGATTATCCTGTATTCTGGTATGACTGGCCCTTTGGTTTTGTATCTCATTATCATCCTATCTCCAACTCTGACTTAGGCCAGTATCTGACTATTCTCTACCCTTTACATAGTATTTTTTATAGATTAAGTCCATCCACTCTAAGGCCCAGTAATACGTATTTTACTTCTGTATAGGGTAACTTGATTCACTGTTTGCGAACTAGAGTGTTAACTCCTTACACCCAAAACAACAACCAATAGAGATGTGCGATGCCAAAGCTTGTCTATTTTAGTTTGTGATTCCAAATTCCACCAGTGGTACCAAAAATAGATGATTTGTGGGGAAAAAAGATGATTGATGACAATGGGACATATCTTGAATAACTATTTAAGAAAACTTCAGATTTTACAAAGACCCTGAAGAAGCACAGTATGCATATAAGCCTCTTATCTGGTTAACCTACTGTGCTTTAGGAAGGCAGAAAATGCAAATTATAACTTTTAATGACCCACTGATTTCACACTTGTTAATTGTTTCCTAAGAACAGTTGATTTACCTTAAGGAGGTATGCTATGAAGTTCGCTTAGATTATTATTAAAGTACTTGCATAAAACATTTCATATACCTTGAATTTAGCAGTTACATTATTACATTTTATACACACATTTAAAGACATTTAAAGACGTAGTCCAAATCCTATAAGTGAAACAAATAAACAATAAAAATAAATAAATACAAAAGCATCTAATTAAAGTTTCACACATAAGTGCATTTGTGTGAAATTCAAAAATTCAAAGCGTTAAGTAATTTTTTTTTTTAATTTATCATATGTTAGAGTAATGTTTTACGGTAATATTTAATTTAATATTTGTCAACATCTGCTGCAGTTTAATAATGCACAATGCAAATCTAAAATACAATGAAAGCTGAGGCAAAAAACTCTGTAGCGGTCAGAGTGGCAGAAGTGCTCTGACGCACTCCCATAGTAACTAATCCAAAGCTTGAAGAAATATAACATTGGTTTATTTTTCATTTTTTAAATTTTACTTTTTTTTAATTTACTTTGCAATGTTCCTTTTTATGTTGACATGATTATTTTACATGTATCAAGCAGATATCTGATATTTTTTTGTTTTGTTTTAATAGACAACCAGAGAGAGAGTGTAAATAATGGTTTATGGGATATTAATTCCGTTGAGTGGTCCCGGAGATATCATAACAAATCTTAAGAATGCAGCGATGCATTGTTTTTATTATGTGCTTCAGTAATGTTTCTTTTATATTAGAATATTTTAAAATTAAAGGGACACTATAGTCAACAAAACAACTTTAGCTTAATGAAGCAGTTTTGGTGTGTAGATCATGCCCCTGCAGTCTCACTGTTTAAGTCTCTGCCATTTAGGAGTTAGATCGCTTTGTAATGTAGCCTAGTCACACCTCCCTGCATGTGACTTACACAATCTTCCTAAACACTTCCTGTATAGAGTCATCTAATGTTAACACTTCCTTTATCACAAATTCAGTTTAATTCAGAATTTCTTATCTCCTGCTCTATTAATAGCTAACAAGGCACTTCAGGAGCCTCATGTATGTAGTAAAAGTTTAATTTACAGAGCAGGAGATAAAAACATTTAAAGTAAGTAACATCTGATTGAAAGTGAAACCATTTGGTTATCATGCAGGCTGTGTCAGTCACAGCCAGGGGAGGTGTGGCCAGGGCTGTATAAACAGAAACAAAAGTGATTTATCTCCTAAACGGCAGAGAATTGGGCAATGAAACTTCACGGGCATGGTCTAAACACTAAACCTGCTTCATTAAGCTAAAGTTGTTTTGGTGACTATAGTGTCTCTGTAAGGTTAGGGTAGCATTTATTTACTCTTAGAACAGTGTCCAGGAAATACAACTTCCTCTAATCTTGGCCAGACTGCAACATTCGGAGATTGCGGTAATGTTTTTTCATGCATAGTGTGATGTTACGAACAGGGTTTGAAATGTAACATGTCCTCTGAAATATATTAGACATTAAAACTTTATTTTAAGTTGAATGGAATCCTGACATCTCCACCTCCACCTTGTTAGTCTTGTGACAAATATGTAAATTAAAATATTCCCTTACAATAGCCTCAACACCAAAACGTGGCACCTAGTGATGTTTTCTACATCATTTCTAAGATCTGTCTTGCTAAAAAAAAATTAACAGCTCATATATTTGTCATTTTATATGAATGTTGAAAAGTGCATGTGTAGTTTTTATCTATTTTCATATCAATATTGTCCTAAACTATATTTCTCAAAAACAATAACTTTTTGTATGATTTTATTTCCCTCGTTGTTGTGCACATACTAAGGGTCCACACGGATTAATATTCTAGGCTAATTGCACTCTATGGAGTTTAGTTACTAATTCAAGAAAGCAAAAATTAGGTGTAATTACAAAGAAAAATAAAATTACAGTAGGCATTTGCTGCAAAATCATAATGCCATGTCAATTCTTCACAGTTCTTGTATTAGCAAATAATCCCCTATATTGATATTATCTATTAATATTATTATATATTTCACTATAACGAAAAAGGATTGGACAAGACCTACCAAAAATATGTAAGGACATTCATTATCGCTGGAAGCAGTGGGGCAAGTAAACATATGCATTAATAATAAGCAGAGCCTGGGCCTCATAAAATTGCAGAACCAGCTACACCCAGGACTCACAGCACACAACCCTGCAGGACTTGCCATAAGCAGAGGTAGCATTTCTGGATGATCATCTTGAATACCTGGACTTCTTATTTCTCCTACTTTTGTTTCAAATTATATTTATTTCTATCCCCATCCCCCACAGTATTACTGCTTAATTGATGACTATTGCACCCTCCATCCTAAACTCTTGTTTAGTTAAATGTTTGTTTTGCCAGTGTTGGTTATTGCACTCTATGCCTCATTAATTTATGATGTTCCCTATTTATGACTTTTTCCTATCTTATCTCTCACTTTCCCTCATATATCCTTAAATTCAAATTCCCTTTCATTTGCTTTTCCTTGATTTCTGTTTTTAACAGCCCAATGATTCTCCACCCACAATCTGCTGTATCTAACCCCAGATTCTCTCCCTTATAGCCTGGGCCTCATAAAATTGCAGAACCAGCTACACCCAGGACTCACAGCACACAACCCTGCAGGACTTGCCATAAGCAGAGGTAGCATTTCTGGATGATCATCTTGAATACCTGGACTTCTTATTTCTCCTACTTTTGTTTCAAATTATATTTATTTCTATCCCCATCCCCCACAGTATTACTGCTTAATTGATGACTATTGCACCCTCCATCCTAAACTCTTGTTTAGTTAAATGTTTGTTTTGCCAGTGTTGGTTATTGCACTCTATGCCTCATTAATTTATGATGTTCCCTATTTATGACTTTTTCCTATCTTATCTCTCACTTTCCCTCATATATCCTTAAATTCAAATTCCCTTTCATTTGCTTTTCCTTGATTTCTGTTTTTAACAGCCCAATGATTCTCCACCCACAATCTGCTGTATCTAACCCCAGATTCTCTCCCTTATAGCCTGGGCCTCATAAAATTGCAGAACCAGCTACACCCAGGACTCACAGCACACAACCCTGCAGGACTTGCCATA
Organism: Pelobates fuscus; assembly: GCF_036172605.1. NCBI lineage: Eukaryota > Metazoa > Chordata > Amphibia > Anura > Pelobatidae > Pelobates > Pelobates fuscus. Next base: position 433,023,903 of record NC_086317.1, on the reverse strand, counting down.
AGCAGAGGTAGCATTTCTGGATGATCATCTTGAATACCTGGACTTCTTATTTCTCCTACTTTTGTTTCAAATTATATTTATTTCTATCCCCATCCCCCACAGTATTACTGCTTAATTGATGACTATTGCACCCTCCATCCTAAACTCTTGTTTAGTTAAATGTTTGTTTTGCCAGTGTTGGTTATTGCACTCTATGCCTCATTAATTTATGATGTTCCCTATTTATGACTTTTTCCTATCTTATCTCTCACTTTCCCTCATATATCCTTAAATTCAAATTCCCTTTCATTTGCTTTTCCTTGATTTCTGTTTTTAACAGCCCAATGATTCTCCACCCACAATCTGCTGTATCTAACCCCAGATTCTCTCCCTTATAGCCTGGGCCTCATAAAATTGCAGAACCAGCTACACCCAGGACTCACAGCACACAACCCTGCAGGACTTGCCATAAGCAGAGGTAGCATTTCTGGATGATCATCTTGAATACCTGGACTTCTTATTTCTCCTACTTTTGTTTCAAATTATATTTATTTCTATCCCCATCCCCCACAGTATTACTGCTTAATTGATGACTATTGCACCCTCCATCCTAAACTCTTGTTTAGTTAAATGTTTGTTTTGCCAGTGTTGGTTATTGCACTCTATGCCTCATTAATTTATGATGTTCCCTATTTATGACTTTTTCCTATCTTATCTCTCACTTTCCCTCATATATCCTTAAATTCAAATTCCCTTTCATTTGCTTTTCCTTGATTTCTGTTTTTAACAGCCCAATGATTCTCCACCCACAATCTGCTGTATCTAACCCCAGATTCTCTCCCTTATAGCCTGGGCCTCATAAAATTGCAGAACCAGCTACACCCAGGACTCACAGCACACAACCCTGCAGGACTTGCCATAAGCAGAGGTAGCATTTCTGGATGATCATCTTGAATACCTGGACTTCTTATTTCTCCTACTTTTGTTTCAAATTATATTTATTTCTATCCCCATCCCCCACAGTATTACTGCTTAATTGATGACTATTGCACCCTCCATCCTAAACTCTTGTTTAGTTAAATGTTTGTTTTGCCAGTGTTGGTTATTGCACTCTATGCCTCATTAATTTATGATGTTCCCTATTTATGACTTTTTCCTATCTTATCTCTCACTTTCCCTCATATATCCTTAAATTCAAATTCCCTTTCATTTGCTTTTCCTTGATTTCTGTTTTTAACAGCCCAATGATTCTCCACCCACAATCTGCTGTATCTAACCCCAGATTCTCTCCCTTATAGCCTGGGCCTCATAAAATTGCAGAACCAGCTACACCCAGGACTCACAGCACACAACCCTGCAGGACTTGCCATAAGCAGAGGTAGCATTTCTGGATGATCATCTTGAATACCTGGACTTCTTATTTCTCCTACTTTTGTTTCAAATTATATTTATTTCTATCCCCATCCCCCACAGTATTACTGCTTAATTGATGACTATTGCACCCTCCATCCTAAACTCTTGTTTAGTTAAATGTTTGTTTTGCCAGTGTTGGTTATTGCACTCTATGCCTCATTAATTTATGATGTTCCCTATTTATGACTTTTTCCTATCTTATCTCTCACTTTCCCTCATATATCCTTAAATTCAAATTCCCTTTCATTTGCTTTTCCTTGATTTCTGTTTTTAACAGCCCAATGATTCTCCACCCACAATCTGCTGTATCTAACCCCAGATTCTCTCCCTTATAGCCTGGGCCTCATAAAATTGCAGAACCAGCTACACCCAGGACTCACAGCACACAACCCTGCAGGACTTGCCATAAGCAGAGGTAGCATTTCTGGATGATCATCTTGAATACCTGGACTTCTTATTTCTCCTACTTTTGTTTCAAATTATATTTATTTCTATCCCCATCCCCCACAGTATTACTGCTTAATTGATGACTATTGCACCCTCCATCCTAAACTCTTGTTTAGTTAAATGTTTGTTTTGCCAGTGTTGGTTATTGCACTCTATGCCTCATTAATTTATGATGTTCCCTATTTATGACTTTTTCCTATCTTATCTCTCACTTTCCCTCATATATCCTTAAATTCAAATTCCCTTTCATTTGCTTTTCCTTGATTTCTGTTTTTAACAGCCCAATGATTCTCCACCCACAATCTGCTGTATCTAACCCCAGATTCTCTCCCTTATAGCCTGGGCCTCATAAAATTGCAGAACCAGCTACACCCAGGACTCACAGCACACAACCCTGCAGGACTTGCCATAAGCAGAGGTAGCATTTCTGGATGATCATCTTGAATACCTGGACTTCTTATTTCTCCTACTTTTGTTTCAAATTATATTTATTTCTATCCCCATCCCCCACAGTATTACTGCTTAATTGATGACTATTGCACCCTCCATCCTAAACTCTTGTTTAGTTAAATGTTTGTTTTGCCAGTGTTGGTTATTGCACTCTATGCCTCATTAATTTATGATGTTCCCTATTTATGACTTTTTCCTATCTTATCTCTCACTTTCCCTCATATATCCTTAAATTCAAATTCCCTTTCATTTGCTTTTCCTTGATTTCTGTTTTTAACAGCCCAATGATTCTCCACCCACAATCTGCTGTATCTAACCCCAGATTCTCTCCCTTATAGCCTGGGCCTCATAAAATTGCAGAACCAGCTACACCCAGGACTCACAGCACACAACCCTGCAGGACTTGCCATAAGCAGAGGTAGCATTTCTGGATGATCATCTTGAATACCTGGACTTCTTATTTCTCCTACTTTTGTTTCAAATTATATTTATTTCTATCCCCATCCCCCACAGTATTACTGCTTAATTGATGACTATTGCACCCTCCATCCTAAACTCTTGTTTAGTTAAATGTTTGTTTTGCCAGTGTTGGTTATTGCACTCTATGCCTCATTAATTTATGATGTTCCCTATTTATGACTTTTTCCTATCTTATCTCTCACTTTCCCTCATATATCCTTAAATTCAAATTCCCTTTCATTTGCTTTTCCTTGATTTCTGTTTTTAACAGCCCAATGATTCTCCACCCACAATCTGCTGTATCTAACCCCAGATTCTCTCCCTTATAGCCTGGGCCTCATAAAATTGCAGAACCAGCTACACCCAGGACTCACAGCACACAACCCTGCAGGACTTGCCATAAGCAGAGGTAGCATTTCTGGATGATCATCTTGAATACCTGGACTTCTTATTTCTCCTACTTTTGTTTCAAATTATATTTATTTCTATCCCCATCCCCCACAGTATTACTGCTTAATTGATGACTATTGCACCCTCCATCCTAAACTCTTGTTTAGTTAAATGTTTGTTTTGCCAGTGTTGGTTATTGCACTCTATGCCTCATTAATTTATGATGTTCCCTATTTATGACTTTTTCCTATCTTATCTCTCACTTTCCCTCATATATCCTTAAATTCAAATTCCCTTTCATTTGCTTTTCCTTGATTTCTGTTTTTAACAGCCCAATGATTCTCCACCCACAATCTGCTGTATCTAACCCCAGATTCTCTCCCTTATAGCCTGGGCCTCATAAAATTGCAGAACCAGCTACACCCAGGACTCACAGCACACAACCCTGCAGGACTTGCCATAAGCAGAGGTAGCATTTCTGGATGATCATCTTGAATACCTGGACTTCTTATTTCTCCTACTTTTGTTTCAAATTATATTTATTTCTATCCCCATCCCCCACAGTATTACTGCTTAATTGATGACTATTGCACCCTCCATCCTAAACTCTTGTTTAGTTAAATGTTTGTTTTGCCAGTGTTGGTTATTGCACTCTATGCCTCATTAATTTATGATGTTCCCTATTTATGACTTTTTCCTATCTTATCTCTCACTTTCCCTCATATATCCTTAAATTCAAATTCCCTTTCATTTGCTTTTCCTTGATTTCTGTTTTTAACAGCCCAATGATTCTCCACCCACAATCTGCTGTATCTAACCCCAGATTCTCTCCCTTATAGCCTGGGCCTCATAAAATTGCAGAACCAGCTACACCCAGGACTCACAGCACACAACCCTGCAGGACTTGCCATAAGCAGAGGTAGCATTTCTGGATGATCATCTTGAATACCTGGACTTCTTATTTCTCCTACTTTTGTTTCAAATTATATTTATTTCTATCCCCATCCCCCACAGTATTACTGCTTAATTGATGACTATTGCACCCTCCATCCTAAACTCTTGTTTAGTTAAATGTTTGTTTTGCCAGTGTTGGTTATTGCACTCTATGCCTCATTAATTTATGATGTTCCCTATTTATGACTTTTTCCTATCTTATCTCTCACTTTCCCTCATATATCCTTAAATTCAAATTCCCTTTCATTTGCTTTTCCTTGATTTCTGTTTTTAACAGCCCAATGATTCTCCACCCACAATCTGCTGTATCTAACCCCAGATTCTCTCCCTTATAGCCTGGGCCTCATAAAATTGCAGAACCAGCTACACCCCGGACTCACAGCACACAACCCTGCAGGACTTGCCATAAGCAGAGGTAGCATTTCTGGATGATCATCTTGAATACCTGGACTTCTTATTTCTCCTACTTTTGTTTCAAATTATATTTATTTCTATCCCCATCCCCCACAGTATTACTGCTTAATTGATGACTATTGCACCCTCCATCCTAAACTCTTGTTTAGTTAAATGTTTGTTTTGCCAGTGTTGGTTATTGCACTCTATGCCTCATTAATTTATGATGTTCCCTATTTATGACTTTTTCCTATCTTATCTCTCACTTTCCCTCATATATCCTTAAATTCAAATTCCCTTTCATTTGCTTTTCCTTGATTTCTGTTTTTAACAGCCCAATGATTCTCCACCCACAATCTGCTGTATCTAACCCCAGATTCTCTCCCTTATAGCCTGGGCCTCATAAAATTGCAGAACCAGCTACACCCAGGACTCACAGCACACAACCCTGCAGGACTTGCCATAAGCAGAGGTAGCATTTCTGGATGATCATCTTGAATACCTGGACTTCTTATTTCTCCTACTTTTGTTTCAAATTATATTTATTTCTATCCCCATCCCCCACAGTATTACTGCTTAATTGATGACTATTGCACCCTCCATCCTAAACTCTTGTTTAGTTAAATGTTTGTTTTGCCAGTGTTGGTTATTGCACTCTATGCCTCATTAATTTATGATGTTCCCTATTTATGACTTTTTCCTATCTTATCTCTCACTTTCCCTCATATATCCTTAAATTCAAATTCCCTTTCATTTGCTTTTCCTTGATTTCTGTTTTTAACAGCCCAATGATTCTCCACCCACAATCTGCTGTATCTAACCCCAGATTCTCTCCCTTATAGCCTGGGCCTCATAAAATTGCAGAACCAGCTACACCCCGGACTCACAGCACACAACCCTGCAGGACTTGCCATAAGCAGAGGTAGCATTTCTGGATGATCATCTTGAATACCTGGACTTCTTATTTCTCCTACTTTTGTTTCAAATTATATTTATTTCTATCCCCATCCCCCACAGTATTACTGCTTAATTGATGACTATTGCACCCTCCATCCTAAACTCTTGTTTAGTTAAATGTTTGTTTTGCCAGTGTTGGTTATTGCACTCTATGCCTCATTAATTTATGATGTTCCCTATTTATGACTTTTTCCTATCTTATCTCTCACTTTCCCTCATATATCCTTAAATTCAAATTCCCTTTCATTTGCTTTTCCTTGATTTCTGTTTTTAACAGCCCAATGATTCTCCACCCACAATCTGCTGTATCTAACCCCAGATTCTCTCCCTTATAGCCTGGGCCTCATAAAATTGCAGAACCAGCTACACCCAGGACTCACAGCACACAACCCTGCAGGACTTGCCATAAGCAGAGGTAGCATTTCTGGATGATCATCTTGAATACCTGGACTTCTTATTTCTCCTACTTTTGTTTCAAATTATATTTATTTCTATCCCCATCCCCCACAGTATTACTGCTTAATTGATGACTATTGCACCCTCCATCCTAAACTCTTGTTTAGTTAAATGTTTGTTTTGCCAGTGTTGGTTATTGCACTCTATGCCTCATTAATTTATGATGTTCCCTATTTATGACTTTTTCCTATCTTATCTCTCACTTTCCCTCATATATCCTTAAATTCAAATTCCCTTTCATTTGCTTTTCCTTGATTTCTGTTTTTAACAGCCCAATGATTCTCCACCCACAATCTGCTGTATCTAACCCCAGATTCTCTCCCTTATAGCCTGGGCCTCATAAAATTGCAGAACCAGCTACACCCAGGACTCACAGCACACAACCCTGCAGGACTTGCCATAAGCAGAGGTAGCATTTCTGGATGATCATCTTGAATACCTGGACTTCTTATTTCTCCTACTTTTGTTTCAAATTATATTTATTTCTATCCCCATCCCCCACAGTATTACTGCTTAATTGATGACTATTGCACCCTCCATCCTAAACTCTTGTTTAGTTAAATGTTTGTTTTGCCAGTGTTGGTTATTGCACTCTATGCCTCATTAATTTATGATGTTCCCTATTTATGACTTTTTCCTATCTTATCTCTCACTTTCCCTCATATATCCTTAAATTCAAATTCCCTTTCATTTGCTTTTCCTTGATTTCTGTTTTTAACAGCCCAATGATTCTCCACCCACAATCTGCTGTATCTAACCCCAGATTCTCTCCCTTATAGCCTGGGCCTCATAAAATTGCAGAACCAGCTACACCCAGGACTCACAGCACACAACCCTGCAGGACTTGCCATAAGCAGAGGTAGCATTTCTGGATGATCATCTTGAATACCTGGACTTCTTATTTCTCCTACTTTTGTTTCAAATTATATTTATTTCTATCCCCATCCCCCACAGTATTACTGCTTAATTGATGACTATTGCACCCTCCATCCTAAACTCTTGTTTAGTTAAATGTTTGTTTTGCCAGTGTTGGTTATTGCACTCTATGCCTCATTAATTTATGATGTTCCCTATTTATGACTTTTTCCTATCTTATCTCTCACTTTCCCTCATATATCCTTAAATTCAAATTCCCTTTCATTTGCTTTTCCTTGATTTCTGTTTTTAACAGCCCAATGATTCTCCACCCACAATCTGCTGTATCTAACCCCAGATTCTCTCCCTTATAGCCTGGGCCTCATAAAATTGCAGAACCAGCTACACCCAGGACTCACAGCACACAACCCTGCAGGACTTGCCATAAGCAGAGGTAGCATTTCTGGATGATCATCTTGAATACCTGGACTTCTTATTTCTCCTACTTTTGTTTCAAATTATATTTATTTCTATCCCCATCCCCCACAGTATTACTGCTTAATTGATGACTATTGCACCCTCCATCCTAAACTCTTGTTTAGTTAAATGTTTGTTTTGCCAGTGTTGGTTATTGCACTCTATGCCTCATTAATTTATGATGTTCCCTATTTATGACTTTTTCCTATCTTATCTCTCACTTTCCCTCATATATCCTTAAATTCAAATTCCCTTTCATTTGCTTTTCCTTGATTTCTGTTTTTAACAGCCCAATGATTCTCCACCCACAATCTGCTGTATCTAACCCCAGATTCTCTCCCTTATAGCCTGGGCCTCATAAAATTGCAGAACCAGCTACACCCAGGACTCACAGCACACAACCCTGCAGGACTTGCCATAAGCAGAGGTAGCATTTCTGGATGATCATCTTGAATACCTGGACTTCTTATTTCTCCTACTTTTGTTTCAAATTATATTTATTTCTATCCCCATCCCCCACAGTATTACTGCTTAATTGATGACTATTGCACCCTCCATCCTAAACTCTTGTTTAGTTAAATGTTTGTTTTGCCAGTGTTGGTTATTGCACTCTATGCCTCATTAATTTATGATGTTCCCTATTTATGACTTTTTCCTATCTTATCTCTCACTTTCCCTCATATATCCTTAAATTCAAATTCCCTTTCATTTGCTTTTCCTTGATTTCTGTTTTTAACAGCCCAATGATTCTCCACCCACAATCTGCTGTATCTAACCCCAGATTCTCTCCCTTATAGCCTGGGCCTCATAAAATTGCAGAACCAGCTACACCCAGGACTCACAGCACACAACCCTGCAGGACTTGCCATAAGCAGAGGTAGCATTTCTGGATGATCATCTTGAATACCTGGACTTCTTATTTCTCCTACTTTTGTTTCAAATTATATTTATTTCTATCCCCATCCCCCACAGTATTACTGCTTAATTGATGACTATTGCACCCTCCATCCTAAACTCTTGTTTAGTTAAATGTTTGTTTTGCCAGTGTTGGTTATTGCACTCTATGCCTCATTAATTTATGATGTTCCCTATTTATGACTTTTTCCTATCTTATCTCTCACTTTCCCTCATATATCCTTAAATTCAAATTCCCTTTCATTTGCTTTTCCTTGATTTCTGTTTTTAACAGCCCAATGATTCTCCACCCACAATCTGCTGTATCTAACCCCAGATTCTCTCCCTTATAGCCTGGGCCTCATAAAATTGCAGAACCAGCTACACCCAGGACTCACAGCACACAACCCTGCAGGACTTGCCATAAGCAGAGGTAGCATTTCTGGATGATCATCTTGAATACCTGGACTTCTTATTTCTCCTACTTTTGTTTCAAATTATATTTATTTCTATCCCCATCCCCCACAGTATTACTGCTTAATTGATGACTATTGCACCCTCCATCCTAAACTCTTGTTTAGTTAAATGTTTGTTTTGCCAGTGTTGGTTATTGCACTCTATGCCTCATTAATTTATGATGTTCCCTATTTATGACTTTTTCCTATCTTATCTCTCACTTTCCCTCATATATCCTTAAATTCAAATTCCCTTTCATTTGCTTTTCCTTGATTTCTGTTTTTAACAGCCCAATGATTCTCCACCCACAATCTGCTGTATCTAACCCCAGATTCTCTCCCTTATAGCCTGGGCCTCATAAAATTGCAGAACCAGCTACACCCAGGACTCACAGCACACAACCCTGCAGGACTTGCCATAAGCAGAGGTAGCATTTCTGGATGATCATCTTGAATACCTGGACTTCTTATTTCTCCTACTTTTGTTTCAAATTATATTTATTTCTATCCCCATCCCCCACAGTATTACTGCTTAATTGATGACTATTGCACCCTCCATCCTAAACTCTTGTTTAGTTAAATGTTTGTTTTGCCAGTGTTGGTTATTGCACTCTATGCCTCATTAATTTATGATGTTCCCTATTTATGACTTTTTCCTATCTTATCTCTCACTTTCCCTCATATATCCTTAAATTCAAATTCCCTTTCATTTGCTTTTCCTTGATTTCTGTTTTTAACAGCCCAATGATTCTCCACCCACAATCTGCTGTATCTAACCCCAGATTCTCTCCCTTATAGCCTGGGCCTCATAAAATTGCAGAACCAGCTACACCCAGGACTCACAGCACACAACCCTGCAGGACTTGCCATAAGCAGAGGTAGCATTTCTGGATGATCATCTTGAATACCTGGACTTCTTATTTCTCCTACTTTTGTTTCAAATTATATTTATTTCTATCCCCATCCCCCACAGTATTACTGCTTAATTGATGACTATTGCACCCTCCATCCTAAACTCTTGTTTAGTTAAATGTTTGTTTTGCCAGTGTTGGTTATTGCACTCTATGCCTCATTAATTTATGATGTTCCCTATTTATGACTTTTTCCTATCTTATCTCTCACTTTCCCTCATATATCCTTAAATTCAAATTCCCTTTCATTTGCTTTTCCTTGATTTCTGTTTTTAACAGCCCAATGATTCTCCACCCACAATCTGCTGTATCTAACCCCAGATTCTCTCCCTTATAGCCTGGGCCTCATAAAATTGCAGAACCAGCTACACCCAGGACTCACAGCACACAACCCTGCAGGACTTGCCATAAGCAGAGGTAGCATTTCTGGATGATCATCTTGAATACCTGGACTTCTTATTTCTCCTACTTTTGTTTCAAATTATATTTATTTCTATCCCCATCCCCCACAGTATTACTGCTTAATTGATGACTATTGCACCCTCCATCCTAAACTCTTGTTTAGTTAAATGTTTGTTTTGCCAGTGTTGGTTATTGCACTCTATGCCTCATTAATTTATGATGTTCCCTATTTATGACTTTTTCCTATCTTATCTCTCACTTTCCCTCATATATCCTTAAATTCAAATTCCCTTTCATTTGCTTTTCCTTGATTTCTGTTTTTAACAGCCCAATGATTCTCCACCCACAATCTGCTGTATCTAACCCCAGATTCTCTCCCTTATAGCCTGGGCCTCATAAAATTGCAGAACCAGCTACACCCAGGACTCACAGCACACAACCCTGCAGGACTTGCCATAAGCAGAGGTAGCATTTCTGGATGATCATCTTGAATACCTGGACTTCTTATTTCTCCTACTTTTGTTTCAAATTATATTTATTTCTATCCCCATCCCCCACAGTATTACTGCTTAATTGATGACTATTGCACCCTCCATCCTAAACTCTTGTTTAGTTAAATGTTTGTTTTGCCAGTGTTGGTTATTGCACTCTATGCCTCATTAATTTATGATGTTCCCTATTTATGACTTTTTCCTATCTTATCTCTCACTTTCCCTCATATATCCTTAAATTCAAATTCCCTTTCATTTGCTTTTCCTTGATTTCTGTTTTTAACAGCCCAATGATTCTCCACCCACAATCTGCTGTATCTAACCCCAGATTCTCTCCCTTATAGCCTGGGCCTCATAAAATTGCAGAACCAGCTACACCCAGGACTCACAGCACACAACCCTGCAGGACTTGCCATAAGCAGAGGTAGCATTTCTGGATGATCACTTCCCACCCACCCTACCCCACACCCCAAACCCCCCATGGTAATCATTACATTTATAGATAGCTCAAATTACCTAGCTTTCCTGTTAAACCAATTATGTCCACCAAGCCCCCCACACCCAAAATAGCTATACTCACACAATACCTCTTTAACCCTTAACCCTCCTAACCACAGCTCTTAAAAACACAGCACCTACTCTCCTACTAATGTTCTCACTTCTATTTTTCACTTTCTCTCTCACTTCCCTCATCATTAAAATCTCTCTATCATTTCACTTACCTGTTCCTGCTAACACCATCTTCATTGCTCCCTCCTTGCTCCCCTCATCTCTGTATTCATCACATGCACTTTACTCATATTTATCCAGCCTTTCTCCACACACCCCTCCTAAATCCCTTAAATACAAGCTCTCATCCCCAACATTTAAATCTTACTCGCACCTTCTCTTCCTTTCCATCCTACTACTCCTAGCAGCAGGTGATGTCTCTCCAAACCCTGGTCCCTCCACTACTCAGCCACCTGGTTCAAACACCAGAAACCACTACAACCTAATACCCATTCCATGTAATTCTCACTATAATTCCTCTTTTAAAGCTGCCCTCTGGAATGCACGCTCTGTGTGCAGCACCTTTAAATCTACTTCCATCCATGACCTATTTATCTCACACTCCCTAAACCTACTTGCACTAACAGAAACATGGCTCTCTCCCTCGGATACTGCTACCCCTGCCTCACTGTCCTTTGGTGGTCTTCACTTTACCCACAATCCAAGACAAGCGGAGATTAAAGGTGGCGGTGTAGGTTTTCTTCTCTCACCCCACTGCTCCTTTAAAACCCTGCCCACCCCCCCTTCCCTCTCTTTCCCATCATTCGAAATTCATTCAATTCGCCTTTTCAAACCCTTCTCTGCTAACATTGCCGTCATCTATCGTCCCCCTGGTTCCCCTCTCCTCTTCCTTGACCACTTTGCTGCCTGGCTACCCTACTTCCTCTCTTCCAACATTCCATCCCTAATTCTTGGAGACTTCAATATTCCCATTAACCCACCTTTAACCCCAGCAGCCTCTAAACTACTTTCAATTACTTCCTCCCTTGGACTATTGCAGTGGGCTAATTCTCCCACTCATGTAGCTGGCAATACCCTCGACCTTATTTTCTCCTATTCATGTACATTATCTAATATCTGCAACACTCCATTTCCTCTCTCTGATCACCACCTCTTATCGTTTGCTCTCAATTACCCCCTCACCCAACAACCTCAGCCTAACCCCCCTCAGCTCAGGAGGAACCTTAACTCTATTGACCTCCAGCAGCTGTCGGCTGACATTGATTCACAACTGCTATCCATCCCTTCCCTCTCCTGTCCCTCACTGGCCATCTCCACATATAACACTACCCTCACATCTGCCTTGAACACTGCAGCCCCACTCCAAACATGCACCACGAGGAGAACACGACCCCAACCTTGGCATAATAAATCAACACGCTATCTGCAGAGTTGCTCCCGCTGTGCTGAACGCTCCTGGAGGAAGTCTCGCACCCAGGCAGACTATCTTCATTATAGATTCATGTTGCTTTCGTACAGCGCAGCCCTTGCCCTCGCCAAACAGTCCTACTTTTCCTCTCTCATTAGTTCATGCTCCCGCAATCCCAGACGTCTCTTTGACACTTTTAATTCCCTTCTCCGCCCTGCTGTGGCCACCCCCCAAACTAACCTTACAGCTGATAGCTTTGCATATTACTTTACTGACAAGATTGAACAGCTAAGGAAACAATTCTCCCCTCCTTGCCGTTCTCTTTCTCAACCACACATAAATCATGCTTTCCCTACCCTTCAGACTTTCTCCCCAGCTACTGAACAAGAGGTGGCTGCACTTCTCCATTCCTCTCGCCCCACCACTTGCCCACTTGATCCTGTCCCATCTCACCTCATCAGATCTCTCTCCCCTTGTCTTGTGCCTATCCTAACACACATCTTTAACTGCTCTCTCTCTTCTGGCACTGTTCCTGCTGACCTTAAACATGCCACTGTAATACCTATCCTGAAAAAACCATCTCTTGACCCGTCCTCCCCCTCGAACTATCGTCCCATATCCCTGCTCCCTTACTCATCAAAGCTTTTGGAAAGACTTGTCTTTACCCGTGTGTCTCACTTCCTTAATTCCAACTCTCTCCTTGACCCTCTTCAGTCTGGCTTCCGCCCTCTCCACTCTACTGAGACCGCTCTTATCAAAGTGACTAATGACCTAATCTCCGCTAAATCCAAAGGTCACTACTCCATATTAATTCTCCTTGACCTCTCTGCTGCCTTTGACACAGTTGATCATTCTCTTCTCCTTCAAACTCTTCAATCACTCGGTCTCTGTGACTCTGTCCTCTCTTGGTTTTCCTCCTATCTCTCCCAACGCTCATTTAGTGTCTCATTTTCCAAGGATACCTCCTCCCCTCGCCCTGTCTTGGTTGGAGTTCCCCAAGGCTCTGTCCTTGGTCCCCTTCTATTTTCTCTTTATACTGCCTCTCTTGGAAAACTTATTGCCTCTTTTGGATTCAACTACCACCTGTACGCTGATGACACTCAGATATACCTCTCCTCACCGGACCTCTCCCCGGCCGTCCTGCAACGTGTCACTGCTTGCCTCTCTTCCATCTCTGACTGGATGTCGTCACGCTTTCTCAAACTTAACCTCTCTAAAACTGAACTCCTTGTCTTTCCTCCTCCTAATACTGATCCTCCTCTCTCACTCTCCCTTCAAGTCAGTGATATCCACATAAGTCCATCCCTACAAGCGCGCTGTCTTGGCGTCATACTTGACTCTGGTCTCACCTTTGAGTCTCACATCCAGTTTGTTGCCAAGTCCTGTAGGTTCCAACTCAAAAACATAGCCCGCATCCGCCCCTTTCTTACGCAAGATGCTACCAAGGAGCTTGTCCATGCTCTAGTAATTTCCCGCATGGATTACTGTAACCCTCTCCTGATTGGTCTCCCCAAAAGCCGTACTGCCCCGCTACAGTCTGTAATGAATGCTGCAGCTAGACTGATTTTCCTATCCAGTCGGTCCTCTCACACCTCGCCCCTCTGCCAGTCCTTACATTGGCTCCCTGTATCCTATAGGAGTCAATTCAAAGTGCTAACCCATACATTTAAAGCACTGAACAATTCCAGCCCCTCTTATATCTCTTCACTGATCCAGAGGTATGCCCCTCCTCGTACCCTCCGCTCTGCCCGCGACCACCTCCTGACCGCTGCTCGCACCCGTACGGCCAACTCACGCTTGCAGGACTTCTCACGGGCGGCTCCTCTCCTATGGAATAACTTGCCTACTGCCATCAGACTCTCCCCTAGTCTTCAATCATTTAAGAAGGGCCTTAAATCCCATCTCTTCAGGAAAGCGTATGGCCTCCCAGAGTAATCTCTCCCTTACATACCTGTCCCTATGGAATAGTGCTTTGCTCTCTCCTCCAGCTCTGCTTCACTCCTACTTGATATTTCCTATCCTAATGTTTCTAATACCCCACCTCCTATAGACTGTAAGCTCATTTGAGCAGGGTCCTCTTCAACCTATTATTCCTGTCAGTTTTCTTGTAATTGTCTTATTTATTGTTACATCCCCCCCCTCTCAAAATATTGTAAAGCGCTACGGAATCTGTTGGCGCTATATAAATGGCAATAATAATAATAATAATAATAATAATAAAGTCCCCCTTCTCATGAACACTCTGCTAGGTACATTTCACCTTTTGGTTTCTTATCACTCACATTAGAATGAGTAGCCATTTTCAATAAAGGAACCAGACCACGTATTCTCATTGCAGTGCGTACAGTTTGTGGGTGCTTTATTCCTGTCCCCTCAACCCTGCAGTCTAAAGCATTGCAATTTCAGAGAAACTGTGATTTTTACATTGCAGGTTTAGCCACTAGAGGCGCTGCCTGCTGTTTCATGGAATTTGACTCGCTTTGCATGATGATGTCCAGAATCTTCAAATGCCCCATGGGAAAGCAGGAAAGTATTGATTCACTTTTTTCATATGGTAAAGGACTAATGCACTCACATTAGGTTCCCGCTCAGCACTCACGTTGGAGGAGGTGGAGACAGAGCCAGCACCAAGGGACATCAGAAGGTGAGTCAATTCAAGGTTTTTTTTTAAACCTTCAAATGCAGCAGGGGAGGGGGGGGGGGGAGGGGGTATTGCACACTGATCGCACAAGGAACAAGTATACTGCACCAAATTAAGTGTGGTTTTTTTAGTTGTTCATAACAATATATTGTTTTATTTAAGCATTAAATTTATGCAGTAGAAAACCAGTGTAGCAGAAACATACTTTTTTCAGTTTTTATATAAACTATTTATTATAGTCAGTTTTTTTTTGTTAATCTGTGTCAGCAATCTTTATCACCTGGTACCAGACATCTGCTCCATTAGAAATTCTCTAGGAAATAATTTTGTGTACATAATGGAAGCTTTCCTAATTAGCCTGAATACTCAGCTGAGAGCACACGACTTACTGTGACACCAGCATATCTATTGCTTGTAATTCAAGAATTAGAAACACTTGAGAATTTTACAAGGTTACAGCATGATGATCCCCTAAAAACTTTCATCAAAGTAAATATATCTACGCTATTCAAAATGAATACACATTTGGAAAATTAAAGTGACACTCTAGGTACCATAGCCACTATAGTGAGCTGGCTAAATTGGTTTTTATTTTGCCAGGAGTCCCTAGGTGCTTTCCACTTGTAATCTGTCAAACTGCTTACAAATGGTTTTATCTTGCGATCTTGGGCGTCCACAGTTATTCTAATCTGAGCTGCTTTTATAAAGCGGAAATTCATACTTCCAATTTATCATATCAATTCATACCAGTTATAAAAGAGTACTACAAACACCATAACCACTACAGTGCACTGTAGTAGTTATGGTACCATGAGGGACCTGGCAACCCCCTATAAGTAGTCAATTTTTTAAAATGGTTTGACTTCTTACCTGGAACACAATCCACACACGATTCCACTCATCCACTAATCCAGTTAGAGAGAGAATCATGGAATTTGTGAGAGCAGGTAAATATTAACATGTTGCAGAATTTCTTGTCTCTGCATACCTTCCTCTGCCTTTGCTCCATGTTGTTTGAGTAGAGAATTAGAGCGTTTGTGGAATGCTTCCATTATCAGTCAATGGGACTGGCTTGCGTATATGAGCAGTATAGCTATGATTGTTCTCCATAAGTGGGAAATAATTTTCCTATTACTTTATAGAGGGATCAAGAATCTGAAATTGATGTGATGGATCTGATTGCAAGCCTTGAAGTGAGTGTAACTACGTATGGAATTTTGAATATTGCTTGAGGTGGAGTGTAACCATTTGAGTGTTAATGAAGAACTTCACATGTAAATTCGAACAATTTGGACAGAGTTGGCAACTTGTTAGTTGCTGGAAGGTGGGGTTTTAGCTCCAAAGCTCTTTGCCCAACAGGCTTCCCAGAGCCCCAAATCACTGGTTCTATGCTGCTTTTTCTGCCCAGTCCCCTACATGAGTCTAGGCTGTGAGCTGCCAAGATTTATGGAGCAGACCAGGACAGCAGCATCTACCAGAGGGCCACGAGAGGGCTTCCTGGTTTGAAACGGACCTTTAGTCTGTTATCTGATGATAGACATCCACACACTCTGCCATTGTTCTGTACCAGCTAAGACTCATGCAGGAGACCAGCTGGGCAGGGAGAGCAGCAAAACTATCAAGTTTGCTATCTAAGCCACAGATTGAGCCAAATAATTAAATATTACCCAGCAGTTGCTGCCTGCCTTCACCCACCAAAGTACTAGTATCAGAACACTTTTTTATAGTGTACATATCTATATGTGTGACTGTCTGTGCCTATGTGCATCTGTGTGTGCATGTCTGTGTTAGTATATGTGGCTCTAAGTATGTATCTTTGAATGTTTGTGTGACCCATGTGTAAGTATTTAACTGTAAGTGTCATGGGTTGACGGGTTTGGGGTGAGTGGGCTTGGTATGCACATTCACTGAATTAAAGGTTTGGTTTTAAAAACAAATAAGTATAATGCAAAAGACCCAATGCAAAATAGAAATGGAAAATAAAGCAATATCTTCAAAAAAAGTCTTTAAGGAAAAATTAAGTATTTTACCAGAGTTTCAACACCTGGCAAATGATGAAAAGGATTGATTGAAGTCAGGGGCGGGCTGGGCCGGGGGGCAGGGAGGCAACTGCCCCCCAGGCCGCCCTAAATCCCATTAAGACGGGCCGCGGCAGGCCAGCCCTTTAAATGCTGCAGCCGCCTGAGCGCTCTGTAAAGAGCGCTCAGGCGGCTGCAGAACAGATTCTACCCTCCCCTGTAGCGTGGTCGAGCTGCTCTCCGGTCTGCGGTCCCGGCCGGAGTGATGGGGAGGTGCACGCTCAGTGTGCACCTTCCTTTCAGTCCGGCCGGTTACAGGAAACAGAAACTCCTGTTCCGCGCAGAGTTTCTGTTTCCTGTAACCGACCGGACTGACAGGAAGTGCACACTGAGCGTGCACCTTCCTATCACTCCGGCCGGGACCGCGGACCGGAGAGCAGCTCGGCCACGCTACAAGGGAGGGGGTAAGAAGAAGAGGGGAGGGGGGAAGTAAGAAGAGGGGAGGGGGAGAGTAAGGGGAGGGGGGAAGTAAGAAGAGGGGAGGGGGAGAGTAAGAAGAGGGGGGAGTAAGAAGAGGGGAGGGGGGAGACTAAGAAGAGGGGAGGGGGGAGAGTAAGAAGAGGGGAGGGGTGGAGTAAGAAGAGGGGATGGGGGGGAGAGTAAGAGGAGGGGAGGGGGGAGAGTAAGAGGAGAGGAGGGGGAGAGAGTAAGAAGAGGGAAGGGGGGAGTAAGAAGAGGGAAGGGGGGAGTAAGAAGAGGGAAGGGGGGAGAGTAAGAAGAGGGGAGGGGGGGAGTAAGAAGAGAGGAGGGGGGAGAGTAAGGGGAGGGGGAGAGTAAGAAGAGGGGGGAGAGTAAGAAGAGGGGGGAGAGTAAGAAGAGGGGGGAAGAGTAAGAAGAGGGGAGGGGGGAGTAGGAAGAGGGGAGGGGGAGTAGGAAGAAGGGAGGGTGGTAAGAAGAGGGGAGGGAGGGGGGAGTAAGAAGAGGGTGGTAAAAAGAGGGGAGGGAGGGGGGAAGTAAGAAGAGGGGAGGGGGGAAGTAAGAAGAGGGGAGGGGGGAGTAAGAAGAGGGGGGGAGTAAGAAGAGGGGAGGGGGGGAGAGTACGAAGAGGGGAGGGGGGAGAGTAAGAAGAGGGGAGGGGGGTAAGAAGAGGGGAGGGGGGTAAGAAGAGGGGAGGGGGAGTAAGAAGAGGGGAGGGGGGAGAGTAAGATGAGGGGAGGGGGGGAGTAAGAAGGGGGGAGTAAGAAGAGGGGAGGGGGGGAGTAAGAAGAGGGGAGGGGGAGAGTAAGAAGAGGGGAGGGGGGAGAGTAAGAAGAGGGGAAGGGGGAGAGTAAGAAGAGGGGAGGGGGGAGAGTAAGAGGAGGGGAGGGGGGAGAGTAAGAAGGGGGAGTAAGAAGAGGGGAGGGGGGAGAGTAAGAAGAGGGGAGGGGGAGAGTAAGGGGAGGGGGAGAGTAAGAAGAGGGGAGGGGGGAGTAGGAAGAGGGGAGGGGGGAGTAGGAAGAAGGGAGGGTGGTAAGAAGAGGGGATGGGGAGTAAGAGGGGGGAGTAAGAGGGGAGAGGGGAGTAAGAAGGGGGGGAGTAAGAGGGGAGAGGGGAGTAAGAAGAGGGGGGAGTAAGAAGAGGGGGGGAGTAAGAGGGGAGGGGGAGTAAGAAGAGGGGAGTAAGAAGAGGGGAGGGGGGAGAGTAAGAAGAGGGGAGGGGGGAGTAAGACGAGGGGAGGGGGGAGTAAGAAGAGGGGGGGTAAGAAGAGGGGAGGGGGGGAGCGTAAGAAGAGGGGAGGGGGAGTAAGAAGAGGGGAGGGGGAGTAAGAAGAGGGGAGGGGGGAGTAGGAAGAAGGGAGGGTGGTAAGAAGAGGGGATGGGGAGTAAGAGGGGGGTAAGAGGGGAGAGGGGAGTAAGAAGAGGGGGGAGTAAGAGGGGAGAGGGTAGTAAGAAGAGGGGGGGAATAAGAAGAGGGGGGAGTAAGAGGGGAGAGGGGAGTAAGAAGAGGGGGGAGTGAGGGGAGGGGGGAGTAAGAAGAGGGGAGGGGGGAGTAAGAAGAGGGGAGGGGGAGCGTAAGAAGGGTTAAGAAGAAGAAGAGGGGTAAGAAGAAGAAGGGGGAGTAAGAAGAATAAGGGGGGTGTAAGAAGAACACGGGGGGTAAGAAGAAGAAGGGGGACTAAGAAGAAGTAGGAGGGTTAAGAAGAAGAAGGGGGGAGTAAGAAGAAGAAGAAGGGGGGAGTAATAAGAAGAAGGGGGTAAGAAGAACAAGGGGGGAGTAAGAAGAACAAGGAGGGAAGTAAGAAGAACACAGGGAGTGGGGGGGTAAGAAGAACACGGGGGGGTGAGGAGAACACACAGAGGGAGGAGTGAGAAGAACACAGGGAGGGTAGAGAAGAGAAGAGACCGCTAGGGGAGGGTGGGGGAGAGGAGAGACCACTAAGGGGCAGGGGAGAGCTCTAAGGGACAGAAGGGACAGCTCTATAGGACAGGGGGCAAGACAGGGTGCTCTTTCACACTACGCGCACACACACACACACAATGCATCCCTATACATACACAGAAACACACAATGCATCCCTATACATACACAGAAACACAACATGCTTCCCTTACACACAGAGAAACACACAATACATCCATTACACACACACACACACACACAATGCAACCCTTACACACAAAGACAATGCATCATTTGCACACATACACAGAAACATACAATGCAAACCCTTACACACACATGCAAACACACACACTGTTTTTCTTACATACACACAGAAACACAATGCATCTCTTACACTCAATGCACACACATACAGACACACACCTTGCATCCCTTATGCATACAAACACAGATTCACACAATGCATCCCTTACACACAACCAGAAACACATAATACATCCCTTATACACAAATACACACTGCATCAGCTGCACAAACTGGTATCCCTATACACTACATACCATAAGCACACATATTAGATCCTCTACAATAACACATAACACATCCCCTACACACTCCACTCCCTGTGAGCGAACTCATGGGTGGGTGGAACATATAAGTGGACTTATGAGTGGGCCTAATGGGCATACTCACCATCAGGCACTGGGGCCCAGACCTTGAGCTGTGTAAGAGGCCCCCAAAAAATGGAGCTGCTTCCAATTCTCCCAGAACATTGAATTTTGTGACCACAGTTGCAAACAGCCTCCAGAGATCCTGTTCTACACCAGACCAGTGGAGCCAAACTGCAGCCCATCATCATCCTCATCTAATTGTAAGTAGGCAATCTAGTATATTATTAGTGACACTAATCTATAATTTACCTTACATTAAAGGGACACTATAGCTTAATGAAGTGGTTCTGGTGTCTATAGCTGGTCCCTGCAGGCTTTTTAATGTAAACACACACTGTGTGCAGCACTGGCGTTAGTTCATATGGCAGATCATATGGGTGGGGCATTGTGATGTCACATGGGGGTGCGGCAAATTTATATTTTGTCTAGGGCGGCAAAAATCCTTGCACCTGGTGACCCACAGGAGGGGAGTGCAATGATTGCACTGCACTCTCCTTCTGCCCAGACCCGTCTTGACCGCAGTGCAAGTGCCCTCTGCCCCTAATTTACAGTGGCTCACACTCACAACAAGCAGTGCCTGGAGCCCTTTGCAGAGACGGAAACAAAGAGGTTCTGCGGCAGCTAGCCGTCCTGCAAGCATTACATTAAACAGCTGTTCCCCATGCAGCCACAGGTGGTGTTGTGCTGGGAGACTGTGATTACTCTTCACTTCCTCCCAGCCTACAGAGCAGCGCATGGGGGAGAGAGAGGAGGCATGATTTAATCTTGAATAAATCCTCTAAGCAAACCTTTATAAATTTGGGGGATCAGCTCTGTTTCCACAGTTTATTGGTGTTTACTCTGATGTCTGTATTAATATTGAGGGATGTCTAAGTAGTAACATCAGTGTGTGTCAGCAGGGCCAGCCGTTGGGGTGGTGCCATGACAACAGAGGCATCCTGGCGGCCAACACAGCTCACAAGTTGGGTACACCAGCATATTTAATTTAAACGATTCGCTGGTGGTCCACTGGTGCGCACCAGCAGTAGGTTCAGTCAGATCATATCCTCTCCCTCGTGGTTCCGGCGCTCAGTTAGTGAGTCAGAGCACAGGCTCAGAGATTCTCAGCCTGTGCTCTGACAACATTGAAAGTCAGAGCCGTGAAGGAGCGGCTTTTTATACCTCCCCGAACACCAACCTCCCCTTACTGTTAACCACAAATCAACACCTTAACACATTAACTCGAGTGCTTTCCCTGGATGGCCTCCATTCCTATAACCGAACGCACGTGGTCCAGTGCATGATGGCCATTTTGTCTTCTGAATACCTGGAACTACGCAAGTTCACGAACCCGGGCGGAGATTGTACCGCTGCCCATTCTACTTCCCAACCACCTAGACAAACGACGTTCGGGAGATATGAATTACAGACTGGGAGAGCATTCGCTACCTAAAAGCCAGGGGGAGCGTTTGTCGGTGTTCAGGAACCCCATCATCCTTATTCATATGGAACTGTTTTGGGCTATCTCCCAGTGGCCGGTCGGTCAGAACTTTACCCGAATAGCGATTCCGTTCTACTGAAGAGATCTTAGCTGTTTTTGGATATGTTGATGCTCAGATCAGAGCTATTCGGGGATATATTGTGTGTTCTTGTGGGGAATTGTGGGGTTCCTATGTATTATGACTATGTTTTGGGGTGTTTTGTATATATGTTGTATATTTTCCTGTACCAATGGGTCGCCTGGGAGGGGTTTGTGTATGTTTTGTATGGAGACCCCAAGCTAGGGGTCTGTGCATAAAAGGTTGTGTTCGAGAGAAATAGATCAGTTGTACTCCCAGAACTATGTGTTGTCCAGTTACTGGGGGAATAGAGCTATTCATACTTCAGCACCTTGTTCCAGAGTTCCAGTCTTCACAGATCCAGTGGAGGAAAAGTACTTGTCAGGACTAGCGCTCCACTACACAGGGGTTAGCCAAGGCTGAAGCAGCATTGCAGGGGTTAACCAAGGCTGAAGCAGTGTTGCAGGGGTTAACCAAGGCTGAAGTAGTGGTTAAACAAGGCTGAAGCAGCGGTTAACCAAGGCTGACTCGAGTTGATCCAGGAAATCCACAGGTGAGGGTAATCAACTCACTTAAGTCAGGATCTGGCTCTGTACTCCAGGGAAACAACAAAACAACTGAGCACAGACCCTAGGCTGGTCTGTGCTTTAATAGGGAAAATAGAAGGGGCCCGGGGAGACTGGAGAGGCAGCAGCGCATCTTGTACCAATGGCATGCCGCCGAGGAGTGGAGGAGACAGGTGGCCACCGGGAGGTAGGTGAAGTGCATCCCCTACTCCCGGGACACCAAGAAATACGTGACGTCTAGCGAGTGAGTGAGACGAGCCAAAACCTCCCGGTGAGCCGTGACAGTAAGTCCCTAGCCTATTTAGTGTTTCAGCATTTCCCACTGATGGGGTTGTGGGACCCAGTTGTGATGAGTAGTCCCAGAAGCTGGAAATAGGGTGGTCTTCTTAATGGGAGGTATTATCCCAAGAGAGAAAGAGAAGCAGTGTGATTATAAGTTCTGTTTCCTCCATCACTGTGACTCCCCTTTATTTTTGTTAATATATTATATTAAAAATGTTATTAAATATATTTACTTTTATATTAGCCATGTCCAGGACATGCTTATTTGTCACGTTGAAAATTATATTGAAATATATTTCAATATGTTTTAAGCTCATCCTATTCCATTTCCAGTTGTATCTCCTTTTTGCTCGTTTGTAAACATTTTGGGATGAAGAGGAAATAGAAAGAGCACTGATTTAACATTTCCTTTAAGTTGGTTGAAGTTCTGGCAAAAGCACCACATTCATATTACAATGCTTTCTGTCCCTAGCCCTATCACTGAATAATAGACAGGCCCACAGAGTGGACTAATTGAAAAACAGAAACATCACTAGGACATTATAGACAGCTGAGAAAATATTAGTAAAATACAGATTAACATAACTGGATCTGCTATGAATACAGTCAATTTATATTCTACCCAGGACTATTTACTCATGTGAAAATTCTATGTGAGTTTCAAATTTAAGACGTGAGTAGCCAAACTGAAAACAAAGCTGGCTTCGAGAATTTTTCCAGCTCAACTATTATTTCATTTAAATTTCAAATTAAAATTCACTTTCCATTTTCACTTTAGAAATTAATCCTGTGCTGTGTACAGTGTTTGAGAGAAAATTGCAAAATTAGGGCAGGTAGAGGAATTCATAGGGAAATGCAACATTTAGATTCAAAGGAAAAACTATACATTTAAAACTAAATCTATGAATTAAACGAACAATAGGCCCAATAACTCGTGGATAACATCTGCAGGTCAAATCTCTCATTAAACATTACAAAGCAAAATCTATGAAAGATACAGCACAAATGTGGGTCGAGCATGAAATTATAGTAAGTAACCTCAAGGGACAAAAGGTGTGATACTTTATACAAGGTCATTTAATAATAATATTAACACTCATTTTTTATGTAACACTTTTCTCCTTAACCTCTTAAGGACACATGACATGTGTGACATGTCATGATTCCCTTTTGTTCCCGAAGTTTGGTCCTTAAGGGGTTAAAGGAACTCATTGTGGTTTAGCACACTCTCTCAGAATGTTGGGTGCTGCTATTTCTCATCTCACCAGTACCGACATTATTGACATAAGAATGGTTAATAAACTGAGTTGATACAAATACACAAAAATAAATCCTACGCTCAGACTTCCACTACTTTTTTTTTTTTTCCATAAATTGTTTTATTTTTCCGTAAAATAATGGGGTACAGAAAGGAAAAGGGGAGGGGGGGAAACATTTCAATAATTTTCCACTACTTTTTTTAAACCCCTACATACTTATTAACCTTTAATAGGAAACAAATGGGGTGGATGGTAGCATTGTAACATGGCTGTGTAATGTATCAACAAATACACAAAAATAGGTAGTGCGTTCAGACTCCCACTACTCCTGGACGGCAGCAAAGACCATAGTACACATCAGCCCCAATACATACAATAAAAACCAAATAAAATAATTACCTGTGCACTACCTCAAATCCCCAAATTTTACTCCATTGGCCATTAGATGTAAGCCACCTGTCACATCAAGTCAAACCTCTTAGGGGGGTCCTACACTAACAATTCCCCTTGTTTCCTTCAGCTTCAGGCAAAACAAAATCTCTAATGAGACAGAGGGGGGATTTTCTTAAACCCCTACATAATTATTAACCCTTAATAGGGAACACATGGGGTGGATGGCAGTATTGTAACATGGCTGTGTGATGCAAAAACAAATACACAAAAACAAGTCCTGTGTACTCCTGGGTGGCAGCAAAGACCATAGTACACATCAGCCCCAATACATACAATAAAAACCAAATAAAAGAATCACCTGTGCACTACCTCAAATCCCCAAATTTCACTCCATTGGCCATTAGATGTAAGCCCACCTGCCACGTCAAGTTGATCCTACTGGGAGTCAAACCTAAGATCATAAGGATTGCACATGTTCTGGAATTAAGTGCATTAATCAATTTAACTGCCTGCTGATTTTTTGTTTTGTTTTTTAAAGAAAAACCCCTTAAGAATGAACATATCACATACCACAGCTATGCTCATCTCCACTAATCTTTTGTCTTGCATTTAGTGACCGAGCTACTTTTTCTATAACCTGCAGAGATCTTGTTTCTAGGAACGTTTATTCTCAAGGCTATTTAGCTCTGAAAACACATCTTGATTTAAGTTGGCTTAATTTATCAAAATACAAATAAGGACAAGCAAACAAGCACAGGAGTTGTGATATTTATGTGTTATGTCACATGAGGCTGATTAAGAATGATCACGTTTAATTTCATTACTACTATAATGTGTTGTTGTTTTACTATTTAAGATAAAACAAACAGAAAAATAGATTGCAATTCATCAAAATAAATCAACGTAAGATAAATAAAAAAACAAACCAAAGAATCACAGTCTTACAATGCCCAAGAGGTTCGGTCCGTAAATCAAATAAGCGGCATTCAGTTACTTGTACATGAACCAGCTCATACGCAGTACCTGAGAGTTAATTTTTGTTCTGTTTTAATTTAGCTAATTGAGTTACTTACATTGTTTTAGCTTTCATGTTTTAATGTGCATTTCTTTATTGGCAATTTGTGTAAAAGCGTGTAGCACTCTACAGTTTTGTTCAAAGTGATTCTCCTCATCCTCTACTAAGCTGCTAATTCCTTGGGACAAAACTAGCTCTGTCATTTACCTTGTAAGAGCTGGGGTGAAGTATTTCTTTCCCCGGAAGTGAGTGGACAGATTATAATATAGCAACACTTTTAATATGTCCGCGATTTTCATATTAAGTATTGTAGTTAAATGCCCTTTTGAACCCGTTCAATCCATAAACCATCATTCTGTAATCTCTTCCCAAAAAACACTGAATATCAAAGACCTCTGCAAAGACATCTGTATATAGGTCAAAACATTACCAGACCCACCTGTGCAATGCTGGTAGAATAAGTTAGTATCTTGTTGAATATGTAATGTGGTGTGATGTGGTCTTGATAAAGGGCACACATAACACACATATAAATGGTGTTGATAGCATGATCAAATTACAATTATTACTGCAGTTCGTTTGTGAACTTTAAATATTTTGAGCAATACAAATGTTGGATTTTAAGAATGATAAGTGATGGAAATGTTCCCAAAAAAAGCAAAATTTTTATTCTGTCTTGACTTCAAATGTAATGAAGCAGCATTTCCGTTTGTTTGCTCATCATTTATGTCCACTAGACAAAGCTTGTCCTGCAAGTCATCATACACCGTTACAATTGGGCATGTAATCTGTTTCAAATATCTCCTCTGTGATGGTTACAATTTAGAAGATATACAAGTCATCAAAGCTGCCTATGTGGCACAATTGCCAATATAAAGTGAACTTGTTATGACAGCTATAGTTTTGCAGTTTTGTAACCATCTGACTCCCGAAACTGGGGAAAGATCCCACGGCATGCAGCAGCTACCGCCCGATTTCCCTTATTAACGTGGGCCTAAAAATTTTCACGAAAATACTAGCGAACAGACTACGATCCCTGCTCAAAGAGTTGATTCATTCAGCATGGCAGTATATTGTGTGATAAACACCCCATGATATATCAGGGAGGGAAAATCAGCTCTGTTTCCATGGCAGATTGTTAAAATTTCATTTACAATCTTTATTTAAAAGATTTAAACATAGTACACTCATAAGGATAGTAAAGACCTTCAAAGACTCCAAACCACTGAGGAGTCAACAAAATAATAAAAATAAAAATGATAATAATATTAACAAAGTATTTCACCAGTAAAGTCTTGCAGTTTCCTCCTAGTAATATTTAAAAATAGACGTGGCAAGGAGCTGTGCTCCGAACTGCTTCCTAAAATCCCCCCATGCCCCTCTCACCCTTGCCATATAAGTACAAGGGAGATTAAATCCTACCTCCTGCTCCTACCCACCATGATATGTTTAGGGGCATGTCAACTAAACAGAGGGCTGCCAGTGGCTCTTTCAGTAACCACTAAACAGCGTGCAGCCCAATCCCTAATTCTATAATGGGGGACCTGGTACAGAGAGTCAAACTCGGTTCGCACAGCTAACCTCCAATTCATTGGAGGAGGCAGCACTATGAGGAGCATTGGTTAGACGAGTCGGTGTTATGTTGTGGGAAACAGATGGAACTGCTGCAGGGAGTCGATCTAAAAAATATATAAATTTTATTTTTATTTAAATTTGAGTATTGGAGGGCTAAAGTCTTGGACATTTTGTTATCTTTGCATTATACTCTGGTGGATTTGTGTTGTGTCTGCACTATTCCCATTAAACTGGCACAGGAATGAATGCTTCCCTTATTTCTTTATGCATCTACCTGAGCACAGTGTACGCACTTTATTTCTTCTATTTGACAAATCTCAGGAATTGAAACACCAGCACTAGATTTTTGACTAAGTGTGGGAGTCTTCAAAGTAAGTGGATCCTTATGTATAAATAGATTATTTAGAAAGATACCTCTTCCTGATGCATTGTTGTAAGACTGGGGCAGCAGCTTAGACAATCTTTTGTTACATAGTTTATGGAGAGCACTGAGACCCTGATTAAAGCTCTTATGGAACCTAACATACTATGGTTGGTGGATGTTCCTAGTATCATTTGTGGTTACATGAGAAGGGCACTCTTATTCTTTAATGGAGAAGAACACAGCAACACCGCATGCTCGAAGGAAATTAATCTGCATACTCCAGCAAGTGAGTAAAAGTTCAAGCTTTATTTCTTCTGATAATAAAATTGTTCGTACAGGATAGTGACAAAAGCCAGTGCACAAAAGGTGGAACAGAAAAGGTGGAGGCTACCATTATCACTTGCGGTTACACAAGTTGGGCACTCATATTAACCTTGATGGAGTTACTGATTTTTGTAAGGCACCAGGACTTCCACTTCCAGAGATTAAAGTCCCTGACTCCAAAAGGAGTGCAGCTCCATTGGATTGGACATTTAGCAGTGTCAGAGTGACCCTGTTTTGACACAACCAAACCCAATTTATATGCTGATGTTTCTTCTCGATTAATATAAACTTAATAGATATTGTTACTCCATCTCTGTACCATACGTGCCGTGAACCATGCATTTTATTCAATGTTATGTTATTCTTACACATGTATTATTCATGTTGACTTGTGATAAACTGCTTTATATGTCTGCCTGAGATCCTAAATAAAGTATTAAAAAAAACCTCATAAAAAAAATTTCTTTCAATTTTTATATTTAGATTTAGGGAGGAACTCAACCAAAATAAAGAGGAGAACACTATAGTGTTCGAGATATAGGTTTGTATTCCTAATGCTATATTGTACCTCTAATGAACCTGAGATTGGATACATTAGACGGAAATGCTGTACAACAGCGGTCTCCAACCCCCGGGCCACGGAGCGGCGCCGATCCACAAGAATTTATTGCCGCTTTGTGAAAGCTTTCACCCGACTATACCGTTTCCAAGATATTTAGCCGGTGCTATGATCTTAGGATCATAGCACTGGGAAATGTGCCTCCCTCTCCCTTGCCAGCTCTGCAGGACCAGAGGGGACATCAGAGATCTCCCTTTCCGGCCTGCTCACAGTGTACTGCTGGCAGCCGGGAAGGGCAGGGAGGGAGAGAGGACCCAGGGGAGCTCTAACCTGCAGCTCTGCCTCTCGCGAGCTTGGAGCATTGCCGCAGTTACCATGGCAATGCTCCGAATCTCGTGAGAGTGAAATCTAGCAGCTCCTGAGGCTGCTAGAGTCCACTCTCACCACTGGGACCACCAGGGCTTCCCCACCAGACCACCACGGATTGCAGGAAATGTCCCCCCTCCCAGGCAAAGGTAAGCAGGGAGGTAGGATATACAAAATTACTATTTTTCTTTTAATTAAATATATATATATATATATATATATATATATATATATATTTATTAATCTACCCTCCAATCCCACAGATCCCCATTAATTATCCCCTACATACACACACTGCCCCCATACACACACACTGCCCACATACACACACACTGCCCCTACACACACTGCCCTCCATACACACACACTGCTCCCCATACACACACACTGCTCCCCATACATACACACTGCCCTATACACATACACACTGCCCCATACACACACACTGCCCCCATACACACACACTGCCCCCATACACAAACACACACTGCCCCCATACACACACACACCCACATACTGCAGTGCATACACAAACACACACTGTCCCCCATACATACACTGCCCCCAATACACACACTGCCCCTGTACACACACACTGCCCCCCCACACACACTGCCCCCCATACACACACACACACACACACACTGGCCCCATACACACACACACACACACACACTGCCCCATACACACACTGCCCCCTATACAGACACTGCCCCCCATACACACACTGCCCTCCATACATTGCCCTCCATACACACACTGCCCATACACATACACTGCCCCCTACACACACACACACACACTGCCTCCATACATACACACTGCTCCCATACCCACACACACACACTGCCCCATACACACACTCCCCCATACACACACACTGCCCCTATATACACACACACTGCCCTTATATACACACACACACACACACACACACTGCACCTCCATACACACACACACACACACACACTGCCCCCATACACACACACACACAAACTGCACCCCTCACACACGCACACACTGCATCCCTCACACACACCATTGAGTTTTATTTCTGGCTAACGCCGGCCCGCAAAATATTTCTCCTCTTTTTGCTGGTCCCCGGTGCTAAAAGATTGCAGAACACTGCTGTACAATAATGGAAGTTGCAAATAAGGTCAAAGTTCACAAAACTGTACCCAGCACTCTCAATACACGGTGTATGTCTCATTCTGTCTGTCAACCCCTCCTTTTATTAACTTTAGTTAATACATTCGGCACTGCAGAATGTGTTTGCATTATATTAATAAATTACAATAATTATTAAAAATAGGTCACATTTAAGTATCAAAGGACATTATTAAACACATTGCTGGGCATATAAATGAAGGTTTTTTTTTTTCCAATCAGAAGGTTTCTACAGACCACAAGTATTAATAAAATCAGAATTTTGAAGAAAAAAAAAAGGCATGCAATCCAATGTGCATGTGTTATTAGGGATTGCAATATCACATTCAGAAAAAGTCAGATTTTAGTATTTGCTCTAAAATAATAACTACATCAATGGTGTAATATATAGTTACATAGCTACATATAGCGGCAGAACTGTTGCCGGCACAACTGGTGTGACTGCACCAGGGCCCACTGGCTGAGGGGGTCCATCTAATGGCACAGGCA
The DNA here is from genome assembly GCF_036172605.1 of Pelobates fuscus. Classification (NCBI taxonomy): domain Eukaryota; kingdom Metazoa; phylum Chordata; class Amphibia; order Anura; family Pelobatidae; genus Pelobates; species Pelobates fuscus. The sequence goes on along the minus strand of NC_086317.1, from coordinate 432,993,993 downwards.
GTTTGGGCCACCCAATGGATATGTGTCATCAGGGCCCTGGTCATGTGCTGTGACACTTTAACTGCGTGAAAAAGCCCTTGTAATAATTACAGAGATGGGAGGAAGTGAGAGCTTGTCACTTGCTCCATTCTAACACACACACCATGCAGTGTGGGAGGGAGAGGAGGAAGCAGAGGGGGCTTTCTTAATTATTTTTGCTCTGCAATTAGATGGTACTAATAAATGTTGGCCTCTTTTTTTAGGCCAATCTGATCATCTGGTTTTGGCACAACCAGCATGCTCCTATTGGGTTAGCTCAAATCTTATTGAATGCCTTTGGCTTTTGTCCCTAACCATAAATGAAAAGGCAGCATGCCTGGAGTGTTGGGAGGGTCATCTGGCCTATATCTACTCCACTTCCAGGTGCCTCCTGATAGTCTGCCGATGATGGAAGGCCACCAACCTCTACCTATAATACTCCTTCAGTAGGTGGGCACCCATAAAGATAGGGGATCAACATTATGGTGCCACCAAGACCAGAGCAACTACCACACCCTCATGAATTGTAAATTAAAGAAAGAATATGTGGGCACACATAGGCTCTATCCCAAATCACAGACTTTATTGAAGTTAAACAGGCAATGATTCAGCTCAAACAGGAGAAAGGCTCCTGAGTGGGCCTAAACATTGGTAATGGCTATTCCTTGCTTGGATAATTAGTCACTGCATGCACCCTTCTGATGCATCTCAGATGCTGTGCAACTTCATAAAGTCTGCATTTTGGGATGGAGCTTATGTGTGCCCAGAAATTCTTTCTTTGGCCTATCTTCCACAATGGGAGACACTGGGCCCAAAAACTAAAGTTAAAGTACAACAAGGCACACAGGTCTCATGTGTTTATTAATTAGATAAATAACACCAACAAATATGCGATAACAGAGACTTATGTGCAGCTTTTACCTTATTTGATACATTGTTCATTGTGACAGACCCCTTTTGGAGTGACAGATACCATCTCGGAGAATTGCCGTTGTATTTGGATTATTGTGGATTTCGGGTACTTGTGGATCCGTACGGTACACGCCGCCACGTGGAAAGAACAATGGGTCGCGGCCATCTTGACCGCATGAACTAATGACCGAACACTCCCGAACTTTCCACACGACGAATTTCAACCTTACCGGTAACGTACGCCCATACTGGTCGACAGATCCACAGTACCGAAATAGAGACACCGGATCCAAGAGAGAGTTTTTGTTTATGTTATATGGTTCCTGAATAAATGGTGCAAACGTGTATTTCGCGAACGGCCCAACCGATCTAGGGGATTTTCACGTATATTGTTCCCTTAGATCTCCGTTCCCTAATACACGCAGCACATTGCATTTTCGTTATATATTGTGTGTGTTATTAAACCTGTAATATTTGTGAAATATTCTGCTCGGTACAGTGGGAGTGACTCCCACTGTAAATGTATTATCTCCTCCGGATACGGGGAGGAGTTGTTGTACGGCATAAAAGCCCGAGTTGCAGAATAAACATTATTCCTACTTTGACCCTCAACACAGAGTCTCGTCTCGTGCTTGGAGGGGATGGCTATTACTTGAATGTCGTAATTATGGGGAACCTGTTATGCTTTAGCTGACTTCGTGCTTGGGGGAAAGGACACCTTCTCAGCGGCGTAAACCCCTACTACACCGGGGTGCCGCTACAATTGGTGGCAGCGGCAGGATCGTTCTTTCACCCCAGAAGGACAGCTACCGAGAGCAATCAGGATGGAGGCCTACTACGGAAGGTTGAAACGATCTACCCTAAAAGACTTGTTGGAGAGCCGTGGTCGTTCGGCTAGCAACAAAAAGAAAAGAGACATTTTGGCAGAATTGGTCGCATTGGACTTAGCTGAACAGAATGGCGAACTGGGTGTCGAACCAAACCCAGAACCGGAGATCGCATTGGTCCGAACCCCGGAAGACGAACAATTCGACCACGAGGTGAGGGTAAGGCTGGCTCACTACGGACCAAACCCCTCACCTAGGATCGTGACTCAAGTAATTGCGGCGGTCGATGCCAACCGGCGCCAGACTTCAACCAGCGCCAGTCCAATTGCTGGGACTTTTCAAACTCCCGAGGAAAAGAGGAAAGTACACTTTGCCGCTTTTAAAAATTTCGTCGAAACAGAAGGGGAGATTGACCAGTACTTAGCGGATTTTGAGCGGCAATGTGCCTTGCATAAAGTACCCTCCGAGGAGTGGGTTAAAATTTTGTCTGGCAAATTATCCGGACGAGCCAGTGATGCTTTCGGGCGATCCCGGACCATGAGGTGGGAAATTATCAATTGGTCAAGGAAGCTCTATTATCCCGATATGCGGTAACCCCCGAAGCATATCGGAGACGCTTCCGGGAATCCCGAAAGCAAACCGGTGACTCCTACACCGAATGGGCCTGCCGACTACAACGCACGGCTGGCCACTGGATGGATGGGTGCCAAGCTACCACCGCGGAGGAGGTATTACAATTGTTTTTGTTGGAGCATTTTTTTGAAAAGGTGGACAAGGAGCTCAGAGAGTGGATTCGGGATAGGCGACCACTTACCCTACCCGAAGCCGCCCGGCTGGCCGACGAGTATGCAGACGCCCGCAAACCCGACCCCTCGGTCCAAAAGGCAGCTCCCCGAGTAGAAAGCCGCCCAGTCGGCCCTACTCCAACCACCCCCGCTAATCAACCTAGCTACAACACTCCCTCCCGCTTCACCCAGTCCAGTGTCCCGGACCGCCGGCGGTGCCATAGGTGCCAACAGGTTTACCACCTGAGAGACAAATGCCCACTAGATCCAGCTCGACAAGCTTCTTGGAGGAAGCCCGCTGAAGGGAACACACGGCCCTTCACCTCAGGGGCCCATTGCATTGAAGCCCAGCCCCTGGGGGAAGAGCAATGGGAAATTTTGCACGAGGCCAACCCCCTATATGCGGCTGCCGTAGACAACCGTCAACATCACCGACAAACAGTCTGAGTAAATGGACAAGTTGTCAGTGGATTACGAGACACTGGGGCCACCCTAACATTGATCCAACACGACCTGGTCCCAGAAAAAGAACATACTGGCCAAACGGTGGCCGTTAGAGTGGCCGGGGGTGCGGTGCATCGTCTCCCCACGGCCCGAGTGCATTTGGACTGGGGGGTGGGAGCTGGCCAAGTGAATGTGGGCCTGATGAAAGGGCTACCAGCGGAAGTACTCTTGGGAAATGATTTAGCCCCGCTGTTGTCCGCTTTTGCCCCTCAAGGCCCTGCTGGAGCCTGCCCTGTCACCACCCGGGCTCAGGCTCGTGCTATTGGAATCGGCCCGCCGGTCGCGGAGACCCAGGTAAGACCTAACCCTCCGACTGTGACCTTAGGACAGACCCCCTTAGACTGGGATACCCCTGAGACTTTTGGGAGGGAGACGCGGGAAGACGTCACTCTACGAAAGTATAGGGATAAGGCAGATAAAGGGGAACCGGGGACAGATGGGGAAAGCTACGAGTGGGTGGGGGATAGACTGTATAGGATCCCCCAGGAGCCCGCAACAGGTAAAAACCCCGTCCCGCAGAAGCAACTAGTGCTACCGAAAAAATACCGACAAGAGATCATGAGGATCGCTCACGATATACCCTTAGCTGGCCATTTAGGAGTACGTCGCACGGGCCATAGGATTACCCAGAATTTCTTCTGGCCAGGGTTTAACCGGGACGTGCGACAATATTGCAGAACCTGTGACACTTGCCAACGGGTGGGTAAGAGGGGAGATCGCCCAAAGGCTAAATTAATGTCGATGCCGATCATTGGGGAACCTTTCTATAGGGTCGCCGTCGACATTGTAGGCCCCCTAGCGCGACCTAGCCCATCCGGTAAGAAGTACATTCTTACTGTGGTGGACTATGGGACCCGGTACCCCGAGGCAGTACCCCTGCCAAATATTGAAGCTGAGACGGTAGCCGATGCATTGGTTAAGATATTCACTCGGGTGGGGTTCCCTAAAGAAATCCTATCCGACCAGGGAACCCAGTTCACGGCCGTACTCACACAGCAGTTATGGAAAGTGTGCCACATTAAACCCCTACTCAGTTCCCCGTACCACCCCCAAACTAACGGTCTCTGTGAGCGCTTTAATGGGACTCTCAAACAAATGTTGAGGACCTTTACGGACGGTTGCAGAGACTGGGAGAGATTCTTACCCCACCTGTTGTTTGCGTATAGGGAGGTCCCCCAAGAATCTACGGGTTTTTCTCCTTTTGAGTTATTGTATGGGAGGAGGGTGTGAGGACCCCTCGACCTCATTCGGGACCACTGGGAAGGGGAAACCGAACAGGCAGGGACGCCTATTGTGCCATATGTCCTGGAACTCCGGGACCGCATGGAGCAACTCTCCCTATTGGTAAGGGAGAATCTCCAGGCGGCCCAGGGGCAACAGAAACGATGGTACGATAGGGGTGCCCGGCAACGACTATTCCACATAGGGCAGAAGGTATTGGTGCTAAAACCGGTGAAGGACAACAAACTGCAAGCTGCGTGGCAGGGTCCTTACAAGGTTCTAGCCCAACTCTGTGATACCACCTACCTTATTGCCAGCTGTGCCGATGAAAGGATCCAACGATCCTTTCATGTGAACATGTTGAAGGAATACCAAGAACGACAGGAAGATATTAACGCTGTTTGTGCCCCAGCTACGGATGACCCCGAAAATTTACCCCTACCTGACCTGCTAGAAAGGGAGACTCACCCCGACCCAGTTAGCCTAGTGAAGCTGGGAGAGCGACTGAACCCTACTGAGCTAGAGCAAGCTAGACAGCTCCTATGGGAAAAACAGAGTACCTTCTCCCAGGAGCCAGGATACACCACCCTGGCCATGCACAAAGTAGAAACCCCAGGGCAGGCCCCCCTCCGACAACCCCCTTACCGTATTCCGGAAGCCGTCCGGGACGGGATGCTAAAGGAAATACGGGAAATGACCCAGCTGGGGGTCATTGAGCCATCAGACAGTCCCTGGGCCTCTCCCGTAGTCCTAGTCCCCAAGAAAGACGGAACCACCCGGTTCTGCGTCGACTACAGACGACTGAATGAAAAGACTACCACTGACGCTTACCCCATGCCCCGGGTAGACGAATTATTAGATTGCATAGCCAGGGGTAACTATCTCTCTACCATAGACCTCTGCAAGGGTTATTGGCAGATTCCCCTGGCCGAGGATGCCGTCCCCAAGTCGGCATTTGTCACCCCGTTTGGCTTATACCAATTTAAGGTCATGCCATTCGGGATGAAAAATGCCCCGGCTACGTTCCAGCGAATGGTGGATCGGCTCCTCGATGGATTCCAGGAGTTTGCGTGTGCATACCTGGATGACATTGCGATCTACAGTGAGTCTTGGGAAGAACATTTAGTCCACGTAGGGGTAGTACTAGATAAGATTCGGGCCGCGGGCCTGATACTAAAACCCGAGAAGTGCCATTTAGGAATGGCCGAGGTCCAATACCTGGGTCACCGAGTAGGGTGTGGAAACCAGAGGCCGGAGCCTGCCAAGGTTGAAGCAGTAGCGAACTGGCCCACACCTAATACCAAGACCCAAGTATTGGCCTTCTTAGGGACCGCCGGGTATTATAGGCGCTTTGTCCCTGATTATAGTACGGTAGCCAAGCCCCTGACTGACTTGACCAAAAAGAATTTACCCAGACAGGTCCTGTGGTCTCCCGCTTGCGAAGCCGCATTCCAATCCCTCAAACATGCTCTTGTTAATGCTCCTGTCTTGGCTGCCCCAGTACCTAACAAACGTTTCCTTGTACATACAGACGCTTCCATGTATGGACTGGGGGCTGTGCTGAGCCAAATCGGGGAAGATGGAAAAGAGCATCCGGTCGCATACCTCAGCCGAAAGTTGTTACCGAGGGAAGTGAGCTATGCGGCCGTAGAGAAAGAGTGCCTGGCCCTGGTATGGGCATTGAAAAAACTAACTCCTTATCTGTATGGACAGGAATTTTCCTTGGTAACCGACCACAACCCATTTGTATGGCTTAACCGGGTCGCAGGAGACAATGGCCGATTGCTAAGATGGAGCTTGGCCCTGCAAACGTACAATTTCACAATCAGCTATCGACCCGGTAAGCTAAATGGCAACGCCGATGGGCTGTCTCGACAACTTGACAATTCTCCGGATAAGTGAATTCCGGTCATCCCTAAGTTAATCCGAAAGGATCAAGCCAGGTCTGCCGGAGTGTACCACTAGGAGGGAGCCGTGTGACAGACCCCTTTTGGAGTGACAGATACCATCTCGGAGAATTGCCGTTGTATTTGGATTATTGTGGATTTCGGGTACTTGTGGATCCGTACGGTACACGCCGCCACGTGGAAAGAACAATGGGTCGCGGCCATTTTGACCGCATGAACTAATGACCGAACACTCCCGAACTTTCCACACGACGAATTTCAACCTTACCGGTAACGTACGCCCATACTGGTCGACAGATCCACAGTACCGAAATAGAGACACCGGATCCAAGAGAGAGTTTTTGTTTATGTTATATGGTTCCTGAATAAATGGTGCAAACGTGTATTTCGCGAACGGCCCAACCGATCTAGGGGATTTTCACGTATATTGTTCCCTTAGATCTCCGTTCCCTAATACACGCAGCACATTGCATTTTCGTTATATATTGTGTGTGTTATTAAACCTGTAATATTTGTGAAATATTCTGCTCGGTACAGTGGGAGTGACTCCCACTGTAAATGTATTATCTCCTCCGGATACGGGGAGGAGTTGTTGTACGGCATAAAAGCCCGAGTTGCAGAATAAACATTATTCCTACTTTGACCCTCAACACAGAGTCTCGTCTCGTGCTTGGAGGGGATGGCTATTACTTGAATGTCGTAATTATGGGGAACCTGTTATGCTTTAGCTGACTTCGTGCTTGGGGGAAAGGACACCTTCTCAGCGGCGTAAACCCCTACTACACCGGGGTGCCGCTACATTCATTAGTTAGGATGTGTTCACTAGTACATTATTTTACAATACAGGAAAACAAATAAGTTAAAGAAATATGGCTGTTCTGTGCCTTCTTGTAGTATAAATAGTATACATTCAAGGGAACATTAACCAGCTTTCTGCTCTGCAGAATGACCTCAGAGGTATGTAAGCTTCACTACCCATGAAAGCTTGACAACTTGATAAAGATCTCACAACTAAATTATGCATTTTGATGTCCTTAAAGAAAGGGCAAGATTGGACTCCCCAGTATAACTACATAATACAAGGCTGCTGGTTTGGTCCATGCTGTGTGAATGCATTGACCACTTAACATCTGGCACACCTCACAGTGCCTTGATAAAAAGTCTCATGAATAAATTATGTATTTTGATGCTGTGTCTTATGACCATGTAGACAATTGTAAATCATAGTCAATGGCCACCAGAAAACCATTAACCTCAGAGTGATACTCAAAACATACCTTGTTTTTGGACAAGCATACCTTCTGCTCTACTCCTTTGGCTTATGGGCACAGTTTGATCAAAATTCAAGCACAAGCTTAAAAAAAGTGTGAAAAGCTAAATAAAATGAACAGAGATGTCACTAACAGGAGCTGACTCAAGTTAGATCATTGAATGTGATCTTGAAAAGCACCAAGTGTAATTCGCTGTTGCATTCATAGCCTCAAATCTTCTGCAAGCAATTTTCTTCCTGATAGAACATCCAGAAAGTTGTAACTACCGGACTGAAACCCTTTCTCTGAAATGGCCCCGGATGTTGACTGCAGTTCTCTGTACATGAAGCACAGAAAGATTTTTGAAAAATGTAATAAAAATTATTTGAAAATAAGAGAATAGACTACTTTGTGTGAAAAGTGAGCAGGTTGTGCATTCCATTCTGCCTCTGTGTTTCTTTCTGTCTGTCAATATAGGTGAGGTACCTCTCTTTAAATAATGGCAGGATAGGACTCCCTAATATAACTACATACTACCAGGCTGCTGGTTTGGTTCATGGTATCTGAAGGCACTCTCTAGTAATACTCAAAGTTTTCATATATGTGTGCATTGGGAGGAGTTGAACAATTCAATCCTCTACATTTTCTAAATACATATCTCAAAATGGATTTATTCTGTAGGTATCCCTCAGTTTATGCAGTACTTGCTTTTACTGCTCTCATCTTTGCTGGCAGGATTGTTGGCTTCCTGGAACATTTGCCCATATTAGGTGACATTGCCCTTTACTTTCCAGTTTTAGAAGTCCATGTGAACTTTGTTAAGAAATGACTGCTCTGGACCTACCTTTTGTCTCCAAGCCTTCCTTTTAGGTTTTGCTCAGTGGTGCTTCCTATTCCTTGCATACCCCAAATATTCCTTACCCATTAGCTATTGGAAGGCTATGGAAATATTCCACTACACCCAGGGCAAGGTTTTTTGACTACACAGGCACTGTTGCACATAGAAGGCTTATCAATAAACTGCAGTCTTTAAGTTTGGATTCCAATATTGTTGAATGGGTAAGGCAGTGGCTGAGTGACAGGCAACAGAGTGTTTTAGTCAATGGAGTATATTCAAAGCATGGGCTTGTCACAAGTGGGGTACCTCAGGGATCTGTACTTGGACGCATTCTCTTTAATATTTTTATTAGTGATATTGCAGAAGGTCTTGATGGTAAGGTATGTCTTTTTGCTGATGATACTAAGATATGTAACAGGGTTAATGGAACCAGGAGGGATAAGCCAAATGACAAATGATTTAGGTAAACTAGAAAAATGGTCAGAGCTGTGGCAACTGACATTTAATGTGGATAAGTGCAAGATAATGCATCTTGGATGTCAGAGTACAGAATATTTGATAGAGTCCTAACCACAACATCCAGTGGCGTACACACAACCCATGGGGCCCCGGTGCGAAAACTGATCTGTGCCCCCCTCCCCCCCCCCCCCCCGCTTACTCTGCGCGGGCTGGGGCCGCAACACTCTGCGGGCGGGCACCTGGTCGCAGGGCTGCGACCCGTGCGACCGCGGTATGTACGCCAGTGCATGCATAAACACATACACTTAAAGGACCACTACAGACACCCAGATCAAATCAGCTCAATGAAGTGGTCTGGGTGCCAGGTCTCTCTAGTTTTAACCCTGCAGCTGAAAACAGCAGTTTCAGAGAAACTGCTATGTTTCACTGAGGGTTAATCCATCTCTAGTGGCTGTCTCATTGACAGCCGCTAGAGGATTTTCTGCGATTCTCACTGTGAAAATCACAGTGAGAAGACGCTGAACGTCCATAGGAAAGCATTGAGTAATGCTTTCCTATATGGGCGGTTTGAATGCGCGCGTGGCTCTTGCCACGCATGTGCATTCGGAGCTGAGAGGCGGATCGGGACGGAGAGATCCCCAGCGCCAAGGGAGCCCGGCGCTGGAGAAAGGTAAGTGCTTTAGACACACACACACACACTCTAATGAACAGACGCACACATTTACTGACAGACACACACTCAGTGACAGACGCACACAAACATACTCAGTAACAGACACACACACTAACACTAACACACTCTAAAACTAACACACTCACTAACACAATCACTCACACTAACACTCACTAACACACTCACTAACACACACTCACTCACTCACACTCACTCACTAACACACTCACTCACTAACACACACACAAACTAACACAAACTAACACTAACACACTCACTAACACACACTAACACACTCACTAACACTAACACACTCACTAACACAATCACTCACACACTCACTAACACAATCACTCACACTAACACACTCACTAACACACTCACTAACACACTCACACTAACACACTCACACTAACACACTCACACTAACACACTCACACTACCACTAACACACTCACACTAACACACTCACACTAACACACACAAACTAACACTAACACACTCACTAACACACTCACTAACACTAACACACTCACTAACACTAACACACTCACTAACACTCACACACTCACTAACACACTCACATTAACAAACTCACTAACACACTCACTAACACACTCACTAACACTAACACACTCACATTAACACACTCACTAACACACTCACTAACACTAACACACTCACTAACACTAACACACTCACATTAACACTAACACACTCACTAACACTCTCTCACTAACACACACACACACTAACACAAACTAACACTAACACACTCACTAACACTAACACACTCACATTAACACACTCACTAACACACACACTCACTCACTAACACTCACACACTCACGAACACACTCACATTAACACACTCACATTAACACACTCACTAACACTCACTAACACACTCACTCACTACCACTCTCACTAACACACTCACTAACACTAACACACACACACTCACTAACACTAACACACTCTCACACACACTCACTAACACACTCACTAAACACACACACACACGTTTTTTCTGTTTTTTTTTTTAATTTAATCCCCCCAGCCTCCTTACCTGTGTGAGAGCTGGGGGGATTCCCTGGGGTCCAGTGGTGTTGCTGGTCACCCGGCTGGCGGGCGCGCGAGGGAGCACTGTCCCCTGGGTGCTCCCTCTTCAGCTCCCTCGCGCGCCGCGTACTGATACCGGAGCCGGAAGATGACGTCATCTTCCGGCTCCGGTTTCAGTGCGGTGCGCGAGGGAGCTAAAGAGGGAGCACCCAGGGGACAGTGCTCCCTCGCGCGCCCGCCAGCCGGGTGACAGCAGGGCCAGCCTCGGGGGGCCCGGAGGTGGCCGGCTCCTGGGCCCACCAGCAGAAGAGGCTGGCCCTGTGGGTACATACCGGGTCGCAGGGGCGGCCAGGGCCCCTGGTGGGCCGGGCCCGGTCGCAGCCGCGACCCCTGCGACCCTGGTATGTACGCCACTGTCAACATCTGAGGAAAGGTATGTAGGGATAATTATTTCAGATTACTTAAACGTAGGCAGACAATGTAATAGAGCAGCAGGAAATGCTAGCAGAATGGCTGTATAGGGAGAGGTATTAACAGTAGAAAGAGGGAAGTGCTCATGCCATTGTACAGGACACTGGTGAGACCTCACTTGAAGTATTGTACTTTGGAGAGAGTTCAGAGAAGGGCTACTAAACTGGTTCATGAATTGCAGGATAAAACCTACAAGGAAAAGTTAAAGGATCTTAACATATATCTTGGAGGAAAGACGAGACGGGGGGATATGATTGAAGCATTTAAATACATAAAGGAAATCAACATAGTAAAGGAGGAGACTATATTTAAAAGAAGAAAAACTACCACAACAAGAGGACATATTGTTAAATTAGAGGTGCAAAGGTTTAAAAATGTCAGGAAGTATTACTTTACTGAGAGGGTAGTGAATGCATGCAATAGCCTTCCAGCTGAAGTGGTAGAGGTTAACACAGTGAAGGAGTTTAAGCATGCGTGGGATAGGCATAAGGCTATCCTAACTATAAGATAAGGCCAGGGACTAGTGATGTCGCGAACATAAAATTTTCGGTTCGCGACCGGGGAACGCGAACTTCCGCAAATGTTCGCGAGCCGTGCGAACCGCCATAGACTTCAGGGGGCAGGCAAATTTTAAAACCCACAGGGACTCTTTCTGGCCACAATAGTGATGGAAAAGTTGTTTTAAGGGGACTAACACCTGGACTGTGGAATGCCGGAGGGGGATCCATGGCAAAACTCCCATGGAAAATTACATAGTTGATGCAGAGTTTGGTTTTAATCCATAAAGGGCATAAATCACCTAACATTCCTAAATTGTTTGGAATGACGTGCTTTAAAACAACAGGTATGCCCGCTTCACAGTGACAGACCAAACTCCCCATTTAACGCACCGCAAACAACCGCAAACAGTCCATTTGCACAACCGCAAACTCCCCATTTGCACAAGGTTGGATACCAAGCTAGCCATGTCCCGTTCCTTGTCCTCACTGATGTCATTGAAGGTCTCTTCCTCCATCCAGCCACGTACAACAGCAAGGGTCCCTGAAAGGTGACAACAAGGCCATTGGGACGCCTGCTGTGTTTGGTCTTCCACCTCCTCAAAGCCAACTTCCTCCTCTGACTACTCTTCTTTAGACTCCTCTCTCTGCGTTGCCTCTCTCTGCGTTATTATAAGGTGTGTTAAGTAGTACTATTCCTATCAGTTGGTCCTCCTACTTCAAATTTGGGGCACTGCGCGTGTAATCTAATGTGCCACCAGATAGGAGTGGTGTGTTAAGTAGTCCCCCTCATCAGGCCTTTTTTAGTCGAATGTATTGCCCACTGACAGTTCCTTCGGGATCCATCCCTCATTCATCTTAATAAAGGTGAGGTAATCTAGACTTTTTTGACCTAGGCGACTTCTCTTCTCAGTGACAATACCTCCTGCTGCACTGAAGGTCCTTTCTGACAGGACACTTGAAGCGGGGCAGGCCAGAAGTTCTATTGCAAATTGGGATAGCTCAGGCCACAAGTCAAGCCTGCACACCCAGTAGTCAAGGGGTTCATCGCTCCTCAGAGTGTCGATATCTGCAGTTAAGGCGAGGTAGTCTGCTACGTGTCGGTCGAGTCGTTCTCTGAGGGTGGACCCCGAAGGGCTGTGGCGATGCGTAGGACTTAAAAAGCTCTGCATGTCCTCCATCAACAATACGTCTGTAAAGCGTCCTGTTCTTGCCGGCGTGGTCGTGGGAGGAGGAGGATTACTTTCACCTCTTCCCCTGTGCTGTGACATCACCCTTATACGCTGTGTAAAGCATACTTTTTAATTTATTTTGGAACTGCTGCATCCTTTCTGACTTGCGGTAATTTGGTAACATTTCAGGCACTTTCTGCTTATACCGGGGGTCTAGTAGCGTGGACACCCAGTACAGGTCGTTCTCCTTCAGCTTTTTTATACTAGGGTCCCTCAACAGGCACGACAGCATGAAAGACCCCATTTGCACAAGGCTGGATGCCAAGCTACTCATGTCCCGTTCCTCATCCTCAGTGATCTCACTGAAGGTATGTTCTTCCCCCCAGTCACGTACAACACCACGGGTACCAGATAGGTGACAACGAGCAGCCTGGGATGCCTGTTGTGGTTGGTCTTCCTCCTCCTCCTCCAAGCCACATTCCTCCTCTGACTCCTCTTCCTCACAATCCTCTTCCAGCGTTGCCGCAGGTCCAGCAAGCGATGCTGATAAGGCTGTTTCTGGTGGTGATGGTGACCACAACTCTTCCTCTTCACGCTTATCTACGGCCTGATCCAGAACTCTTCGCAGGGCACGCTACAGGAAGAAAACAAATGGTATGATGTTGCTGATGGTGCCTTCGGAGCGACTGACTAGATTTGTCACCTCCTCAAAAGGACGCATGAGCCTACAGGCATTGCGCATGAGCGTCCAGTAACGTGGCAAAAAAATTCCCAGCTCCGCAGAGGCTGTCCTAGCACCCCGGTCATACAAATACTCGTTAACGGCTTTTACTTGTTGGAGCAGGCAGTCGAACATTAGGAGTGTTGAAATCCAACGTGTCGGGCTGTTGCAAATCAAGCGCCTCACTGGCATGTTGTTTCGCCGCTGGATATCTGAAAAGTGCGCCATGGCCGTGTAGGAATGCCTGAAATGGCCACACACCTTCCTGGCCTGCTTCAGGACGTCCTGTAAGCCTGGGTACTTAAGCACAAAGCGTTGTACGATCAGATTACACACATGTGCCATGCACGGCACATGTGTCATGTTGCCCAAATTCAATGCCGCCAACAAATTTCTTCCGTTGTCACAAACCACTTTGCCGATCTCCAGTTGGTGCGGAGTCAGCCACTGATCCACCTTTGCGTTCAGGGTGGACAGGAGTGCTGGTCCGGTGTGACTCTCTGCTTTCAGGCAAGTCAACTCCAAAACGGCGTGACACTGCCGTATCTGGGATGTGGAATAGTACCTGGGGAGCTGGGGGGGTGCCGTTGATGTGGAGCAAGATGCAGCAGCAGAAGAGGACTCAGCCGAGGAGGTTATGGAAGAGGATGGAGTAGGAGGAGTAGAGGAGGTGGCAGCAGGCCTGCCTGCAAGTCGTGGCGGTGTTTAAATGTACACTACTGTTACACCAGATATGAGTTGCACTGGTTTGACACTGTGCCCTGGCAGGCCCTGAAACGCACACGTGTAAAGGAAACTGACTGCTATTATATTACAGTCAAAAAAAGTTTTTTGTTTTTTTTTAAATGCAAGCTATTGTGACACCAGTGAGTGCGTGGTGGCACTGGGCAGGCCCTGAAATGCACACGTGTGAAGGAAACTGACTGCTATTATATTACATTCAAAAAAAGTGTTGTTTTTTTAAATGCAAGCTATTGTGACACCAGTGAGTGAGTGGTGGCACTGGGCAGGCCCTGAAACGCACATGTGTGAAGGAAACTGACTGCTATTATATTACAGTCAAAAAAGTGTTGTTGTTTTTTTAAATGCAAGCTATTGTGACACTAGTGAGTGAGTGGTGGCACTGGGCAGGCCCTGAAACGTACACGTGTGAAGGAAACTGACTGCTATTATATTACAGTCAAAAAAGTGTTTTTTTTTTTGTTTTGTTTTTAAATGCAAGCTATTGTGACACCAGTGTGTGAGTGGTGGCACTGGGCAGGCCCTGAAATGCACACGTGTGAAGGAAACTGACTGTACTCACTGTAGTGGACACTGAATACACTAGCCTAGGTATAAATTTCCCTATTAAATAAGCAGCAGCTACACTGTCCCTCCTCTCACTAAGAATGCAGTTTCAGAATGAATCTAAAATGGATGCTGTCCAGGAGGTGGGAGGGTCTGGGAGGGAGGGTCTGCTGCTGATTGGCTGGAATGTGTCTGCTGACTGTGAGGTACCGGGTCAAAGTTTCCTCAATGATGACGAATGGGGGCAGACCGAACATCACATATGTTCGCCCGCCGTGGCGAACGTGAACAAGCTATGTTCGCCAGGAACTATTCGCCAGCGAACCATTCGGGACATCACTAGTGGTATGTAATAAAAAAAATGCTAGATTTGCTAGTGTGTCAGGTTAGTGCATCTAGGTCAATATAGGAAGTTTTATAGCAAATGTTCTTTGCATTTAAAAAGCAAAGTTGTTAGTTTTGTTGTTAAAAAAAGATTACTCAGTTAGCCATTTAAAGTAAATATAATAGAGTTGGCTCTTCAGCCAAAATTGGAGACTGTGTGTAACGGTTTCTTTATAAGTGTCACGACTGCTAGTGTGGTCCAGCACGCAGAACTATGCAAAATCTACATAGACAGAATGGAAAGGACAGAACGTAAACCGGTCCTTAGAATTGACGGACTAATATGTTAAAGACAGAGAATGGTCAAGGAATAGCCGAGGTCAATGAAGCCAGAAATACACAATATCGTTAAACAAGTCAAGTCAGGGAAACCAGAAATCAGAGTAGTCAGGAATAGCCAAGGTCAATATACCGGGAATAGCAATAACAGGAACAGAAAACGCTCTCTCGGGAACCAGGACAGGAAACCACGACAATGCAAAGAACTGTAAAGCTTCAGGCATTTAAATATCCCTCCTTAGACTGCAATTGGTCAGAGGGTGACCTCTGACCGCAGAACATGCATGTGCGTCAGCGTCGTGACGTTACATGCACATTCGTGTGACCCTGGGGGGCAGAGTCATCGATGGCCGCGACCGCATGGCCGGCCCCATCTTTATTTCAGGCAGACTGCCAGGAGGACCCGGTGGAGCGGCTCCCGTCTGTCGGTGCAGTCGTGCCGGTCGGACTCGAGCGCACCTCGCGGCAATAATGTTCTTTAAAAAACTCACCTCTACCCCGTCAAGGAGACACTGACGTTTGCAACGTAAATGTTTTTAAACGTTCTACGTCAGTGCTTCGGGGCACAATTAATGTGTTTTATCTTGAGTACAGATTATCTCTATGTTCTCCTCTTTAGGTGCCGATCTCCCGAGTCCAAGTGACTCATCTCCCCTCTTCTGATTTACCCAACTTACCTATTTGCTTCACACGTTGCCGACCCGGACTGGACACTGTTTCTCCTTTGGATCTCCCTTGAGATTACTTGCTTGTTACCGACCCGGACCGGACCGTACTTTTCTATGTGGATCTCCCTTAAGGATTGTATACTTGTTGCTGAACCAGACAGAACTTTGTTTCTCTAATGAATTACTTATTTGTTACAGACCTGGACAGGACTTCTCTCTTGAATCTCCTCGTCTAACCATGATTCCACGTTACCAAACCGGATTATCGTCTAAACTACGTTCCTGGGTCTCGATATGTAAATTAAATACCAAGTTGCCATTTTAGTTTGTTATCATTTAAGGAAACTCTCATCATTTGTTACTTTTGTTTCTTTTCTGGATTACAAATTATTAGACAACCTCATATAAGGAACTATCGTTCTACACTTGAATCCCTGCCAAAGTGATCATCTTCCTGTGATATCCACTACTCGAAAGGGGTAAGTAGTGTTGAATTTGAATTTGTTTGACAAATATTATTTTAGGTTTATTACCCTGTGTCTAAAGATCAGGGAATGTTGAGATGAATTGAAGCAGTTAGAGAGGAGGCATGACTCCTAAAATTATACATGCGGACTCCTAACCTTTAGGAATTATTTTAATCAAGTTTTTACCTATATGTCCTAGGTTCATCGATTATTTGTAAACCGACAAACTAATGGAACCTTTTTTTTTAGCTGGATTTTTATAGAAGAGATGTGAGTTGTGCATTGCATTGTGGTAAGGACATAGGATAACGCAATTTGAAAAAAATATGTGTAAATTACCGTTCCTATTTATAACAGTACTGCTCCAGGCTTCGAACATTTTATAGAAACAGGATACATATATTGTAGTTTGTGAACTATAATTTAACTTATCTCTGTATTTTTAACTTTTAAAATAGCAGCTAATCAAAAGACTGCTTTGATTTCAGTAATTTGTTAATTTTTAAATTTGTTCTTGTGTTTCTCATGTTTAGCCCTTTATATTGAAGTAGTCAAATACATAGCAGATGGATGTAATGCTTTAGTATATGTACAGATATTTCTCGGTGCACTATGTTGTATAAAACATGATTATACCAAGGTCTTATTGGTTTATCAGAACCTCTCCATGCTTGGAGCCAGCTGACCATGCATGAATATTCTACTCAACCTTGTTGCCAAGCAACAGACCAAACAAACAGTTGCAAAGTGGGATTATGATGTAAAGTTATGATGTATCTGGGGTTCATTATCTGTTATATCCAGTGCTGAGTAAGCAGCGATTAACAGTTATTCCAGTGATAACCACATTTGATCAATTTGAAAGACAAGCAGCATATAAAATGGAGGAACACTCCAAAATGTCTGAACCCGAGGAGCAACACAATGACTTGCTGTAGGTTTATATAAAAATAGTTTATTTTATATATATTTATTACTAATGTAATCAGTGTGTTAGAAGGTAAATCCCTTGGTAACTATTTGTATGGCAGTCTAGCTATATATAATTTAACAGATTAGGATTACTGGGTGATACATTGTAAAGGTATTTATCATTTCAATGTCCAATATTTAACTTACGACCCTGGACTTTATAACCTCAATCTTACTGGATACTACCAGAGTTATAATCATTATTTTAGTGCTATTTTCACTCATTCAAATTATTAGTTTTTACAATTTGGAATGAAAAGTATTTATTTGCTGAATGGCATTTGGTTAGCAATATTTGGTAGTTTCAGCCAAAATATAGCTAAGCATTACCTCACAGCTGATGTTACCTAGCAACAGGCCAAACAAACAGTTGCAAAGTGGGATTATGATGTAAAGTTATGATGTATCTGGGGTTCATTATCTGTTATATCCAGTGCTGAGTAAGCAGCGATTAACAGTTATTCCAGTGATAACCGCATTGGATCAATTTGAAAAACAAGCAGCATATAAAATGGAGGAACACTCCAAAATGTCTGAACCCGAGGAGCAACACAATGACTTGCTGTAAGTTTTTATGGAAATAGCTTATTTTATATATATTTATTAATAATGTAATCAGTGTGTTAGAAGGTAAATCACATAGTAACTGTATGGCAGTTCAGCTATTTATAATGTAACAGATTAGGATTACTGGGTGATATTATGTAAAGTTGTTTATTATTTCAATATCCAATATTTAACTTTTGACCCTGGACTTTATACCATGAACCTTCCTGGATACTACTACAAGAGCTATAAGAATTATTTTAATGCTAAATTCACCAATTGAAATGATTTTTTTTTTTTTTTTTTTACAATTTTACAATTAATTAAATGTTTTCAGTGTTGATATGTATTATGTTTACTGATTATCCAATGTTTAAAATAAACTGTGTATGAGGTCCATTCAGTTAATACCAATCAGTTGCTGAATTTCATTTAGCTGTAAATACATGGTTGTTTTAACCAAAATATAGCTAAGCATTATTTAGATTAATAACAGGCTGCCATTTGCTTAGCTGTTAAATTATCGGAGCCTCTATGTAAATGTGCTTTTTTTTTTTTTTTTTTTTTAAATAATCGTAGATTCAGTTCAGATCTAATTCCACTGATGAAAACCAAAACAAAACAAAAAAAAAGAGAGAATTGCACTTGTACACCTTTATTACCCCAAAACGGTACTCACTCCCAGAGGGGATGGCTTTGAAAACTATTCCTGCATAATTTTATGATTAGTAAATTATTTTAATAATTTTTTTCCTAAAATATATCACCATAGCTGACATGTCTATCAATTTTTTTTTTATTTATTTTTTTTTTCTTCAATTCTTTATTTAAACACAGAAAGTGTTACATAATGCTTAGTAAAGTACAAAAAGTAGCATTGTTACAATACAAACCACGTATAAGTTAAACATTCTGCACATATTTTACAAATACCAGTAAATGTAGACTTTTTATTTTAATTATACTTTTGTAGAACAGAAGGAGCTGTTAATGCATTATGGGGAAGATAAAGTATAACTCAAAAGTAATGCTTCAACTAAAAAGAACAATCTGACATTAAATAAAGGTATTTAAAGGATCACTATAGGGTCAGGAACCCAAACATGTATTCATGACCCTATAGTGTTAACACCACCATCTAGCCCCCCTGGGCCCCTCATGCCTCCATAAATATAGCAAAATCTTACTGCATTCAAGCCAGAAGCTGTAACTCTGCATGCTGTTTGCCTAAAAAAAAACAAGCAGTCTGCTGACATCATCAGAAGTGGGAGCCTGATCCAATCACAATGCTTCCCCATAGGATTGGCTGAGACTGACAAAGAGGCAGATCCGGGGCAGAGCCAGCATGATTCAAACACAGCCCTGGCCAATCAGCATCTCCTCATAGAGATGAATTGAATCAGTGAATCTCTATGAGGAAAGTTCAGTGTCTGCACTCAGAGGGAGGATGTTTGGATGCATTTTAGGCAGCCATGACCCAGGAAGGATCTCTAACAGCTATCTGAGGAGTGGCCAGTGAGGTTATCACTAGGCTGTAATGTAAACACTGCTTTTTCTCTGAAAATACAGTATTTACAGCAAAAAGCCTGAAGGTAATGATTCTTACCAGAACAAATTCAATAAGCTGTAGTTGTTCTGGTGACTATTGTGTCCTTTTAAGTTTAACATTATTGAACTATATTCTCATACAAGAGTAAGGGTTTACACTGCTTAGTGAATAAATATTTCTCCTTTGAAGACTAGTGGAAAACTGTTACTCAGTAAGCAGAATAAACCCTTACTCTGTTAAGAGAACCCAGTGCAAAATGTGCTTGTTAGTGTTCAGACTCGGTTTTAAAAAAAAATAAGTAAAACCATATCTATAAGTTAGCTGTAATGCAGCACCAGGTCAGTCTCATTGGTGCAGTCACTTAGCCCCTTGTGAAGTCATCAGTAATTAGAAGTATTGAGGAGATATAGGCATGGGTGGCTATCTCTATGCTCCGACAACCAAATGCTTCTAATGGAGAAGCATTAAAGGGGCACTGTATGCACTGTGTCTGCTTCATCTCATTAAAGTGGTTATAGTGTCTGGAGTCCCTTGGTACCGTCATTTCATTCAGCATTAAACAGTTTTTATGTTTTAATGCTAAACGAGAGTGCCGGCAGCCCAACATCTCTGTGCTGCCTTGGCTAATGAGGAAGTATGATGACATTAAATGTAAAGGCTTTCAGTACTGATAATTGGGATAGGCTCCGTGTACCAATCCTACTTCTAAAAGATTAGGTGTTTTGGTGCTCAGATGTTTTTTTAACATTGGGGATGTTTTTTTTTGTTGTTGTTGTTTTTTTTTTATTATTAAGAAGAGTTGAAAGACAATAGGACCATGCAACAGATATAACCATGACAAATGTTAACTGTACTGTTCCAGGCAGTGTGCATCTTATAGACACAGGATACAATCAATAGTTAAGCATAATTTATCTATATTTTGGTCACTGACCAATAGTTGAATTTCCCATTTTTACAATAGCAACTAAACAGAATATAGCTTTGATTTTTTCAATTTATTTTTTATATTTTTATTAGTGATCTTGCAGAAGGTCTTGATGGTAAGGTATGTATTTTTGCTGATAATACTAAGATTTGTCACAGGGCTGATGGTCCAGAAGGAATAAGCAAAATGGTAAATTAGAAAAATGGTCAGAGCTGTGGCAACTGACATTTAATGTGGATAAGTGCAAGATAATGCATCTTGGTTGTAAAAAGCCAAGGGCAGAGTACAGAATGTTTGATACCCTACTAACCTCAACATCTGGGGAAAGGGATTTATGAGTAATTATTTCAGATGACTTAAAGGTAGGCAGACAATGTAATAGAGCAGCAGGAAATGCTAGCAGAATGCTTGGTTGTTTAGGGAGAGGTATTAGCAGTAGAAAGAGGGAAGTGCTCATGCCATTGTACAGAACACTGGTGAGACCTCACTTGGAGTATTGTACGCAGTACTGGAGACCGTATCTTTAGAAGGATATTGATACTTTAGAGAGAGTTCCAAGAAGGGCTACTAAACTGGTTCATGGATTGCAGGTTAAAACTTACCAGGAAAGGTTAAAGGATCTTAACATGTATAGCTTGGAGGAAAGACGAGACGGCGGGATATGATAAAAACATTTAAATTCATAAAGGGAATCAACACAGTAAAGGAGGAGACTATATTTAAAAGAAGAAAAACTACCACAACAAGAGGACATAGTCTTAAATTAGAGGGGCAAAGGTTTAAAAATAATATCAGGAAATATTACTTTAATGAGAGCAACACAATGACTTGCTGTAGGTTTATATAAAAATAATTAGCTTTTTGTATAACTAAAGTAATAATATTGTTACAATGTTACACAATAAGTTACTTCATAGCTTAATACAATTAAAGGACCACTAGAGGCACCCAGACCACTTCAGCTCAATGAAGTGGTCTGGGTGCCAGGTCCCTCTAGTTTTAACCCTGCCGCTGAAAACATAGCAGTTACAGAGAAACTGCTATGTTTCACTGAGGGTTAATCCAGCCTCTATAGCTGTCTCACTGACAGCTGCTAGAGGCCATTCTGCGATTCTCACTGTGAAAATCACAGTGAGAAGACGCTGGACATCCATAAGAAAGCATTGAGTAATGCTTTCCTATGGGCGGTTTGAATGCGCACACGGCTCTTGCCGCGCATGCGCATTTGGATCTGACGTCAGCAGGGGGTGGAGAGTTCCCCAGTGCCGAGGGAGCCCTGTGCTGGAGAAAGGTAAGTGGCTGAAGGGGTTTTAACCCCTTCAGCCCAGCAGGAGGGGGGCCCTGAGAATGAGGGGACCTAATGACCCTATAGTGCCAGGAAAATGAGTTTTTTTTCCTGGCACTATAGTGTTCCTTTAATTTTAATGACAGTGTCATGGTCTTGAGCAGGTCAGGTAAGAGACTTATGCCAGGGTTAATGTTGTTAACAAATGGTTGTTTATTGGAGACTTTAGACATAGATAAACACAATAGGTATACTTATCAAAGCCAAAGAGGGAGGTAAGTAAAGAATGGAGAACAGAAAAGAGAGTCAGGCAATTGGTAGCAGGAAAATCTATAAGCAGAATTATAGGTAAGGTTAAAGGAGAACCTATAAGCGGAATTATAGGTAAGGTTAAAGGAGAACCTATAAGCGGAATTATAGGTAAGTAGGTAGAAGGGGAACTAATAGAAATATAGGTTTAGGCAATATGCCCCAGACAGGTTGTTATCAAGATATAATTAGATAGTAGCAAATACCTGTAGTAGAAAGTATAGGATATATAGAAAGACAAGCAAATCAGAACAGAACGGAAAGGTTTAAGAATTGCAAGTAAAATAGAAGTTTAGTGAATTAGCCCCCTTTTGGAAGGAGCACTGATAAAGCGGGTAAATTACAATTTGCAATATTGGTTAGTATCGTAGTTCAGGTTGGTAAAATGCAGGTTGGTATCAAAGCAGGTTGGTTGTGTAGATTGGGTTGGAATAAAGCAGGTTGGTATCATAAAGCAGGTTGATAGTGTAGTTCAGGTTGGGAATAATGTAGGTTGGTAACAAAGGTTGGTTTGTAGAGTAGTTCAGGTTAATATAAAGAAGCTGGGAAGCAAAGACGGTTTGTTGTGTAGATCTGCTTGGGATAAAGTAGCTAGGTAGTCTAAATAAGGTTGGCATTCAACAGGATGGTAATAAAGTACGTAAGTTTACAGGAGCCAGGAATAGAAGTCTTTTCAGGTTGACCACCAACTTCAATCTAAAGGCCTTGTATTGAGCAGGGTGTAGCCTTTTGTAGGATAAGTAATTAGCCGAAGATGGTGAGGTAGAGGGATGGAAAGTTCAGACCTAGTGGTTAGGGAGGCCACTAGTGGCAAAACATAGTTACTGCTGGTATGAACTTGATTGAAAGGAATAAAGTCCCGAATTAAGGGTTTGGATCCTGACAGACAGCCAGTAACAAAATGAGTGTGTGTGTGACTGTGTGAATGCCTCCAAATCTACAGTTTAAAATTACTGGGTGATACTTTAAAAAGTTGTTTTTTAATTCAATGTCCAGTGTCCTGTACTTATATTATAATCCTGGACATTATAACCTAGCCACTTGCTGGTCGCCATCATTATGTTAATGCTACTTTACTAACTGAAAAACTGCTCTCCATTCTGTTCCACTTTGGTGGAATTTTATTGGCATAGCAACAATGGATTATAATTAATCATTCAGTTTTTACCCTACTGATGACTGATCTTAACACCCCTGAAGGTGATATCCAATATTTCTCTAAAACTACTGTCAATTTTGATAAACGCTTTCAACAACGCTAAAATATATGGAGGTGAAAGATCAACCTTAATATTTAAATAACATGGAAATTTCATACTGACTCCTTTAGGGACTGAGAGGATATTCAAATTAACAGACAAAACAAATTAAACTTCACAAATACAAGATGTTGCATGAATTTAAATAATATGTTTTAACAAAACATCATTCCATTGTTAACCTGATAAAAATGTCAAACAAACTTCATTTAGATGGTTTCATATTGTGCCTGAAACTTAGCATTGGGTTAAAATTAATCTGTTTCCTGGTTTTTTTCCCTTAGTCAATTGAAGGAACTCAAAGTCCTGTATTCTGAGACTGACACTTATGAAGTGCAAGAACTCTTGGGCAGTGGTACCTTTGGGCAAGTTGTAAAATGTGTTAAGAAAAGCACCAGTGAGAATGTGGCCATAAAAATTTTAAAGAACCACCAATATGTTGCTGAAGATGCACAAGACGAAATACAAATCCTGACCCAGCTGAACAAGGAATGCCCAGATGAATTCAATGTCATTAAAGCCTATGAGTTCTTCCTGTACAACGATATCATCTGCCTTGTGTTTGAGATGCTACATATGAGTCTCTTCGACTACATAGAATCCATTGATGGCTCATTTCCTGTGAGAATGATCCGCCCTATCGTGGCACAGGTAGACATTGCACTGGCAAAGCTCAAGAGTCTTGGAATAATCCATACAGACTTGAAGCCAGACAACATCATGCTGGTGGACAACATCACACACCCATTAAAAGTCAAGGTGATAGACTTTGGCTGTGCATTACATGTGTCCGAGGCTCAATGTTCGAGTTATATACAAGCAAGATGTTATAGGTAAGCTTAAATGAGATTGTTAGTGCACTGATATTCTCTACTTTTAAGAAATTAATATAAAGAATAATGTTAAAGGGACACTATAGTCACTACAACAACTACAGCTTATTATAGTTGTTCTGGTGTCTATAGCCTGTTCCAGCAGGTGTTTTGCTGTAAACACAACCTTTTCAGGAATACAAGATTGTGCTCCTTCTGTTTTTATGAAATATTTAGTGACATTAGTGATTTATCTGTTTTTATGAAATGTTTAGTGACATTATTAAACCAGTTTATGGCTTCTGGAGGAGTTTATCAGCCAACTATGTCTACACACAGTGCTCTTACAGTGGGCATTTTTTATACCCAGTTCCCCCCCAATATATCCTCTTCTTGTAAATTGCAGGTCTCCAGAAATTATATTGGGATATCCATTCGATGAGGCTATTGACATGTGGTCTTTAGGATGCATCATGGCTGAGCTGTTCACAGGATGTGTTTTATATCCCGGAGCATCTGAGTATGATCAGGTGAGTTAAAATCCAATACATATTTATGTCTAATTGTATGTTAAGGTCTCAGTCAGAATCCAGAATTAATTCACACAGAAAGGCATCGTGTAGCTGTTTTATTTGGTTGTATAGACAGGAGTCAAAGTGAAATGTAAAATAAAATGGTCATTTTCATTTTAACCCCTTAAGGACCGGACTGTTTTTGCGATGTTGTACATTTGCGACCAGGCATCTTTTTACACTTTTGTGGTGTTTGTGTTTAGCTGTAATTTTCCGCTCTCTCATTTACTGTTCCCATACAAATTATATATTGTTTTTTTCAGGACAAAAGGGGCTTTCTTTACATACCATTATTTATATAATCTCATGTAATTTAATTTTAAAAAAATGAAAAAATATGATGAAAAATTGAAATAAATACACATTTTTTGACTTTTATGTGAAAAATCTTTTACTCATCTACAAAAGCGACTGAAAAAAACTGCTAAATAGATTCAAAATGTTGTCCTGAGTTCAAAAATACCCAGTGTTTACATGCTTTTTGCTATTTTTTTGCATGTTATAGGGCTATAAGTACAAGTAGGATATTGCGGTTTCAAAACATACATTTTTAAAATGTATCAATAGTGACATTGTAGCACTATTATCTGTCATAAATCGCTAAATAACACCCCACATGTACATATTTTTTTTTAAAGTAGACAACCCAGGGTATTCAATATGGGGTATGTCCAGACTTTTTTAGTAGCCACTTAGTCGCAAACACTGGCCAAAGTTAGCGTTCATATTTGTTTGTGTGTGAAAAAAGTAAAAAACTAAATTGAACGCTAATTTTGGCCAGTGTTTGTGACTAAGTGGTTACTAAAAAAGACTGGACATACCCCATTTGCAATACATTGGGTTGTCTTCTTTTGCAAATGGTATGCCATCATGGGGGTAATTCTCATTTCTGGGCT
The DNA here is from genome assembly GCF_036172605.1 of Pelobates fuscus. Taxonomy (NCBI): domain Eukaryota; kingdom Metazoa; phylum Chordata; class Amphibia; order Anura; family Pelobatidae; genus Pelobates; species Pelobates fuscus. The sequence goes on along the minus strand of NC_086317.1, from coordinate 432,968,463 downwards.
ACCATACGCTTCAATGTAAAAATATTTGACCCATATATTTGACCCTGTAACTTTCAAAAACGCTATAAAACCTGTACATGGGGGGTCCTGTTCTACTCAGGATACTTTGCTGAACACAAATATTAGTGTTTCAAAACTGGAAAATGTATCACAACAATTATATCATCAGTAAAAGTGCTGTTTGTGTGTGAAAAATGCAAAAAAAGTCACTTTCACTGACAATATCATCGCTGTGATATGTTTTACTGTTTTTAATCACTAATATTTGTGTTCAGCGAAGTCTCCCGAGTAAAACAGTACCCCCCATGTACAGGTTTTTGGGTGTCGTAGAACGTTACAGGGTAAAATACAGTGAAAGCAAATTAAATTCTCTGGACTTTCGGCCTGGGTTGGCAGGCAGGTCCCTTAAATTGCAATCAATAAAATAACTTAATTATGTAAAAATATTACATAAATACGCACGTAGAATTTAAATATATATGCATATTCATATATTTGAAGTCTACGTGTATATTTATATAATTATTTATGTAATTTTGTATATGGACATATGAATAGTTTGCATTCTTTTTATTTATTTATATATACATAGATATATATACAATTTCATTCTAAGTGTATTTTGATATAAATATATATATATATTAATATCAAAATACAGTTAGAATAAAATTGCATATAGATATGTAATTTTTTTTATTTTTATTATTATTTTAAATTTTTTTTAATTTAATTTAATTTACTTATTATTTGTATTTTATAATAATATATATACAATATATATAGTTGTTATATATATATTATATATATATATATGTGTGTCATTTAATTATAAGTGTATTTTTATATTAATATATGTACATATTAATATAAAAATACACTTAGCATGACATTATATATATGATATATAGACATATATTATATAGGTATAATACAGGGAGTGCAGAATTATTAGGCAAATTAGTATTTTGACCACATCATCCTCTTTATGCATGTTGTCTTACTCCAAGCTGTATACGCTCGAAAGACTACTACCAATTAAGCATATTAGGTGATGTGCATCTCTGTAATGAGAAGGGGTGTGGTCTAATGACATCAACACCCTATATCAGGTGTGCATAATTATTAGGCAACTTCCTTTCCTTTGGCAAAATGGGTCAAAAGAAGGACTTGACAGGCTCAGAAAAGTCAAAAATAGTGAGATATCTTACAGAGGGATGCAGCACTCTTAAAATTGCAAAGCTTCTGAAGCGTGATCATCGAACAATCAAGCATTTCATTCAAAATAGTCAACAGGGTCGCAAGAAGCGTGTGGAGAAACCAAGGCGCAAAATAACTGCCCATGAACTGAGAAAAGTCAAGCGTGCAGCTGCCAAGATGCCACTTGCCACCAGTTTGCCCATATTTCAGAGCTGCAACATCACTGGAGTGCCCAAAAGCACAAGGTGTGCAATACTCAGAGACATGGCCAAGGTAAGAAAGGCTGAAAGACGACCACCACTGAACAAGACACACAAGCTGAAATGTCAAGACTGGGCCAAGAAATATCTCAAGACTGATTTTTCTAAGGTTTTATGGACTGATGAAATGAGAGTGAGTCTTGATGGGCCAGATGGATGGATTGGTAAAGGGCAGAGAGCTCCAGTCCGACTCAGACGCCAGCAAGGTGGAGGTGGAGTACTGGTTTGGGCTGGTATCATCAAAGATGAGCTTGTGGGGCCTTTTCGGGTTGAGGATGGAGTCAAGCTCAACTCCCAGTCCTACTGCCCGTTTCTGGAAGACACCTTCTTCAAGCAGTGGTACAGGAAGAAGTCTGCATCCTTCAAGAACATGATTTTCATGCAGGACAATGCTCCATCACACGCGTCCAAGTACTCCACAGCGTGGCTGGCAAGAAAGGGTATAAAAGAAGAAAATCTAATGACATGGCCTCCTTGTTCACCTGATTTGAACCCCATTGATAACCCGTGGTCCATCATCAAATGTGAGATTTACAAGGAGGGAAAACAGTACACCTCTCTGAACAGTGTCTGGGAGGCTATGGTTGCTGCTGCACGCAATGTTGATGGTGAACAGATCAAAACACTGACAGAATCCATGGATGGCAGGCTTTTGAGTGTCCTTGCAAAGAAAGGTGGCTATATTGGTCACTGATTTGTTTTTGTTATGTTTTTGAATGTCAGAAATGTATATTTGTGAATGTTGAGATGTTATATTTGTTTCACTGGTAAAAATAAATAATTGAAATGGGTATATATTTGTTTTTTGTTAAGTTGCCTAATAATTATGCACAGTAATAGTCACCTGCACACACAGATATCCCCCTAAAATAGCTAAAACTAAAAACAAACTAAAAACTACTTCCAAAAATATTCAGCTTTGATATTAATGAGTTTTTTGGGTTCATTGAGAACATGGTTGTTGTTCAATAATAAAATTAATCCTCAAAAATACAACTTGCCTAATAATTCTGCACTCCCTGTATATGTCTATATATCATATATATACACATATATAATAATAATTTTTTTTTATTAACTTTCACTTAAATTTTTTTTCTGATTTTACACTGGCAGGGAGACTGCATGTCAGCACAGACAGTCCCCCTGCAGGCAGACACATGGACACCTATTGTGACCATGTGGTCGCCCTGTTGGGCGATCACATGGCCACAGTGGTCCTAAACCACCATGGGGAGACTGTCTGGGCTGCAGGCAGTCTCCCCACAATGGGAGCACCGGCGATCGCCGCCGGGGGAACGACGGCAATCGGGTAAGTACATTGGACGGTTAGGACGGTTCAGGACCGTCACCGGTCGGCAACGCAAAAATGCCGATGACGGTCCTGAACCGTCCTCCGTCCTTAAGGGGTTAAATTAAATAGATGTTTTCACTAAACAAGGAGTTGTAGTGACTTAAAGATATACAATTGCTAAAATTATATAAATCTATATAGGTGCGCTGTGTCTTTAGGACAAAATTATTTTAAAGTGCAACAAGTGATTTAATGTGCAAAAAATGTGTGATTTCATTAGAGTGCATGCAATTTCTTAACACATATATTGTGCACATATGTGCAAAACTGTGATAAAAATAAACAAAACACTCACATAAAAATGCATATGCTGGTCATCTCCATGTATCATAAAAAAGGAGGAAAAGAAATACAAATGGTGTCAATCTATATAACCAAAAGCCAAATATAATAGATCAAATACACACTCACAAATGTAGAGCAGAAGAACCTGCTCTGACTATGACAGCTCCAAATATTCGGTCCTGGGGTAAAAAATGGCAAAGACAGTCGATCCACATCACAGATTTATTGCACAGAATACCATTTAGCAGCTTTATCCAGAATTCCCCCTTCATACAATGCAGCAGTTCAGGTTCCAAGAGTAAAAAGCTGGCTTCTTTCACTAAGGTAACCGAGTGTGCCGCAATCAAAAGACTTCACGGGTGCGGAGTTGCAAGTCTGCAGGCGTGCATTGTGTACTAATGTACGTTCGTGCGTGGTCGAGCGTGATGACATCCATATGGAAATAATAAAAAAAAAAAACAATTTTAAATATACAACCTGAACTGCAGCATTGTATAAAGGGGGAGTTCTGGATAAAGCTGCTATATGGTATTCTGCTAAAAAAAAAAACACAGAGTGTCCCACACAGGGACTGTGGTGTGTACAAGCGAACCTAGACAGGGGGTAACCCTAAATTTTAATCATAGAGAGAAAGTGTATGTCCAAGGGACAGAGTCACAGTGGGCACACAGAAATGGTTCCTTTTTGTATAAACTGTATACAACATATAATGAACTAAATTTTATTAGTAAACTGGAAGGGAGACATATATCATACAATTAAAAAGAGCTATAAAGAGATATAAACTCTATAGTGGACCACCTAGGGGGAAAAAGTAATACCAAGGAAAAGGTAAGGGACAGGATAAGCTATCAATTGAGTACTGAAAGCAGTGTACATAAATTAAATCAAAGCTCCTATTCCCAACAACTATGGTGGATATTTTCCTATAGATAAAACCTGCTAAAACCACTATTTAGCACAGCACGATTTTTCAGCATGTAGCACTATTATGATTTTTAAGCACTTATTTAGTGGGGGAATGAGAATTATAAAAGTAACCTCTTGAGCATGATCTATGGGAAGCAATAGCAAGTTAGACCTTCATCTACTTAGTAGTATCTTTCAAGCAACTAGCATCGTAGACACAGACAGTGTATGCAGGAGTCTCAGAGTTTTGTCTTAAAGACACAGCGCACCTATATAGATTTCTTGTATTTATTGTGTGTTCTTATGAGCTGTTACACTGTTTAGGGTGTTTTTTTCCCCTAATATTTTGTCACATGCTATAAATTTAATTAGAGGATAATTATTATTAGCGCCTTTATATCCACTTGTTCCTTTTTCGTATTTGAATTGCTAAAATTAGTCCAAACTTGACTAGATATAGTTTCCCCCATTACCCCACCCATGCACAGCAAGTAGGTGCTATTTAACTAAATAGGAGACCTAGTGTTCCCCTCCAGCCAATGTGGGGCACAGTGCTTCCCCAGCCACCACCCATTGGTGGTAGGTAGGGACCCTAAATAATAATGGAGGTACCTATTGTCACCACCAGCCCCAACTCATTGGTGGCGGCTGGGAGCCCTAAATAATAATGGGAGGGTAATAAGTGCGTGGGAACCCTAAATAATACAATGATGCCTGGACATATTGTCCTCCCTGTCAGAGTGCTCTGACAGATAAATCTTGAGACTTTCTGTTAGTCTCAAGTGAACTCTGATTATATGGCTTAAGTCAACCAATCAAGGTGATCTGAGTCAAATTGCACAGAGTGGGAAAGCTTTATAAGATTGGGCCTAACTGGGTAAAGATGTATTATTTTTTTCTCCAGGTATTTTTTTCTGAGTGTTTTTTTTGCGATCTGTTTATTTTTTTTTTTTCACATTAATATTTCAACGCGACTTTATGAATTTTTATCTGGCCTGTTTGTGGTTGGAAAAAAAGACATCTAATGGTAAGTATTACTTTTTTATTTTACACATATTAAGTTCATTGCCTCCCTCCCCCTAACTATTATTAGGTTGAGGCGGTTAGGTAAAGTATTCTGTTATTGGGGGTTGACCTGGAGATTGGGTCCCCTAATCACAGGGAGAGTGACATTTTTACTTAGTAATTATTTACTATTAGACCCCGTTTGCCGTCAATGGGTGGGGGCTAAGATGGATCAATAGCTCCACCCTCAATTTTTATTGAGAAATCTAAATTAATGTCCCAAATTCGACCGAAAACAAATGAACAAGCGGACTAAATGCAATTTGGACTAGACAGAATGTTTTGAAAATTTAGGCAGCACTCAAGTCTACTTAATATCACTGTTTTTGTTTGTATAGTTCAGCCAGAAGAGAAGCTGGTGATTATGGATATTTTACAGTTTTAATGAGGGTACATTAAATTTTATGTCCTCTTACTTTCTCCCTGCAGATCCGCTACATCTCTGAGACCCAGGGTTTGCCCAATGAATACATGCTCAACAGGGCAACAAAGACCCATCTGTTCTTTAAAAGACACATACATTACCAGCATTCATCATGGAGATTGAAGGTGAGACCTTATATATCAACCATATGTACATAAAATGAAATACAGGACAAGAGGTTCTGCAAGTCCTACAATATTATGACGGTCCAAGCACATGATTTACCATGGAGTGGTTAAAGCGACATTCCAAGATTCCTAGTTCGTTTATCTTATTAATGTAAATGTTTTACACACTAATATTCAGTAATTTGGAAGTGTAGCTGTGATAAATCATAGATAACTGTTCCTCTGTAAAGAGTTTTAACTAGTAACCCCCTTTATCAATCAGCTTTGTAGCCAATTAAAAAAATAAACTTTCACCACAAAATGGTAATAAAAAAAAAAAAAGACCAAACTGTTCAGACTCGGGACAGCTAATGGATATGTTAATGGCAAGAAATGTTTATTGGTTCCATCCTTACATTATCAGGAACCTCATTGGGACACTGGAAAATGCTACAGTGTATGAGTTTCTACTTCTAGAAACTAATGGAGAATCTTTTTGTTTTCCTCTAGTCTAAAGACCGCTACGAACGTGAGACAGGTATTAAGCCAATAGAAAGAAGGCAAAATATCTTCAGGTGTCTTGATGACTTGGCAAAGGTACTGTATTCCCGGGGCTCTTTCATTGACCTAAAATAGAAGTTTATATGGTAGCTTGCCCTAACCCATGTTATATTCTCTACGATATTCTGGATATGCTTAAAAAAATACTTTAAAACTGCCTGGTTGGCCATGCACAGAGGAGATGGTGGAGCAATATCTCTGTGCTTAATGTTGGATTTGAAGAGAAACAGCACGAGGACACAAAAATATATGTGCATGGTTCATATGTACTTACATTTTGCTGTAATTTAATATAATTACTGTTTCCCTCTTTTTTAATATATTTATTTTTAAAATGTAGCGGTTTGGTTCAGAAATCTTACAAAAAATTAAAACCCGTTTCTTATTTTTCAAACCCCTATGTTGTCTTCAGATATCTATTTTGTAACTCAAGTCTGAAGATCTGTCAATAACCACAAACAGTTTTTCCATTGGCATGGCGGCTGTTTACCAGGAAGCCAACCAAACACTATAGAAATTAGGAGGTAGAGAGTATCGTACTTACTGCCGTTAATGGTGGCACTGTGATACAAAAAAAAAGTTATTTTTTGTGATTACATGCATGGTTTTATGCTAACACACCTCACTAACATATCTCATGCAATTTTTTCTTTCTCTTCAGATATATGCAATGGCAGAGGAAGATATCTGTGGCATAATGGTGGAGATGAGTGATGCATGGCAATGCCTGGATCTCATGAAAGAGATGCTTGCTATAGAACCAGAGAAGAGGATAACTCCCACAGACCTTCTCAGCCATCCCTTCATCACCATGGCTCACCTCACACACTTCTCACAGAGTTCATAGTAAGTTATTTTCTTTGCTCACTGAAAAGGTTGCTTGGAAATGTTGGGGAAATTGATATTAACCCCTTAAGGACCAAACTTCTGGAATAAAAGGGAATTATGACGTGTCAGACATGTCATGTGTCCTTAAGGGGTTAATGTGGGAGTGAAAGGGTTAATTAAATTCATAAATCGTATAAAAAAACGTTTCGATACTTTCAAAGAGAGATATACCATGTATATGCCATAAACGGACTAAAAATTGCCTGATTTCTGTATGAACAAAATATCTAGTATCGATCGTGGCATTCCAGGTCTGCCAATAAATAGATAATAAATGAATTACTTAAAATAATACATGTCTATCTATCTATCTATCTATCTTGACAAGGACTGGAGGGGGAGGGGTTAACAGTGGGTAGTGAGTTTGGCTGACAGGGACAAGCAGAGGAAGGGGGTAACATGTTCCATCTATCTATCCATCTATTCCTCTATCCATCTATCCATCCATCTATCCACATATGTTAAATCTTTCTAAAGCAGTTTAACGCAGTTTAAAGCAGTGATCTTTAAAAAAAATACTGTGAAAGTATGGGTTACTATAAATAGCAACTGCAATTATTTACGTCTCTGTCCTTGGAAGGAAGGTTTTATTCAGTAAATCTTAATGTGATTATTCTTCTTTATGCAAAACCCTTTTCATTCAATAATTTTATTACTTTTTATGTCCTTTTTTCTTCTCTTCATCACTTGTTCCCATCTTTACATAACATTCCACACTTTTATTTCTTCAAAATGTTTTTCACTATGACATTTTCCTTTCCATATACTTACACCCCACTGTCCTTTTCTCTCTTTTTACAGTGTAGAATCCTGCCTCCAAGACATGGAGATCTGCAAATTGCAGGTAAATATATATTACATTGTGAATCATAGTAAAATTACTTTTATTAAATATAGATTAAGGAACAGAGAACAAAAAACCCCCCACAAAAAAGACCTATCTCAGCAAACAAATATGGGGATTCAGTTACACCAAATGGCCATATTCTGTTAAGCCTATCACTACATCACTGTCAGTGGCGTAACTACAGCGGATGCAGGGGTCACAGCTGCAACCCAGCCAGTCACTCCAGTGGGTCCAGCCGCTCTACCACTGATAGCAACAAGTACTTCCTGTCAGATCAAGTACCGCTCGACCACGCTACATAGAGGTACAGAGCAGGTACAGGAGGGGAGGCAGTTGGGGGAGATACAAGGAACTGCTGGGGGAAATGTGACACATGGATAGTCTGGGGGGAAGAATATGACACATGGAGGTTATGGGGGGATGAGACACATGGAGGTGATGTGGGGATGAGACACATGGAGGTGATGTGGGGATGAGACACATGGAGTGGCTGGGTGGGTGGAGAATTAGCACATCAAGGGGCTGTAGAGGAGTTGAGACACATGGGGGGATGAGACACGCAGAGGACCTGGGGGGGAAGTTGAGCCATATGAAGGAGCAGGAGGTGGGAGGATGAGATACATAGAGGGGTTGGGGGGAAGAGGATTGAGACACATGGGGGGAGGTGGGGGGCAGGGCATTTGTTGCACCAGGGCCCAGTGGTTTCAAAATACGCCTCCGCTCATAGTTCCCCAATGTCGGTGGGTCCAACACTATTATTAACATTAGAGATTTACATGCTAACTGCAATAATTACAGCTTAAACTGCTTCCAGAGACTAACCTCAGAAAGATTTTTATTAAACAGGTGGCCTTAAAACAATTTTTAATTTTAGCATGACCTTAACTCTATAACTCTGGGCATATCTGTGTAAGTACTAAGTCTTCTTTTTTTTAATATGTGTAATAAGGAGACTCTGGTCAATGGTCCCCCATGTCCCTTATCCATTAGCAGGTGAGAGAGAGAAGGTCAGTTGCAAAGACCTCTCTCCGTAACCCCAATCCCTGTGCTGAATGTTAGTGTAATAAGGGGACCTCCATGATTGCCTCCCTTATGATCTTCAACAAACCTGTAAAAAACTATTAGGAATTACATTCAGGCAACATTGTACTTTAACAGTTTTGCATAGCAATGTTAATTGAAATCCCCCCACACACCCCCCAAAAAAACAATAAAAATATTATCACTATTCATAATCATAATTATAACATGAACATAGACATACAGCATGAACAGGTATAATAGTATATTTTACTAAATATATACTTAGGGTATTTTGTGTTAACAGTAGAGCAGCTTTCTATTTCATATTCCTCCCTATATAGAGATATCATCATAAATGGAATGTAAGCTCCCAGTCCTTTCTATCAGTGCTAATGAATAGCATTGTACAATGGGCTCCTTAAATGAATACATTCTGACCTTTTATTTTTGTTTCACGGGTAGCCGGCTCAAGATGAAACAAGCAAAGTTGAAGAAGACTCTGAGGATAGAATGGATGATACAGAACTTGACACTCAGGAAATACAAGCTCAGAGTGAGAAGGAAACATCTGAAGAAAATGCAGTAGAACACCTGAGTAACTCAAACAACAGCGACAAAGTTGAGAATGAGGGAAACAAACAGAGAAAGAGGGGATCCCGTCTGAGACGAGCATTACGGGCTCTGCGCTCCCGCTTCTCCAACACTGACAGTAGCACAGAGAAAGAAGCTACGGCTTCCACCCACTCCTCCGGGCCATCGGAGCGCAGTTCAGGATTGCTGCAGAAGTGCGTCAGTGGCCTGTCTCAAATAAGGAAGAGGTGGAAACAAAGAACCACAACTGTCCGTCCATTATGATAAATTTCAAAATATTGACTCTAAATCCTGTCTTCCCTAAGATTCCCCTCCATTGGCACACACCTCACATTCCCACTTAGTCAGAATGGCAGAGTAGGAAAGAAGACATCAAACTAATGGAAGAAATGACCGCATGTACACAAAACACACCTTCCCGCTACACACTTCAATGGCAGTCATGGGTAACCCGGGGTACGAGGCTAGATACAAGTATGGCACTAACTGACAACTCCCAGTGACAGGACAAATAGTAGACAATGACAAATAGAAGAAAGGTCCATGCACTCCAAGGTATAAACAAGGCAATTTTATTAAACCCACTCCATCACAACGTTTCGACCTACACGGTCTTTATCAAGCTACTAAGTGCATGCATACATTCATTTTTATAGGAATACAAGTGATTAACAATTAACAAGATCCCATCAATCAAACAATTAGTTAAAATTACATCCATATACAACCCCCAGTATAGCCACATTGATAGTAAAGGCTAACAGCTGTGCCACGAGTGCAAATTAACTCAATTGGAATTGCCTTCTCAACAAGTACCATCTCTGGGGTATGGAGACAAAATTGGAAAAAATTAAAAAGTAAACATCACAGTAGTAAACAATTAAATGAATCAAAGCCAGATTGGGTCCGATTTCTCTTCAAGCATTACTATTAATAACTTTAATATGATAATATTTGATTCTCTGACCTATATATAATATAAAACATATACGTATATAAAAAAATAAACAATATATAAAAGTGATAAAGATAATCAGGTTTTTAGACCAAATCCTGCTTTAATTGTAGTATTTTTAAAGCTTTTTATTGAGCTTTTATTAAATTATTAGAGTGTGTATACGCTGGACAGTATTATCTACATCTTAACTCACCAAGTTAATAAAAATTTCAACTGCATGATTAGTAATAGATGGATTAAAGGAACTTTTGTATCACTTAATCTTAATATTACGTTACATGGTGTATTCAGATCAGTAGAAAGCAGCGGTTTACTAAAGAATACTTTTAACTTCACATTACGGAAGAATCTACACAAAACTAGATTATCTATAGCATTTGGAATATAAGTAAGACAAAAAGTTAAATGTTTTCTTAAAGCTGTAGTATCGTCTTTTTTCTTAATAGTTTAGCTTTGTAGAAATTCCAGATTTAATAATATCCAGACCATGGAACATTTATTTAAAATTCCTTCAAGCCTTGTACAATATTCAAAATTATCCTTCAATGAAATAGGTTGTGCATACATACACGTCCCCCTTGCTATACATTTCATTTAATCGTACTCAGCCAATGTGACACTGTGAAATGTAACGCTGATAATTTTAATACATAATACAACACATATCTCTTTATATATAATTATTTCGTTATTCTATTAATCTTTGGAACACATATACTGATTATCTTTATCACTTTTATATATTTTTTCTTTTTTATATACGTATATGTTTTATATTATATATAGGTCAGAGAATCAAATATTATCATATTAAAGTTATTAATAGTAATGCTTGAAAAGAAATCGGACCCAATTTGGCTTTGATTAATTTCATTGTTTATTACTGTGATGTTTACCTTTTTAATTTTTTCCAATTTTGTCTCCATACCCCAGAGATGGTACTTGTTGAGAAGGCTTCCAATTGAGTTAATTTGCACTCGTGACACAGCTGTTAGCCTTTACTATTAATGTGGCTATACTGGGGGTTGTATATGGATGTAATTTTAACTAATTGTTTGATTGATGGGATCTTGTTAATTGTTAATCACTTGTATTCCTATAAAAATGAATGTATACATGCACTTAGTAGCTTGATAAAGACCATGTAGGTCGAAACGTTGTGATGGAGTGGGTTCTATAAAATTGCCTTGTTTGTACCTTGGAGTACCTGGACCTTTCTTCTTTTTGTTTTTCAGCATTTGGTCTCTGGTACTGAGACTGTCTGAGTTGCACCCAGCTACATACTGCTTAAAGGGATAGAGTGCAGTTCCACACCCTACCATAAATTGTAGACAATAGACCTGAGGAGTAGGGCCGGATTTAGATGAAAAGAGACCCTAGGCTATTCCACTTATGAGGCCCTTTCACCTCCCATTTTTAAGTTTGTAAAGTTTGATGAGGAGAGGGGGTGTGATTGTGAGAGGGGGTGTGATTGTGAGAGGGACGGGGTGATGAGGAGAGGGACGGGGTGATGAGGAGAGGGACGGGGTGATGAGGAGAGGGACGGGGTGATGAGGAGAGGGGGGGTGATTGTGAGATGGAGGGGGGTGGTGATGAGAGGGGGGTGATTGTGAGAGAGGGGTGATTGTAAGAGGGAGGGGGGTGATGAGGAGAGGGGGGGTGATTGTGAGAGAGAGGGGGGTGATGAGGAGAGGGGGGGGTTGTGAGAGGGAGGGGGTGATGAGGAGAGGGGGGTGACTAAAAAATTACCTTAAATCCCTGGTGGTCCAGTGGGGGGTGCCTGGTGGTTAATTTTGCTAACAATTTGAATGTAGGCCCCTCTTGATCTTGAGGCCCTAGGCTGAAGCCTAGTTAGCCTATAGGAAAATCCGGCCCTGCTGAGGAGGACATGTACCGTCTTACAGATAAATAAACTTTTCAAAAACAAGCATTGACTCTCTCATCATTTGTCAAAGGTTCCTTTAGTTACATATAAAAAGTGTTCCTGTATGGTAGTGAGGAGATTCTTATAACATTGTGGTTATTTAAGTTTTACTGAAAAGACTTGAATCCTGTCCTAGATCTGATAATCACTTTCCAGATGCTGCCAGCCCTTAGCAATACATTAGGAAATATAACCATCTCAGTACTAAGCCAAAAGCTATATAATTGTATCTGTGAGCCAGCCTCTCCCTCCAGTAATGTGGCTCTATACAACTCTAATAAACAACACTAATTTACTACAGTAGTTAGAATATATTTGGTTATCTCTGTATAGAATCCGTATGTGAAGCACAATATATTGACAGTGGTGTTTTTAATATTTACAGGTAGTTCAGTGCAAGACTGTGGTTAATGTTTATAAAGTCAATGTTTATTTATATTCAGCTAAATAAATCTCTATAGAGAACTTTTTGGCAAGGGAACAGAAACAACTATTGTATGTGTTATATGGATGTTTGGTAAAAGCACGTTATGTCTTAAGCACTTTATTACCATGCATGCAGTTTTGTACATTCAATAGCATTTCTTTGTACTTCTGTTTTGCACATTTGCACTTTCCTATTAAACATATATTAAAATAAACGAAAACTATATTTGTACTAAAATCATTGGTGTGCTTGGAAATTATTTGTATTCTATGACTGTTATGTACCTGGTGAGGGAACAGGTCTTTCCCTTATAGCACCCTGTTTGCTTTTTTCAGCTTTCCTCACTAAATTAACCCATACCAGTTGAGCAGTGACTTTAATATTTTGTATACATGTAGAAACTGCGTACATGGATATTGCTGGGACATGGTGCAGGCCTCTGGAACATGGACAGTAGCCAACCATTTTCTGCTTCCCCAAACTAAAAAGCACTTGGCTATGCAAAGGCTAATTTATTTAGCTTACGTCTTGTGGAACTTCCCGTTGTACCAAAGCATTTTCTATTCTGCAAATCGCCACAGATTGAAGTGTGTAGATCGATGTAAATTACATCACACTCTGCAACGAGAAACCAAACATATAAAACTCCGTAGTGTTATTATTGGATCAAATTTTATCTGAGGATGAAATATGGATCTTAAAATTCCAAACTGTTCTTAAATAGGGACATTCTCATTTTTATTTAGAACACAGTAAAAAAAAAAGTGTCAACATTTAGTATATATTTACAAAATACCTTACATGTATTTGGAGGAGAGAATAGTAAATCCAGCTTAAAGAAAATAGCTCTATTTGGATATTTCTGAGCTCAGTTATTCTACCCTTTATTAGTCCTTTTCTACCTCATCCACAACCTGCTCTGCTCTATATGCCTGTTTCTCAGGTAAGACATCATATTTTAATTTACTCAGTTCAGCTAGCAAAGAGGTTAGCCAATGAATCTGTCCTGTAGTACCCACGGGAGAACTGGCAGGTAGACTTTCATGGCTAGGAAAAAAAAAAAAGGCAATAGCATCTAATAACCAGTACAAGTATGTCAATAGGGCTTGCAAAAGGGCAATAAGATTGGCTCAACGTGATAATGAAAAACTTATAACTATAGAGAACAAGACCAACCCCAAAAATTATGTTTAAGTACAATAATGTCCAAAATGTTAAGAGAGAAAGTGTTTTGTCCATTGGAATCTGAGATTTATGTGTTAATCAAGGAGGATCAGGACAGCAGGCTGCAGATTTACTGAAATACCCCTGAGGAAGCGGACGGAATGCGTAATGTTGACAATGACTACATTTTGTATTGTTTTTATATTGTTAATGCTGTATGCTGGGATTCCCCAAGTGACCTTATCATCTGGAACACCGCTTAGGAGAAGTTTCCCTTGCTGTGAATCCTATAACAAGTTTACCTTTAACCATTTGGAAATTTGTAAAGGTCACTATTATTAAAGTACTACTGAGAATATTGGGAGCTGGAACACTAATGGGTCCCTGACACAGTGATTATATAAATATTTTTATAAACTGCTTTGATGCATTTTTTGCAAAAACAAAATATTTAAGGATATGATTGATAAGTACAGGTTGTTGATCCAAGGAGAAATCTGATTGCCATTATAAAGTCAAGAAGGATTTTTTTTCGCTTTTTGTGGCATAATTGGAAATGGCTACAATTGTTTCAAGGTTAGACAACTATAATTCTGTAAACAGTGAAAATCTTCATATCTGGTGCCTCTAAATCACCATTATTCAATCTGAGGGCTGGATTTACATGTCAAGGGCCAGTAGGCACAGAATTCTAAGGTGGAAATATAACTTATAGTATTTTCTTATATGGTTTGGGAAATGTTTTGATTACTCTGCCAAGCATTTGTTATTCTTTCAGGGTTAATTAGTAAAGTGCAAATTACATTTTTCCATTAAAAGGAACACTATACGGTCTGGAATACAAATGTGTATTCCTGACCCTATAGTCTTAAAAACACTATTTATGTGGCCGAACCCGTTATCACCCTTAAATAGGGTTAAATCTTACCTTTATTCCAGCACCGCACGGGTCGGCCAGTGCGTGCTCTGCCCGTGATCCACCTACTTGGCTGAGAAAATCAGAATTGACAGTCTCAGCCAATCCAATGCTATCCTATGGGATGATCTCAGCCAAGGTGGTGGGGCGAGGGGCAGAGCCAAATGCTGGTCTGGCCAATCAGCATCTCCTCATAGAGATGCATTTCAATCAATGCATCTCTATAGGGAAAGTTTGTCGCCTCCGTGCAGAGTCTGGAGATGTTGAACGTTAGTGACTGAAAAAGTGACGAAACAATTCTCTGTCAGCTATGCTTTCAGTTCAACTCTGGTATTAAAATTGAAATTCACGTTGAACTCCCAGTTTAGTAAAGAATCCTTCTAATTTTTCTCCTATTCTTTTGTCAAATATGGATCTCTGCCTGAAAATACAGGTTATATACATACATGCAAAACATTTTATGTAATACATGTTTAAACATAAACAGACTCATGTGTTTAGAAAGAACAATGGTTAATATAATATTATTTTTTATAAACGCTGTAAATGTGTTGCTAAATAGACATGAATTGAGTTAATCCAGTGTATCCAGATTTCTAAGTAATTATTCTAGTTGTTCTGCACTTTTCTAATTTCACGTTTTGTTAATGCAATTTTATAGTCCTGTTAAATAGTGTCCTTAGATTTCCATTTGAATGTGTTGTGGATTTTAGCAGTTATAAAAGAGAGATGTATCATTTTTTTTCTTAATTTGTTAGATCAAAATTTTATTGGCTTGCTTAAAAGCAGACTAGCCAAGCAATATGGCCAACAAAAGTAGCCACATTCACTGCAGCATATTTCCCATGTTTTTAAATGACAAAACGGGGAGCGTGTCTTGAATATCGAGCTGTATGGATGGCTAAGCTGAGAGCTCTGGTCATCACATCAAGGTAAAGCCTTTGCCAAAGAATTCAGCATGTATACCCTACACTGGGAGTTACTCCACAACTTTTAAGCATGAAAGCCTCACAAAAAAAAAAATAGTGTTACATAGTTAGATAGCTGAAAAGAGACTTGCGTCCACCAAGTTCAGCCTTCCTCACACCTGTTTTTTGCTGTTGATCCAAAAGGAAAAAAAACAAAACAAAAAAAAAACCCAGTTTGAAGCACAATTTTGCAACAAGCTAGGACAAAAAATTCCTTCTTGACCCCAGAATGGCAGTCAGATTTATCCTTGAATCAAGCAGTTATTACCCTACATTGAAAGATTATATCCTTGAATATTCTGTCTTTGCAAGTATGCATCTAGTAGCTGTTTGAACATCTGTATGGACTCTGATAAAACCACTTCTTCAGGCAGAGAATTCCACATCCTGATTGTTCTTACAGTAAAAAAACCTTTCCTTTGCCTTAGACGAAATCTTCTTTCTTCCAGTCTAAACGCATGGCCTCGTGTCCTATGTAAAGTCCGGTTTGTGAATAGATTTCCACACAATGGTTTGTATTGGCCCCGAATATATTTGTATAATGTTATCATATCCCCTCTCAGGTGACGTTTTTCTAAACTAAATAGGTTTAAATTTGTTAACCTTTCTTCATAGCTGATATGTTCCATTCCTTTTATTAATTTTGTAGCCCGCCTCTGCACTTTTTCTAGTGCCATGATATCCTTCTTTAGAACAGGTGCCCAAAATTGCACAGCATATTCAATATGTGGTCTTACCAGTGATTTATAGAGAGGCAAAATGATATTCTCGTCCCGAGAATGAATGCCCTTTTTCATGCATGACAATACCTTACTGGCCTTGGCCACTGCTGATTGACATTGCACATTGTTGCATAGTTTGTTGTCTATAACAATTCCCAAGTCCTTTTCGTGTGTTGTTATCCCTAATTCGCTTCCATTAAGGGTATACGTTGCTTGTGTATTCTTTACGCCGAAGTGCATAACTTTGCATTTTTCAACATTAAATTTCATCTGCCATTTGAGTGCCCAGTCCTCCAGTCTATCTAAATCCTTCTGCAGCAAAGTAATATCTTGCTCACATTGTATTATTTTACAAAGTTTTGTGTCATCTGCAAACACTGAAACATGACTTTCAATGCTGTCTTCAAGATCATTTATAAAAATGTTAAATAGAAGGGGTCCCAGAACAGACCCCTGAGGGACACCACTTGCCACCTCTGTCCAGCTTGAAAATTTACCATTAACGACAACTCTTTGTATTCTGTTTTTAAGCCAATGTTCTACCCAAGAACAAGCATTTTCATCGAGACCGATTTCCTTGAGTTTGAACACTAATCTTTTGTGTGGAACTGTATCAAATGCCTTGGCAAAATCCAAATAGATCACATCCACTGCAACACCCTGATCTATACTTCTACTTACTTCTTCGTAGAACGCAATCAAGTTAGTTTGACATGACCTGTGCTTCATAAAACCGTGCTGATTTTTGCTGATAACCATATTCTTCTCAAGGAATTCTTGAATATTATCCCTTAATAACCTTTCAAATATTTTACCAGCCACAGAAGTTAAGCTCACAGGTCTATAATTTCCAGGCAAGGATTTTGAACCCTTTTTGAATATAGGAACCACATCTGCCTTCCTCCAATCCTCCGGAACACTTCCTGAAAGAAAAGAATCTTGAAAGATTAAAAACAGAGGTTCACTTATTTCTACACTTAGTTCCTTAAGTACACGTGGATGGATACCGTCAGGCCCTGGAGCTTTGTTTATATTAACTTTCTTTAGTTGCTGCAGCACATTGTCTTGAGTTAACCAATTACAATTATTCTGCAAGTTTTTAGTAGCAATCATTTGCACATCTATTGCCATGGGTTCTTCTTTAATATATACGGAGGAGAAATAGTTATTTAGAATTCCTGCCTTTTCTTGGTCTTCATTAACTAACACCCCCGTTTCAGTTTTAAGTGTACCTATACTTTCATTTTAGTTTTTTTTGGAATTTATGTACTTAAAAAATGCTTTGGGGTTGGTTTTGCTCTCTTTAGCCATCATTTTTTCATTTTGAAGTTTAGCAAGTTTAATTGCCTTTTTGCACGCATTATTTGCTTTCTTATATCTTTTATAAGATGCATCTGATTTGTCTGATTTAAATGCTTTAAATGCCCTTTTCTTATTTTTAATCTCTTGTTTTACTTCTCTACTAAGCCACATTGGTTTTAATTTGTTTCTTTTATACTTATTTCCCAATGGTACATACTGAGAAATGTACCTTTCTAATATTTGTTGGAAGATGATCCATTTATCCTCAGTGTTCTTTTCACTAAAGAGTTTATGCCAGTCAATATATTGTAAAGCTTCCCTTATCTTATGGAAATTGGCCTTTTTAAAATTAGATGTTTTAGTATACCCCATGTGCTTTTGTTTTTTTGAGTTTATTTCAAAGGACACTATATTGTGATCACTATTTCCCAAGTGCTCACCTACTTGAATGTTGGTCAAAAGATCAACGTTGTTTGTTAAAACCAGGTCCAGACAAGCGTTCATTCTAGTTGGTGCTTGTACAAGTTGTGACATGAAGTTGTCATTTAACAAGTTTAAAAACCTAATTCCCTTTGCTGAGCTACTAGTCCCTATGTCCCAATTTATGTCTGGGTAATTAAAATCTCCAATAATGAAAGTGTTACCAAGATTTGCAGCTTTCTCAATTTGCTCAAACAGCTGTTGTTCCTAGTCAATATTAACATTAGGTGGTTTATAACATATCCCAACCAATAGTTGGTTTCCCTTCTTTTCCCCCAAGCAGATATTTACCCATAAAGCTTCCACATTTTCCTCATCGCATTCAATTTGCTTAAGATTTGGCTTTAAATCATGGTTGACATACAAACATACCCCACCACCCTTCTTGTTTTTCCTATCCTTCCTAAATAATGTGTACCCATTTAAGTTAACTGCCCAGTCATGTGTCTCATCCCACCATGTTTCAGTTATGCCTATTATATCATATTGTTTAGTGTATGCTAATGCCTCTAAGTTCCCCTATTTTGTTATTTAGGCTCCTTGCATTAGTAAGCATACATTTAATATCATGCGTCTCTTGTTTATTTTGTGAATTACCAACATTACATAGCTTCTCTGTTCTGAGCTTGCCACTCCCCCCGTCTCCACCCTCCTTATACTGTTCTAAAGCCCATCTCCTTTCTGTCCTATCTCCATTTTGTAGATTGCTATGACCCTCCCCCCCTACTACTAGTTTAAAATCTCCTCCAACCTTCTAGCCATCCTATCCCCCAGCACTGCAGACCCCCTTCCGTTTAGGTGCAATCCATCACTACTATATAGGTTGTACCCAATCGCAAAGTCGGCCCAGTGCTCTAAAAACCCAAAACCCTCCTTCCTGCACCAAGACTTCAGCCACGCATTAACCTCTCTAATCTCCCGCTGCCTTTCCACTGTAGCACGTGGCACAGGTAATATCTCAGAGAATACCACCTTGGAGGTCCTTTTCTTGAGTTTGCTACCTAATTCCCTGAAATCATTCTTTAGGACCTTCCATCTTCCTCTTACTTTGTCATTGGTACCAACATGGACCATGACCGCTGGGTCATCCCCAGCCCCTCCCAATAATCCATCCACTCTGTCAGCAACATGCCGGACCCGAGCACCCGGGAGACAGCAAACTGTCCGGTTGAGCCGATCAGAGTGGCAGATTGCCCTATCTGCTCTCCTAATGATAGAGTCCCCTACCACCACAACCTGTCTTGCCTTCCTTACATTTTGATCCCCACCCGTACTAGAGGGGCTGTCACCTCGGCTGTTAGAAGTAACAGCTTCCTCTAATACAGCTACTCCTGAGCTGATGCTCCCAACATCTTCCCTCAAACGGGCAAATCTGCTAGGTTGCACCAAATCAGGACTAGCTAGTCCTTTCCTCTTCCCTCTCCCCCTGCTTCCTCGCCCCACTGTCACCCAGCTACATGCCTGTTCCCCATCTGTCATATCTCCTCCCTCTCCACTACCTGTCCCCACTAAACTCTGCTCAGTCAGCAGCAGACTCCTCTCAAGATTGTCGATCTCCCTCAAAGTTGCGATTTGCTTCTCAAGATCTCCAATCTGAGCTTCCAGAGAAGCCACTCGCACACAACCATCACAGAGGTATGGACCATGGACGGGTACATCCAGGCATCCATACATGCAACAAGATGTGCATTGAGTTAAACTAACAATCTTGCTAACACTCATTTCCCCAGATACAGATAAAAAAAAAAAAAAAATAAGTAAAAAAATAAATCTATATATATATATAAATTAAAAAAAATTAAAAATTACCTTGATAGTTTAAACTCCTGGTTTTCTAACTCCTACTTGAAAGAGTCTACATAATAGAGTCTGCTTCCAAATAATGTGAGCAAGCTCAGTGAGTTAGGGGTGTGCCTTTATAGGGATACAAATCCCACACAGGTGCAATTAATAAACACTCCCCTCAATCAATCAAGCAGCAGCAGCACAAAAGAGGGGGAAAAACCAGAACACCAGGAAAAAAAAAAACTTTTTTTTTTTTTAAACTTTACTGAACTGAACCAATTAAACAAAAATAAAATACAAACCACTCTCCACAGTATACAAACCACTCCAAGCAACTCCTGGTTTTCTAACTCCTACTTGAAAGAGTCTACTTAATAGAGTCTGCTTCCAAATAATGTGAGTTATTGAATGGGGAGTCATTTATGGGCTGAGAGCTCTCAGGCAGTCAGTGGCTCCCCTACCTGACAGCACTGAATCTAAGATTTCAAAAGAAGGACGCCACATAGGGATATAATCTTTCAATGTAGGCTAATAACTGCTTGATCCAAGGATAAATCTGACTGCCATTCTGGGGTCAAGAAGCAATTTTTTTCCTAGCTTGTTGCAAAATTGTGCTTCAAACTGTTTTTTTTTTTTGCCTTCTTTTGGATCAACAGCAAAAAACAAATGTGAGGAAGGCTGAACTTGATGGACGCAAGTCTCTTTTCAGCTATGTAACTATGTAACTATGTAGGGGGGAGTTGAGATTGGCGCTGGAATCAACTTTGGTGTAAAACCGTTTGAGGCACCATAACACCTTCTCGCACCATTACAATTTCATATAGATGACGTTTTTATGGTGTCTAAACTGCCCCTTTAATTCTTTGACTAAAGGAGTCTGATATTTGTTAATATTATATTGATGTATTTTTGTATTGCACTTATGTACAATGTATTTTTGTTCTCCTTTGTATTGTGCTTGATGTATACTTTAAGAGCTGATGTCACTACTCTTGCAAATACATAATTTAAAAAAAGACAAATCAAGGAGATTGCTGTACAGAGTTTTTTTTTTATAACTTTGAGGTTCCACTGTTTGATTCATACGGTAGTGTACATTTATATTGCAGTACCATGTTCTTAGTAATTAGCTTACAATCAATTGATTCTCAGTCTTTTTGAATGCTGAGTAAGTAATGCTATTAAATATTGTTTTCCTGTACTTATTTTTAGAAGCAAAGATGTGGTCTTGGCAAATGTGTGTTTGAGCAAATATATCTAGTGAATACGTTTGTAAAAATGCCTTTCAAGGTAAGAAGTACATATGAATGTATTAGCTATGTAAAGCCTTATGAAGATTTTGGAATGGATTCAGAATTGCAGAGACCATTTTTATTATGGGATTTCCCTATATAAAACTCAAAAGAAAAACTAAAAACTGAAACCAATTGAAAACAATCAGATACATGGAACTTGTCCCAAGAGGACCAAAGTCTACTAATTTGTAAATCTTTTTGTCTTGCCATACCTAAAATCATTCCATCATTTTGATCTCCTCCAAACCAATTTCTGGGGACTTGGCAAAAGCTCACCTCTCCAATCAGAGGGAATAGGTGAATGTTTAGCTGTATCAAGTGTCTACGAAGCAATTCTTTAAATGCATTTACTGAAATAAGAGGTAAATGTAAGAAAATCTACTCCGGATTGCTCTTACTACCTCTACCTCTAGAAATATAGATGTTGGTCCTCTCTATGTATGTTCGCAAGTATAATGTCACGCCAATAGGGGATATAGCTAAAAAGAAAACATAAGTACATTGTACTCACAAGAATATAAGCCGACCCGAATATAAGCCGAGGCCCCTAATTTTACCCCCAAAAACTGAGAAAACTTGTTGACTCGAGTATAAGACTAGGGTGGGAAATGCAGCAGCTACTGGTAAATTTTAAATAAAATTAGATCCTAAAAAAATTATATTCATTGAATATTTATTTACTGTGTGTGTATGAATGCAGTGTGTTTGTGTATGAATGCAGTGTGTGTGTATGAGTGCAGTATGTATGTGTATGAGTGCAGTATGTATGTGTATGAGTGCAGTGTGTGTGTATGAGTGCAGTGTGTGTGTGTGTATGAATGCAGTGTGTGTGTATGGATACAGTGTGTGCAGGGCCGGCCTTAGGCATTTAGACGCCCTGTGCGAAAAATCTTCACAGCGCCCCCCCCCCCCCCCCCCGTCATCCATGTATGCTGTTATGTTTGTGTTGTCTGTGTATGTAATAGTACGTGTGATGACTGTGTGTGATATGTATGCTATGTGTGATATTTGTAATGGGTATATTAACAGTGTGTGATATGCGTGTATTGGTTGTATGTGACACACACACACACACACACAGAGTCAGACGGCCATACACACACAGGAAGACATCCACACACACACAAGCAGACAGTCATACACACACACAGGCAGACAGTCATACACACACACACACAGACACACAAAGGCAGACAGTCATACACACAGACACACACAGGCAGACAGTCAGTCATACACACAGACAGTGATACACACAGACACACACAGAGGCAGACCGTAATACACACAGACACACACACACAGTCATACACACAGAGGCAGACAGTCATACACACAGACACACACAGGCAGACAGTCATACACACAGACACACACAGGCAGACAGTCATACACACAGAGGCAGACAGTCATACACACAGAGGCAGACAGTCATACACACAGAGGCAGTCATACACACAGAGGCAGTCATACACAGTCACACACACAGAGGCAGACAGTAATACACACAGACAAACACACAGAGGCAGACAGTAATACACACAGACACACAGAGGCAGACAGTAATACACACAGACACACAGTGGCAGACAGTAATACACACACACACACACGCAGACAGTCATACACACACACACACGCAGACAGTCATACACACACACACACGCAGACAGTCATACACACACACACACGCAGACAGTCATACACACACACACAGAGGCAGACAGTAATACACACAGACAAACACACAGAGGCAGACAGTAATACACACAGACACACAGTGGCAGACAGTAATACACACAGACACACAGTGGCAGACAGTCATATACACACACACACACACACACACACGCAGACAGTCATACACACACACACAGACAAACACACAGGCAGATAGTCACACACACAGAGGCAGACAGTAATACACACAGACAAACACACAGAGGCAGACAGTAATACACACAGAGGCAGACAGTTATACACACACACACACGCAGACAGTCATACACACACACACACACACACAGACACATAGTCATACACACAGAGGCAGACAGTCATACACACAGACACACACACAGAGGCAGACAGTCATACACACAGACACACACACAGAGGCAGACAGTCATACACACAGACACACACACAGAGGCAGACAGTCATACACACAGACACACAGAGGCAGACAGTCATACACACACACACAGACAGTAACACACAGGCAGACAGTCATACACACAGGCAGAGACTCACACTCACCTGACAATCACACAGTTACCTGTGGAGTTAATTGTGGAGGCAGTGCAGCTCCTGGTGACTGTTTGGTGGGGAAGCAGGGACTCCTTCCTGCTTCCCCAGCATCAGTTTTCCGGCGCTTTTAGCTCCGCCCCCGCCGCACGGTAAGCTCCGCCCCCGCTGCAAATTTAAAAAAAAAAAAAAAAAAAATTTTTTTTTTTTTTTTAAATCGGCTGTGCGGCCGCACGGCGCCCCCTGCTCCATGGCGCCCTGTGCGGCCGCACAGCTCGCACACCCCTAAGGCCGGCCCTGAGTGTGTGTGTATGAGTGCAGTGTGTGTGTGTATGAATGCAGTGTGTGTGTGTGTGTATGAATGCAGTGTGTGTGCATGGATACAGTGTGTGTGTATGAGTGCAGTGTGTGTGTGTATGAATGCAGTGTGTGTGTGTGATGCAGAGCCTTGGTGGGGGGGTGGGCATTTTTTTATATTATTATTATTATTATTTTAAAATTATTATTATTTTTATATATTATTCATTTTATTTTAATTTTATTATTATTTAAATTTGTATTGATTGTTTTCGTCCCCCTTCCCTGCTTGTTAGCTGGCCAGGGAGGGGGGGGCTCTCATTCCCTGTTGGTCCAGTGGATGGGCTGTGCAGTGGGGGGGGGGGGGCTGGCAGAGAGTTGTAACTTACCTTCACAGCAGCTCCTGTCAGCTCCCTTCTCTCTCCTCCGGTCCGGTCAGCTCCCCTGTAAGTCTTGCGGTCTCTCGCGGCTCTCGCGGCTCTCGTGGCTCTCGCGAGATTTACAGTGGAGCTGACCGGGGAGCTGACCGGCACGGAGGAGAAGGGAGCTGACAGGAGCTGCAGGAAAGGTAAGTAACAGCTTGTTGCCAGCCCCCAACAGGACCGCCGGGTTTCTAATGAGCCCGGCGGTCCTGGTCTGTATTATGGCAATATAAGTTGCCATAATACAGACATTAACTCGAGTATAAGACGAGTGGGGTTTTATCAGCACAAAAAAAATTGCCAAAAAACTTTGTCTTATACTCGAGTATATACGGTATCTACTTTTGGGGGTACCTTCCCCGGTATATATAGAGCTAGTGTGAGTTGCATGCCCTTAACTGTTAGCTTTGCTTCATATAGGGACTCCAGCGAGATAAACATATATAGACAATATATACGGTAACAAAGGTTTAATTAATTAAAGGAAACATTTGCGTCAGTGCAAAAGGAGCTATCTAACATTCACAGATAAACTAATGATGCAGTTAACATGTTTGGGGTAAATAAAGTTAATAGCACTCCTGGATAGGAATGGGTAAAATGTTTTGCACAAAAATAAATAATTAGTGTTCCCTGCTGAAAAAAAAAAAA
The DNA here is from genome assembly GCF_036172605.1 of Pelobates fuscus. NCBI lineage: Eukaryota > Metazoa > Chordata > Amphibia > Anura > Pelobatidae > Pelobates > Pelobates fuscus. Next base: position 432,943,391 of record NC_086317.1, on the reverse strand, counting down.
GTATTTTGTGTTTAGTTAATATTTATTTTACTTTTTTTTTTTTTATGAGCACGTTTTGCCTTGTGCTGGATATACTGTGATGGGCAATATTTACAGTTCAACTGTTGTGTCTTAAAATGTATGATTTTATTTTTTACAAGTTCTCCATTATTTCCTTTTTTTTTTTTTTTTTTTATGAAAAAAATCTCCTGAATCATAAATTGATTTTTGTGTAAAAGAATAAATGCAATATGGGAAATAACATTTCGAAAAAGAAAGGAATATTGTTGTATTTCCATCAATACATAAAGAAATGCAAATATTGTTTTAAACAATTTAAACAATAAATCCCCATTTTTATGCAGGAAGGATTTTCAAGTTTGACAAGTTCGGTAAACTGAGAATCTCAAAATTCTGTTCCGTGACTCAGGTTTTTTTTATGATTAATGGCCAAAGAGGTTTTTATAAAACATGTTTCCATTTTTTTCCAATGACAAAAATAAAATCTTAGCAGGATATTTCTTGCAAAAGGATGCTAACAAAATGGTATTGTGGGCTCTGCAATGGCTGATAAGGCTCAACATAATACGGGTGGTTACGTTTAGAAATAAAAATAAGAAGTACATTGTTTAATAATTATTTATGGGGAAATCCTTATTGAAGATGAATCTTGTCAAAGATAGATTTTGTCCCTGTGCAGTATCCGCTGGCTAGGTTCAAAGTCATTCTTACAGCTGACAACGTCAGAGAAAGGTAGAGGTGGATTATTAATATTATTTATAAAGTGCCAACAAATTCCGCAAACCTGTACAATGGCTATAAGTAAAAGGGACATTCTAAGCACTAAAAATTAATTACACCAATTTGGTCAATATAAATGTATAGCAATAAAACTTAAGAGGTTTTGGTTTATAGCAGTATAACTGCTTAGTTCTCTGCTATTTAGAAGTTAAATCACTTTTGCTTCAGTTTATGCAGCCCTAGGCACATCTACCTGGCTGTAACTTACACAGTCTTTATGAAAAAAAAAATGGTTTAATTTTCAATCTGATCTTATAGTGCAGTATGTTTTTATTTTATCTCCTGATCTGTTAATTGAACTTACACACATACAAGAGGCAGTTGCACACTCTATTAGGCAATTAACAGAACAGAAGATAAGTTGGAGATAAGTTACATGTTTTATGTGTTTTATAAATTAAACAGGAACAGCCAACCACTGGAGGTGCTTCTACAGATCCTAGGCAGTTTTCAATCAGACAATCTCAGAGATAGAATAGGAATGGTGCAGCACAGCGTTTTGGCGTGCATGCACACTAGCCTCCAGAAGCTTTCCTATGGGAAATAATTGGATTGGCTGAGATCATCGATCTGAATGATCTCAGCCAAGGAATTGAGCCAACAACAAAGAGAGTATTCCTAATTTTATAATTTTATAGTGCTACTTTCAGCTAAAGTTGTTTTGGTGCTTAAAGCGTATCTTTTTTTTTTTCAATATATAGATTTTTATTGATTATATAAGGAGATAACGAAAAAGAACATACAATGTACATACATATTGCAGCATATAGAAAACGTACGTAATACATACAAGTTTGGTGGTAGTCGTCACGTTAAAGTCTTCTTAAAGGACCACTCTAGTGCCAGGAAAACATACTCGTTTTCCTGGCACTAGAGTACCCTGAGGGTGCCCCCACCCTCAGGGACCCCCTCCCGCCGGGCTCTGGAGAGAGGAAGGGGTTAAACTTACCTCTTTTTCCAGCGCCGGGCGGGGAGCTTTCCTCCTCCTCTCCATCTTGATCGCGACGTCATCGGCTGAATGCGCATGCGCGGCAGGAGCCGCGCTCGCATTCAGCCGGTCGCATAGGAAAGCATTTACAATGCTTTCCTATGGACGCTTGCGTGCTCTCACTGTGATTTTCACAGTGAGAAGCACGCAAGCGCCTCTAGCGGCTGTCAATGAGACAGCCACTAGAGGATTTGGAGGCTGGATTAACCCTCATTATAAACATAGCAGTTTCTCTGAAACTGCTATGTTTATAAAAAAAAGGGTTAATCCTAGAGGTACCTGGCACCCAGACCACTTCATTAAGCTGAAGTGGTCTGGGTGCCTAGAGTGGTCCTTTAAGTATTGCCGTGCAACTGTACATATACAATGGTTAAGTGTTGAAGAAGATTTTTGATTTACACATTCTTACAATATGTACTGGGGGAGTATGTATACTCTGTTGCATAGGTGTACAACAAACAGACAAGACATTAAACCTTGCAATTGCTTAAACTGTACAGGGCACCGGGTAGTGACACTGCATGATGTACCAACGTATTTAGTAGTGGGTAAAATGGAAAATTTTTAAGCGCTACGAGTCGGTTGCCACTGCAGCGACCAATTTTATTACAATGTTGTGCACGATAGTGCATCTATTATTCACCTTGGCGATGATACTCATCACCATATGTGGGGAACATTATGCTACTCGGAGTAAAGTGTAAACAGTAGATATAGTAGGGAACTCAGGATATGGTTACCCCAGAATTGTTATATGCCTGTTTTATACACCCTCGTCAACTATATTACACGTGGGTTTGCCCGATGTCAGGATAGTATGGAGAATGTAGAAGTGTTGAGGCATTGCCCATTAGGTGCCCACAATTAGAGTACTGAATTATGCCAGTCTACACCATCCTAGTGCCCTGTAGCGTGTGGTTATACATCACCCACAGAATTGCAATAAAAATGTAGCAAAATGCAGACAAGTATATATATGTACCAAAGTAAAATATATTACAATACAATACAAGAGGAGGAGGGAAGGAAGAGTGGGTGTGGGGTTGTGATGATCATCTGAGCATGTAGGAGAATCTACATTCTACATAGGAACTTATGTATATTCGGACTTACTGAACTTCAATCTTACCGGCCCGTGGTAGGGTACCAATTCTAGGGCTTGTGGAATGCATAGGGTAAATGTTGAATATTTCCTACCCCATTGCAGAGTAGGATTCCATGAGTGAAACCCAATTTTGCCATCGGGTCAGGAAAGCCAGTGTATTGCCTCCTTTCGCCCATTCAGATTCATGATGGTATGTCAGGTCTACCTTGCGCATAATCTCTAGTAATGAGGGGGTGGTGGTGCCATTCCAATGGGAAGCTATACTCGATTTTGCTGCTACCAGTATATTTAGTACTGCATCCCTGGATGGTATATCACGTAAATTTGGGATGAGGTGGAGAAGATAGAGTTCCGGGCGCATTGGTAAGGTAGTCTTACAAAGCGCTTGGATGCTTTTCTGGATGAGTTGCCAAAAATTTGTCAGGTTGGGACAGTACCAGAATATATGCTCCAAGGAGCCCAAACCCGCCTGACAGCGCCAACATGTAGGGGGGGATGTCAGGAATATTTTGTGAATTCTGCTTGGCACTAGATACCATCTCGCTATCATCTTAACCCCTTGAGGACACATGACATGTGTGACATGTCATCATTCCCTTTTATTCCAGAAGTTTGGTCCTTAAGGGGTTAAAGTAAGCTTCCCAGAGCGTGACACAGTTCGAAGATTTTTTAGTATACCTGAGAGATTGTTCCCAATCCTCGATAGACGGGGTTTTCCCTAAAGAAGTTTCCCATTTCAACATATACGGTAACTTGGAGGGTTCGTGATAGTCCATTAGTTTCATATAACATAAGGACAGAAATTTGCATGAGGGACGAGGTAATTTTGCAGAGTACCATTGCGTGCCTATATAACTAAAAGAGAGCGGGTCCATGTACCTAATTGCTTGAGAGAGTAGGATATGTTTGATACGTAAGTACAGGAACACATCCCTAGGTGGCAAATTGTATTTGTTCTGCAATATAGGGAATGGAAGTATGCCTTCCTTGTTAAATAGTTTGTGGACATGAGTCACTCCCAGGGACGCCCACTTGGACGTTTGGAGATTAGGAGATATGGTGGAAAGGGCTGATATGGGAGCGAGATATAACGCTTCCGGTTTAGACCACAAAGCTGTGCTCCAAGAGGCCCATGATTTTGTTAGGAAACGGGAAGTTGGAAGAGCGGAGGGCGAAGTTAATGTGAGGGACGCCCATAGGGTTCCTGATAGGGTTTGCGTGCCTTCACAGGCTGATTCTAGTTCAACCCAAACCGGTTTATGTGATCCCATCATGAGACTCAAGCCCTGCGACAGTAGGGTTGCTTTGTAATAGAAGAGAATATTGGGAACATTGAGACCACCTTTTTTGAATGGGTGCCATAAAGTGCGAAATTAAACTCTTGGAGGTTTTTTTCTCCAAATATGGGCGTTTGAAAACGTTTAATGAGGGAGTTCGGTAGTTCAATAGGTAGTGTTCTAAACAGATAGAGTATGTGCGGCAAAATCATCATCTTAATAGTGCTAATTCGACCAAATCAAGATATAAAGAGTTTGTCCCAAGACTCCATATGCCTAGATAATTTGGACAAGACTTCTATGTGATTGGCTTTTATGGTTTGGGGTCTCGAAAGTGTCAGTTTTATCCCCAGATAAGAAATTGCTTTCGTTTGCCATGCAAAGGGGTACGTCTTTTCTAAGTCCTTTATTAATTGCTTATTAAGCCGTATGGGGAGGATCTGGGTCTTACTGATATTGTTCCTATAATAGGAGACATCTCCATACGTAGTTAATGTGTTTATGAGGTGAGGGATGGATTTTGAAGGATTGGCTAAAAAGAGGATAACATCATCGGCAAAGAGTGCTATCTTTTTTTCTCCAGCCGGAGTATGTAGACCAGGTAGTTCTGTGTCAAGTTTTATTGTTCTAACTAGAGGTTCTAAACATAAAATAAAGATCAAGGGTGATAAAGGACACCCTTGCCTTGTGCCATTAGTTATGCGAAAGCTCCTAGAAGTGAAGCCCGAGTTGAACACTTTAGTGGAGGGGGCGGAATAAAGGGCTAAGATGCTGGTGATAAAGGTTTGGGTGAAACCAAAGGCCGATAGAGTGCTAGACATATATTCCCAATTCAGGTGATCGAAAGCCTTTTCTGCGTCTAATGCCAACATTACGCCCGATTTGTCGTTCAAATTGGCCCAATCAATTAGGTCCATGCAATATCTGGTGTTGTCCCCAACTTGTTTGCCGGGAACACAACCAGCCTGTTCTTCCGAGACCAGTTCGGCCAGCAAGGGTCGGAGTCTATTGGCAAGTAATTTGGCGTATAATTTGACATCGGCGTTAAGTAGTGAAATCGGCCTTAGGTTTCCACAAAGTGTTGGTGATTTATTTGGTTTTGGCAATGTGATAATGTAGGCTTCTAACATTTCTTGTGGGAATTTACCAGTCATTCTAATCTTGTTGAACAGTTTTGTAAGATGTGGGATTAATCGTGGGGCCAATTTTATATAGTAGTAGTTCGAGAGGCCATCAGGCCCAGGCGCTTTATGTTTGGGCAGGGAGTTGATCGTGGAAGCTACTTCTTGTTCTGTGAAAGGGGCATCTAAAAGGCTGTTATGATGAGCCGAAATTTGAGGGAGCGAAATTTGAGAGAGGTATCATTCTATGTCAGAAGGATTTGGATTGGTCGTATTCACGTTGTCGCGGAGGTTATAAAGTTCTTCATAAAAGTGGGCTAATTCGTCCACTATGTTAGTCGGATTGAATATTTTTACATTGTCCTTGGAGTATATATATGGAATTTTGGTTTGTAGATATTTCGTCTTAAGCTGAGCTGCCAATAACTTGCCAGCTTTGTTCCCTGAAACGTAGTAGGCCTGTCGGGTTTTGCGTGCTTGGAGGGTGTATTTTTGCGTTTGAAGAATGTGTATTTCGTTTTGTATTTTAGTGATCTGTCGGGAGAGTGATTTAGACGGGGAGCGTTTGTTGGAGTCTTCTAGTGTTTGGAGTGTATGATGGAGTGAGGATTCTTTAGATGTATAAGTTTTTTTTTCTACTGAACCTAATTTAATGAAATGGCCCCTAACCACTGCCTTATGTGCTAACCATTGAGTTTCTACAGTGGTGTCATCCGTCGTGTTGGTATTAAAATAATTGTCTAGCTCCGTAGATATGTGTTGAATGGCAGGAGGGTTCTCAAGAAGAGATTCATTCAAACTCCATTTGCCCCTTCCTGTTGTGGGATATGGTGCGGTGAGCGTGATTAAGATAGGGGCATGATCGGACCAAGTCCGAAGGCCGATAGATTGGTCTTTAAGGTGAGGAAGAGTTTTTTTTATCAACCAAGCAAAGGTCGATTCGCGTGTACGTCATGTGGACTTGTGAGAAGTAAGTATAGTCTTGAGCTTTGGGGAATAAGTTTCTCCAGGTGTCATAAAGGTCTTGTTCATGAAGAAGTTTGGAAAACAATTCACCATTGTGAATGGAAATTTTGCTGCGATGTTTATTACCAGTGCGCTTTATATCTAAAGATGGTGTAAGAGTGCAATTGCAATCCCCACATATAATTACATGACTTTGTTTAATGGAATTTATTTTTTTGATCGATTTGTTGAGAAATGAGAATTGAGCTTCATTAGGTGCATAGAGTGACACTATTGTCATTTGTATGCCATTTAGGTCGCCCACCAGTATGAGCAGCCTGCCAGCCGAGTCGACATATCGTGTATTGACTGTGAAGATCCAATCTTTGTGACAGAAGATTGCAACTCCTCTAGATTTGTTTGGGGAATATGAGTGGTATGCGACTGGATATTTTAAAGAACGAATCTGAGGAGGGTTGCGTGTCGCAAAATGAGTCTCCTGAACACATACAATAGCGGCCTCCGCTTTATGCATATCTTTTAATAGCTGCTTACGTTTGTAGGGGCTATTGAGGCCCTTGGCATTAAGAGAAAGGATTTGTAGTGTGTGAGGTGTCATGAAGTCAATTTAATAAGATAGCAGCGTAAGCATTGCGGTATTTGAGTATATCGCAATGGGTTCGGTGCCTCTGGTCACATATTGCCGTCGCCAGACCTGGGCTAAGGGTTCTGAAAGGGTGTTGTGGTGTGTTGTACTAGCACCTGTGAGGTGGGGAACATCGAGCCCTAGGAGGCACTTCGGTGGATTGAAAGTCATGAGGTCCATAAGTAGAGGTAGGGGGGGAATGGGAGCAGTAGGGGGAGGGATACAAGGAAATGTGGGATACAAACAATAACAGTAACAGTAACATAAGTATATACAAAAGGAACCTTGGCCAAGGTTCACACAAACTGCCATCCGAGGGGTAAGAAAATACATAACCCTAGATGACTTAGAGAGGGTCTATGGGGCTCCTCCCGACCATTGTCTCATATATGTCATAATACCGTAGTAAACATAAAAGGAACATCTTAATACACTTTATAGAATTATCCTGAGGATAGTAGGATAGTGTGACACTTACAAGCAATATTGGTTGCCAACTGGGCAGGTCATACATGCATTGTATCATATGGGATGAACTGTGTGAGTTCGCTAAAAAAGTACTTCAGCGAAAAAGCGCTGCTATAACGGGGGCTAACTCTATTGGGAGCGTGAGTCTCCGCGTCTTATGCATAGCCATTGTTAGTAAATACAGCGTATAGGCAGGATAATGAAGGGTAGGAATACAGATTTCGACTGCATGTGACAACGATAAGATCTAATATGTCTTATAGGAATAGTGAGTATCACTTTCCCTGTGGGGGAGAGCAAGAAAGGCTGTAATGAAACATAATGAGCCTCATGTGCCACACGGTCTAAGACGGTGGCAATTCGTAACGTTGGTGATCACTTGTGTGGGTACAATACGATACAGTCGGCTAAGTGGGTGAGCCTCTGGAGGCGAAACATAGCATCCTAACAGGCATTCAATGTGTCTAGAGGAGAAAGTCACCGGTGGAATTACATTAAGTATGCATGTGACACAGCGTTGTATACAAATGTACAGTATGAATGGAGTAGAGAGCGGTTATTAAAGGATTGGGGTATGAAATTTCTCAGCCGAGTGGTAACACTGATCCAAGCTTCTACCAATATACTGCTGAGTGCCCCCTACTCACTGAACACAGGGGGGCTCTGAGTATAATTTCAACATGGTATAGATGAAAGTAGGGCCATTTTGCCTGTGCCGCCTATATTATGAGCATATGTCTCTAATTGTGTGGGATTATCACTGTATATTACACAACCCCTATTATAAATTAAGCCTCCTAGACATAAAGTTACTGCACGTCGGTGACACCGTGGCTCAAACATAAAAGTAAATTAACCGAAAGATGGGACATGCATAAAGGGAAATTCTCTACATACTAACATATACATAGGATATGTGGTTACGATGAGTCATTTACAAACACGAAGCAATAATATTAGCGGTGTACATGACAAATTAAACTAGTAGCCCAAATCAAGGTAGACTAAATAGTATAGTCAGCCAATGCTAGGCAGCTTAGAGAGATAGGATATAGACCCTGCCACTGCCCGCCACCTATACAAAATACTTATCGAATTGTCCGATGGGTGGATAAGACATATCCCGAGGGAATCAAGGATTGCCAGTTGGTGAGTTCGCCATTTGCCATTCCACCTGTAGTCGTCTCGGGGAAGCATTATTTGATGCTGTGTGTTGGTTAGGTGCTCCCGTCCATAGGCCCCAATTGGAGATCAATTTCATTCCTTCAGTCGGATCCGCTACAATATGATTGCGGCCTTGGCGCCAAATGATGAGTTTAGTGGGGTAACCCCCTTTGTATGCTACGTTGTGGTTCCGCAAGGTTTTGGTAATCGATACAAATCCTCTTCTTTTCTCCATCGTAGTCGCTGACAAGTCTGCAAAAAGTGCGACCTTTTGATGGGGTTCCGGAATTGATTGAGCTTTCCTCGCTGCTGCCATCAGGGTCTCTTTGTGTGCAAAGTAGTGGAATTTAACTATAACGTCCTTAGGGACATCAGCCGTCAGGCGAGCAGGCCGCGGAAGCCTATGCATGCGGTCATAGGCCCAAGCGGAGTCAGGTAGGATAGGGCCGGTATTGCTTCTCGGGTGATATCGTCCGGTATCCCTCTGAATCGCACATTTTGTCTACGGGATCTATCCTCCATATCAGCAAACTTGTCTTTCAATATAGAGTTGTCCTCGGACAACTTCTGGACTTTGTTCACCATTTCGTTGTGCGCCACACAAAGCTCGTCGGTCTTATTTTCCAGATGGTTGGTCCTGTCGCCAATATCAGATATTTATTTTCTTAAGTCACCGTCTATCTTGTGAAAGTCGGCGGTTATCGTGGCCCTTAGCTCCTGTAGCATTCTATGAAGGCTGCGCTCAGTAACTGGCGTATCGGAGTATTTTGCCGAGCCGGATTCATGATCAGATAGTCCATCTTGGATTTCTTTCCGGCGCTCCGATTTTTTCGATTTCGGCATGTCGGACAGCTTCAGCTGCTTGGGCACAGGCATGATATGCTTCAGTGGCACTTCGGGAATGGTAAGTTAATCGATATATAGTCGATCAGTTGCTAAACGCTGTGTAAATAGTCGCTCGTGGTCGGGTTGGCGGCGGAGCTCCTATTCCATGCGACTGCTCTCACCGGAAGCCAGGCACGCCCCCCCCTAAAAGCGTATCTTTAACTTACATTCCCACACCTTTCTGTACCTTGCTAATAGTAATACCAAGGCAAATGAGTTCCTGTCGTATAATTACTAAAAACAATAATCATGTAATTAAAATGTAATCCGTTTTTAATACAGAATACGATACAAAAACTTTGTTACATAGTTATATAGCCCTATTATAGCTTATAGTTTCTATTTCTATTGAAGGAGGTCTATCGATATGCTTTGTCTTGCTATCTATTTAGCTACATGTGTATAATATAGGATAGGTCTTATTTACTGAATACTTTCTGAGCAACTAGATCAGTCTATAAATACCATCTCTTAGTGTAGCCCTATCTAGGCTCTTAATCCACTTCCATTGATGTCATCAAAAACTTGGCTTTACCTCTTAGTGTAGCGCTCTCTAAGGAGTGTGTGCATTCTATCCATATAGGAAAAAATATTGATGTTTTTCGTGGTTTGGATTTTCCCTAACCACTCTTCCCCTTCTCCTATTACCCGTATAGATAGATAGGTTTTTTTAATGGGTTTTCCTAACCCTCTTTTTTTTTTTTTTTTTTTTTTTGTCCCTTTATATATAATTAATAATGCTGTGTGTTTTTATATGTTTCTGGCATTACACTAAAAGGGACCTTTGTGTGTTTTTGGGCCCTATAGCTCATTAGACATTTACGTGTTTTTCAGTTTGATATTACTCCCTTTTTAGGCTTTCTTATCACAACAACAAGTCCACTCCAGGGACTAAGTTTTTTGAGAATTCCACATATTTGTTGTCCTTACTGTAAAAAAAAAACATTTCCTTTGCCTTAGACTAAATCTCCTTTCTTCCAGTCTAATTGCATGACCTTGTGTCCTATGTACAGTCCTGTTTATAAACAGATTTCCAGTAAATGGTCCGTAGTGGGCCTGGATATATTTGAAAAATGCTATCATATCCCCTCTGAGGTACCGTTTTTGTAAACTAAACAGATTTCAATTTGTTAACCTTTCTTTATAGCTGACAAGTTCCATTCTTTTTATTATTGTGCAGTGTATTTCTGCACTTTTTCTAGTGCCATAATGTACTTTTTTAGAACAGGTGCCCAAAATTGAAAAGTATAGTCAAGGTATGGTCTTACAATTGATTTATAAAGAGGCAAAACTATATTATTATCTCAAGAAAGAATGCCCTTTTTATACATGATAATCCCTTACTGGCCTTAGCTACTGCTAATTGACATTGCACATTGTTTCCTAGTTTGTTGTCTATAATATTTCCAAATCCTTCTCATCTGTTACCATCCCTAATTCTTCATGTAGTGTGTAAGTTGCTTGTGCATTCTGTATCCCGAAGTGCATAACTTTAAATCTTTCCACATAAAATTTCATCTACCATTTGAGTGTTTAGTCGTCCAATCTATCTAAATCCCTCTGCAGCAAAGTAATATCCTGCTCAATTTATATTACTTCAAAGCATTTTGTAAAAATGATTTTCAAAGATCAAATATGTTAGAAGAGGTCCCAGGACAGAACCCTGAGGGACACTTAACATTTTAGTCCAGCTTGAAACTGCACCATTAATGACAGTTCTCTGTATTCTCTCTTTAAGTGGGTTTTCTGCCGAAGAACAAGAATGTTCATCTAGACAAATTTCTTTTAGTTTGAACACTAAACTATTGTTTGAAATTATAGCAAATGTCTTGGCAAAATACAAGTCGATTGCACATAGCCACTTTATAAATAGCAAACTAAAAAAAAATGTGTTATAGCAAATGCTTTTATGCACTAGTCATCACCTTGACAATTCAATATAATTTCTAAAATTATTTCACAAAAAAAGAGGATATGGAACTATCAAAGTTTCAGCATCACCAGTGACAGACAACAAAATGTACTAAAAGTATGTCAGTAGGATACTTTGCAGATAACGATTCTTTGGTATTTGTTACTGTTGCAGAAAATTATGGTTTTATATTTAGCAATGGATTTTCAGTTTTTCAGTAAGATCATTTACGAAGTGAAGCTAATTTCCAAATCTCATTATGTTGCTGCATACTGCCAAAACATTCTAAAAAAGATTGTCTGCTTTTTGTAATAATTGTATATTATATATTAAGCACAAGAACTATTGATCTAGTAAGACACGTTATTGTCTTAATAGCCAACAGATATTTTTTTAACCTTTTTGGCAGAATTGGAATTAGTACATAAGGAAGAAGAAGAGTAGTTACTAGTTACTATAGCGTGACTATGACAACTTAAAGAGTTACTCCAACCACAACATGAACGCATGCACATGCACTCAGAGCTGGGGAAATTCTTCTCTGTGAGATGAATAATTCTTAGTAGGGCATTCTAAATTTAAAAAAAAGTTAAAGTAACCCTTTAAATTCAACAAACTCTAATTATTAAAAACAAGGTGCTGAAAATAGCGCTTGAACGGAGAAAAGTCCCTTTTCCAGGTTAAAGGGAACCTATAGTCCCAAAAATAGCAATCGTACATTGGTACTAAAGGTTCCCTTCTGTTCTGTCCATCCCTCTTTCTCATAGAGAAGTAATGTATTAGAGGTAAACAAAGCTGCTCTCCTACAATCAAATGCTGTTATCAGCAGCATTTGACTCCAACACTAAATTAATACTCGGTCTACAGGAATAAGCGCCTCTAGTGGCTGTTGGGAAGATACCCTTGAGAGGAGGATATTGCCCTAAATCCAACTAAATAAACTGTGCTGTTTTGCAAGGCTGCAGGGTTAAAGTAACCGGACCACTGCACCCACACCACTTCATTGAGCTGAAGTGGTCTGAGTATTATTTTATTTTATTATTCTGAATTGGAGCTAATATATCACAAAACTTGCTATAACTGCGAGAGTCTGTTTCAGTTACCAGTTTTCTCTTAAATTATATTTTAATGGTGCTTACATTTTTTTTTTAACTATCTAAGTGAGCATTACCTATTTAATTTTCTAATAAGCACTTATACAACTATTTTTGGTCACTTTTCCTTATATGCTTTAGCACTGGATACATCAGGATAAGGGTAATGTTAATGTGTTAGCAGAAAAAAAAACCACACTGACAGAGTAGCTTTCAAAAGCAATGCCTGACAGTAATATAACAAGCAATGACATGGATGAGAAACACGATATAGATAATGATGTATGTTAATAAGCACTATTGTGCTAAAACTGGAGATGTGTTGACTGCGATGTAGATTACAGACCATTATTTATTAATTTAGTTGCATTTTAATTTACAGGACAGTTTAAATAGATATGGTTTGGGGATTTGAAAATGGTGAGATATTCAGTGTTATTAATATTCTATGATAGAGGGAGTATGAGGAAAAGAAACATATTTATGGGGAAAACCAGCCTCAGAAGGGATTTGTGAAGACAAAGTGGAATTAAAGGGATACAAACATAAATGCATATGATAGGTTTGGCCTCTTTAATTTGCAGAATGCTTCACCTCAGCTTTGTTTTATATATTTTATATGTTTACTTATACATATATACATACATAATATTAGCATTCATTGTATTCTTTAAGCAGATTCAAACTTTGTTCAAGCTTGACTTTCAGTCAAGAAATAGGTTTTAAAAACAGCTTCTCTCATGCTGTCTTAACTCTCTGTATATTTAGGTTATTTTACGATTTAATTGAAATATTGGAAGGAAATGGGCAAGAACACTGTACCTAAAGGTCCTTCTTGTGCCAAATCCTCTAACGTAGAGCCTTTAAACTTCAGTTGCATAGTTACATAGGCTAAATAGAGATGTGTCCATCAAGTTCAGTCTTCCTTATATCTATTTTTTGCTGTTGATCTAAAAGAAGGCAAAAAAAAAAAAAAAACAGTTTGAAGCACTTCCAATTTTGCAATAAACTAGAAAGAAAAATCATTCTTGACCACAGAATGGCATTTAGATGTATCCTTGGATCAAAAAGCTATTAACTAAGCAACAGTTGATCATTTTTATCATTGAATATTATATTTTTGCAAGTATGAATTTAGTTGCTGTTTAAACATCTGTACAGACTCCAATAAAACCACTTCTTCAGGGAGAGAATTCTACATCACTGTTCTTATGGTAAAAAAAAAAAAAAAAAAAAAAAAAACCTTTCCTTTACCTTAGACGAAATCTTCTTTCTTCCAGTCTAAACACATGACCTCATGTCCTATGTAAAGTCCGGTTTGTGAATAGATTTCCACACAATGGTTTGTATTGGCCACGGATATATTTGTATAGTGTTGTATCATATTCCCTCTGAGGTGACATTTTTCTACACTAAAGAGGTTTTCAATTTGTTAAATTTTTTTTGAAAGCTCTTCTAAGAGAATGATTGTCTGCAATCCTGGCATTTATACTATGGAAGTTGTATGCCAACCAAAAGTGGAGGGTAAATTTCGCACTCTGTATTACAGCCAGCAATCATGCTATTCAAATATGATACATGTGCATAGAGTAACACCAACTGTTTCTAATATAAACTTTGAATGATTTGCTCCTGAAATAATTTTTAAGCTTTTCCTTGATAAAACAGTGATAAAGACTTTCATGGCAATGATTACATATCCATGAACAATCCATACACCGATTACACAGGAACATAAAGGGCTATTCTAAGCACACTTATATTTTTTCATTTAAAGAAAGTTATAGTGCAGGGGTCCTCAAACTCCGCCCCCCTGCCCCCCCCCCCCCCCGCCCCAGATGTTGCTGAACTACAACTCCCATGATTCTTTGAATTTCATAGATAGCCAGAGAATCATGGAAGTTGTATTTCAGCAACATCTGGGGGGCCGGAGTTTGAGGACCCCTGTTATAGTGCAAAGACTGAACTGCACCCACTCTTGTATTTGAGAGTGGCTTATATTTGTAAAAATGGCCGCAGGGAAAGCTGTTCATAGTTTAATTTATATGCTTTCCTAAAAATGGAGTGGAGATTGGGTGAAAGTCTAACAGAGAGGGTAAGGGCGTTTCATATGAACGGTGCAGCCCTAGAGAAGTCTTTGAGGCGAGGATCAGAGGTAGGAGTATATTAGTGTATTAGTGAAGATAAGTAGGTCGGAGCAGCATTGTGTAGATTTCACCTTTACATCCTCTCCATACACTGTGCACAACATAAATCACCTTTCCAGGAATAGGAGAAGTGCTGTTCGGCGGTCCTATGCCATAAGACCGGGCTTTTGCGACATGCCAGTGGACGCCACCTGCTGCGGATCTACACTGGAGCCCCACATCTGTTCATGATGGTGGCGATGTTGACGTGCGGGTGACATCACACAGAGGATGCGTGCACACATTTTGGGGTCATAGGCCAGACACGGCAAATCGGATTCATAAGAGGGATACTTAAACTCACTGATTTCTTCTGCTCATTGCCCTGTCGTGGTTTTCCTTTGCTGGTTATCCGAGAGTGTGTTCCTGATCGTGTTTCTTTGGTTATTGACTTTGACTTCGTTCTGACTTCTCTGATTTCTTTTAGCCCTGACTATTGGCTATTCCTTGCAATTGTTTTTCATTCTATGTTCCTGACCCCGGCTAGTATTCCAACTATTCTCTTATACGTTAAGTCCGGCCATTCTAAGATCCAGACTTTATCATTATTCCTAAGTGTGATACTAATACTGCGTGTTGGATCAATTGCAATCCTGACATTACGACTTGGCCATAGATCCTGCAGATTTGTGTCAACACATAGTAGCTTGTGAGAGAAAGCTAGAGGAGAATGATCCCTGTATGGATCAATTTGCCCAAGCTTTTAATACACTACTAATTCGTCCGGCTCATTTACAGCCTGAGATTCCGTTGGCAAGCACACCCCGACCTACTATGCCTACTCCCATTGAATATAGGGCACTTACTATCACCCTATCTTCACCCCAGCATTTTGAAGGTAATATTCATGAATGTCTGTTTTTTTTTTTTTTTTATCTTTTCCCACGATAGAGCCAAATTGGATACTTAATGAACCAACTGCAAGGTAAAGCCTTAGCATGGGCCAATCCATTATGGGAGTGTAATAAGTCTATTGCCCATAATTACTTGGAATATTTTATGGTATTTAAACTAATGTTTGAATCTTTGGGTAGGGAGACCAACGCTGCTACTGCCCTAATGCGTAACAAACAAGGGAACCGGTCTGTCTCAGATCACGCTATTGAATTCCACAATCTAGCTTCTGAGGTAGACTGGACTAATAGCGGATTAATCACTGCCTTTGCAGATGTATTATCAGAAGCTATCCTTGACGAGATTGATGCCAAAAAACTACCAATGAGATTAAATGACTACATCAAGTATGTGATGCATATCGACAACTGTATCAGAACCAGGGGGAATACTAGAAATAGAACCAGACGCTTGAATATGTCACTGGCGCCTCGCTTCTCCAGGCATGTTGTCCCTGGCCTTCCTGTACAGTTTGAGCCAGAACCTATGCAATTGGGGGTTACAAGACTGCCAGATTTTTGTTTTCCAATTCACATCAGGAAGATTAAAGTCACCCATGATGATAACTTCCCCCTTCATTGTCATTTTAGCTATTTCCTCAACTAGTAGATTATCTAAGTCTTCTATTTGTCCTGGGGGGATTACCAAATTCTAACGTAACCCAAACGGACTCTATGTTCGCCTCACTAACTTTTATTAGGCTAGATTTTATGCTATCCTTCACATACAGGGCCACCCCTCCCCCTTTCCTGCCTTCCTTGTCTTTTTTATATAAAGAGTACCCTGGTATTGCTATGTCCCAGTCACTTTTCTCATTGTACCATGTCTCAGTAACAGTGACTAAATCTACATTATCAGTTGCCATTATTGCCACAAGTTCATGGATCTTATTTCCTAAACTGCAAGCTTATTATTTTTTTAACACACTTGCTACAGGCACCTTCTGTCCTTGTTTTGGGGGACAATTGGATTGATTTTTTTTTCACCCTTTTGCCCCCACCTCCTAGTTTAAATACATCCTAGCAAAACCTCTGAACTGCTCACTGAGAACATTTGTTCCCGTTTGAGAAAGATGCAAACCATCTTTTTTGTACAGTTTATTTCCATTCCAAACAGAGGTACCATGAGAAATATAGCCAAATCCTGGCTCCCGACACCATTCACCAAGCCACAAGTTAAAGTCTCTAATACGCATCCGCCTGTCGTTCTGAGTGTTATGCACAGGCAGAACTTCAGAGAATGACAGTGTGGAAGCAACCTGCCATATATCATTGGCAAAAACACTAAAAACGTCCTTAACCTCTGAAACCTCATTGCAAGCCAAGTCATTTGTCCCTAAATGGACAAGTACATCCAATTCCCCTTCCTGCATTGCTTGCTTAACAATATTACAGATACGTCTCCTGTCTCTATGAGCAGTAGCTCCGGGAAGACACCTCACAAGACCACCATTGTCCATCTCCACACCTCTTATGATGGAATCCCCTAACAACAACTGCTTTCTATTAGGCCTCACCATAGTCTCCAAGCCTCTTTCCACAACACCACTAGCCTCAGTGCCTCTCTCCACAACACCACTAGCCTCCATGCCTTTCTCCACAACACCACTAGCCTCAATGCCTCTCTCCACAACATCACTAGCCTCAGTGCCTCTCTCCACAACACCACTAGTCTCAATGCCTCTCTCCACAACACCACTACCCTCAGTGCCTGTCTCCATTTCACCATTACACTCTGAAAGTGCAGAAAATGAATTAAGTAGAGCAACAGACTGTGCAATATGCCTTTTATCCACAACTCTAAGTATACCAGATCCTACAGTGATCCATCTGCCATTCCTAGTATGTCTCTGCGGCAGTGGCTTTGCAGCAGTTCCAGCCTGAGTTTGTTTACCAGATATTTTACAAATCTCAGTCTTCAAAAATACAATCTCCAAGATAGAGAACTGTCTACCGATTAGACAACAACCAAACCTCCAAAAAGTGGAGCGTGAAACAAATGCATAGCAACTATTACATTGAATTAAGTCTGCCATTCCAATGAGGTGAACAGTTTAAATCAAACAAATCTTACCTTTTTTTATTTATCCTCCTGAATACCTCAGATTACCTCCAGTTTATCTCCAGAATATCTCCAACCACACTTAGAAGCAACACTCTCCAGAATATCTCCAACCACACTTAGAAGCAACACTCTCCAGAATATCTCCAACCACACTTAGAAGCAACACTCTCCAGAATATCTCCAACCACACTTAGAAGCAACACTCTCCAGAATATCTCCAACCACACTTAGAAGCAACACTCTCCAGAATATCTCCAACCACACTTAGAAGCAACACTCTCCAGAATATCTCCAACCACACTTAGAAGCAACACTCTCCAGAATATCTCCAACCACACTTAGAAGCAACACTCTCCAGAATATCTCCAACCACACTTAGAAGCAACACTCTCCAGAATATCTCCAACCACACTTAGAAGCAACACTCTCCAGAATATCTCCAACCACACTTAGAAGCAACACTCTCCAGAATATCTCCAACCACACTTAGAAGCAACACTTAGATAAAGCAACCAAGCTATATTAGCCAAGCTAATGACAACAACCCTTATATAACTCCTAAAATCACCACCCACTAGGAATGTTTAACACCTGGGTAGGCCTCTGCTTATTTGCACACAATAGTTAATTAAACAGCAATCAATAGCAAGTAGCTAACTAATCAAATCAAATGCCTTGTAATTACCAACAGGAAATCAAACCTTGTGCAGTCAGTAACCTTTTCCTACAGATGAATCTTACCTGTAACAGTAGAAAATAAAAACTCTTAGCACAACTCTTAGACAGTTGAAGCTTCTGTAAAACTCTCCAGAATATCTCCAACAACACTTAGAAGCAACACTTAGATGAAGCAACTAAGCTATATTGACTGGGCTAAGGGGGGAATATTGGAATGGGGTAAAGACTGTAGTGAGAGATGCATGTCACCTATTACCAAGAGAGTGGGCATAGTTATTTTGCCTACTCCTACATGTCAGACTTTCGAAATTACTGTGCAGTAGTGGGAGGTTAGAGAAGCGTTCAGTAAATGTCACACCGATACCGATACGATCCTTACAGATCATATGATTGCTCCATAAATCTGCTACCTGGCACTATGCCACCTAAGGGGGCAGTTTATGCCCTATCCCCTCAGGAGAGTAGGATCATGGAGGAATATATTAAAGATTATTTACTTAAAGGCAACATATGTACCGTATATACTCGAGTATAAGCCGAGTTTTTCAGCACATTTTTTGTGCTGAAAAAAACCAACTCGGCTTATACTCGAGTCAGTGTCTGTATTATTGTTATTTTTTGTAATTATTATTATTTTTAATATTTTATTATTATTATGTATTCATTTTTTCCATCCCCCTCCCTGCTTGATACATGGCAGGGAGGGGGGTTCTCACTCCCTGGGGGTCCAGTGGCATTGGTAGTTCAGTGGGGGGAGGAGGGGAGCTGGCTGAGAGTTTACTTACCTCTCCTGCAGCTCCTATCAACTCCCTTCTCCTCCGCGCCGGTCCGTTCAGCACCTCGGTCAGCTCCCAATGTAAGTCTCGCGAGAGCCGCGGGGTCATAGTGCGGCTCTCGCGAGACTTACACTGTTAGCTGACAGAGGAGCTGCACGGACCCCCCACTGAACTACCAATGCCACTGGACCCCCAGGGAGTGAGAGCCCCCCTCCCAGCCATGTATCAAGCAGGGAGGGGATGGAAAAAATGAATACATAATAATAATAAAATATTAAAAATAATAATAATTACAAAAAATAACAATATAACAAAAATATTAAAATAATAATTAATAAAATAAATAATAATATAACAAAAAATGATTAAAATAATAATTAATAAAATAACAATAATCAAAATGCCCACCCCCCACCAACACATACACAAACACACACTGCATCACACACACTCACACTGCATTCATATACACACACTGCATTCATATACACACACTGCACTCATACACACACTGCACTCAAACACACACTGCATTCATACACACACACACTGCATTCATACACACACTGCACTCATACACACACTGCACTCATACACACACACTGCATTCACACACACACACTGCACTCATACATACACACACTGCACTCATACACACACTGCACTCATACACACACACTGCATTCATACACACACTGCACTCATTTACACACACTGCACTCATACACACACACTGCACTCATACACACACACTGCATTCACACAAACACTGCACTCATACACAAACACTGCATTCATACACACACTGCACTCATACACACACTGCATTCATATACACACACTGCACTCATACACATATTGCACTCACACACACACACTGCATTCATACACGCACTGCATTCATACACACACTACATTCATACACACACTGCACTCATACACACACACTGCATTCACACACACACTGCACTCATACATACACACACTGCGTTCATACACACACTGCACTCACACACACACTGCACTCATACACACACTGCACTCATACACACACACTGCATTCATACACACACTGCACTCATATTGACACACTGCACTCATACACACACTGCACTCATACACACACACTGAATTCACACAAACACTGCACTCATACACAAACACTGCACTCATACACACACTGCACTCATACACACACACTGCACTCATACACACACTGCACTCATACACACACACTGGACTCACACTGCACTCATACACACACACTGCATTTATACACACGCACTGCACTCATACACACACACTGCATTCATACACACACTGCATTCATACACACACACTGCATTTATTATATACACACACTGTAAATAAATATTCAATTTATATAATTTTTTTAGGATCTAATTTTATTTAGAAATTTGCCAGTATTTCCCACACTAGTCTTATACTCGAGTCAATACGTTTTCCCATTTTTTGGGGGTAAAATTAGGGGCCTCGGCTTATATTCAGGACGGCTTATACTCGAGTATATACGGTAAGTCTTCTTCGCCTGCTGGTGCGGGGTTCTTTTTTGTATCCAAGAAAGATGGAGAATTACGCCCATGCATTGATTACAGGGCATTGAACAAGATAACTATAAAAAACGCCTATCCCATTCCCCTTATCTCGGAATTGTTTGACAGACTCCAAGGCGCTAAGGTGTTTACCAACTCAACCTTAGGAGTACTTACAATTTGGTAAGGATTAAGGAGGTTCATGAATGTAAAACTGCATTTAACATTAGAAGTGGTCACTATGAGTACCTTGTCATGCCCCTCAGCTTATGCAATGCCCCGGCTGTATTTTACGATTTTATCAATGATGTTCTCAGAGACTATGTATATACCTTTTTATTAGTGTATTTAGATGATATCCTTATTTATTCCCCTGACCTCCAGACTCATCATAAACATGTCAAATAAGTGTTGCAAACTTTGCTTGAATAGGAACTTTATTGCAAACTTGAAAAGTGCATATTTGCCCAAACAGAAATCCAGTTTTTGGGATATAATATTTCAGTCTCTGGTTTCCAAATGGACCCTTGTAAACTAGAAGCCATTCTACACTGGCCATTACCTAAGGGGTTAAAAGCCATTCAAAGGTTTATTGGGTTTACTAACTACCATAGGAGATTCATCAAAGGATTCTCTTCTGTGATAGCCTCCATCACCAATATGACACACAAAGGGGCTAATTGTGCTAAAGAAGCTAGGAAGGCTTTTGAGCTTCTTAAGGAATTGTTCTCCTCTGCTGACATATTAGTACATCCTGACACTAGCAAATCCTTCATACTGGAGGTTAATGCCTCCAAAATAGGGGTAGGGGCTGTTCTTTCTCAAAGGGAGAGTCGGGAAACCCCATTTGCATCCCTGCGGGTATTTCTCTAGAAAGTTGTCTCCAGCAGAGCATAACTATGATATCGGTAACAGAGAACTGTTGGCCATTATACTAGCGCTAAAAGAATGGCAACATCTTTTGGAGGGTTCCAAGACCCCCTTTTGATCATTACTAATCACAAAAGCTTGGCATATATTGGTGATGCTAAACGACTGTCTTCTAGACAAGCTAGATGTTTTTTGTTCTTATCTCGCTTTAACTTTATCATCACTTACAGACCAGGTCCCAAGAATGTTAAAGCTGACGCCTTATCTAGGCAATTTGACATTGAATCAGAACAAGAACAGGAGACATCCCCTATTGTTCCATCTGAGTGTATAATTGCATCCACTGTCCTTTACTTGTCATCCCCTCTTCTTTGTACTGTCATGGCAGCTCAGTCCCAGGCACCTTGTGATAAACCTCAAGATAGATTGTTTATTCCTTTGTTAGAAAGAAAGAAGGTGCTAAATGTATTCCATGACAATGTGACTGCTGGACATTTGGGTATTAATAAAACTATATCCGCTGTCTCGAGATCGTTCTGGTGGCCTTCGCTCAGGAAAGACATCAAAGACCATGTGGTTGCTTGTACAGTTTGCGCAGTTTCCAAGGTTTCCCATAAATTTCCACTTGGGTTATTACAATCACTTCTTGTACCCAATGTCCCATGGTCTCATTTGTCTATGGACTTCATTGTGGAACTCTCGAGTTCTAATGGTTATACCACCATGGTGGTTGACCGCTTTTCAAAAATGCCACACTTTGTTCCACTCAAACAATTGCCTTCCTCCTAAGATCTAGTTCATATATTTAAATTTGAGATTGTCAGGTTACAGGGTATTCTTCAAAATATTGTGTCTGACAGAGGGTCCCAATTTGTGTCACGGTTTTGGAGAGCATTCAGTAAACAGTTGAATTATCCTTTTCTTCTTCATACCATCCTCAAACTAAGGTGCGGCTAAGAGGGCTAACCAGTCATTGGGACTGTATTTATGCTGTTTTATCAATAGCACGTAGGAGAATTGGTCTGAATTGCTACCTTGGGCCGAATTTGGCAAGAATAATGCTACCCATGACTCATCTGGGCATGGTCCATTTTTTGTCACCAATGGTCGCCATCCCACTGTTTTCCCTGCTGTATTCTCTTATGCTGCTATCCCTGCTCTGGATGACCACCTTACTTCTATACGTGAAACTTGTACTAAAGTCCACTCAGCTCTTGAGAATGAGGCTACTCGTTTCAAATTTCATGCCTATAAACGGCAGGGTGCCAACCCTGTTTACCCGGTGGGTGATCGGGTTTGGCTCTCCTCTCGTAATATCAGACTCAAGGTTCCTAGCATGAAGTTTGCTCCCATATTTATTGGTCCCTTTGGTATTGTTCGGACGATCAATCCTGTTTCATACTCTCTTGCTCTTCATGCCTCCTTACGTATACCTAATTAATTTCATGTGTCTTTGCTTAAGCCTCTTGTTTGTAATAGGTATACCGTCCCTTTTGTCCCTCCTGCTCCCCTGGTTGTTTCTGGAAGGGAGGAGTACGAAGTCTCTTCCATAGTTGATTGTGCCTGCTGATCATCCCTGGGTTTCTGCCTCTGATATGCATGCTGGTCGCAAAATTTGTGCTTTCAACGCCAAGTTTCCTCTCAAACCTGGTCCTGCCCACCCGGTGGGTGGTCTTCAGGTGGGGGGTATTATTATGTTTACATCCTCTCCATATACTATGCACAACATAAATCACCTTTCCATGAATAGGAGAAGTGCTGCTCGGTGGTCGCATGCCATAAGACCGGGCTTTTGCGACATGCCAGTGGATGCCGGTCGCTGTGGATCCACACTGTTATGTATCCATTTTAAATGAAGTGGAAGCTTGGGGATTAGTGATGTCCCCAACAGTTTGCCGGGAACCGTTCGCCGGCGAACATAGCGTGTTCGCGGTCGCAAACACGTGCGATATTCGGTCCGCCCCCTATTCGTCATGGAGGTGGAAGGGTCTGGGATGGAGGGTCACTGCTGATTGGCTTGAATGTGTCTGCTGACTGTGAGGTACAGGGTCAAAGTTTACACAATGATGACGAATAGGGGGCGGACCGAACATCACGCGTGTTCTCGATCGCGAACACGCTATGTTCGCCGGCGAACGGTTCACGGCAAACTGTTCGGGACATCAGTATTGGGGATCACTCTTCCTGGGGGTAACCCAAATGACTGGAGAGAATTTGAATCAATAGGCAAGAGATGAGTATCCCAATAAAGATAAAACTTAGCTTTTATTAGCCATATAAATAAAATAAATAGAGAGAAAGAATTACATTTAAGTGGTATTTAGTGCTCAAGGTGAAGTTAAAAAATGAAATTTATATGCAGGTCTATTTATAAATGTATCAGTCTACTATTAATGATTGCTAGGTGATAGTATTACAATTATACTCATATGCAATCTGTTTCATAGGTAATAGTTTCAAAATTGTACTCATATACAGTTGAATTTATATTGCTGATACATGTAAATCTGTGCTCGTTTGCTCAGGTCTGTTTGTTATTTGTTCCTTTTTGAGCAAATAGACATACATTCGTTGCCATATAAAGAGCATTTAGTGTGAGATACTATTAATAATGTTTCCTAGGTGACAATATCAGAATTATACTCATGCAATTTGTTTCCTAGGTAATAGTATCCAAATTATACAGAATAATGTCTAGGTTGTTGGTTATAATGCAAAGTGATGCCTAAATTATTTAAAGTAATGCGTTTGTAAGGAAAGGTCTCCCTGTCTGTAATGGTATAGAATTGTGCCTAGGTTGTTTGCTGATACATGTAAATCTGTGCTCGTTTGCTCAGGTCTATTTGTTATTTGTTCATTTTTTATCAAAGAGACATATACATTCGTTGCCATATAAGGCGCATTTAGTGTGAATCAAGGATCTACAGGGAAGAGATAAAGTAATTATTTTGAGACTGCTTGATCGATATCCTTGTAGTTGTATTGCTATATCGCTCTGAAGATCGATAGAATATCCACATATAATAAACACTGTTGCTTTCCCTTCAAGAGTGCTTACACTAGATTCCAATTAGTAACTTGGTTTGGCTTAGATTCTCTAAAAATCCCCTGTAGTGCCAATGAGTACAATAGGTAAAAAGCTGGCTACTGGATACCGTTAAGGCTGCTTTATGTTCTAAAAGGCTTCTGATATATCATAGTAAATTCCTAAATTACTATCTCCTAAATGGCTGTTGGTCTTCAGTGAAAATAAGGTACGGTGGCTCGGGATGCAAGAAACAGGCTGATCCTAATCTGACAAAAATAGTCATTCATGCACTATCTCCCTTAATCCCCAAACAATCCCTTTAGATCCTGTATATTACACTTGTAAATTACAAGCGCACAGATAGATACTCTTTAAATAAATGTATCGCACAGATAGATACTAGTTAGATGGATGTATAAAATGTATCCAAAACTTGGGATCCTGGTTGTGTGAACAAAACCGTTCCTATCTAATAATAAATTCATAGATTTAGCTGTCTTCCAGGATCACCGAGATCCCTGAGGCGCGCCTTTCGCCCACAGCTCCCCTCTGATGAAGCGATAGATTGGACATGAGGGGTGAAGGAGAGGTCAGAGTCAAAGAGAACACCTAGACAGTGAGCCTGGAAGGTAGAGTGGATGGTAGCGCCATTGACTTGGAGGGAAACAGACAAGGTGTGGTGGAATCTCAGTAAAAATAAATTTACTAGGACAAGATTGCCACGTGGTATGTGCACTTGTTGATGTATCAGTTAGTCAGTTACACGTAGCTAAGATACAATCAGTAGTGTACGGAGCATATGTAGGAATACAGGATATACAAGTATTTCCCCTCCTCCATTGTGCTGGGCAAGCCATGTGGTCAAACAGGAATTTAGTCTCTATTCGGTTGATTAGATAAGAGTATGTGTAGGTTGAACTGATTATGGGAGGAGCTATATGCCTATATAAGGGACCTACACTGTATGATCAGGACTCAGACTTTGCTGTTTTTTGGTGACATTAGTCCCTCTGAGTCCTGGTCGGTGAATCGAATAAAGAATCTCTTCCTTCCTGAAGAAACCTGTGTCCATCTCTCTGTGCTTGGCTTCCGTCTGTTGCGGAGCTGCAATATTATAATCCCAGGATCTCCGCTGGTAGAACACAATAATCCAAGTACGAAACACAGTCTGAGAGTCAACTGACACTTTATTCAAAAAGACTGATATTTAAAGCAGGTCACTCAACTGTCACTTTATTAAAATAAAATGATATTTATAGCAGGTCACTTAACAGGGGTTTCCAAAGATGGGCAGTAGGGGTTTTGGTTGAGGGAACTGGAGGGAGACTACCGTTTCCAGGTCCTCCTCCCATCAGCCCCTGCTGTAACATACAGTAATGAAAACCACGAGGACATAAACCGTTACCTTTCTACTTCAAAATATACAACTTAGTCAGTTTTAATAGCAATGCTAACGAATGGGGAGGATTCGAACAGATATGCACAGTACAGCATAAATTAAACATAGCCGGAGACGCCACACTATACCGGCGCGCAGTACACAACAGAAAATAGGCACAACCATTCTATCTTAGGCAGTCCTAAGTGGCTAGGTTTGCCACACCGTCAGTATCTCCGGTATCATTTGGTGCGATTGGCCGGGAAGCTCATCGTTCAACGGTAGCTGAGAAGCAGAGGCGTGAGACGGTCTATCTTTGCCCACGCTCTCTACGGCTGCACCCCTGAACTTCTGCGTGGACCTCCCTTCGTCTCGGCGCCACTGGTCTGTTGTCCAGGAGATCATCGGCCTCTACGTAGTAAGTGCTGGGGTGCCCTCGTCGATGAGTGTGAACCCAGGTTCAGGAACGAGGAGGTAAGACGACTACTGTTTTAGACGGTGGACCCACTAGGGGTATTGGATACCGATTGTGCGGTAGGCCCATAAGGGGTTATTTGTGTATGGAATCTGCCCCCTCCAGTGGAGGGAAGGAGCGAAGGCGCACCGCTCAATTAAACGCCCTGTAGTCAGCCCGTTTAATTTTGGTTTGGAGTCAGGCTGGGTTCTGTGTAAATAGCCCAAGCCGGACACCGGTGTCTTGTCTAGACTAGCGTTCTAGGGTGTATATTACGTTCGCTAGGTCGGAGGGACCGGGAGACTAAGCGGCGTCTGTGTAAATTCGGTCCGCTAGATCTCAACCTATCTTGGCTAAGTGGGAAGGCGTGTAAATTTGGAACCCACTAGATTTTTGATAGAGTATATAGACTAAGAGGGTTCTGTGTAAATTCCGCCCTCTAGTTCGCTATATGCGGTGCTTGGGCAGTGTGGCTAACCAAAACGGATGTAGATAGTTTTAGGTAGTCCATCAAGGTACTGGCCAATAGATTAGTTGGGAATTGTAAATGTGTTAAAGATTGTTGTAGTAGCGTGTATATCTTGCTAGATAGCGTGAGCTCTGCCGTCTAGCGAGAGTGTGAATAGTGTGTAACTGTATTATAGCGCACGGTACCATAACCATGTATAATTACTGATACTGTAAATAACTACTAATAACTGTCGTCTATGTTGTATGTTTAACACCATAACCACTACTAATTGAACTGTGACTTTAAATTGTACTCTAACCAATGCTAACCGTACTATAACTACTGTTTGTAAAGACGATGTTACTGGGGTATGTTATAGACGGGTAATTCAGATATAGGGAATTATAGCGTGGGTGACTGTATAGTTTCGCCAAAGGGCACAGTATTAGTTATTTAGTGACTGGTGTAACAGCTGTGTGTGTACGGGAATTCCCTGTATGTTTTGTTGTGTGCGTTTCGCTTAGTAACTGTACCACGTGGTGCTGTTGCCGAGGGAACGGGTGTGACTGTTGGAAGTGTGTTTGTTTAGTTTCTGTTGGAGACAACACTTCATTGTTGGTATGGGTGCGTCAGATTCAACGGTGATGGATCCCTTAGGATGTATGTTGAAAAACTTTAAAAAGGGATACACTGTATATGATTTTGGGGTAAAGATGTCTCCAACATGCCTGACTACTTTATGTAGTAGGGAATGGCCTACTTTGGTTGCTGCATGGCCACCACGTGGCAGTTTGGATCCTAATCTGGCACAGCGTGTACACGTGGCTGTATCAGGTAGGCCTGAACTTTACGGCCAGTTTCCGTATATTGACTGTTGGAAGCAGGCCGTAAATGACTCGCCAAAATGGATCCGGGTATACCACGAGGAACAATGTCGCCTCATGGTGGCCAGAACTCGCCTGTCCACTAAGGCCGTAATCACGCCCATTTTGGACACGCCTCCTGAGTCCGAGATCCCCATGCCGCCCCCTTACTCCTCCTCCACCGGAAGAGGAGGTGCTGTTGGTAATGCTACTCCCCTTGCCCCCTTGTCCCCACCTACCCCCTCCTCTAGCTCAGAGCCCAGCCCTCTTGTTTTAAACCCTCCCCTTTCAGTACCTACCTCTGTTAACTCCACCTACCCAGATTTGGCGCCATTTCTAGTTCCTGGTCAGGCTCCTCGTAGCCCGACCCGCAATATTTTACTTGCTGACCTCCCCCTCAGTAAAGCGTCCCCATCCCCTTGTCTTACTACCCCTCGACCGGAACCCCTAACTGACATTCCTAAACGAAGCCCCATACTAACCCGACAACTGACCGGTACCCTCCAACCCCGACATTATCAAATGCCTCTTCGACTGACACCTGGCCCGACACACATTAACGTTGACGGCCAGATACAATATGCTGATCCAGTATTCGTCTATGTTCCCTTCACAACTACTGATCTATTTAATTGGAAGACCCATAACTCCTCATACACCGAAAAGCCTCAAGCCATGACGGATTTGTTTATTTCCATAGTCCAGACACATAATCCCACTTGGGCTGATTGCCAGCAACTGCTTATGACATTGTTTAATAACGAGGAAAGGACAAGGATAAACCAAGCGGCAATTAAAGTGCTGGAAGAAGTGGCCCGTACACAAAATCAGGCCAACCCGGCAGCATGGGCAGCAGCACATTATCCAAACACTGATCCGGAGTGGAATATCAATGGCACAGATATGGCCCATTTAAAAGCATACAGGGACGCTATTATTGCTGGCATGAAAGCCGGAGGGAAGATGGCGATTAATATGTCTAAGACGGCTGAGGTATTACAGAAATGTGATGAATCGTCCAGTGTCTTTTATGACCGATTATTGGAGGCATACCGTTTGTATACCCCCTTTAATCCAGAGGCTCCTGAGAATTCCCGAATGGTTAACTCTGCCTTTGTCAGCCAGGCCTACGGAGATATAAATCGCAAGCTACAGAATTTAGAAAGGTTTGTAGGGATGTCTATAACCCAACTAATGGAAATAGCAAATAAGGTATATATGAATAGGGAGACAGAGACGAAGAAGGAGCAAGAGTGAAAGATGCGTAGGAAAGCAGATATGCTAGCGGTAGCAATCGCAGGCGTAGATAGAAGGGAAAAGGAAGTGTATAGGGGAACGGATAAAGGCGAGAGTAAGTGGAATGGGGAACCTTTGAGTAGGAACCAATGCGCGTACTGTAGGGAAGAAGGGCATTGGAGAAGTGAGTGTCCACGAAGGGAACAGAATGAGAGAGACAGACCTAGGGCAGGATATAGCAGTAATTATAGAGGTAGAGCGAGAGGTAGAGGAGGTCCTGGAGGAAATAGTGGTAATAATAGAGGAAGTGTTAGTGGAGATAGATACTACCCAGCAGCGCAGAGACCCCGCGAGAGAGAGGATAGGGACTTTGTGGGTTTGGCTGACACAGTCATGGAGGACTATTGATACCGACCGGGCTCCATCCCCCTTGGCCGAGCGGAGCCTATGGTCGATGTAGCAATAGGGGGAAAAAGGAGTGCTTTCATGATTGACACTGATGCTGAACATTCGGTGATGACTGACCTAGTCGCTCCTCCTTCAGGAAGAACTATCACCGTAATAGGAGCAACTGGAAGGAGTGCCGCTAAACCGGTTCTTAAAAGTCGACTCTGTACATTGGGAGGCCACATAGTGAAACACCAGTTCCTTTATATGCCTGAATGTCCAGTCCAACTGCTAGGACGTGATTTGTTGTCGAAATTACAAGCACAGATAACATTTCTACCTAACGGAACAACATCTTTGAAGTTCAATGGACCCTCAGGTATAATGACAATATCTGTACCAAAGGAAGAAGGAAGAAGAGTGGCGGCTTTATACAGTGTTGACTAGCCAAAACCCTAAGAGTGATGAATCCTTGTTCAATATACCAGGAGTGTGGGCAGAGAATAACCCACCAGGACTTGCTCGTAATATCCCACCAATTCATATCGAACTAAAGCTTGGGGTTTATCCAGAAAGCCTGAGACAATATCATATTCCACAAAAGGCCAAGAAGAACATACAATCTTATTTGGATAAGTTCATAAGGTAGGGTATCCTAAAATCCTGGAACACCCTATTGTTGCCTGTTCAAAAGCCCGGTACAGATGAGTATCACCCTGTGCAGGACTTGAGAGCAGTCAATGATGCGGTAGTGAGTATACATCCAGTTGTACCCAATCCATATAACCTGCTTGCTTTAATTCCGGGCGGGGCTACCTACTTCACAGTTTTGGATCTCAAAGATGCCTTATTTTGCCTACGAATTGCTGCGGAAAGTCAGTGTATCTTTGCATTCCAATGGGAAAATGCTGTAACGGGCTCGAAACGCCAGATGACTTGGACAAGATTACCCCAAGGGTTTAAGAATTCACCTACCCTATTTGGATCAGCTTTAAGTCAAGACTTACTGGATTTCAAGTCCATCCCAGGAGAATGTGTACTATTACAATACGTAATTGTTAATAGCGGCAGTTACAAGAGAGATATGTCAGCAAGCAACACATGATCTACTGCACATTCTTTGGAAGGCAGGATACAAGGTGTCCAGGAAGAAAGCCCAGTTGTGTCAGCCAACTGTCAAGTATCTGGGATTCCATATCTCTGAAGGTCAAAGGATAATGGGGCCAGAGAGAAAAGAAGCTGTATGCCAAATACCAATACCCAAGAATAGAAGACAAGTGCGAGAGTTCTTGGGGGCAGCAGGCTTCTGTAGGATATGGATTCCCAGTTATGCGATATTGGTGAAACCTCTTTACGCAGCTATAAAAGGTACAGAACACGATCCCTTCCTGTGGACCCCTGAACAGCAAAAGGCATTTGAAGATGGGAAGAAGGAGTTGATGAGTGCCCCAGCTTTAGGTCTACCTGATCATACACGTCCATTCTACTTATATGTACACGAGCAAAGAAGAATGGCTGTGGGAGTATTGACACAGTACTTGGGATCATGGCAACGACCGGTTGCATATATGTCCAAACAACTGGATGCAGTGGCCAGTGGTCTTCCACCTTGTCTAAGAGCTGCCGCCGCCCTGCTGGTAGCCCAAGCTGATAAGCTCACTCTGGGTCAGGAACTCTACGTGCGAGTCCCGCACGCAGTACAGACGTTGCTAGACTATAAAGGCAATCATTGGTTTAGCAATAGCCGCATGACTAAGTATCAAGCTATGTTATGTGAAAACCTGAGAGTGCATCTAGAGACTGTTAACACCTTGAATCCAGCTACCCTTTTGCCACAACCTACTGAGAGTCAACATGATTGCCTGGAGGTGATGGATGAAGTGTTTTCAAGTAGACCGGACCTTCGTGATTTTCCAATCCAGAACCCTGATGTCCAGTACTATACGGACGGCAGTAGTTATGTGAAAGAAGGGATTCGCTATGCAGGATATGCAGTGACAACCATAGACAAGGTGATAGAAGCTCGGCCATTGTCAAAAGGAACATTGGCACAGAAGGCAGAACTAATCGCACTCACACGAGCGTTACAATTGGCTGAAGGTTTGAGGGTGAACATCTACACGGACTTCAAGTATGCATTTTTAACCACTCATGCCCATGGAGCTTTGTATAAAGAAAGAGGACTACTGAACTCAGAGGGTAAAGAAATCAAGTACGCAGCTGAGATATTACAACTACTGGAAGCCGTGTGGGAACCGAAAGAAGTTGGTATCATACATTGTCGAGCGCATCTGAAAGGTGATGGTGATGTAACAAAAGGAAATCGGATGGCAGATAATGCAGCTAAGCGTGCCGCTGAATCAGGAAAACAGGAGTATGTGGAACATATAGCTGCTCTTATACCGACCCCACTGTCTCAATGGACTCCAGTTTATACAGCTCAAGAAGAAGAGTGGTTAAAGACTGAAGCTGGGAAGTACCTGGAGAATAATTGGTATCAGTTAGAAGATGGAAGAATAGTCATTCCAGCATCACTAGCTGTAGAAATTGTCCAGAATTATCATAACGGGACACATTCTGGAAGAGATAGTATGGAAGAATCTCTCAGGAAACATTTCTACATACCAAGATTGTCCAACTTGACTCAAGCCATTGTACGAAGATGTGTGATATGTGCCAAGAATAACGCAAGGCAAGGACCAGTGAAACCACCGGGAGTCCAGTATATGGGGGGACTCCCTATGTCCGATCTTCAAATAGACTATACGGTAATGCCTAAATCCGGCGGACATCGCTACCTACTAGTAGTTGTGTGTACCTACTCAGGATGGGTAGAAGCGTGTCCTACTCGTACAGAGAAAGCAGGAGAAGTTGTGCGATTTCTGTTGCGAGAAATAATACCCCGATATGGACTACCATGTTCTATAGGATTGGATAATGGTCCAGCCTTCGTTCACCAGTGCCTACAACAACTGACTCATATACTTGGTATTAAGTGGAAGCTTCATACGGCATATAGACCTCAGAGTTCTGGGAAAGTGGAAAGGATGAACAGAACTATTAAGAACCAATTGGCAAAGATGTGTCAAGAAACTCAACTTAAATGGAATGTTCTTTTGCCAATAGCTCTGTTACGCATTCGTAGTACACCTACCAGAAGGATGGGTCTCTCACCTTTTGAAATTATGTATGGGCGTCCACCTCTTGTACTTGGTAACTTAAGGGGGGATTTAAGACAGTTGGGAGAACGAATTACCCGGCAGCAGGTTCTAGAGTTGGGTAAAACTATGGAGGAAGTACAGAAATGGGTACAAGATAGATTACCTGTGAATATTTATCCACCTGTCCATTGTTATCATCCAGGAGATCAAGTTTGGATAAAGGAGTGGAACAGTGTACCGTTGGGGCCAAAGTGGAGGGGTCCTTATGTTGTTCTTTTGTCTACCCCTACAGCTATAAAGGTGGCTGAAGTGACTCCGTGGATTCATCACTCCAGGGTTAAACCAGCAGCAGTAGATTCTTGGCAAGCTACACCAGATCCAGAGAATCCCTGCAAGATCCGGTTAAAGCGTGTAACTCAGTCGGAGTGACGAGGAGATATTGGGACTTCTAGAGTAATCAAAGAGATCAGCAAGTGGGTGTTTTGACGGCCATAATAAAGCCTGACCACCTACCCACGTTACATAGCCAGAGTGTCTTGAAGGGACCTCTGTGAAGGGAAGAGAGGACTTGAAGGACTCCATTCCTTGCAGCCCTTACAACCTGGAAGCTGAGGTGCCATCGGATGGACGAAGAATTAGGATAAAGATGTCAGGAGAAATGTATTTGATAGTGTATATATTTGTGTTTTTAATTATTCAGGAAGGTAGAGGTACTGACACACCTGGCTGTGAGGTTTGCATTAAGACTACTAAAACAGGTAATCATATTTCCCAGACCCTTATTTGGCATTCACAATATGAGTGTAAAGGATATGTATCTAGGTGTAGATACTTAGGTATAGATTATAGTGTATGCCATTTAGGAGTAGGAGAACCTAAGTGCTTCAATCCAGAGTATCAACCCCGTACAATTTGGTTGACCCTTCGGAATGGAGACTCACAGGGAACCCTAATAAATAAGACAATACTAGAAACCATACATTCTTTGGGTGTTCTGCTATTTGATACATGTAAGGCGATATCAAGTGGTAGAAAACCGTGGAATGTGTGCGGGGATCTTAAATGGGAAAGAACGTATGGGTCTAATGATAGGTATATTTGCCCCAGTAGTAAGAACAAGTATATAGATCCAAAATGCCCAAATAAGAATTATAATTATTGTCATTATTGGTCTTGTGTAGGGTGGGCAACTTGGGGACAGACAGTAGATAAGGATATGATTGTTACTAAGTTGCCTACCAAACCATATTGTAAGTCTATGGAGTGTAACCCAGTCCATATACGTATTAATAATCCTGAACAGTTTATAGATAGGTTCGGAAACTTATTTGGGTCCAGATATATGGGACGGGTTTGGATCCTGGGACAATATTATTTATAGGGATAGAGACCGATACTGTAGCATCCCAAACTCATCAGGTTTTCCATTCTTTTTATGAAGAGATGAGTGTAGAAAATAAGATCCCCCATAATGCTAGGAACCTGTTTATTGATCTAGCCGAGAGTATTGCTGGTAGTCTTAATGTGACCAACTGCTATGTGTGTGGAGGTACTAATATGGGAGACCAATGGCCCTGGGAAGCAAAGGAGGTAATGTATTCTGGTTCTGAGACAATTGAACAGATAACATCTTCTCAAGCCGATTGTCAAATGAGTGTTAGAGGTAAATCTGAGTGGCGATTAAAGACCTCCGTTATAGGTTATGTTTGCATAGCAAGGAAAGGAATAATGTTTAATACATCTGTAGGAGAATTAACTTGACTAGGGCAAAAAGCTTATGATGATAATACAAAGAATGTAACTTGGTGGTCGGCTTCAAATGTCTCAGAACCACCTAACCCTTTTGCAAGTTATACCAATTTAAAGGACGTGTGGTTTGACCTATCTACTACATCTGGTTGGAAAGCCCCAGCAAATTTGTACTGGATCTGTGGTAAGAAAGCCTATTCGGAGTTACCACAGGACTGGGAAGGGGCATGTGTGTTAGGTATGCTCAAACCATCCTTCTTCTTGTTGCCTATTGAAACAGGAGAGACTTTGGGAGTTAAGGTATATGATGTAAATCATAGGAAGAAAAGGGGACCCCTAGAGATAGGTACCTGGGAAGATAATGAATGGCCTCCCCAGCGTATTATAGATTATTATGGGCCAGCTACATGGGCAGAGGATGGTACTTTTGGATATAGAACCCCAATATATATGCTCAACCGTATTATAAGGTTACAGGCAGTGGTTGAGATAATTACCAACGAGACATCGCAAGCGCTCAATCTCCTAGCGAAACATAATACTAGGATGAGGACAGCCGTTTACCAAAATAGATTAGCCTTGGATTACCTATTGGCAGTAGAGGGAGGTGTATGTGGGAAGTTTAACCTAAGCAATTGTTGTCTTCAAATAGATGATGAAGGGCAAGCAATAGCTGAGCTTACAAGCCATATGGTTAAACTAGCGCATGTGCCTACTCAGGTATGGAAAGGGTATAATCCAAGTAGTTGGTTTGGTAACTGGTATGAGCAGTTTTGAGGACTTAAGGCATTGGTAGGTGGAGTCATGCTAATCTTGATGCTGTGTCTTCTCTTACCATGTCTTATTCCTTTGGTAGTTAGGTCTGTGCAGAGCATTATAGAAAATATAGCAGAGAGAAAGGCTGCTGCACAGATAATGGCTATATATAGGTATGAGGCTCTAAATCAGGGAGAACTAGTACAGGAAGAGGAATGTTGAGAGATTTGTATCTTTAGGGAGTCGCAAAGTCTGGTCTGGTTCATGGCAACTTGAGGTGTAAGCAAACTATGGTTAAGTGATGCATCTGGAATTGTGAAATATCAGAAGCACCAAAGGGGGGAATGTGGTGGAATCTCAGTAAAAATAAATTTACTAGGACAAGATTGCCACGTGGTATGTGCACCTGTTGATGTATCAGTTAGTCAGTTACACGTAGCTAAGATACAATCAGTAGTGTACGGAGCATATGTAGGAATACAGGATATACGAGTATTTCCCCTCCTCCATTGTGCTGGGCAAGCCATGTGGTCAAACAGGAATTTAGTCTCTATTCGGTTGATTAGATAAGAGTATGTGTAGGTTGAACTGATTATGGGAGGAGCTATATGCCTATATAAGGGACCTACACTGTATGATCAGGACTCAGACTTTGCTGTTTTTTGCTGACATTAGTCCCTCTGAGTCCCGGTCGGTGAATCGAATAAAGAATCTCTTCCTTCCTGAAGAAACCTGTGTCCATCTCTCTGTGCTTGGCTTCCGTCAGTTTCTCCGGTATCAAAGGGAGTAGCAACACTTGAGGTAGGGAAGACCAGAAGTTCTGTTTTGGATAGGTTCAGTTTAAGGAAATGAGCAGCTATCCAGTTGGAAATAGCAGAGAGGCAGTCTGAGATACACGTCAAGAAGGGTAGTGAGAACTCAGGGGAGGACAGATAAATTTGCATGTCATCAGCATAGAAATGATACTAGAATCAGAAAGAGCTGATGAGTTTACCAAAGGAGACAGTGTAGATTGAGAACAATAGGAACCAAGGACAGACCCGTGGGGAACACCAACAGAAAGAGATTGGGGAGAAGAGGCAGAGCCAGAGAAAGAAACACTGAAAGACCGCTGGGAGACGTAGAAAGAGCACCAGGAGAGAGCGGTATCTCGTAGATCATAATTACGGAGGATGAGAAGAAGCTGTTGATGATCAACAGTGTCAAAAGCAGCAGAAAGGTCGAGGGGAATTAGGATAGAGTAGTGGCCACAGGATTTTGCAGTGATAAGATCAATGGATACTTTGGTCATAGCTGTTTCAACAGAGTGACGAGCGTGGAATCGGATTGAAGCGGGTCAAGCAGAGAGTTGGATTTGAGGAAGTCTGTTAATCTTGCATACACAACTCTCTCAGGGATCTTGGAGGCAAACGGCAGTAGCGAGATAGGGATATATCTAGTCTACCTATAAAAAACACATTATGCAATGCACAAACTTTAACAATACTAATGTCAGGCTTTCTGCCTGCCTACCTTTTGGCTCAGCTCCGGGTGCCACGATCCCCTCCAGCATTCAGTCTGAACAAACGTGCAGCGTGTATAAGTATGCGCCCCCCTATAAACTACCAAATTCGGCGTTCGCTGAACCGAATGTGAAATTCGGTAGACTGAATTTGGCGCATGAAAATGACATCAGAGGTCAAATTAGGAAGGTCAAGTACCCTCCACGAATAGTGGTAAATTCCAAGCAGAATTGGACCAATCAGAAGTAAGTGATGACTATTTATACTTACCTCTCCCATTCCTTGTTGGCCTGTTGTGGTTTTTGGTAGCCCAATAGCATGTTCCTCTTGTGATAATCTGGTTATATTATCTGGCTCTTGTCTTTATCCTGCCTTCTGTACTCCTTTGACCTTGAGTTGTTATACTGACGTTAACCCGGTCATTCTAAGGACCGGTATACAGATTTTCGTTTAGTGATTCTGTCTGTGTGTTCAGGTTCCAGTATTCCTGACAATTAATGCTCTGACAGAGGAATTATTTCAGAACATGTTGACTTTCTGAACTTTGCCTAGTGTCATAATTTAATTCATTCTAGTCTCGGTTACTCTATATGTCTAGCATGAGGCTAACTGAGAAAACTAACACTAAATTGTTTTCATTGAGTCACTATTCAAAATAAAATGCATTTTATTTGAAATTTGAATATTTCAGAAGATGCTTAAAAATGCATTTCCCAGATAAACAAAAGGAGGTTTATATATGATCTTAGACTAAGCCAGGTAACATATTGCCCACTATTGGTAGATAACTATTTAGGCAGGACAGGGAGTTGGAAGCATGCTTGTGATTCAATTCATTTTACTGGTGATCCAACACGTGCAGCTGTGTTGGCCTTGCTCCCTCCTGCAGAGCTCTCTTGAACTGCTCTTGTATTGGCAGAAAAGTTCATGCTTTTTAGTAAAACACTTGTTGTGGTCTTATTGGTCTTATTGGGGATAATTCCATGGTGTCCTGCCAACAAATCCAGGATGGCAGAACTGGTATCCAAAATTGTGACTGTTTTTCCCCCCACATAGCTGAGGTTGTGATGCCAGGCTCTTTAAAAGCTAAAAATTGTATCCTTTTCTCAGATCCAAACCTAATATCATTGTTTGTATTAGAGATCAGTCAGATCATAAGTACTACTTAACATTTAACATTTAAGTAGTTTCCTCCTGAAAATTATAATCCGTACTAATGTTGTGCATTGGTGTTCTTTTGAAAGATAATTCCTTATATCAGTCGTCTAGGTTATATTCCTCTAGCTGGCTTGTAGTCAGGTGGTACCCTTCCAAAAATGAAGAACATAAAACCCTGTCAAATGCATACATTCCATATGAAATCAGGACTGAGTGAGTCTCGGGTGGTACCTTTTATGCAACTCATATCACAGAACATGGCCAACATGGTAAAGAAAAAACATGCCCATTACAGAGTCATGTCTGCCTGGAGTGAATGCACATTAGTCTGACTGACAGCTCAGTTATCCCCAGTTAGGACAGACTATACACAAAGCACTGTGGCACTTTTTTTGACACGTTATTTATAGCATTCTATAAATAAGGCAGTACTATGACGGCACATAGCTTAAACGTAGAAACATAGTATGTGACAGTAAATAAGAACCATTCGGCCCATCTAATCTGCTCAATTTTCTAAAAACTTTCATTAGTCCCTGGCCTTATCTTATAGTTAGGATAGCCTTATGCCTATCCCACACATGCTTCAACTGCTTCACTGTGTTAACCTCTATCACTTCAGCTGGAAGGCTATTCCATGTATCCAATACCCTCTCAGTAAAGTAATACTTCCAGATATTATTTTTAAAACTTTGCCCCTCTAATTTAAGACTATATCCTCTTGTGGTAGTCTTTCTTCTTTTAACTAACAGTCTTCTCCTTTACTGTGTTGATTCCCTTTATGTATTTAAATGTTTCTATCATATTCCCCCTGTCTCATCTTTCCTCCAAGCTATACATGTTAAGATCCTTTAACCTTTCCTGGTAAGTTTTATCCTGCAATCCATGAACCAGTTTAGTAGCCCTTCTCTGAACTCTCTCTAAAGTATCAATATCGTTCTGAAGATATGGTCTCCAGTACTGCGTACAATACTCCAAGTGTTCTGTACAATGGCATGAGCACTTCCCTCTTTCTACTGCTAATACCTTCCCCTATACAACCAAACATTCTGTTAGCATTTCCTGCTGCTCTATTACTTTAAGTCATCTGAAATAACTACCCCTTTCCTCAGATGTTGAGGTTAGGACTCTATCAAATATTCTATACTCTGTCCATGTGTTTTTATATCCTAGATTATCCACATTAAATTATAGTTGCCACAGCTCTGACCATTTTTCTAGATTACCTAAATAATTTTCCATTTGGATTATCCCTCCTGGAACATTAACCCTGTTACAAAAAGACATTCCTACCATTAGGACCTTCTGCAATATCACTAATAAAAATATTAAAGAGAATTGGTCCAAGTACAGAACCCTGAGGTACCCCACTGGTGACAAACCCATGCTTCGAATATCCTCCATTGACTACAACCCTCTGTTGCCTGTCACAATATTGGAATCCAAACTTAAAGATTGCAGTTTATTGATAAGCCTTCTATGTGCAACAGTGTCAAAAGCCTTACTGAAATCTAGGTAAGCAATGTCTATGGCACCACCCTGATCTATTATTTTAGCTACCTAATCAAAAAAATCAATTAGATTAGTTTGGCATGATCTCCCTGAAGTAAACCCATGTCTTTGATCTTGAAATCCATGTGATTTTAGATGTTCAACAATCCTATCCTTTAACATGGTTTCCATTACTTTCCCCACTACTGAAGTAAGGCTTACTGGCCTATAGTTACATGACTCCTCCCTACTACCTTTCTTGTGAATGGGCACAACATTCGCTAATTTCCAATCTTCTGGGACTACTCCCATTAACAATGATTGGTTAAATAGATCCATTAATGGTTTTGCTAGTACACCACTAAGCTCTTTCAATAACTTTTGGTGTATTCCATCAGGTCCCATTGACTTATTTGTCTTTACGTTTGACAGTTGAAATAGAACCTCTTCCTCTGTAAACTCACAGGTAACAAATTACTTGTTTGTCCTTTTTCCTAACTGAGGTCCCTTTCCTTAATTTTCAGCTGTAAATACTGAACAAAAATATTAATTGAGGCAGTCAGCTAGACCTTTATCCTCTTCTACATACCTTCCTTCTTTTGTTTTTAATCTAACTAATCCTTGTTTTACTTTCCTTTTCTCAGTTTATAGGGACACTCCAGGAAGCTAAACAAATTAAGCTTAAATCAAAGCTAATAAGCTTAAATACCTGTGGTTAGTTTCTCTTCTTTCCATTCTGTGCAGCTTTCCTGCAGTGCTGTAGAATGATTTGCTGATTTCAGCAGTGTAACCCAGCCTCCCTAGCCACTCCCTCTTAAATTTCAACATGTTCTTTATTCCCAGTCTCTTGAAAAAATGTACCCTTTTCAGCCAATGAAAATAGAGGCATGCCTTCTCTAAAGTGTAAAGAATGCTCACAGCACAGACTGCACTGCAGAGACGAAGGTAGAGCTAAGAACAGTATGTGAAATTTTTGTTACACGTGTACACTTTTTTCTTTAGTTTATTTTTATTTCAAAGCTTTGATGGGCCTTATTCTCCTATCCTTCCTTCCCTCCTTTCTTTGATATACCCACCCCTGTTCCCAGCCATCCCATATGTGATCCTACCCCTCCTTCCCAGTAAATTCCCCTCCACTCATCCCTCTGGTAACCCCTTCCATGCCAGTCTCTATTATCTGCCCATCCCTCTGGTAACCCCTTCCCTGCCAGTTTATATTATCCACCCATCTCTCTGGTAACCACTTCCCTGCAGTCTCCATTATCCGCCCATCCCTCTGGCAACCCCTTCCCTGCCAGTCTCTGTTATCCACTGATCCCTATCATAACCCATTCCCTGCCAATCCCTGTAATTTGCCCACCCCACTGGTAACCCCATTACTGCCAATTCCTATTATCTGCCCATGCTGCTGGTAACCCCTTCCCTGCCAGTCCCTGTTATTGGCTCATCCCTTTGGTAACCTCTTCCCTGCCAGCCCCCGTTATCCACCCTTCCCTTTGGTAACCCCTTCCCTGCCAGTCAATGTTATCCGCCCAACCCGCTGGTAATCCCTTCCCTGCCAGTCCCTGTTATCCACCCATCCTGCTGGTAACCCCTTCCATGCCATTCCCAGTACAGCTAGCTGGCATGCCTCATGTATCTCTGTCATTCTAATGTGTACTTTGTACTTAGTAGTGCAATATCTGTACAATGTAAAAATACATTTTACAGGGATAATAAGGGCTGGAAGGGAAGGGGTTAACAGTGATTAGAGAGGTTGGCTGACAGTATAAAAATATAATCTGCACTATATAATACAAGAGGGCCACAATAATGTAGTAAATCTTAACACCAAACAGGTCTTAGGGGTATATTGCACTCATTTAATCATTTGTTCCTGCTTCAGGCAGGTCCTGGAAACATTTTTTTGGTATCAAGCCAAGTGAATTAAGATGGGCCTATTTATCTTGTGAGTACAACCTAATAAAGTGGCTTTTTTAAAGTGTATACAGCACTGCACTATGTTCGTGTCTCTCCTTTTCTCCCATATGTATACCTGGATAAAGGGAAGAAAAGAAGTTCTGCATCTAAGCATTCTATTCTGCTCATTACAAATCTAAGTCTTTGAGTGCATTATATCCCTAAGCCCTGTTTGGTGTGAAGATTTACTACATTATTGTGGCCCTCTTGTATTTTATAATGCAGATTATATTTTTATATTGTCTAATAAGAAGAAATAAATGAATCTTCTTATAACTTGCATACTTATAATGGTATTTCTTGGTATTTCTTTTTTTCCACTGGTGTTTATTTCTGTTGAGGATTGTGTGTTTTTTTATGGTTGGCTGACAAGGCTGGAGGAGAAGGGGTTAACCGTGGGTACTAAGGTTGGCTGACAGGGCTGGGGAAGTTAACCGTGGCTAGGGAGATGATAGATAGATAGATAGATAGATAGATAGGGACCACAGAGGAAGGCTTCACAGCCGAAACGTTGAGTTTCATTTCTCCTGCTTTTGGTCAGTATACCTTTTTTAATGGGTTTTTGCATTTAGCACTTTACTTACATTGTGGTTTTGGTACTATATACTGGTTTAGCACTATACTATGCACTTTCTCTCTGCTATAACGCTATCTTGTTGTATTTTCTATGCATGAATAAATACTCTTTCTATGTGCAAAACCGTGGTGTGCCTTGGGATCATTTCTTATTTTTTATTACATGTATATATCTGGTATGGGAACAGATTCTCTTCCTAGAGAGCGCCCTGTACCTTATAAACCACACACGTATTACCCATTTTTCAGTAGAGCTTTTCCTGTAATTTTATGTTTGTATAATCCGTGGTCATGCCATTGGTGGACAGTCTGGCTGAAATACAGGAAGCAGGGAAAAAGCAAAGGGGGAAATTACATTAAATCAAAGAAGGAGCAGAAAATCTGATCAAATAAAGATTAAAAGTGTTTTTTCTAAAGCTCATTTTCACACTGTTTAGGGGAAAAACACATTTAGTGACAGTCGATTTAACCAATGTTTGCACATGTTTAGTAATTACTACCTGAAGCTATACATGTGACCATGACACTAGGAAGGACCCTTTCAAAAACACTTGAATTCTGTACAAGTACATGTATGGCCATAGGTAGCTTAGCTTCCAACTGTCATGTATCTAATGGAGGGGGTGGACATCTAGAAAACTGCCCCTTTGCACCCGTATAGCGGGTATGGGTACTATCATGGCGCTTGGACGGACTTCAAATATACCTTAAAATGCCAACCCAATATTCATCTTGTTCTCATTTTGCTTTAAATATCTACCACAAAAAGATAATAATGTTATTAGTGATAATCATAACAAAAACAATAATAATAATAATAATATGAATGGATACCGCAGTAGAGCCTATTGCATAAGATATGCTGGAAGAGAGAATGTGTATCCAAGTTTCATAGCGAAATAGTCTTTTTTTTTTTTTTTTTTGATGACATGCTGTCCCTATGACAGCCCTAATGTTGATTTGCTCCCCGTAAACAAATGCATAGTCTCTTTGTTCAGGCAAATTAAATGTGGGATTCGGTTTGTTCAATCCACTATTTTATCACAAGTCTAGCACATGGAACTCTGCTATTGCTGTAATTTATAGAACAGCGATACGCTGCTCTGTGCCAAGCAAGGTCTGCCTCAGTAGCTGTGTGTCTGCTTTGCCATCTGAGCATGCTCTGCAGTGTGAGAAGGCTGCCTAGTGGATTCTGTATTGTAGTAGCTCCTGAGGTGTGCAAGGAAGCAGTGCTGGAAGTCAGTAGCTGTAATATCTAATCCCTGCATTTTCGCTGAAATATCTCCGCTTGCTGGCTGCAATGAATATTTTTCTTCATCTGGCTATTCTTCTGTACATCAAAGGTAAGGCATCTTCTGTGTCATAATGCTTTGTGGTGTATGAATATACAATTGGACTAATTATATACTTAGTGCTGTGCATTACTCGGTTGTTTCACAAACGCTGATCTGATGAATGGATTAAAAGATACAATTAAAAGGTGATCATTTATGTAATCATTTATGGCTCTTAAATATGCATTGGTACTGTTGCATAAACCCAATTACTTTTAGTTCAATATTTATTTAGTAACGTGTGTCATTGAAGGGATTTATCTTCATTTTATTGCTTCATTGAGAGCGTCATTTGAGCAGAAAAAAGTTGAATCATTCACTTTTTCCTATTTCCAAATACAATAACTCTTTATAAAACGACATACTATATATAATACAAGTTAAATATATTCACTTCTGATACCGAAGATATTTTTCTTATACCTAAAAAGCATTCATAAAGAACACATTTCCTTATATTATAATTATATATAATTATATATATATATTATTATATATTATTATTATTATTATATATAATTATTTATATATATAATATATATATTATATATATTATATATATATATATATATATATATAATTAAATTATATATTATCATTTTTTTAATCTTTATTTTCACGTGTCGCTGACATGTTGCCTGGTTAACATCAAAATGCAGCAAGTGAACACATTTAATTTTTTTAAACGCAGGTTGCATTTTCTGTCCACAGCCCCGATTTAAATGTGAATTGCTTATACGTTAGAAACATCTATCTATCTCATTCAGTGTTGTAAACTGAAATTCATCATTTAGATTTAGAATGTTTGCACTCAATAGAAGTAATGCTGATGGCATACTCATCACTCAAAGAGATTTTTAAAGGATTTGGTGTACACATATGTATAGAATTTATTTTTTAACCGCTTATGAACCGCCTTTGTAATCTGTATGATGAAATAATGTAGTAGAATTGTTATATTCTTTCTTGGTGAATTACTTGCTTAGAATAAAATACCTGAAATATTTGTACACGATTCTTATTACCATGGAATGGAGCATTTAATATTGTTTATTGAAATAAGTGCTTAATAGTGAATTTAAAAGTGTGGTTATAGTTTGCAGTTGTTTAAGTTTGGGGGGGAAAAAAGAGATAAATAAATATTACA
The DNA here is from genome assembly GCF_036172605.1 of Pelobates fuscus. Taxonomy (NCBI): domain Eukaryota; kingdom Metazoa; phylum Chordata; class Amphibia; order Anura; family Pelobatidae; genus Pelobates; species Pelobates fuscus. The sequence goes on along the minus strand of NC_086317.1, from coordinate 432,899,355 downwards.
TTCATTTAATACATTACGCTTTCTCTACTACAATTCATTAAGTAAAAGAGCTACAAACAAATGGATGAATGAATTGGAAATGTTACGGTAAACATTTAGAAAGAGGCATCATTTCTCTTGGAAGATCATGCCAAATTAGCTGAAGTGATTAAATGACTAAGGATTGCAGCTGCCTACCTTGTAAGAGATCTCTTCTCTTGGCTTGACAGTTTATGTTCTGAATACTCTTAGAATCAAGGTCAATGCGTTTCTTGGGCTATAATTTTACCGAAGGAAATTCACTGCAACTGTTTTAGTAATCTAAAAACAAACTAATCTGAATGATCCATTCATTACTAGAACACTGCAGATAAGAGTCATAATTTTAAGACTTAATTGGCATGGTCAAGTGAGAATGCCAAGGGGGTAACGCAACAAGAAGGTCAAGGGCAATAAATATTCAAGCCCGCCTGTGGCTAATTAGGAATGCTTAACCTCAAAAATTGAATCATAGAAATGTTTCATTGCTAAAAAAAAAAAAAACAGTTGTAATTGGTAGATATGTTTGAATTGAGAACTAATCCCAGAGAAAAGCATTTTCTCCAAAGGTGTTTAATTGGGTGTGACCGTTAATTGGGTGTGACAATGTTCCAATAAACTACTTTCGAGTTCATTCGTTGTCAGAAAGTGATGTTACAGGAATATCTTGTTTAATTCTACTGTCTGACGTTGCTGGCTGCTGTTTTTGAAAATAATATGAATATTTTAGTTGTACATTATAGTCCCAAACCCATTGGATCCAATCTTTTAAAGCGTTGAAAACGCATCTGTCATTGAACAGGTACATTTTTGTTTTTGACCTTTACCTTAATTATTTGTGTGGTTTTATCCTTTTTGTCACTCTATTCTAGACCATTTTCCTTAAAAACTGACAAATATACCAAATATACATATTTTGTTTCAGAATGTAAAGGATTAGTTTAAATGGATAATTGTGTTGCTCTAACATTTCAACATTTTTAAAGACAACCCATGTTGATACTAATTAGTGTGTATATATATATATATATATATATATATATATATATATATGTATATATATATATATATATTTGTTATGCAAAAGTATATTGTTCAAATCCCTTGAATTCAAATGTTTAATTTAATTTTGACCCCGAGATAAACATAATTAGATGTACTATCAGAACATGACCATCAACTTTGGAGACTAGAAAAATAAGAAATAAGTCGTACATGAGCTCAAAATTCATGGAGGAAAAAATGGCTTCTAAGTTTCGAGTTGGCTTCTAAGTTTTGTTGTGCTTACGCTATTTCTTTGTTTCAGCAATGCTGTTTATAAACAAGTTCTTGTTTTTGTGTTGCTTTTTTATGGACAAATTCTAGCTATCTTAAAGTCATAATAAGCCTTTTTTAAACTGTGACATTAAGACAAATGTTACATAGTTGGTATTATATACTAACATAATAAAAACATGTTTAACCCCTTAAGGACACATGACATGTGTGACACGTCATGATTCCCTTTTATTCCAGAAGTTTGGTCCTTAAGGGGTTAAAGAAATAATAAAAAAAGCAAAAATTTAATTATTTAGCTTCATGAACAAAAATAGTAGGATATTGCTAATCGGAAGTGCAAAACTAGCAATAACTAACAAACATAATATTAAAATAGTAGTAAATACAATGATAGGTAATCATTTGTGTTGTTCGTTCATGCTCAGTTTGCTAAAATGCTCAATTTCAATCTAGTAGATGGATAAAGTATATAATTTCATCAGTGGAAAAGCAGGACCGAAATCTTAATTATTGTATAACCATGGTTTTTGATTATCAATAGTGTTTGTTAAAGAGACAATACATTCTGCAGTCTTATTACAGGCAATAGTGAATACATAACCTAGACAATGCGAATTGACACAGAAAAGTTTGAAGATAAAAATAATTTGCCATTGCAATTGTATTAGTAAATGACACACTCAGTTTAAACTATTATTAAAAAAAAATCTAAATACCATTTACATGACATTTATTTATTACAAAAACTACACATTGTTACTGGTCAAGGAATTAAGTGCTGAGGTATGTTCCTCAATGAGCTGGTGTGGACAGCTTCACTTTCTCGTTATGTTATTGTTATTTCATGTCGGTTACATTGAATGTAAAAATTGCATTTCTGTTTATTCAACCGGACTCACAAATTAGATTCTAACTTGCTGAACTCTAAGTCAGAATACTCAACTAACTTTTATATCATGTGACTCAATTACCCTGTCATAATATGATATTTGCTTATCATTTGTTGCTGTTTCATGTGACATGTTGTAACACTCCTTTTCATACCTGCAAAAATAAAATAAAAACTTAAATTTAAAAAAAAACAAAAAAAAAAAACTACACATTGTAAAACTTTGACTGCTAGCTAAGATGCTTGATTCACTACATGAAATGACAGATACATTGATGGTTTCCAGGTCAGTCACATAGAACTCCGACATCAATTACATGTACTTAAAAATAATTCAGTGATTACCACTACGTAACGTATTTTTGTATTTGGAAGAAAAAGAAAACTCGAGTTAGACGTATTTTTTTGGATGTTGTTTAACATTTCCACTCAAACCATTCTAAAAATGCAGAATTCCTAAATTGCACACTTTAATTTTAGCAAAATAATGTTGGATGTGTACACAGTGTAAAGGACTGAGTGAAAACATTCAGACTTTTGTGCCGTATTTAAATAAAAAGTCTTAGTCCGAAATCAGAGGCGGTAGATTTGGGGGGCTGTGACGTGGCTGGTGATAGAAACCAGTAGCCTTTCAGCAATATAAATATAGGTGATGGGGGCTAATTAGGCGAAGAAATTAAAGTCAGCTTGAGATAGATATAATAGTGGAATTTAATATATAAAAAAAAGGCTGTGCTTTAATTAGGAACCTAGTCACTCTAGATGAGTAAATAAACTGCTATCTGCTGTTTCTACCAATTATTATAATTGTCCATTCCATTATTTTTAAAATCACATGGTTTTACAACACACAAAGAAAAATAGATACTGAAAGCACAAAACATTTATTTCTAAATATATTGACTATATGTGATACAGAGGACTGTATTACTAATGTTCTAAAATGACCTGGAAAAGATTGTCAAACTCAATAAAACTGTGTGACCGTTCCGTCAACTTTAGTGTTCTACTTTAGGCAAAAATAAAATGTGTTACATTTTCCTAAAAATAGTGAAACCGTTTGTCTTTATTCTGTTATCTATTAAGTGAAAAGTATTGCATGAAATATCTTATAGAAAATGTTATTATTTATCAAATGTATTGTGCCTTAACAAGTAAGAAATTATTATTATTTTTTTTTTTTGTTCTTAAGGAAAAAAACAAACAAACCAAATTTGCCAAACTGTGATAATACTATCAAAGCTTAAAATTTAAAATCGTACACTACAAAACAGGCCTAAAAGTTACTCACCACTGCAAGCCTGAAGGGTCTATGGTACATCCACCAAAGGTGAATTTCTAATTGCCAGGGCTGGACTGGCTGACTGGGAAATTTCCCGGTGGGCAGCGGCACCTAGGACCAGACGGGCACCCCTAATACCATTTTAATTATTTTCGTTTATTTATATTTTTATTTAGGAAGGAGGTGTTTGGGGCTGGTACGTGGCACAATGGCTTATAGGGCTGGCATGCATTTTTTTTCAGGGCCGCTTTGTATTACCAGGTCAGCCCTGCTGCTCGCCGGGGCTGAATTTTCACTCACCAGTGATTAGTAGGCAATTTGAAACTTTGATACTAGAATTAAAAAAAAACGTTTTTTCTTTTTTTACGTTTTACACCGGAATACAAACCTGTGGAGCAGACAAAACACCTACATAAATCCACCTATGTGTCATGAAACAGAATAATCATCAGACCATCAACAGGTGTGTGTGTGCCAATATAGGCTTGCCCAAAAGAGAATTGAATTCTGAGGATAATATATTAGATGTCCATATAATACATTGTCCTGTTATATATGCTTTATTAAAATGAAAATTGTGAAACTGACACACAGTTGACACAGCCAGTACACCAGTTGTAGTAGTTTTTTTTGTTATTTGTAGTAACGCATCCCTTTGTTAACACGGGATTACAGTCTGAGCAAGAGACCTACAGATAAGAATACGTTTCTATTTACTAACATTTTCTCCTCTAAAACTCTATATTAATCTCCTTGTGCTTTGTGTGTTTCAATCTTCTTGGTCATCTATAATAATTCCCATCTCAAGGTGCAAAAAGTGAAGATGTATAGTAAAAAAATTTTAGCTCATGGATATTGGACACATTTATTATCCAAAATTTTGACCAAGGTCAGACAGACACTGTGCTGGTAACATATCCATCAGGAGTAATGACAAACACCGTAAGCATTTTACTCTTTTACAGACATTTAACAAGAGAAATTGCCGCATACTGAGCCATGACCCTTACCTGGCTGTTTTCAAAACAAGTGTTGATGCATAAGAAACAAAATATAATATACTGCATTTAAAGGACAACTATCATAAAATTTTAAATTCTAATTTTTTAAAAGTTTATGGCATATAATGAAATTGCATTATATAATTTCATATTTTTTTGAATGATGTAAACTGATGATGTTTGAAAAAATAAATAATACAAAATCACTTTTTACCTGGCTGAGCAGCCATGTTGGGTCAGACACTGCTATTTTCGGATAAACTGCTGCTCAACCTAACTTGCCTGCCGCAGCAGCAAGCAAGTTTGGTTGACCCAATATGGCTGCTAAATATAATAAATCTTGAAAAAACAAACAAACAATAAATGAACATTTGATGACAATTGCCCTTTAACCCCTTAGTGACCAGACTGTTTTTAAATTTTCTTACTGTTAAGGACCAGGGCTGTTTTTACATTTCTGCGGTGTTTGTGTTTAGCTGTAATTTTCCTCTTACTCATTTACTGTACCCGCACGTATTATGTAATGTTTTTCTCGTCATTAAATGGTCTTTCTAAAGATACCATTATTTTCATCATATCATATAATTTATTATAGAAAAAATGTAAAAACATGATGAAACAATTAAAAAAACTAAAAAAAATTCTAACTTTGACACCCAAAATCTGTTACGCATCTACAACCGCCAAGAAACACCCATGTTAAATAGTTTCAAAATGTTGTCCTGCGTTTAGAATACCCAATGTTAACATGCTCTTAGCTTTTAGGGGGAGGGGGGAGTACTGTTATACTCAGGGGACTTTGCTAAACACAAATATTAGTGTTTCAAAACAGTAAAACATATCACAACAATGATATCATCAGTGAAAGTGCTGTTTGTATGTGAAAAATGCAAAAAACTTCACTTTCACTGACAATATCATCGCTGTAATATGTTTCACTGTTTTGAAAAGCTAATATTTGTGCTCAGTGAAGTCTCCCAAGTAAAACAGTACCCACTATGTACAGGTTTTAGGGTGTCATGGAAAGTTACAGGGTTAAATACAGTGCAAGTAAAATACATTATCTGGACTTTCAGCCTGGGTTGTCAGGCAAGTCCCTTAAATTGCAATCAATAAAATTACTTAATTCTGTAAAAATATTACATAAATATGCAAGCAGAATTTAAATGTATATACATATTCATATATTTGAAGTCTACATGTATATTTATGAAATTATTCATGTAATTATAAATATATATATGTCGTATTATTTTTATTTATTTATATATATACATGTGTGTATGTATGTATGTATGTATGTGTGTATGTGTATATATATATATATAATTTCATTCTAAGTGTATTTTGATACAAATATATATATATATATATATATATATATATATATATATATATATAAATATAAAAATGCAGTTAGAATAAAATTAAAAATATATTTATATATATAATTTTTACAACTTTTTTAATTTTTTTAATTTATTTTTATTTACTTATTTATATTTTATAATTTATATATACAATATATATATAGTGATTAGATATAGCTATAGATATAGATGTAATTTAATTATAAGTGTATTTTTATAATTGTATATGTATACATTAACATAAAAATACACTTTGTATGTCATTATATATATATATATTTTTTTTAACATATTTTCCTTTTTTTTTCAGAAGCAGGGAGACTGCCTGTCAGTTTAGGCAGTCCTTCTGCAGGTAGATGCATGGGCGCCTATGGCGGGCATGTGATCGCTCTTTCAGAATGAACACAGGGCCCGTGGGGGCCTAATTTGCAGAGAGGGGACTGTCTGGGCTGTCAGGCAGTCCCGCAAGATCGGGAGCAACACCGATCGCCAGCGGGGGAATGGTGGAAATCAGGACTATGGCTTAGCCGTGGACATTTTTAGTGGCAGCAGGGATAGCTGAACGTTTTGATATAAGATTTGTGTAGGTGGGCTTGAAAATGAGGGAGTGGTGGCAGTTTAGAAATCATGTCCTGATTTTTCAGCTTTTGCCAGCTCCCACTCTAGTTTTGAACATTTTGCCATTCATTCCTATGGGACCAATTTCGCCACAAGAACGACGATATTCCGTGAACCATTCAGCAAAACGTTCCACAACGTAATAGCAATCCAATCGGGAACAATCCGCACATTTCGGTATATTATATGTAGTGTTAAAACTGTGGCAGGAGTTAGGGTGGTAAATTTGGCTATAATAATAATAATAATAATAATAATAATAATAATATGTGAGATAACATTAAGTGGTCTTGCTATGCAAGAACACTTAATAATAATATATATGTGAGATAACATTAAGTGGTCTTGCTATGCAAGAACACTTAATAACTAGAAAAGCTAAAATTTCTGGGGAAATTGTGTGAAGTGTTCTTGCCTCCACCAGTAGTCTACAACTGGAGTGGGCGGAGTAACTGGGTGGAGTGGCTGGAGTAACTGTGGAAAGGTTGGACTGGGCAGAGTAACTGTGTGGAGTGTTTGAGTAAAGATAGTAAACACTACACTAACCAATTGATTGATCAAATTTAAAACGTGCACATGGCAAGCTTGATAGAGTAAAAATGCATTTCAACTTTCAGGACCGTCATCAGTCCTCAAGGGGATGTTTCTGATGACGTCCTGAACAGTCATCGGTCCTCAAGGGAGTCTTAACTGAGTGCCTCGACCCCTGGAGGCCCTCAACACACAGGCAGAGCATCAAAAGCCTGCCCGATGGCTTCTAATGCTCTGCTACACTGCTAGTCGCCACGTGGTGGTGCCAAGTGATCGCTCCTGATCGCTGATCGCTGCAATACCCTTAGAGCGGTTTTAACCTACCTAGTACCTAGTATGTACCGCGGTACTTAAGGAGTTAACTACCCTGAACTAAAATGTAAGATGTTCCAGGTAAGTCAGTTGCATTACCTGCAGCCACCAGATGAGCGTTTTAAACATCATCCTTCCAGTAAATCTTATTAGATTCAACAACATATAAAACATGCACATCGAAAATATTATTTACAAGACACATTTGTCTTCCTGGCAGTACAATTAATGATCTAAGTGAAACGATACACAATTGTACACCATCAATTAGATCCGCACAAACTCTTGACCTGACACTTCGATGAAACTAGCCACAACCTATTTTGCAATTTATTATGTGTGAAAAAAATATCACACACAGGGATAGAACAGAACATTCAAATGCTGATTAATTTCTACACTAGTTATTGTAGAGTTGGATACTAAACACCCTTACGCCACATGGATTTAAATAAATCATCATTCCTGCTTAATAAAAAGATGAAGGTAGAATCTTAGTGATCATATAAGCTCTGTGTCATACGATTTATTCGTTTTTTTTATTTCTAATTGGTTGCATCTGCAATACTTGCATAATTCCTGATGGCATTATTTATGAGCCTCTGTTCCTAGTATATTTATTTAATTTATTTATTTATTTATAAAATATTTTACCAGGAAAGATACATTGAGATTTATCTCGTTTTCAAGTATGTCCTGGGTTCACAAACCATTGCATTGTTACAGTTAGTGTACAATAAAATACAAAAACAATATTAATATACAATATATACAAAATGTAACATAGAACAGGTAGGAAACATATAATCAACCATGACTGCAGTTTGGCTGCAATGGTTTTATTTTTGTCTCATGTTTTTATTTTGTTCTATGGTTTACAGCTCTAGGTCTGGATAGACTTACGATTTTACAAGTAAATATATTAAATAGCATGTTCAATAAACGTTTACGTCTTGTGTAAAACACTTTGATGATTATTCTTTTTATCAGTGGTGTCACAAGTGGGGTGGAAACTGCACCGAATGACACTATCAGAGAGGGGTGCAGTTTCCATTCATCTGCAGGTGAGGCAGGTGAAAGATCTCAATAAATGGCCCAGTGCACCCACTGTACGGGCTTCTGGTCAAAACTCTTGTCAGTTGTGGGGACCCTCCATATTCCCCTCTCAAGCTTTGGCACTGTCTCAGAGAGTGTTGGAGCATTGCTGTGTTAACCCAAGGCATGCTCACACACAATTAGAGAGCTGGAACTCACAACAAGGTTATGCAAGGTCTGCACCTAACAAAGGTGCAGACCATAAGAGCTCACCAATGGGTGAACAAGGTAACAAGATAACAAATATCGTTACATGTTAGTTTCTTTGTTAGTTTCGTTTTACCACGGTTCATACATTGAAAGACCTTTTCGTATAGCCTCTGAGTTTTATCACAGATGGATTAGTGTGGTGATTGTCTAACTATGGGCTCCCTTCTATTTCCTGAAAAGGTGTGAGTATGACGTCCGTCCTGTGGAAGGACAAAAATTTGGAAGAAAAGTCCAGTGGGTGCTCTTTATCTAGGGATCTATCAATGTATCTAAATACTGTACTGTGGCATCAAGTTACTTAATCATATACATCTGTCTCCCTCAAATATTTATAGACTGTAAGTTTGTTTGAACAGAAACCTCTTTACCCTTAATATCCCCTTTCTATTATTGTAAAACGCTGCAGAATATATTGACGCTATAAAAAATGATAATAATGAAGTGCAGTTGTCTTTTGGAAATCAAACAGATCAGTGGGATCAATACGATCACACATAAAACTTCATTAGAAATAGATCACAGTTCAGAATGAATATATAGTATCACACTTCATATACTACTGCTGAACAAGGATGTTAAACTGCAGCACATGTTAGCCAGATCACATTTAACAAACTGACAATAAGCAGACTTATTTTAATAGTATAGAATTACAACTATATTGGAAAGAATAGTCCTTAAAATAACCAAACCATATGTGAAATAAATGTCAGACCTTGCATAAGTAAGTGGTAAGGTTGATGAGCAATCGCCATGTTCCAACCTGCAAAACACATGGGGATTTTGGCATCAATGGAGATTCCATACAATTGTAATACAAGGTATGTTATTCATCTTTTAGAATAACTTATGAGAATCATAACTGATTCATCATTATGTACAACAGAACAGCTATACAGTAGAGAAAACAAACAATCTCGAAGACCTTCAAAAATGAACTCAAATACAGGCACTTATAATTGAATCTATATCATGCTTTTTCAAGAAGCAGTAAGGCGTTTACTGCAGACTAAGATACATTGTAAGGTTAAACATAAAACATTGAAACAAGGTACCAGTCATTCACTTAATAAGAACCTTCATTATTTAATTATTTTTTATAGATTTTCTATTTTGTTGGGTTGACATCATAGAATGCTGACACAGAAAGAACTCTATGATCAGGGTCACTCCTACCTGAAGGATTTTCTTACCTAGTTTTGGAGCCTATATGTTAATGAATTCAGCTCCCCAAAAAAATTACAAATAATTTTAATATATATTTGTTATTATAAATATAATTCAATTAAAAAATTAAATTGGAATATAAACAAACAAGTCCACATAAAAGGGGCACCATAGGCACTAAAATACTGAATCTTACTGGGTTGGTTATAATGCTATGGGCATATTGTTTTCCTGTGGTATGGGAAAAAAAAACAGTCTCCAGCACCCACAGTCCAACCCCTGGAGCTACGCTTATAATGCAAACAGGTTTAGGCAACATGTGGCGATCTACATCTTAATTCTAAAGCATCTCCATTTACTTTTATGCACATATATTAGTCGAGGTCATGCATGCTTTCATTCATTAGCAACTGGTCTTTCATATTGCCCATAAAGGGCTTGGAAAGGTATGGTGTTGTGTGGACAACATTTATGACTACTGGTTCCAATTCTAAATTGAAAAGTCTTGACTTGCAATAATACTACCAATATTCTTTAGAAAGTTGTCATAAAATAAATAAATGTCCAAATCTCTTCTCAATAAAATTTTGAAGTTGATGGACAAAAAAGAGGACATAACATTTTAGGTAATTTATCCAATCTATGAATATGCTACAGTAATTACATGCAGAATGTACTAAAGAGGGGGGAAAAAAAGCCTTAAAACATCTCTAGTAAACTGATTTATATCAGTGCTTGTAAAAATTCTATGTCATCTGGGTATTATTAAGTACTAGGTAGGTCACCTTAGCTTGGCAATCAACTTGCAAAAATCAGTCCAAGATAACAGATTTGGAAACAAATATATGGTCGGCTATATATTAGAAAGCATTTGCAGCATACAATTAATTGACTAAGTAACGCGCGTCAAATTATTTGTTTATTTTCACTTTACTCACTAGGTAGCACTATGCACGAATTTTAGTTAGTTTAGTGTGTGATTCTTTTTAGTGGAGAAAGGGACAGGGGCTCTTGTAGACACTAGTGGATGCCCCACTGTGCCGAGGTATTTTAGGGTCAGCCTAGCCTCTCAGTTTATGGGTGGCTGTGTGGGGTTTGGTGCAGAAAGGGAGGAACTGGGATTTTCTCAGTCTTTTTGCCTATCAGGATTTTTTCCTTTTTTTCCCAGCTAGCCCCCCTTTTTTACTGTGAGCAGACTGACATATCTTCAGTACCGCTGTAGCCTCATTAGCAGTCTAATTCACTGGCTAATAGCAGCCTCCTGGTTTGGGGCTGCCCCCTTCCACTAATTTGGTATATACATCTTTTTATTTCATTTAATTTTTTCCTTAGTATTATTAAAGGTAGGGCTTCCTTTTTCACTATTATCCTCCTCTCTGGACTCTTGTCCGTCTGTCTCTTTTTCTGACTAAGTAAATAAACGTTGATGCCATTTTTATGTAAGTAGAATGAGCAATAGACCAGGTCATTAATTTACTTCTAAATTCACTTTACTATATCACTGTTCAGATACAATCCCTACTAATATTTAAATTTATGACTGTTCATCGGAAGACTGTTCTGGCCAGATTTCCCATGAAGTAAGACCTCCCGAAATAGCCATTACTGCTCTGACATACCCGCTGTATTCATTTATAAATTCAATCAAATCACTAAACAGTAGGTGCTTTGATTATATTTTTATTTTATAACTACCAATTGAAATCATAAACAGAGTAAATAAAACAAAGGATAAATGAGCTTGCATATTGTAAGTAATACATTCACAAATTCATTGAATATTCAAGTATTATAATGTGCTAATTTGTAGAAGAATTATAAAAGCTGTTATGAAAGCATATTAGCATCTGCACACGGTTAGAAAATAACTAACTGCACAATAAGAAAAAGTCCAGTTTCTGAATATATAATATATAAAATGCTCAGCATTACAGTGAAAGTTTTTTTTTTTTTATAGTGATAAATACAGTGATCTAAACAAGCTAACCATCTGTATTTCTCAGGTCACTAAACTGAGACTATTTACTTAGGCAATAACAAAATATATATCCCAGGACATGCATGAAATCAAGAGTGAATAGTTACATAGCTGAAAAAGAGAAATGTGTCCATAAAATTAAGCCTTTCTCACATCTGCTGTTGCTTTGATCCAAAAAAAAGGCAAAAAATAAATAAATAAACAGTTTGAAGCTCTTTCCAATTTTTGCAACAAACTAAGAAAAACATTATTTCTTGACCAAAGAATGTCAAATGTCTCCATGGATCAAGAACCTATTACCCCTCAAATTAAGGATATCCCTGAATATTATGTTTTTGCAAGTATTCGTCCAGTTGGTGTTTAAACATCTGTGTATTCCACATCTTTTTCTGTTTTTATTGAAAAAAAAAAATATGCACAGCATATTTAAGGTGTAGTCTTATTATTGATTTACATAGTGGAAAAATTATATTTTAATCACAATAATTAATGCCCCTTTCTATACATGACAATACCTTACTGCCCATTGCAATTCCTGATTTACATTGCACATTATTGCCTAGTTTGTCTTCTATAACAATTCCCAAATCCTTCTCGTGTGTTGTTATCCCTAATTCACTACGGTTTATGGTGTAAGTTGCTTATGCATTCCTTTTGCCAAAGTGCATAACTTTGCATTTATCTACATTGCATTTCATCTTCCATTTGAGTGCTCAGTCCCCCAATCCATCTAATTCACTCTGCAGCAAAGTGATATCCTGCACACATTGTATTACTTTACAGAGTTTTGTGTCATCTGAAACATGACTTCCAATGCCTATTTTCAAGATTTCAAGGAACACCACTTATGTCTAGCTTAAAAATGTACCATAAATGACAACTCTCTGTACTTTATCTTTAAGCCAATGTTCTACCCAAGAACAAAACATTTTATCAAGACTAATTTATTTTAGTTGGAACACTAACCTATCATGTGGAATTTCTTTTTTGCTGAGGCATTTGCCAAATGCCTTGGCAAAATTCGAATAGGTCACCTCCACTTTAACACCCTGATCTATACTTCTACTTACTTCTTCATAGAATGCATTGAAGTTAGTTTGACATGACAAATATTTCATGAAACCATGCTAGTTTTTGCCAGTAATAATGATTTTCCCAAAGGAATTCCTGAAAATTATCTCTTTATAACTGTAACGAGTATATACCCCTACACGCAGGATCCAGCAAAACAGAAGACAGCACAGAGGAGAGATACGTCTACCGGACCTTAGAGTGGCCGGACTCGACGTAAAGGAGAAGTACAGAGTCAGGAGCGATCCGAGGTCAAGGGCACAAAGAGACAGCGTAAACGAGAACTAGCCGGGGTCTGGTACACAGGAATCAGCAAGCCGGCAAACAGTACAGACAAGGATAAAGCGAAAACGAAGTCAGAATACAAAGCCAAGGTCAAGTACGGAGAAACACAACTGAATACAACAAGCACTAAAGGGAACTGTAGCAGAAACCACGATAGGGCAAGGAACTAAGGGAAAAGGGTAAGTATAAGTAGTCTTCAAACTAACGTGATTGGCTCCTGTCACTTCCACTCCCCCAACAGGTAAGTGTATGGGGTGATTGGCGTGACAGGAGCCAATGGGAGCCTTTTTGCAATTTAGGCTCCCACTGTCTCTTTAAGAGCGCGCCCGAGATTCGCGGCGCGCTCTTAGCTGCAGGCGGGACACGTGACCGCTTCTCGCGGTCACTGCCCGCCTTCCTGTTTGAGCAGTCGGATGAGCCGCGCGCGGCTCGTGCAGCCGCAGGACCGCGCGCGGCTTGAAGAGAGGACCGCGGCCGGCCCCCGGATAAGGTAAGTACCGCTACAGTACCCCCCCCTGAGGACACGCCCTCCGGGCGGGCAGGACCAGGTCTGGCAGGAAAACGCGAATGGAAAGAACGTACAAGGCGGGGAGCATGAACAGCATCCGCAGAAATCCAACTGCGCTCCTCAGGCCCATAACCCTTCCAATGTACCAAGTACTGAAGCCGACCCCTGAGGAAACGAGAGTCAATAACAGCAGACACTTCGAACTCCTCATGACCCTCCACAGAGACAGGAGGGGGAGGGGGTGTACTCCGGGTATAGCGGTTGCGTACGTAAGGCTTCAACAACGAGGTGTGAAATACATTGGGTATACGCAGATTTTTAGGCAGACCCAAGGCATAAGAAACGGGATTAACCTTATGTATAATGCGATAAGGACCAATGAAGCGGGGAGCCAATTTCATAGAAGGCACCCGGAGGCGAATATTCCGTGTGGAAAGCAAAACCCTGTCCCCCACAACATAGGAAGGAGCCGCTCTGCGATGCTTGTCAGCCTGAGCCTTCTGGCGGGCAGCAGAGTCCACCAAAGAACGCTGAACCTGCTCCCAAGTATTACGCAAACCAGCCAAATGCTCATCCAGAACTGGCATGCCCTGTGAGGAGAATGCAGCCGGAAGAACAACGGGATGCTGGCCATAGACAACGTAAAAAGGGCTTTTGCCGGAAGAATCATGAGTGGCGTTATTCCGAGCAAATTCAGCCCAAGGGAGCAGGTCAGACCAATTGTCCTGATGGTGAGACACAAAACAACGGAGGTACTGCTCCAGAGACTGGTTGGCACGTTCAGCAGCTCCATTAGACTGGGGATGGTAAGCGGAAGAAAATGAGAGGGAAATACCCATCTCCGAACAAAAGGCTTTCCAGAACCTGGAAATAAATTGGCTACCCCTATCGGATACAATAGATAAGGGAATACCATGTAATCGAAACACTTCTTTAGCGAAGATAAGAGCCAGTTCCTTGGAAGTGGGCAACTTGCGAAGAGACACAAAGTGAGCCATTTTGGAAAACCGATCTACTATCATTAGGATGACTGTGTTACCATTCGAAGGGGGTAATTCAACAATAAAATCCATTGATAGATTAGACCAAGGTCTCTCGGGAACGGGTAACGGATGCAACAGCCCACAAGGAACTCTACGAGAGGTTTTCATACATGCACAAGTAGAACAAGCACTTATATAGTCAGTAACATCCTTACGTAAGGTATCCCACCAGAAATACCGAGAAACGGCTGACACTGTTTTGGAAATACCAGGATGTCCAGCAGTCTTAGTATCGTGATACAGTGACAGAATATCCCGTCTCTCGGGAACGTCAACGAACAATTTATCATTAGGCCTCTCGCCAGGTGCCATGCTCTGTTTCGCTTGTATGGCCTGCAAGAGGGACGAGGAAATAGACAATATAGTAGTTGCTATTATCCTGTCTGGGGGAATGACAGGAGTGACATCAATCTCCTGTTTGTCAATAGTCTCGAATTGTCTGGACAGAGCGTCCGCTTTAGTGTTCCGGTCGCCTGGCCTATAGGTTATTATATAATTAAAATGAGACAAGAACAGTGACCACCTAGCCTGCCTGGAAGACAATCTTTTAGCTTCGCTAAGGTAGGACAGGTTCTTATGATCCGTAAATATGAGGATGGGATCCTTAGTGCCTTCTAACAAATGTCTCCATTCTTTGAGTGCTAAAATGATAGCAAGGAGTTCGCGATTACCCACATCATAATTCCTTTCTGCTTTGGACATTTGTTTAGAAAAGAAGCCACAAGGATGCAATGGCTTGTCAGGAGACTCTCTTTGGGATAAGACAGCACCTACCCCTATATCGGAAGCATCAACCTCAAGTATATATGGCAATGAGGGGACAGGATGCTGTAAAATAGGGGCAGAGGCGAACGTAGTCTTAAGAAAGTCAAAAGCCTGAAGTGCCTCAGTAGACCAGACACGTGTATTGCCATCCTTTTTAGTCATACGAGTAATAGGCGCTACTATAGACGAAAAACCTTTGATAAAACGTCTATAATAATTAGAGAAACCCAGAAAACGCTGGATGGCTTTCAGACCTTGCGGCAGAGGCCATTCTATGACCGCAGCGAGCTTCTGGGGATCCATCCGAAAACCCTCAGCGGAAATCAAATACCCTAAAAACTGGACCTCGGATTGGTCGAATAGACATTTTTCTAATTTGCAATAAAGACCATTAGCAAGAAGGGTCTTCAGAACTGTCGTAACATGTCTGTGATGAGTGTGAATGTCTGTAGAATATATTAAAATGTCATCCAAGTACACAATAACAAATGAGTGAATAAAGTCCCTTAAGACATCATTAATAAATTCTTGGAACACTGCTGGGGCATTGCAAAGCCCAAATGGCATGACGGTATACTCATAATGACCTGACCGAGTGTTAAAGGCTGTCTTCCATTCGTGGTCCTTTTTTATACGTATCAAATTGTATGCTCCTCTAAGATCTAATTTGGTGAATACCGTAGCATGTTTGAGCCTGTCAAACAATTCTGTTATTAACGGTATAGGGTAAGCATTTTTGATGGTGATTTTATTAAGACCTCTATAATCAATGCAAGGTCTTAAATCACCTTCTTTCTTCGATACAAAGAAGAACCCCGCTCCAGCCGGAGAAGAGGATCTCCTAATAAATCCCTTTTCTAATGATTCTTTAATGTACTCCTCCATGACACGGTTTTCTTGAACCGATAGGGGGTACACCCTGCCCTTGGGAGGTATAGTACCAGGCAACAAATCAATAGCACAATCGTAGGGTCTGTGAGGCGGTAATTTGTCAGCCTCTCTTTTATCAAAGACAGTCTTTAAAGTTAAATACTGAGAGGGTATAGCCGTAGATAAAGGAGGAACAGTAGGAACGTTAATAGAATTCACAGGCGTGACTTCAATAGTACATGACTCATGGCAGGCTTCACTCCATGATTTTATCTGCCCTGTCTCCCAGTCAAAAATGGGATTGTGGGCACGTAACCATGGATACCCTAATACCAACTGTGAAGAGGGAGAGGTGATGACCTGGAACTGAATGGTTTCATAGTGTAGAACCCCTGTGTACATGTGTAGCGGTGCAGTCTCGTGAGTAACAACTGGAGATATCAATGGTCTACCATCTATGGCCTCAACGGCCAAGGGTATCTCCTTCTCCCTGATGGGAATATTGTTTTTCTTTACAAAACCAGAGTCTATAAAATTCTCAGCTGCCCCAGAGTCAACCAGGGCGTATATGTTTTCAACTATACAACTCTCTCCCATATGTAAAGAAACAGGGAGAAGCAGTCGGTTAGGAGGCAATGTAGGAGACTTAGAAATCACACCCAAGGCCAGTCCCCTATAAGGTCTTAGGTGCGAGAGTTTTCCGGGAGCAGAGGACACTCCTTTACCATATGTTCTCTCCTACCACAATATAGGCAGAGTCCCTCTCTTCTCCTATGTAATTTTTCATTATCAGAGAGTTTGGCAACCCCTAATTGCATTGGCTCCTCTTCAGATACTTTTACACTCTCCGGTGGATTAACTCTGGGGTGAATAGGCGTAACAAAACTTCTATTCCTGTTCTTGGTATAGAGCCTGTCCCGAATCCTATTATCTATATCGATGAGGTAGTCAATAAGGTCCTCTAAGGCAACAGGAAGTTCCTTAGCCGCTACCTCATCCAATATAGAATCTGATAAGCCTTCCATGAAGGCAGTAGTTAACCCATTATTGGTCCAATCGACCTGTGAGGCAAGGGTACGAAACTGTATAGCGTAATCAGCCACAGACCTAGAACCCTGTTTAACCCTCATTAATGCTCTAGCGGCATTCTTAGACCTTTTCATAGTGTCAAAAGTTCTGCGAAAAGCTGTTAGGAAACTGTGAAAGTTATGCACCATAGGTCCATTAGCCTCCCAAATAGGGTTTGCCCATTCAAGTGCTTTGTCGGTAAGTTGGTGCATAAAGAACCCAACTTTGGACCTCTCTGTGGGAAATGAACGTGGATACATTTCAAAATGAAACTCTATTTGGTTAATGAACCCTCTGCATGTCTTAGAATCCCCTCCATACCTAGGAGGAGGCGTTAAATGTGCTGTAGCATTAGGCATAGTCGATACTTCAGGAAGCAGGGGTGCAGGAGGGTTAGGTGCGGTTGCTGGAATGGTTCTAGCTAAGAGCGTCTGGAGAGCCTGAGCTATTTGATCCATACGGTGATCCTGCTCTACAAATCTAGCCTCATGGGTCGCCATCTGTTGAGCTAAATCTGCGGGGTCCATGGCCCTATCGTAATGTAACGAGTATATACCCCTACACGCAGGATCCAGCAAAACAGAAGACAGCACAGAGGAGAGATACGTCTACCGGACCTTAGAGTGGCCGGACTCGACGTAAAGGAGAAGTACAGAGTCAGGAGCGATCCGAGGTCAAGGGCACAAAGAGACAGCGTAAACGAGAACTAGCCGGGGTCTGGTACACAGGAATCAGCAAGCCGGCAAACAGTACAGACAAGGATAAAGCGAAAACGAAGTCAGAATACAAAGCCAAGGTCAAGTACGGAGAAACACAACTGAATACAACAAGCACTAAAGGGAACTGTAGCAGAAACCACGATAGGGCAAGGAACTAAGGGAAAAGGGTAAGTATAAGTAGTCTTCAAACTAACGTGATTGGCTCCTGTCACTTCCACTCCCCCAACAGGTAAGTGTATGGGGTGATTGGCGTGACAGGAGCCAATGGGAGCCTTTTTGCAATTTAGGCTCCCACTGTCTCTTTAAGAGCGCGCCCGAGATTCGCGGCGCGCTCTTAGCTGCAGGCGGGACACGTGACCGCTTCTCGCGGTCACTGCCCGCCTTCCTGTTTGAGCAGTCGGATGAGCCGCGCGCGGCTCGTGCAGCCGCAGGACCGCGCGCGGCTTGAAGAGAGGACCGCGGCCGGCCCCCGGATAAGGTAAGTACCGCTACAATAACCCATCAGATACTTTCCCAGCTTTTACAGAATCTATGCGTGCAGGATTATCATTTCATTTAAACACCACTTCGAATTATTCAGAAATGTGGGAATCATGGAGAATTGACAAGGGAATTGCAAATTTAAGACAAAATAGCTGAGTTAATTAATGTTCCCATTTAATCTACTTTGTCCTTAATTTTATAGTTCCCTGGTCAATTCTCCACAATTTCCAGTTCTTCGAAAAACTTGAACGTATCCTTCTGGTAAAATACATTATCATTTTAATACCCAGTTTGTTTGTTTTTTTAATTTCTTTGAAGCTTACCTGTACATCATGGTAAACCTTATAACTTTAGGAACAAATGTTGACCATTTAGCTTATGTAATATTTTTTTATTGAGTGGCTATTTGTAGTTATTTTTCTTGTTTTTATGTCTATTGACATATCAAAACGTATTTTGTTAATGTTTAATGGCATTTTTTTAATGTATGAATGTTTTTTTCCTTTTATTTTATATTTTAATACATATACAGGTAGTTCCTGACTTTACGAACTAATTGGTTCCGAAGCCTCGTTCATAAAGTGAGAGTTCATAATGTGAGAACTGATTTCCCATAGACCGCATTGTAATAAACATGGGTTCTGTTCCTGACCAAAAATTCTTTCCATTGAAAACCTAAATTATTAAGTACAAATACAAAATGAAAGCATAGCAAATACATGTATGTTGTTGGAACATTAAAGGAAGACACATCATAGTGAAATGTTCATCAAATCATCATCAGTCATCTTCCTCCTCAATGACATGTTGCACTTGTTGAATTGAGGCACTGCACTTGTTTCTGGTTCGTTTGAGACACTCCATGTGTCTCATTCCCTCTTCCCAGTCCCATCCATGTGTCCCATGTTCCTGCCTCTCCTCCTTGTCCATGTGTCTCGTCCCCCTCCCCTCCTGTCCATGTGTCTCTCCCCCCTCCCCTCCTGTCCATGTGTCTCTCCCCGTTCCCCTCCTGTACCTGTCCATGTGTCTCTTCTTCCTCCCCTCCTGTACCTGTCCATGGGCCTCTCCTCCCTCCCCTCCTGTACCTGTTCATGTATCTCTCCCCTCTCCCATCCTGTTCCTACTCACCGGGGCACAGTACCTGGTCTGACAAGAAGTGCTCTCTCAGTGAGCAGTTTCTGGCAGACTGCAGTCCGCTCGGTCACGCTACAACAGCGGCAGGAGTGGAGCAGCACAGCACATCGCTCCCCTCCTACTGGTCACCATGATGATTACACTTACCTTTCTCTTCTTCTGGCCACAAACTCTGCTCCTTGGTCTGCTTCCACTGAGCACCAGAACAAAATGTCGGAGCGTCCAGAATGCATTCGTAAAGGCGGGAAAACGTAAAGCGAAAGTTCGTAAATCGGGAAATGCCTGTATTGCCAAAAAGGTTGCATCATCAATGTTACTATTTGATTAAATGGAATTCATTTATTGACCTCAGAAAGGAATGACTTTAGCTGTGTCAAACCCTCCACCCTAGGAATTTAGCAGGTGCTATTGATGCTGCTACTATCCTCACAGAACCAGCTGAAGTAATCAGGACAATTCTAAGACAGTATAATAATACAAAGTAAAATATAAATACATTGATCAAGGTAACAAAATAACCAGTTTTTATATTTTTGCATCATCTGTGACCTTTTAAATATGATATTACCTCATTTTCTTCATTAGGGAATCATATGTCGTTACTGAAATCCTTTTTTATCATGCATCGCAAAAAGATCTTTCTATATGTATATATGATTGTTTGTTTATGCATTCATATATTTATAAATGCACACTTCTTTTTTTTATTTAAGTGCATTTGTCAAACTGAACTTTATTGTGAGATCAGTAAATTAATCCAGAAGACATTTTACTTGGATTTAGGGATTTAAACACATATCATAATTCCTGGAAATCTCTCATTTCTTAATTTACGTTGTAAATAACAGATTTTGCAAAGGTCATACATTGTGAGCCTTTAGATCTATTAGACCTTGCTGTTAGCTAAATATATTAAATTACTTTTATAAAAACTAAATGAACATTTGGCATTGTTGCAAGCTTTTTTTAGTATAGTTTATATTATCATTATTAATTTCAAGAGCGCATCTGCACGTGTATAATTAATCTAAAGAAATAACAAAAAATAAGAAAATTTTAAATGTTACACATAATTTGCCAATAACATCAAACGTATGTTCCAAATTTTCTAGCTATTTTAATGCATTCTTTTTTTAAAATTGTAAAAAAAAAGAAAGTGGAAAAAAAGTGACCTTGTTTTACCCATTTACTTACCTTTTTAGTAAGAGGCACTATGTTTGAATATAGATGAAATAAGGCATGTGGAAGCTGATTGGCTTGTTGATTTATGCATAGAAATGAAAGGAAACGGAGATTAAAACTGGGACAAAGACAATTTAAACATTTATTTTTTATTTTATAAGTCACAACCTCAGTATCAATATTTAGATGCCATACTATTTAAATTATATTTTAAAATTACTAATAATGAACAATACAAATAGTGTATTGCTAATTTTAATACCCGAATAGTAATTTTGGAAATACATATAAATAACACTATAAATGACAGTTAAGACAGATTCATTCTTTATAATTAAAAATTCAAAGCACAGTATGTTCTCATTGCAAGTGCCTGTTCTAAGTTCCAAACATAACACTGGGAAATTCAGGACCTAATGGGTAGTAAGTGGTATACAACACAGAAAGTGACAAAAAATAATTTAGAAGTTCAATGTCCCCTCCCCTCTCTCCCATACTTTGGCTAAGATGGAGTGGGCAATTTTTATTTTCTGAGGAATGATCATATATAGGGAAATAAAGATTTGTTTTAACATGGGAAATGTCAAAAGGAGAAAATATGTACTCTCCTGCACATAGACCATTAATAGTGATATAAAAAAAATAATCAGCAAGCATATGTAGGCATTCATTATATTTGGAGAGATTATTTAAAACCAAAATGGGTTCTATATTGGGACAAAGTGATTTAAAATGAGCAATCATCAGGAAAACCAATAGATTTAAAACCTGCATTTATTGGCACCCGCTATAGCACTTATATTGTCTTCACTGTATCCACAGACGAATGTAAAACTGTCAATAAAACGCAATACTGAACATGATCTAATGATCGTAAAACATAATTTTTTTTTTTAAATGAATACAAACACATATTTAGAGGGCAATTGATTAAAAAATGGTTTAGTTAAGGAGAAACAAAAAAAAAAAGACAGCTTGGTATTAATAAACAACAATGATGTTGGTTGGGTAATGCCACCTGGTTATGCTAAAAAAGCTTTGAAGGTTTTTTTTTATTTATTTTTTTATAATCAAGGAACCTTAGAGTACATTGTATATTTTCCAAATGCTGTTAGTAGAGCTTCATAAAACCATCGGTGTGCCTTTGCATTCCAGTATGTCAAACTTCACATGGAAGAGCTATAAATCGTGTTTCATCCTTTCTCTTCTGGAGACTTCAAAGCCATGGGTTAGTTATTACATACTTTGAGTTAAAGAGCAGTCCATACACCAAATGTTTGTGAAGTGGACTGTGTCAATGCTGCAAACTTTCACTGGATATTTATCAGGATTGTTCTTCATTTCTTCATTTTTTCATTCTTTATTTTTTTCTTTGTTCTTTATTTACACATTTGTCTTGGGAGCTCTGTTCATATAAGCAGTCTTTATATCATCATATTGTGATGTAATATTGGGATTACAACTTTCTACTTTCCGATCACCATCCAGTCCCCAAAATGTAAACTTTCCTTCAATGCTTAAAACTCTTTTCCAAAATTCTGTGATAGATAAGTCATGTGTCATTTTTCCAAGCATGTTACCTTTGATGACACTTTCATTTGGGTGCATACATTAAGTGGACTATGACCCTAATATTTTGAAATCTTTCAGATGTTATCAACTGAAGCATTTCCTAATTTGTTAACAAGACACATAAGACTGTGGCTGTCAATACTGTGGAGTTGTCTGCCTTTCCCCCATAATTTGCCCTTGCAGCTGGCCTTCTAAGTCTTCTATAAAACTGAATCAAACCATCCTTGCTTTGTGTCCATGTGGGAGTTAAATCGATGTAATGTTTATTTTGTGGGAGTGGCAAAAATCATGTCTGACTTACATACAAACTTTACATTTTATTGCTATGAAACATCATATGATGATTTAGCATAATTGAAAATGGTGCAATTATTAAAAAAAAAAAAACCTAATGTGGGCTTCAGGCATAGCAATGGAATTAACTCACTTGGATCTATTTTATCAGCCAGTTAGACAAGGTTTTAGCTCATTTTAGAGAAAACCTGTCATGTGAGCATATACCATACTTTTTCATTTCTACTGAATGCCACTGAAAAGTTAATTCCGATACAAAGGAATGATATTGTATCCTTGTTTATACAGTAATGATTATGTTATTATCTATATAGCGCCAACAAATTCCGCAGCGCTTTACAGTGGGTGGACGAACAAACATGTAGTTGTAACCAGACAAGTTGGACGCACAGGAACAGAGGGGTTGAGGGCCCTGCTCAATGAGCTTACATGCTAGAGGGAGTGGGGTAAAGTGACAACATAGTTAAGGATAGTATTAGACTAATGACAGTTGCAAGAGAGGAATCAGTTGGAATTAACAGTTTAAATGATACGCTTTTATGAAGAAGTGGGTTTTTAATGATTTTTTGAAGCAGTGGAGACTGGGTGAGCATCTAACGGAGGAGGGAAGTGAGTTCCACAGGAACAGTGCAGCCCTTGAGAAGTCTTGAAGGCGAGCATCAGAGGTGGGAGTATGGACAGAAGATTGACGTAAGTCTTCAGCAGAGCATAAGGGCCTAGAGGGGACATACTTGTGTATTAGGGAGGATAGATTGGTGGGAGCAGCATGCTTATGTGTAGAGGAATTGTTTGTTACAGTTGAGTAAAAAAAAATAGAGGTTCAGGATCTGTCTGCTCAAGGAAGGACCAGCAACTTAGCTTAGTTGCCCTGGATGAGATTGTGGCTTCTATTGTTTTTGTAAAACTTGGTGCTAAAGTAAATTAAAATGGTTTAAATTACTTTAGATGAGTTATAAAAGCCATATGGTGTACAGATGTAATTTTCTATTTTTTTCTAACTTATTTTATATTGCTTTTAAATACATTGTAAACTAGCCACACCTCCCTTGTCTGTAACTCACAACGGCTCTGTTCCATTGTAATCAGATCTTACAGCACAGTGTGTTTAATATTCATCTCCTTCTTTGTTACTTTAACTTAAATTACACACAGAAACTGCTGTGGGCTGGCTGTAGCAGGTTCTTAACAGAGCAGCAGATGAGAAATAAAAATAAGTATAAAAATTAGATATGTTTGCAGTGAAAGTGTATAGGGAAGCTGTGTGCTCAGCAGCCACAAGAGGTGTGGCTATGGCAAAATAAACAAACCAGGACTAGTAGTTTATTATCAATGCAGGGAATAGGAAATTCCAAATTTAACTCACTTTGCAATAGGGGAAACTAAAAAAGTTAGACACTTTTTTTCAGGAAGTGTCTAGAGAGGCTGTGTAAGTCTCAGCCAGGGGAGATACTTATTTGGCTGCTTAAACAAAGTGATTTGACTACTAAATGGTAGAGAATTGAACATTAACACAGCAGGGGCATGATCTACACTAGGAAACCATTTAATTCATCTAAAAGAGTTGATGCCAGAAAGTAATGAACATCCTGAAGCTGTAAAGAGTCCGCTATCAGAAATACAAATGCATATTTTGTTATTTCTCCCCTGGATATTCTGTAACAAGGCCAGATTTACTACATTAAAGAAATTGGTCTCTCCATGATCAAGTATCTCCATATAAAAACAATTGTTCTGTTACAACTTTGATTCTCTGAAACCTGGTAGTTTGGGGGATAATTCCTGTTATCACGTGGATACAGGTTAGCCTAGGGCATATCATATCTTGTTTTCTTATAGTTTAAAAGTATATTTAATGAGTCTGAATGAGCACTTATACATAAGACTTATACATATATTCATCAGGGAACATCACTAGACATGTGTATAAATTGTTTCAGTGAATCATTAGAAAATGTATCAAATGATTTTCAATAGAATTTTTTTTTCTTTTTAAATATATTTCATCTTCTAATATCTAGCCTTTGAAAAATGGGATAAATTAAAAGTGTATACAGATCTGCTATTTGAGCTTACATTTGCATGTTGCTTCTAAAATAGCATAAAAATTTGGTTCACCTAAATTGAATCCAAAAAACTATTTTGTTCAGGTGGTTCGAAAATCGTCCCTGTGGCTTTTTGGTTTAGACTAATTTCACCCATGCAGTCATTAAGGAAAAAAAACTATTTAAATGAACCAAAGGACACAAAAATGGGTCAGTCAGAGTACTGAAAAATATATACATAATATAGATAGTAGGTATATATTTTGCAGGATACTGGTAGATGTAGTTTCCCACCGTTTGATTTACAGATCAAGTAAGAAAAATTAACCAAGAGGGTATAAAAAGGAAGAGTAGCAACAAAAAAATAAAAAAATATGATATTATATATTTATTAAAAAATTATGTGTATATATTGGTCCTGCACTCACAATTGTGTCTTCAGTGCCATGGTTTAATCAGGATCCTGATGAAAGTCTGGGTAAGGACTGAAACGTTGATGTGATTTAACCTAATCATGGTAAATAAAGACACACTTCTTTGAGTTATAAATCCGGTGAGTAAATGTGAAATAAACACTAATTTACATAACCAGTATGCAATAGTGGGAGTGTGTAGCGCTAAATAATATTGACTTACGCCACAAAAATCTTTAGGGGTATAGCATATATATATATATATATACTCCAAAATCTTTAAGGGTATAGGAGATATATATACTGTGGAAAAAAAAAGAAATATATAGTGCACTCTGTGCAGAAGGACATGGTTGTACACCATATAATAGGAAGCACTCACGTGGTTCAGAGCCTATTGAGGATTGGCTCTAATCACTCTTGCCTTGTGTCCTTTAGGTGACACACACCTTCAACTCCAGATAGAGGATATTCTTCAGAACAAGAGAAAAAGAACAGGGAAAATTCGCCCTGGTGTTGAAATCCTTAAAACAGCAATATACAAACATATATATGAAGGTGAAGATCGCTTCTCACCTGGATAAGAGCCTGTAATGGAAACGAATGGGGTATTAAACTTACAAGCAATTTTAATAAGAGTTCTGTAGCATTTTTAGATCTCAATATTTATGTCAAACAGAATGCACTTAAAACCTGTACCCATTTTAAGAAGGTGGACGTTAACAGCTATATAGGGGAGAATAGTTGCCATTTCTCCCCCTGGCTGTTAAACGCCCCTAAGGCACAATTACTCAGGATGAAGAGAAATTGCACGGATCAACATAAATTTCACGAACAATCAGAAAAAATAATGAAAGATTTTAGAGAAAAGGGGTACAAAGATGAACTCCTAAGGAAAGCCTTCATTGAGGTAGAAAATGAGGATAGGACAAAATAAAAGGAACTGGAGGGATGTAGAACCACAGAATCTGAATGTAGAACCACAGAATCTGAAATTTATTTGCGATTTTAATTATAACAGTAGACGTTTAAAGAAAATTATCCGAAAATACTGGCCACTTTTAAAAAATGACCCCATATTGAACTCAATACTTCCGGATACACCTGACATAGTGTATAGAGGCGTACCAAACCTTAAAAGGATGTTAATAAAAAATCATATACCCTCTAGGAAATTGACGAACCAATTTTTTAAAGCGAAAACTGGCTTTTATGGATGTGGCATGTGTGGAGCATGTAAGGGTTCTAAAAACAGTAAAAGGACAATAAGAGAATTCTGTCACCAACAGGACAAGAATAAAAGTTTTAAGATTAAACAAATAATTACCTGCTATACAACTAAAGTTATATATATGATTACGTGTCCCTGTGGGTTAGCTTATGTAGGAAGGACCAATAGGACTCTAAATACCAGAATCCAGGAACATATTAGGAACATCAGAAAAGGGTTCCTCAATCATAGTGTGTCCTTGCACTTTAAAAACCAACATAATAGTAACCCCCAATTGATAGAATTTATGGGAATTCAGAAAATTGTTGGAAATTGGAGAGGTGGCAACCCTATGAAATTAATTGGACAAACAGAGATGAGATGGATTTTTAATTTAAACACCATGCAACCTTATGGTCTTAATGATGATTTTGAATTATGCCACTTTTTATGATTTTTTTTAGCTATTTTTATAGAAATTATTATATTATATTTTTTAATCTTTACTGCTTTTAATGGGAATTTATTGATAAAATCCTTATACTTTTAGTGGTTAAAAACATCATTAACACTCTGCACCAACATCTCTTATTTGGAATAATATACATGTTCCCCTTTAAGTATGTTTTTCCTTGAAAATATACAATTAATTGATGCACTTTATTGTTAATGTCTAAATGCTCAAATATGAGCATATTTATCTCAGAATTGGAGACTAAAAACAGCACCATGGACGATTCTTTGATTTTCCAATACTGTTGCCACTAACCAATATGGACGAACAAACTACTATAATGGACTGAAGGGGAGATTTGGGAAAAAAAGGAAGTGATGTCAGCCAAATTGAAGAAAGAAGAATTGGATATCTAGGACTAATGATGTGAATACTACTCTTTCACATTCCTGGAAGTGACGCCGTCCGCACGATCGTATGTACGTGCGTGATGACGTCACCGCTAAGGGATAAAGCAATACAGCTGGAGCACTTTACCCTCCCTCGCAGGGATGTCTGTGATTGGTCGGTTTTCGATCTCCGGCCACCAATCAGGACGGGAGGCGGGATTTATAAGCAGGAAGAGAACTGGATGAAAATTACCAATTGAGAAAGCCGAACGGAATCGGCGAAACGCGTTTTGGGCTCACCTATATACTGTATGTATCATATTGATTTTAAGTGTATGTAATATATTTGGTGTATCTTCCATCCTACAAAAGAGGGAAGGAGTCATCCCAAAAAGGACTCATATGCTTATCTACTTAGAGCCAGGTTACAGGCTCTTATCCAGGTGAGAAGCAATCTTCACCTTCATATATATATTTGTATATTGCTGTTTTAAGGATTTCAACACCAGGGCGAATTTTCCCTGTTCTTTTTCTCTTGTTCTGAGGAATATCCTCTATCTGGAGTTGAAGGTGTGTGTCACCTAAAGGACACAAGGCAAGAGTGATTAGAGCCAATCCTCAATAGGCTCTGAACGAGGTGAGTGCTTCCTATTATATGGTGTACAACCACGTCCTTCTGCACAGAGTGCACTATATATTTCTTTTTTTTTTGCACAGTATATATATCTACTTTACCCTTAAAGATTTTGGAGGATATATATATATTCTATACCCCTAAAGATTTTTGTGGAGTAAGTCAATATTATTTAGCGCTACACACTCCCACTATTGCATACTGGTTATGTCAATTAGTGTTTATTTCACATGTAATCACGATAGGATTGGAGAGTACCTATTTTTTGTGTGAGAGCTGCTGTATTATAAGAGCACTTGTTACTATTTATTTTAAGCGCCTGATAACACAGAATACTTTGTTATATTATAAATCCGGTGAGTGCCTTTGTTCGTGGATGTTTATATGTATTTATTTATTCATTTCTACTTCTCCTTTTTCCCCTCTAGTGCACACGTGTCACTTAATCTATGAATAAAATCAATATTTAGCAGCTGTTCTCAGATCATAAATCAACTTTTCTATAAGTCATTGGTACCATGAATGGAACCCCGAATTAAAGGAAGCTGTTTATTAATTTTCCATGACATTTAATTCATGATCTGTACATATAACACTTCCGAGTTACCAAATTTGGACGAATCGCAATTTGTTTAAAACCACATGCATAAGTCTACTGCATAGAGAACAGATCAACAAGTTCCATAGATTTAGTACTCTTCAGTTACGATATATATTATTTAGTGACTTGGTGACTTGGTCTTTAAGAAAGTCAAAACCATAAATTCAGCAATAACTGGAAAGTCTAACATGTCAATTCACAAAGTGGCACTGACAAATATATTTCTCCTAACTTTTTTCGTCAGTGTTTATATATAACACGCCACAGAAAAGCATAGAAACAGTGCTGAAAATGTAAATTTTTCATAAATGCTCTAAATTAGCTCTGCCACCCTATCTTGTCTAGGTGCACTTACCTGTCCTCACGCATCGAATAGAGAAATTCCGTACATGTGTTTGTGAACAGTTTCTCAAGCAGTGTCCCATGTGATTCTGTATTGTTAAGTAATTTATAAACTTTATCTAGCATTGCCCAGCAAACCTTGTACATTAAATATAAAATAACATGTTAATCATTTTAAAATTTTTACATTTAGTTTTCAAGAACCGTTTAGTTTAGTTTTCAAGTGAGAACTGTTTTCACCTATGATTCTTACTGCTGAGAACGAATGCCTATATTTTACAAAACTAAGTAAATTTTTCACCTTTAATTACATTTGCATTATTAATGATATTTTTCACAGTGTTTCTGTACCCTTTTGTTCTCGGAGCCAGATCATTTTTTACCTTTCATGTTTCCATCTTGCCTTGTACTTTATGTGACTTATCTCATCTACGATAAAAATGTGCAATATGAACACCAATTTTTTCTTAAAGAAACTGCAAGTTACTCAAATTTTTACAATGATAAGAAGATCTAGAAAATTACATGGGTGTTGGTTCTGAGATATGGGCGTGAATTATTTTTCCACCGTTGCTTATCTCTGTGAAAATAGTGAGTTCAGATGGTAAATTAATGTCATCCTTCTTAAACATTATACATCTTACAAGGATTCTGGTGGCCACTGACTTTTGTGCTTATTATGGAGACCTATAAAGTAGATTTGATAAGATGAGTTTTTTGTTGAGTGAATGTTCCCGTGTTACATTAATGGCATATAGATCATCCTATAAAAAAGGATCAAAGTCTTCACATAGAAATGAAATCCAAAAGGAGAAGGTATCTGCTATCTTTATAGGCAAAAATGTAAGGCTCTGATACATGTGAATGTACGTCATTATACTCATTATCCATATGTATTATATGGAGCTGTACTATGTTTTTATTTGTATTACAAATGGCAATACAGAAGAACATACAGTCAATACCAGATTTTCAAATTAAAAAGGGTCTTATGGGGAGCACGTGGGGTACTTCTTCACTATAGGTGTGTTCCACCTATATAATCCCAGATGGCTCAATTTCATGTGAGTGTAAACAAGCACCAACTACCCATTATCGTAATTTTTATACCGTACATTTGTTCTCTCTTTTTTCTGCTACATGTACCAAAATGCATGATTATATAATATATTTCTTAAACTTGGGTTGAATCACATATTTACGGCTCTATTAATTATACTTACTATCTGAAACAGCTTTAGTTAAAACATTTACATTTGAAAAACGAAAAGTTAAGGTTGTGTTTTTTTTTCACAACTAAAAATAAATACCAAGTCCGAAAATTCATTCTCACTTAAAAATACTAAATTATTGAAAAAAAGCAAACAGAATATGAAGGCTTATCCCTAAATGCAGAGATGGGGAGGCCAATACTTTTATATATATATAAAAAAAAGAGATAAAAAGGGGAAAATAGTAGTGCAATATTGTTGTGCTTTACATGAAAGACGATCACAAAAAGATATATTATTCTCAGCACTTTTTTAGCCTTTTATACGCAATGGTTCTGAACGTAAAAAACTTTGTGCCCTTCTGGTAGTAACAGGACCCCTTCTGATGACTGATCAAATTCTTCCAGTGAAGTCCATATAATACATAAAGAAAGCAGAAGATTAAACTGGTGCAATATTGTTGGTAAGCTTTACTTGGAGCTCATAGAAGACTGGCTTCAAGTTTGTAGATCCTGTGCCAGTTATTGAGTGCCACAACCCCTCTCTATTCCAATTGAAGATGGAAATAAAGGCCAGCAGAAACTATAAAGTGCAAAAAATGTGACACTTTTTGGCTGTATCTGGCCTTTTCAATCGATATCTCCACTTAGTAAGAAAGTCACCAGAAGGGCACAGAGGGTTTATACGCTTAGAGCCACACCATATAAAAAACTCAAACATTGTGCGCATAATGCATCTCTGCAATTATCTTTCATGCAAAGCACAACAATATTGCAATATTATGTTTCCCCTTTTGTCTCTTTTTTAAATATAAAAGTATTGGAGTTCTGAACTAGCTAGTACTAAATAGATGTTATGTTTATTTGGTACTGTTTTAATATGAGGTTTAGATTAGTATAGATGTGACCACTATGAATACTATTTAAATTTGCATCAATGATTTAGTGCTGTTATGTCATTAATGTTGTTGTGGCAAAACAGATGAAGTACAAGCTTTGTAATAAACATAATATAGTTAGTTCTTAATATCCTTTAACAAAAAAAAAACTGACTGCAAAGTATTTTAAATACTTAAACATACTACTATATCACGAACAGGGGATGAATTTAATGTATATATACATACACACACATGAATTTAATATATATATGAATTTAATATATATATATACATACACACACATATACAAAATACAGAATCCAGCGCACTCGCTTATTAACTAAACAATGATTTCAAATCTTAGCGATTGTAATAGTTTTATTTAAAAACACCTCACCTAGGCAAAAAATAATGGGGGTTTAGTTAAATTATATGATCATATATTGCATAAGCCTGCCACAACGTCAATGTACCCCATTATTGGCAGGTCCTACTCTAGCAGGTCCTATTAGTAAACCTATTCATTATAGTATTAAAGAAATTAACCTGTCTCTCATTTGGAGCATATATGTTTAAAAAAGAGAAGGTAATATAATTAAATTTACATTAAAAAAACTGCTCTTCCCTTAGGATCACAATATTTGTGTAGTAGTTCGTATTTAACATTTTTAGAAATGATAATAGCTACACCACATTTTTTTCTTATCCTTTAAAGATGCATGGATAACATTAGGATACTTTTTTGCAATAAATGTATTTGTATAAATGGGTCTCCTATACCCTACTGACATCTATGTTCTGTTTAAATACCAAATCAGAAAAAGCTATTCTCTTTTGGGGGACATTCAGACCTTGAGTATTAAATGTGGCTATCTTTATAAGCTTCTTCATCTAACTACCAGAGATGGATTACCAAATGGGAGGAGATCACTCTACCGGTCGCGCAGACATAACACACAACAAAATCCCAACAGGAAGAGTAATACCATTTCCTCTGGACAGACACACCCCAAAGCCCGTAAAACATAACAAACCCCAAAGGAAAAGTGAAAAAAACGTATCTACTAGACATAAAAACCCCAAATCCCAGATTGGGCAGTAGCCCAAAAACAAAAATGGGATCATGATGAGATTAATTTGACCCCTTATCTCTTCCAAATAGTGATTACTTGCCATGAGGCGAGTACTCTTACAACCCCCATAAATTTATGGCAGGCAATTAATTAAAATTATATGTGTTTTAGGGGGGAGAGAGGAGAAGAGAGATTAGGGCATCATCCTCCTATTCCCAAAATATACCAATAATACATATCCAGATTGTTGGTGGATAATCAGTAACCACATAATAATAAGATCGCCCCCAGCAACCCGTTAAAATGTTGTACCATCCATAAACCTCCAACTTATTATATTGTATGCCTTTACCCTTTCTAGTGTTTAACCCCTTAAGGACACATGACATGTGTGACATGTCATGATTCCCTTTTATTCCAGAAGTTTGGTCCTTAAGGGGTTAAATGAGTGAAATTTTTTTTTAATAAATACTTTAAAAGTGCTCCTATCTGTATAGTAGCTTGTATCCTATTATCTTTTATAGTTATTCACATCGGCTTGTGTTCATCTAAACTAGCCTAGTCATCTATTCCAACTACTTCACCTCTTCTTTACTCTTATCTCTATTCCCCTACTGTTGCTTAATTGTGCTCCAATTGTGTGTTCTTATCCCTTAAGTGTATAAAACTTTACCTAATTTCAATGTTATCCTATTTTATTTATTAGTGAGAAATATAATTTAACCCTCAGTTTTTGTGGGTCCTTAAAGCCGTACATGAATTATTACGTATATACTATTACCATTCACTTAATTTCGCATCATCTTGTGGTTGTCTAAACTAACCAAGTCAGCTATTTCCACTACCTTTACCTCTCTCCTACCCTTACCTCTTTACCCATTCCCCTTCTATTATTTAATGTAATTTATTTAAATTCCCAATTGTGGGATCTTACCCCTTAATTGTGACAAAACTTACCTATATTCTATGTATACAAGTATTAATTATTAGGGGGGAAATATGTTTTAACCCTATGGTTTCATAGTGCTTAAAAGCACTTCAATATAGAAAGAGGAAAAAAATTAGTGGTATAATAATGAGAGAGAGAAAAAAAATAAAAAATAAAAAGTAAGCCAACCTTCTCCCTCAGCCCTCTCCCTCCCCATCACACTCATGACTGCCCTCTAGTGCCTTCTTCTAGATCATTTGAACTTGTTTCTTTAAAACCCTTTGAAGATTTGTTCAACCAATCCTGAGCTTGACTCGTCAAATTAAATATCCAGTTTCTTCCTTCATATGTCAGTATCAATTTTGTTGGAAATCCCCATCGGTACTTAATGTTCTTAGTTCTAAGGACATCAAGTGTTGGTTTGATGATTCTTCTCTGTTGTCGAGTTCTGGAGGAGAGATCTTGAAAGAAGTGAAGATTATGGAAATTCCCTTCCTCTGTATGAAAGTTTCTCGAGGAGGATAGTATTTTTTGTTTTATGTAGTATGAATAAAATCTTATAAAAATGTCACGTGGTACTTCAGCTGGGAGATAGCTAGGTTTGGGGAGTTCTTTCTATTATTTCTACTCCTTGTGCCTCTTAGACATTCATAGCTTTGAAAATAGCAAATAAGTAGGGTCTAATTTTTTCCATATCTACCTTTTCTGCGATACCCCTTATTTTCAGGTTTTTCCTTCTTGCCCTGTCTTGTGCATCAGGAAATTGAACCTCTAATGTAATTATTTTTTTCTCCATATCGATGTATCTATTTCTCTGTTCATTCATGTCAAATTGGATTGTTTAAATTTTATGTCTATTTTCTTTAATTCTCTTGTTCATTTTGGACATTTCCTGTTTGATGTCTTCCACATGAAGATTTTTATTCATTTGTACTGATAAGGATTTATTAAAGGGTCTTCGTGCTAAGTAAATTCATTTTTAAAGCTTCCAAGAAAGGAAGCAAATAAAATATAGCTTTATTTTTATTTTTTTATTTTGCATTATACAGTGGCTAAAATCCCCATATTATGCACACAATATAAAATAGGATGCAACAAATGTTAAAGACCCATGCATAATATCATACATTTATCTTGGACGGTTTACAAAATAATACAATATTAGCAGATCCCTTTTCTGCATAAACTATGTAATGACCGAATAGCTGATACGATTTTACATTTTAATTCAAACATTTTGCCAGCTTATTAAGTACTGTTAATTCATATTACAATTCATATCCTCTGGAGTGTTCCAATAGAGGGTTTTTGTTCTGACAATCTCAATGTTTCCACTACGTTAGGCTGCACTGCATCTTCCCTGTGATTCAGTACATTTGGCTGCGCTACATAGTATATATTTGGTTTAATACATTCAGCCATGCTACGTGTTCGTTGTGGCTCAATACATTCAGCCTATGTTTGGCCATGCTACATCATTTTTTGGGTTTTGTACATTCGGCCTATGTCCAGCCACGCTATATTTTTTTGTTGGTTCAGTACATTAAGCCTATGTTCGCCCACGCTACATAGTTATTTTGGTTTAGTACATTTGGCCTACGTCCAGCCACGCTACATTTTTTGTTGGCTCAGTACATTTTGCCACGTTACCTTTTCACTTTGAGTCAGTACATTCGGGCTACGGTCAGTGGCACTACTTAATCACTTTGGTTTAGCACATTCAGCTTATGTTCGGCTGCGCCACATATTCATTTTGGTTCGTTACATTCTGCATACGTTCGCCAAAGCTACATTTTCTCTTTGGTTCAGTACATTTGGCCACCGTTCAGCCACGCTACATTTTCAATATGAGCCAGTACAATCATCCTTCTTGTGTTCACTTTAGTAAATAACATTGTATGTGTTTTAATGTATCAGTATAATGTTGCATTTTATGCCCTAGACCATGTGAGCTACAAGCTTCTAGAGAGTATTTTTTAAATTTTGTATACTACTTGTATTTCTGGGGAATCATCCAAATGTTTTAACAGAGGCTAACCTGTCTGTTTGTTTGCACCAATCAATAGGAAGAGAGCTCAACTCCATTATTTGCTGACAAAAATGATCTTAGGAATTATCAAGTGGATTCTATAAATTAAAATGTTATGGTTAATTCTGCTCTGCTTGAGTTTTAATAGTGTTTACCTATTTTGTATTGGGATTAAACGTTTACATCAATAATAAGGAAAATGTGCAATTGTAGCTAGAAAAGGTACCGCTATAGACAAACTAGATCAGAGTCTTTATCCAACTACGGATGTGAGAAAGAAAATGGAAAATTGTGCCTGGCTTAGATATAACGTTTCTTTTTTTTACCATTTCAAAGTTCCTGTAAGTCATGCAGATATGCTTTAAAAAGTAGCTTCTAAATAACTAATTACCTGTACTTAACTTCCTGTACGTTGTGTGAAGTACAATATGTGGGACTGAGCATAATTTGAAGGAACGTATTAGGGTTACAACTGTCAACAGACACTTTTTGTAAGAACAAAATGGAGAGGCACAGTTTTTTCTTTCAAGACCAAGAAGGGGTTAAGAGACCTTTGAGAGGCCATGCCCCCTATTCTTTCCAAGAGGGAGATGTTTTGGATATTCTTTTTGGAGACCAGGGCTTCCCTTGAATGTCGAGTAGGACATCTCCGTTTTATATTAATGTAACATAATTGTAATGTTGGTGTAACGTAAGATATTTCTCCTGGTGTTAATGAAGTAAATTTTATACATAAATATTTCTGTATGTTTTGGATTTAATTGGATACAATATGTGTGCATTGTTTTAATTATCCAATATGAGTTTACTTTATGGTAGACGTACGTATTGTTTAGATTTACTTTGTGCTCCGTTTAAAAAAGAAAAAGAAAATTCTTTTTACTTTCCAGTGTCATATGATAGCGATTATAAAATATGCCGTTCTCAGCTATTGTGCGTTGTTAATCTATGTTGTTGTGTTCTATATGGAGGATAATTTGACTGCTCCTTTGAATAAGCTACTATGGAGATGGTTAAGGTTTATGGAAACAATGTAACAATGTAGTTACTGATGTAGCATTTGAGAGTGTGGCGGACCTGGCATTAGTCCCTGGGGTTGCCCAAACCCACCTGAAATTCTTACAAACAAATCTGAATCCCCCTGTTCGGGAACAGAACGTGTGTGGTTTCCCCCTGTTGTTTACTTAGAACACCAATTAAGGAGTACATGAGTGCTTTCCCTGGGTGGCTGCTGTTCATATAACTGAATGCACGTGGCTCGGTGCACAGCGATTTTGTCTCTTGAGCACGGCGGTACCTGGTCGTCGAATGCTTGGAACTAATTTAGGCTACACGTTCTCGCGAACCCCGGTCAAAATGGTACTGCTGCCTGTATACTTTCCCGAACAACCACATGAACCACGTTTGGGAGATATGATCTACTGACTGGGGGAGCATTCGCTAGCTAAGAGAGCGTTCGTCATTGTTAATGCAGGAACTCCTGATCCAAGACTGGCTACAGCGCTGGATTCTCTGGAACTCTTTTGGGGCATCACCTTGTGGCCGGCCGGTGAAATCTTTGCCCTAATAGCGATCTTTTTCCACTGAACCAATCTGAGCGCTTTTGGGGTATGGCTACTCGAGGATATAAGAATTGTGGGGTTCCTGTACTGTTTTATTATGTTTTTGTGTTGTTTTATAAAATGTATATACTGTATGTAACTGAGAGACAATTGAGTTATCTTAAATTCCCAGCTCAATTATCTCTCAGACTCAGTGCATCTGTCAACTTGTCCTAGCGACCCCATACTATGGGGCTGTGCATTAAAAGACATGTGTGGGTTAATAAAGATCAGTTGACTCCCAGAACTGTGTGTCCTCCAGTTACTGGAGGAATGGGCCATATCTACTAACCAGAGCTTCCCTTCCAGCTCCAGAGGATTACAGCGGAGGTATTCAGTCTTAGCATTGCAGCTCCACTACAGAGAGGTCTGTGACACTTTTAAGTGTAGCATCATTATGAATGAATTAATGAAAAAGAGAGATAGGAGTTTTATAAACAGCTTTATATCCCTCACGTGCAATGGAATTAGCGATGGACAAAATGAAAATATGTTTTATAAAAATTGGTATGTGTACATGTATGTGTTTGTTACACATTTGTTTACAGCCACGAGAGGCGGACTTAACCCTGCAATTTATAAAATCTGCAATAATTACAATTGCAGGGTTAAGGGTAATGGGAGTTTGCACCCAGACCACTCCAATGGGCAGAAGTGGTCTGGGTGCCTGGAGTGTCCCTTTAAGGTTTTGAAATAGCACACAAGTTTGTATTTTTATGGAAATCAAAGTCCTTTTATTAATAGGTCTGACAAACAAGCAATTTAAATAAAACAAGCAAAACAATGAAAAGCCTTTATCTTTTTACCACTAACATTTGCAACCAACTATAATTGGGCAGCTTACCCGCTGCCATAATAACAAAACATACAAAATGAAGCACAGACCTTTTTTCAACTTAAGAATAATTTTTTTCTCAGGCACTTTTGGAGAGCACTGCCGTCTCCCTCACTGCTTGTTTCCTTCTCTCCCTAAATCTCTAACAGGTAAATTTTACAGCAGCCTTGTGCTGCTCCTTGCTACCTGTGTGATCCAGAACTCCTTGACTGGATTCCTCACCTGATGTGCTGAAAGTAAACTGTGAAGTGGAACTCTGGCCCTCATTTCTCTTGAAATGCTCCATCTCAGGAACCCAAATGAAATTAAAGAATTGTTGTGACTAAAACAAAACATTCTTCCTGGGGCTATTAGACTATAGATTGCATTGCAGTAATTTTGATAAAACTTTCTTCAGGACAACTAAAATGTCATATGCAAAAGCCGCAATTTATAGACAAACAAAGTTACCACCCAGTCGTCTCCCAATTGCATGCATGCAGAGCCTCCCACTTCCGTGAACGTTCATGGCGCACTTGCTTCCTGACGTGTTCCCAGGGAAACCAAAGTATTAATCCCTCCCCCCCTTTTCCGTGGCTCCTACATACTAATATACTAATACATAAAGGTTAATAAAATTAACATTGAGTGACTGTCCCCTAGCCATCAATCATTTTTGTTCCCCTTCAGTCATCCCTTTTATTTTTTTGGCACCATGACAGAATTCTAAATCACAAATCATTGCATGGCTCATTTGGTTTATGATTCAGGTAAATATGAGCTTCGAGTTTGGGATTTTGTCCGTTCACCCTATCGGCGCAAATTCAGACAAATGATAGTTTAGACCAAAATTAATCTCAGAGTCTAATACATAGAAAACAAACGCTCTCATGAAGTATTGGTGTAAAAAATGCCCCACTAATAAACATATATATATATATATATATATATATATATATATATATATATATATATATATATATATATATATGTACCTGTTGGGCATCACCTGTATATCTCATGTTAAACTTTAGAAAGTCTTCCATAGACTTTGTCCCGTAGACTCAAGAAATCATTTTCCCACACATATCCAAGAACCTAGAGCTACCAGGTTGTCTTGCAAATGACCAGAGGCAGGCATTGTGTTTGAGACTTCTCTCTACTTTTTTGCAGATACCTGTAGGAATAGAATGTTTTAAGCACCTCTCTTTTTATTTTCCATTTTCAAAGTCCATCTTGAGAAATGCAGGTGATGCACAACAGTACATACACACACCTGTTAATAGTATATGTTAGGTTGAAAAGAAGCCAAAGGGAAAAAAGAACTTACAATCAGAATTGTAGTGATTAAAAATAAATCTGCTGCATTTTATTTGTCAAAAGCAAGTGGACATTGTTTTATACTTTAATCAATAATGCATGCAAAAAACATCAAAACAAAATCATAATTGAGTTTTCGAAACCTCCAGTTGTAAAACAATCTATATCATTTATTTAGCAGTGTTTATAATGAATTTCAATTTGCTTTGCCAAAAGGAAATTAAACTGAAATCTGAGTTTAAAATAATAACTTTTCACAAATGTATTATGTATTTTACCTACTAGCCTTTTTGATCGATGCATTTACATATTTACATAAAGGTTATAATAACATATCTCTTTCAAAAGGTTAACTTAGAGAGCAGCAGGTTAGAGAGGTGACTGTAAATTGTAAATTAATTCAAACAAACACTTCATGCACCAGAACCACTACAGGCAGGTTTCAAAAGGTTTGACTTCTTATCTGTGGTTTTCTGGGTGCTTCTCCCCACCTCCACCACCATCAACTGACAGCAAGAAGTTGCTAAGTTGAAACTTTTGTTAGCTCTCTTAACCCCTTAAGGACCAAACTTCAGGAATAAAAGGGAATCGTGACATGCCACACATGTCATCAGGGGCGTATTAGCTGTGAGGCAAACAAGGCATTTGCCTTGGGCGGCATTTTCCAGGGGGCGGCAAAAAAAGCCGCCCCCCAAATGCCCAAGACAAATGTCTTGTTAGCCTTGCGGCTAACAGACATGCTGGGCGGTTGGGCGGTGCTGGTGGGCGGCTGGCAAGGGAGCACTTCCTCTGAGCTGTCTGCTCAGCTCCCTCGCTCGCCGCAGAGTGAGGCTGGGAGCCGGAATATGACAAAAAACAGGATACACCACTGCATGTCATGTGTCCTTAAGGGGTTAAACTAACCATGCAATGCAGGGCTTATTTCATGGGCTGCGAGGATCAACTGATTGCTCTAAACCATTGATCTAAGCTCTGCATTGAAGCGTTTAGCTCAGGAGAGCTAACAGACGTTCCTACTTAATACTCTCAGCTGATGGTAGTGGAGGAGGGAAGAAGACACCCTCTAAAGAATGGAGTGCAAGGGAATTCCTTGCACCAAATCCTTACAGCGTGTCGTAATGTTTATGGTAATTGGAGCGTCCCATTAAATATACAGTTTTCAAATAATTTAATGACTGTCCATGTGAAAATACTAACCATTTAAAAAGATGAAAGATAGGGAGAAATTGCTGAATGCATTTCATACCTGTCCAATACTTTTAGCCAGTTTTTCACAAATGGATAGATGCTGCATGTTGGAGGGTAGGAATATCTTTAGGGGAGAACAAAAAAAAGTCTAAAATACTGCAACATTTTTATCATACATTAGAATTAGTGTAACAGTAAACAATATTGGTGTTCTTCAGTGTTTTTGGTTTCTTTATGTTTTGGATTTTTTTTTTCTCACTAAAATTGCTTCAACTCTAACAAACCTTTCCAATGTCAAAATGATTTGTTTATGCTTTCATTGACTTCCTAACAGCTTCTTTGCAATTCACTAAAGTATGAAGTGTCAGGCGTTTAATGTGAATTTCGCACTAAAGGGCAT
Organism: Pelobates fuscus; assembly: GCF_036172605.1. Classification (NCBI taxonomy): domain Eukaryota; kingdom Metazoa; phylum Chordata; class Amphibia; order Anura; family Pelobatidae; genus Pelobates; species Pelobates fuscus. The sequence continues at coordinate 432,859,083 of NC_086317.1, read as the reverse complement.
AATCGCCAAACTGACAACTTGGAGAATTTTTATAATACGGTCAGTTTTGTCTTAGTGTTGAGATTCACTTCTTTCTATAACCCTTAACTTCTTTACATAAACCTTTTTAAAGAAAAGTCTATCAGTAAAATAGGTTTAAGTGCATGTACTCATATGGATATATCCTGGCAATTAAATGGACACTGCAGCCTGCTTATAGTGATTATGATGTCTAGAAGCCATGAGTACAGCCCCCTCTATAAAGGTCCCCTTCAGCAGCTTGAGACATCATAATGTGAAAGGTTCTGTGACGGAACGCCATCACTGAGTGCCATATCCATATGTGCTCACTGCTTATTCATGTGTTTCCCCTTGTTTCCTTGTGTGTTTAGTACTGTGCTCTGTTACCCATTCAGGAGCATTCATACAAACAGAATCCGTTCGTCTCCTGAACAGGGACTACCCCGGTACCCCGTTAGAATGTTCACACCAATCAATTAGAACATTTGCACCTATAACATACATGCAAAACCTCAAGGGAAGTAATTATGAGTGCTCCCCTGGGTGGCCATCATTTCGTATAAATGAACACCAACCAGGGGGAGCATTTGCAGGGGAGGGCTGGCAGCCTCAGGCCTGGGGGGCAAATCCAGTCAAGTGGCCCATTGCACCCCTGAATTAGCTCACCATCCATGCCCACCTTTTCCTGGTTTTATAACGGATATTGATATTATGCTAATTAGTAGCTCTTTGCCATACCCACTCCTTTGCGGCTCCGACTTTCAATGTTGTTAGAGCGCAGGATGAGAATCTCTGAGCCTGTGCCCTGACTCACTAACTGAGCACCGGAACCACAAGGGATATGATCTGACTGCACCTACTGCTGGTGCGCACCAATGGACCACCAGGGAATCGTTTAAATTAAATATGCTGGTGTCCAAAACTTGTGAGCTGTGTTGGCCGCCGGGCGCCTCTGTTGTTATTGCGCCCTACATGACCCCACAGCTTGCATACCTCAAAGGCTGGCCCTGCTGACAGACATACTGGCCCTCACTCTCAATAACATACACACACAAACCCTGACAAACACTCACTGACAGGCAGACACATACACACACACACTGACAGGCAGACACACACACACACATTCACTGACAGACACTTACTTGGCAGACACACTTGCTGACACACACACACACTGACAGACACCAGTGCCATCTTAACAACATTACACAACTTACAGGAATAAAAATTTAAATTATAGATACAACGAAGATTATATTTAGAAGTACCTCCAACAAATGCAATGCATACATTCAATACATACACACAGACTGCCGAATGCGGTCACACACCGACTGCTGAATGCATACACACGACGACTGATGAATACACGCATACAGACTGACGAATAGACACACACACACACACACACACAGACTGCTGAGTACACATAGAGAGTGCTGAATACATACACAGTCCGCTGAATACAAACATACACAAACATACACACAGACGGCTGAATACATACACAGACGGCTGAATACACACACACACAACAGTGAGGGGTGCAGTGTATGTGTTTGTGTGTATGGGTGCGGTGTGTGTGGGGTGCTGTGTGTGTGTGGAATGCTATGTGAGTGTGGGGTTCTCTGTGTGTGTGTGGAGTGCTATGTGAGTGGGGTGCTGTGTGTGTGTGTGTGTGTGTGTGTGTGGAGTGCTATGTGAGTGGGGTGCTGCGTGTGAGTGGAGTGCTATATGTGTGTTGGGTGCTGTGTGTGTGTTTGAGGGGTGCAGGTAGCAAATATTTTTTGTTTTTTAATACTACTATACGTTAAATAAAATCTATATGTCCCCCCCACCCTTCTTCTTATCTTTGGTGAAAGAGGCTGGGACACAGCCAGCCCTGGTGGTCCAGTTGTGAATTCTGTACAGCCTGCAGCTTGTCTGGCTGCAGGCTATCTCCTGTCCTACTGCGCGCAGAATGCTGTGTGGAGCATTGCAATGGTAATGCGCTGCAACGCTCCACACAGCCTGCTTGCGGGAGGAACGATCTGCCTTACAGGTCGGCCTCTCCTGCAGCCCTGGGTCCTAGGCAGCTTCCTCTCTCCCCGATTGAATTGAGATCTCCCTCATCGGCACAAGGCCAGAATACAAGGCCACCTCTCCGTTGGCTGGCAGGGGAGATCAAAGGATCTCCCCTGTCGGCCGGGCATGCTGGGCAGCGCGGTAGGGCCCCATGCGGAAAGACGTCCCTGACAGACACACACAAACACTTCCAGACACACACACACTTCCAGACACACACACACACACTTCCACACACACACACACACACACACACACTTCCACACACACACACACACACACACACACTTCCAGACACACACACACTTCCAGACACACACACACTTCCAGACACACACACACACACACACACACGCACACTTCCAGACACACACACACACACTTACACTTCCTGACACACACACTTCCAGACACACACACACACACACTTACACACTTCCACACACACACACACACACTTACACACACACACTTCCAGACACACACACACACACACGCACACTTCCAGACACACACACACACACACACTTACACTTCCTGACACACACACTTCCAGACACACACACACACACACACTTACACACTTCCAGACACACACACACACACTTACACACACACACACTTCCAGACACACACACACGCACACACACTTCCAGACACACACACACTTCCAGACACACACACACACACTTCCAGACACACACACACGCACACACACTTCCAGACACACACACACTTCCAGACACACACACACACTTCCAGACACACGCACACTTCCAGACACACACACACACACACACACACACTTACACTTCCAGACACACACACACACACTTACACACACACACACTTCCAGACACACACACACACACACACACGCACACTTCCAGACACACACACACTTCCAGACACACACACACACACTCAGACACACACACACACACACACACACTCTTACACTTCCTGACACACACACACACTTACAGACACACACACACACACACTTCCAGACACACACACACACACACACACACACACTTACACTTCCTGACACACACACACACTTACACACACACACACACACACACTTACTTTCAGACACACACACACAAATTTATTTTATTTCTTGTTGCTCCTACCTTTAGGAGTGCTCTGGGTCCTTTCCCCGGGGTCCAGTGACTTCCTCCGTGATATTCCTGCTCCTCTCTGCTCCCTCGCGCAGTTTAGTGATGCGGGGCCGGAATGACGTCATATTCCGGCTCCCGACATCAACAGAGAGGGCGCGCGAGGGAGCAGGAAGATCATCAGCAGAGCTCCCTCGCTGCTGCATGCCTCCTTCCTCACCCGGCCGGTATATTGCTGCAGAGTAGGCACCTGCCATCTGAGACAAGCAGGTGCCTACTCTGCCTTGCTACTGGGGCACCGTAAGTGGCCAGCTGGCCACCTGCTGGGCTCCTTGTGACAGGCTATCAGCCTGCTCCGCGCGGCACCCCCTCCTCCTGGCGCCCAGGACCGGCCCTGCAGTGGCCATTTTTCTAATTACTTAGGGCGGCCTGGGGGGCAATTGCCTCCCTGCCCCCCGGCCCAGCCCGCCCCTGAGCATTTGTATCCCGAAAGTAGACGCTTCCCTTGTGGGATCTTCCCACTGGAACTCCAAGAATGGGTTCCTGGTGTTGGTGGGGACACTTTTGGGGTACTGGCTATTCTGGCAAGGGATTGCCCTAACTATTCCTGAAGGAGTCCAATCACTGTCCAGGCTAGTGGCTGCCAAAAGGGCACTCTCTCCGCTGCTACCTTCGTGGAGATACCGGAGATAGAGACGCGAGCTCAGCAGAGAACCTCTGGAACTGAGAGCCAGCTTCATAGCTGCAGATTCCAGCTGGCCATCTGGAAGTTGGGCTAGATTGGTCAGCAAAACACCTACCCTCCCAGAGCACCGATTGGTGCAAATTGGTTCGCGCCCTTTTTCCTGATTGACCGTTGCTTGGTTTAGGCGCGAAGTTTGAATTTACCGGACTAAACCAAGCAAATCTGTGGAACTGATTGTGGGGATGTACAGAGCACCAAGCCCAGACTTTACACGATTTTTTTTTTTAAGTGTGGAGGTACTCATAAATGCCATCATACAAATTGTTCCCATGCTACATACAAATAAGAGGTCCATGACACTTACAGCAAAATTCTACTTGTCTTTTTTTTTCAAATAGTTTTTATTGAAACTTTTTCAAAATATTATATGAATAACAATACACTGTGTGCAGAATTATTAGGCAAATGAGTATTTTGACCACATCATCCTCTTTATGCATGTTGTCTTACTCCAAGCTGTATAGGCTCGAAAGCCTACTACCAATTAAGCATATTAGGTGATGTGCATCTCTGTAATGAGAAGGGGTGTGGTCTAATGACATCAACACCCTATATCGGGTGTGCATAATTATTAGGCAACTTCCTTTCCTTTGGCAAAATGGGTCAAAAGAAGGACTTGACAGGCTCAGAAAAGTCAAAAATAGTGAGATATCTTGCAGAGGGATGCAGCACTCTTAAAATTGCAAAGCTTCTGAAGCGTGATCATCGAACAATCAAGCGTTTCATTCAAAATAGTCAACAGGGTCGCAAGAAGCGTGTGGAGAAACCAAGGCGCAAAATAACTGCCCATGAACTGAGAAAAGTCAAGCGTGCAGCTGCCAAGATGCCACTTGCCACCAGTTTGGCCATATTTCAGAGCTGCAACATCACTGGAGTGCCTGAAAGCACAAGGTGTGCAATACTCAGAGACATGGCCAAGGTAAGAAAGGCTGAAAGACGACCACCACTGAACAAGACACACAAGCTGAAACGTCAAGACTGGGCCAAGAAATATCTCAAGACTGATTTTTCTAAGGTTTTATGGACTGATGAAATGAGAGTGAGTCTTGATGGGCCAGATGGATGGATTGGTAAAGAGAGCTCCAGTCCGATTCAGACACCAGCAAGGTGGAGGTGGAGTACTGGTTTGGGCTGGTATCATCAAAGATGAGCTTGTGGGGCCTTTTCGGGTTGAGGATGGAGTCAAGCTCAACTCCCAGTTTCTGGAAGACACCTTCTTAAAGCAGTGGTACAGGAAGAAGTCTGCATCCTTCAAGAAAAACATGATTTTCATGCAGGACAATGCTCCATCACACGCGTCCAAGTACTCCACAGCGTGGCTGGCAAGAAAGGGTATAAAAGAAGAAAATCTAATGACATGGCCTCCTTGTTCACCTGATCTGAACCCCATTGAGAACCTGTGGTCCATCATCAAATGTGAGATTTACAAGGAGGGAAAACAGTACACCTCTCTGAACAGTGTCTGGGAGGCTGTGGTTGCTGCTGCACGCAATGTTGATGGTGAACAGATCAAAACACTGACAGAATCCATGGATGGCAGGCTTTTGAGTGTCCTTGCAAAGAAAGGTGGCTATATTGGTCACTGATTTGTTTTTGTTATGTTTTTATATGCAAAAAATGTATATTTGTGAATGTTGAGATGTTATATTGGTTTCACTGGTAAAAATAAATAATTGAAATGGGTATATATTTGTTTTTTGTTAAGTTGCCTAATAATTATGCACAGTAATAGTCACCTGCACACACAGATATCCCCCTAAAATAGCTATAACTAAAAACAAACTAAAAACTACTTCCAAAAATATTCAGCTTTGATATTAATGAGTTTTTTTGGGTTCATTGAGAACATGGTTGTTGTTCAATAATAAAATTAATCCTCAAAAATACAACTTGCCTAATAATTCTGCACTCCCTGTAGAAAGGGAGAGGAAATTATCTATCCGTAAGCATATATACAAACAATATGATTGTTTTACAAACAATACATGTAATATGTACATATGAAATTAAATTAAGATGTAAGAACATTCAGGCAATGACATGGTTATTAACCTACACAAAAAAAAAAAAAAAAAACACTACAGGTCAATAATTAGTGTAATTTACAAAGAGTATATTTTTTAACACTTTCTTCATATGAATTTAAATAATATTTAGATTGATCTGAGGAAATGGCTGCCTAAGGACCATTTCATATTTCTCATTTTCTAATTCTAAATACAATACATTAAGGGATGGGAGAGTGGGTGACTACATATATATATGGGTATGGATGATGTAGTGACCTTTTAGAACTGTATCAACTTAATTAATATTTTCTGGGAACATTTTGATTAAACTTAACTCTGATGTCAACATTTTAATGGATGAACCTATGTAGTTAATTAGTGAATGGATATCTTGCCAAAATGTCTTACGTTTGGGACAATACCACCATATATGTGACAGAGAGCCAATATAACCACAATCACGCCAAAATTTATTGGAGACACTTGCATTTATTTTATGCATCCTAAATGGGGCTAAATACCATCTGTAAAAGGTTTTATAATGGTTTTCCAGATGGTTGGCACATTGTATTATTTCATTTAAAGCAAGAAGACATTTTCTTCTAATCTTCTGGTTGTATTGTGCCCATAAATCTTTTTCATATTCCAGCAGGAAGTATGCTTCTAAAACAGGCCTGGGCATAATGTAGGAGTAACATAGATAGATAGTACATCTCTGAATTTGTTCAAAAGATAAATTTTCTCTAAATTAGACATTTCGAGTATATTAAACCTCTGATCCAAATCAGGTATATGAAAACACTCTAATCTGGCTGTGGTAAACTGTATTGGAACATGGATAAGGGTTTGGCTCTTGACCAACTTGCAATCTTGTATATAGATTGTTTTGCTGACAGATGTAAAAATGGAAATTATGTAAATTAAACAATTTAAAATTTTACTTTTTCATTCAGCTTTTAAAAAAATATATGGCAAAAAAACTTTAGACAGTACAAATACAAGTACAAGTGGGGTGGCACTCGGGGTAGTCACTAGTTCCAGAACAAGAAAAGCACAGTGTAGAGGGATCCACATTTGCTCACAGTATAATTCAGACACAATCCATGGGCTACACAGCCCTGTATAATAAAGTGTATTGGTACATATGAGATACAGGTAAACATACAATGTTTCCATCTACATGAACTTAGCCATGCATGGATAACCATGCAGCTTCATGTCCACATACAGTGAATACAGTTAAAACATATATTTCTAAAAAAAAAAAAAAAAAAAGAGAGAGAGCAATCATCACTCTCTAAAATGCCAAAGCAATGCTAACAGTGAAATGATAGAGTCCATTAACACCCACTTCCCGACAGTAGGAATGAAATAACCCACTGAATCTCCCTTTATTGTTTAGAAAAAGGTACGAGCTGACTCCAGTAATCCTGAGACTTTAAATCAGTGACCAGCAGGTGCTAATAGAAAAATGATATCATCTTGTAATCAATTTTAGAGCATAAATGAGACTCTATGGACGAATTCTTATTCTGTAAAATAAAAGTACAATGGTTTATACTCGATTTTGGTAATGAAGTAGTTAAATGCCTAGTTGAAACATATATAATATCCTCTATTCTGCTGTGTGCTTAAGAGTGTGAAAACTCCAAACACCAAGACGACACAAACGTACACCTAGACATGCAGCATCCACCCGCAGGGTATCTATATATACCTTGAAACACATGACTAGATGAATGAAATAAGCACATTGAAAAGATGTAGAGCAGATCAGAAAAGATATAGAGCATTTTTATACACATACAGAGATGAGAAATGCTGGATTGAATTGTGGAAATACCCTGAATTATATGTATGTAATACAAACCAAGTGAGAAAGACGACTGCAGCAGGACTTAATATGAGTTCACTACAGCCATATAAATTATTGGGCATCAATCCATCACCTCAGCATGCATCACTTAAGAAGAACTAGTTTTTATAGTTGTGTACAATCTCAAAGGCCAAAAGAGAACGTTTACCAAAGGCTAAAAAGCTGTATGTTGTCAAATGAAAGATTGATTTGACTGAACCTTCTAAAAAAAAAAAAAAAAAGTCCCAGTAAGTTTAAAAAATCAAGTAATATTTGACACAAGAAAAATGAAATTGCTGCTCAACAGAAAGTAACAAAGGCGAAAAAAAAACAGTGTTGAAATTCTGAATTTAAAAAACGCAATTTATACTGCTGTTTCTAAAGGCAAAACAGATTAAATTATGCTATGAACATTCTGCTGCATTAAAATAGGTTTGGCAATCCTTCCCTTTATTGAGTTCTACATACCATAATAAATATATGCACTATTACCTGGAGAGGTTGAATTAAGTTAATCAGAAATACAGTCATGGTGCCTGTTGGTTTTGATTGTTGTTTGTGCAAGCGTATGTAGAACAGCGAATGATGATAACAGTAGCCCGTAGGCTGAAGTACATATCTAGACTGCAGAGAATATATATAAATAATAAAACGTTTTAGTAGTATATTGGAGATTACTGTATATATCAGTTAAAATTGTATATTGCTGTATTGTTCTGTATTATGAATGCTACAGTCTATATGAGAAAGCAAGTGAGAATACAAAGTGTGAAAACTGAACGTACGTCACATTTGTGTAATGTGACATTGTGTGTGATTGCAGAGGTGTATATGTGTGGAGTGTGTGCATGCATTTTGGGCAATGCGTGAATACAGGGAGATACTTTTTTATTTTAAAAGTGTGTCAATCTGAATGTATTTTTCTCACACCTCCCTGTGACATCTCAATGTATTAGTGGCCCCAGTGTTAAAATAATTTAAGCACCAGGTAAACATTACACAAAGATGACATTTACTAGTGAGCTCTCTCCTGGTGCTCCTCCTACCTCTCCCAGCGCTCTTTCAGTATTTCTTTCTCTGGTTCTGCCTCTTCTCCCCAACCCCTCTCTGTCGGTGTCCCCCAAGGTACTGTCCTTGGCCCCCTATTGTTCTCTATCTATACTGCCTCCCTTGGTAAACTCATCAGCTCCTTTGGTTTCCAATATCATTTATATGCAGATGACACGCAAATCTACCTGTCCTCCCCTGATCTCTCTCCGCCCACCTTGACTCGTGTTTCTGACTGCCTCTCTGCTATTTCCAACTGGATGGCTGCTCACTTCCTTAAACTCAACCTGTCCAAAACAGAACTTCTAGTTTTTCCTCCCTCAAGTGCTGCTACTCCTGTTGTCTCCATCCAAGTCAATGGCGCTACTATAACCTCTACCTTGCAGGCTCGCTGCCTAGGGGTTCTTTTCGATTCTGACCTCTCTTTTACTCCCCATGTCCAATCGATAGTCAAATCCTGTCGCTTCCAACATTTCACCCAGTGAAATTAATGGGTGGAAAACCAAAAGGGCTTAGCATATTTAAGCGCATCCGCCCATATCTAACGCCAGACGCGGCTAAGATACTGGTTCATGCTGTTGTTCTCTCTCGCCTCGACTACTGCAATCCCCTTCTTACCGGTCTTACATGTTCCCAGCTTGCACCGCTGCAATCTATAATGAATGCGGCTGCGAGGCTTATTTTCCTGTCCGGTCACACCTCTCACGCCTCCACGCTCTGTGAGTCCCTGCATTGGCTTCCAGTTAGATATAGGGCCCAATTCAAAATTCTGGCGCTTGCTTACAAATCCCTACATAATGCTGCTCCAACATACCTATCCTCCCTCATACACAAGTATGTCCCGTCGAGACCCCTGCGCTCATCCCAAGACCTATGCCTGTCCTCTGCCCGGATCCCCACCTCTGACGCTCGCCTTCAAGACTTCTTTAGGGCTGCACCTATTCTGTGGAACTCCCTTCCCTCCTCAATCAGACTTTCACCCAGCCTCCACTCCTTCAAAAAATCTTTGAAAACTCACTTCTTCATTAAAGCATATCAATTAAACTGTCCGCATGCTTCTCATCCCCCACCCCATGACTCCTTTCCTGCAACTGTCAAAAATGACCTACCAAGCACTCAATAAACCCTTCTCTAACAAACTATTTAATTCCCCTACTTTAACCCTTTGTGTCACTATAGCCCACTCCCTCTAGCATATAAGCTCATTGAGCAGGGCCCTCAACCCCCTCTGTTCCTGTACGTCCAGTGGTCTGATCTCAATTATGTGTCTGTTAGTCCACCCATTGTACAGCGCTACGGAATTTGTTGGCGCTATATAAATAATAAAATAATAATAAAGTTTACAATAACATGCCACACAAATTAACCTCTATAATCACACACTACACATCTCTACCTGACATCCACGCATACTTGTCACACATTAAAATACCTTATGGTACACATGGCTGCTACGTCCTACACATGCCTGCTCAGCCCTACATTCATATATAGTAACACAACACAATTTCACAGGTAGGCTATAAACACAAGCGCACACAAACATTCTCAATGACTATACCCACACATACACAAATTCAAGCACAAACACATATACAAGTGCATGACTATTGGGAACACTAAGCACCTAAAAATCTATGTTCCTCCAGAAAGGTAAAGGAGCCACCCATCTCTGTGCCCTAAAGCCCCTAACACACTAATCTTTAGTCTCCTTAACCTAATTCACCAGTGTACTGTAGACTTTTTTATTGTTTAAACCAGCACAGTTAAACAAAAATAAACGAAAGCTGAACATTTGCTTTTCTAAGCACTAACTAAAACAGAGCTTTCTGTCTGCAGTTTGTGGTTTCTCTGGTTAGCAGCATAGCCAAATTGCAGTACTAAAGCAAAGTAACACAATATGCACCTTTGTAGCAGCCGAGCAAACCCTTAATTGGGAGAGAAATGACCTGAATTTAGAATAGCATTTTAAAATTAATTTGAAGTACGCCAAAGCGAGTTTTTCTTATGGAACTTCCTCAGTTTTCTACAAATGGCCACCTGGATTGTATTTCAACAGATTTTAATATTTTGTTCCAGAAACACTTACGAGTTTTTGCCAGACCAGATCTTGTGTTTTTTACAACTGATTCAAAACATTCTTTTATATACACTTTCCCTAGCTCGTGTCTAATGAACTAAGATTATGTTGCAACTCGTATAACCTTGAGGGACAATCATCATGTAATGCAACATCGTTTGTGTTTCACAGTGAAATTAATGGGTGGAAAAACAAAAGGGTTTAGCATATTTAAGCCATCTTTGGTCAAATAAGTGGGGCTTCTGTTCTGACCAAAGACCGTGAACGTAAACAAAACTAGTACACATTCATAAATCCTGACATCAAGCACATGCTTCAAGCATATCATACCTGCATTCTAAACTGGTTTCAGCTGTCCACGTGTGTAGTCTTTGGTCACATAAGTGGTGCTTGCAATTAAAGTGAACTTAATGTTGGCCATCTACATAGAACAAGCACAAGGAGATTCTCTAAAACTATTTTGCACTAGAAAATAATGCACTGTACATATAATTTTTATTTTAAATCGTAATGAAAATAGTTTTCCTTTATCTTCACGTACAATACATCAAGGTATCTGCCAAAATATCTTCTTCTTCCTTTATAGGGAACACATGCATGATTCCTGACTTGCTGCATATTCCATATGATCAGGCTCGGACTGGCTGTTGGATAAATTGGGCAAATGCTCAAATGATCGCACCTGCTGGCCTGATACGGTGTTGCCACAACTAGAGCACTAGGTCACAGAAGGTGATTTATCCATTGATGAGCTGGTGGGAAGATCAAATATCTACCAGACCAGAACACCCCACTCTTATTCAAGGGGTCTAGGGTGTATGTGTGTGGATTACGATGTTCTTTAGAGCTGCAAGCCTCATCTCTTCAAGTTTTCCTGTAAAGAGATGAATTCCTTTGTTTTATTTTTATACACTTTAGGTTGAGTTATTTTATGAGCACATCTGGAAATGTGCTGTTTGGTTCCTTAGATCATCATCAACAGTAACAAAATAAGTGAAGGGTTGAACTTAATGGAGTTATCTTTTCAACCTGCTATGTTACTATATTACTATGCCAAGATTTTTCTATTTTATTTTAGCATTTTTACTCTTGGGGATACTTTTTTTTTTTTTTTTCATACCACATACATATTAATATTATTTTGTAAGTTTTGCTACTTTTAAATCTTAAACTCACGAGGCTTCTAGATCAGTAACATATGTACTATACTTTGCCATTAGATATCAGGTCATCTTTCAAAAGCAAGCACAGGGCACTTTTCTTTTATCTGGCAAAAAGTTTAAAACACAGAAAATTTAACAACATAACTTAAGCCACCTAATCAAGAGGCTAGTATTCAATAAAAGCTCACCCAACACAAATAGATAATAAACCAAGGTTGAGTTTGTAGCATAAAATGTTCACTAAAATGAGGAACTTTAATCTTGTTTGTTTTAATTCTCAGCATCAACAGCTGTCTGAGAATATAGAGACCACGAAAAACATACATAATCCCCGATTTTATATACTTTTCAGAATGTCAAACAGTGTGTATGCCAATATAATGCTATTAATAAGGAAGAATTATTTTAGTAGATACCAGGTATTTTACTCGGTATTGCTAATCCTAATTATCGCATGTATTTCTTCTATTCGATATATCTTAAAGGGCGGCCCAAAAAAAAAAGGTTTTCATTGATTACATGTAAGAAGTAATCTTACAGATGGAGAATTTTTTGAAAGATACAAGAAATATACACTTCCAGACTTTCCACTAAACTAGTATCGTAAAAGCCTATCATTATTTTTTTATTTTATTTTTTTAATTATTAATGACATCAAAGCACACAACCTATTTTTAGAACACATAATGTCTAGACTTCCACATTAAAAAAAATAAAATTTTATTGAACATCTTACTGCCTGAGCATCCTTGCATACCATTACCCTATGTATGTACCGTATGGACAATAGATCATTTAAGCAAAGATTTTTGTGAAATACAGAAACACCGACATGATGTTTTTCCACATATTCTACTTTATCTCTGCATGTAGTAGAAGCATATTTAAAATGTAGTCCTCAGCTGCCGAGCAGAGAGGACGCACATGTCTCGAGCTCTGAGCCCGAAACGCTCAAATAACCACAAAAACGGCAAAAAACCTACAAATTCGACACCACTGGTACCGGTCTATCCTCCGGACAACATGGGGCGACGGAGCAAAAAACCGAAACCGGACAAAACACCCGCAATGGCGGATATCGGAGTCCTCCTGCAGAGGCCCAGAAACTCCCAGAAGCCTGTGATGGCGGCCCAGGTGGAAGACTTTTATCACTCCTCGGGCGAAACCTCTGGATCTGAAGAGGGTGACTACACCACTCAAACTAAACCCGATCCGACCCACACACCCATGAGTCCTCCGATCACGGAGCAGAAGCTGAGGGATATGCTTGGTGAGCTGCGCCGCAATATAGCAGCTGACATCGGCACTTTCAGAGAAGAGATCAGAGGGGTGTCGGCCCGCTTGCAAAAAACAGAGCTTACCAATGCAGCACAGGACTGCAGACTTCAGGCGGTTGAGCAACAGCTCTTAGCATTGCAACAAGCCCACCAACAACAACAAGACAACATGGCCGCTTTCGAAGATAAGAGGCGCTGGAAGAACATCAAAATCCGCGGCCTACCGGATGCGGTGGAGACTGCTGAACTGCCGCACCTATTTCGTAGAATGCTGGGAATGCTCTTCCCGGCAAAACAGGCCAAAGGGATGCCACTGGACAGTTGGTACCGGCTCGCCAAAAACAAACCTGGTACTTCGGAGGAAGGGAGGGACGTAATTGTGCGTTTCCAACAAGGCCGAGACCGCACTACCTTCATGGCAGCAGTGCGCAACAAAACTCCCTTACACTTTGAGGGCCACTCCCTGTCCTTTTACCCGGACGTGTCTAAAGCCACCATGGACTGGAGAAGGTCTTTGAAACCTCTAACGTCAATGCTCCTGGCACATGATATTCCCTACCGCTGGGGCTCACCCAGAAGCCTGCTCGTACCCAGGGACAACGGCAACCTCAAGATACGTGAAGCAGCTGAAATCCCAGCCGCACTACAGAAGCTCGCCCTGGAGGAACGCACACCTGAGCAAGCTGCAGCTATACCGCAGAGGCCCTCAACAACATGGGACCCGGCTACAACACGCCCGTTCATACCGGCAGCCCAAAGAGGAGAATCGGCATCCACTCCGATGCCCTGAACTGTTCTGTAACTATCTAACAATGCCGTGACTGTTGTCTATTACCCGTGGCTCATAATTGCCACAGATATTGTTTGAAAATTAGAGTAGATAGTTGGTTCTATAATTATAGCGCGATAGCGTCACCTCTCTGTGAAATAACTGCACATTATTCTTCTGGCTTCACGTAACAACCCTCCCTCTCCCCCCCTCCCCCCCCCCCCTCCTTACGCCCTACTATAGGCACTACAGTAAATGCTACCTTTAGAATACAAGGGGGACACAACCCTCTCTCACCTACCCTCAGCCTACTGGACCTTAACTAATTATGCTTAGAGGGGCATCTAATGCATCCTGCCCCATATCAACCTACTAAACGTCAGAATTGCAATTCTTGGGCGGGGAATGCATTAAAGTTACCAAATTGTTCAGCTTTTCTAGCTATATATACCACCACTGTACTACACGATCACTGCTGACATATGTATACCATGTAATTTCCTATTTGAAAAAATTGTGCATGTATGATCCGAACCCTAATGTTATGGATGTTAATGGCAAACTTGTGGATTACCTTTGGGGTACCGCAGGTATATTGTATTGTATTATTCATAAGCACTACAAAAATAAAGAATTTAAAAAAAAAAAAAAAATGTAGTCCTTAATGTGAACGTTTCAGTATCAAGGACAGTCTCCTACTCTGTTGAGAAGGCACAGTGGTGTAATTATATCTTATTAAATCATTATCTGCTTAAGGCTAGCTTTAAGTCTGGAGTCCCTCTGAAGATTTTGCTAATTCATGCAAGAAAGTTTAATATCCTGTTAAGCTATTAGCTTCCAAGTATGATGCTAGCACTAATACCATTATAATTACTGCCACAATGAAGTGTTTATGCAGTACATTTCACAATGGGATCCAAAAGAACCTAAGTTTCTGCCCCATGCATTTCGCATTTTATTATCCTTCAGAATTGATAGCAAGATTGCAGGTCGGCTAACTAGAGCAAAACTAAAAAGTATATATATATATATATATATATATATATATTTTTTTTTTTTGTTACCAATATCCACTGGTGTTTGGGAGCTTATTTACGCATGCTGCTGTGTTTAACTTTATTTTCTGTTTATAAAATTTGCTGAAGCTCCCTAGATGTAATTAGAGTAAATTAAATTATTTGAATTGCTTTAACCCATATTCTAGTAATTTCATTAGCACACAAGATTTATTTTCACACAAAAAACATAATTTAATGTATGTAATAATTGCATTGCATGTTTTCTGATATTGAATATGATAACTGATTATTTAGTAACGTGCAATGTACACAATGAAGATGGTAATTTTCAAAGGGATGCTGTAAGCACCTAAACAAATTTAGCATAACAGAGTGATTTTGGTGTATAGATCATGCCCGTGCAATCTAAATGTTCAATTCTCTTGCATTTTGGAGTTAAATGACATGGTTTATGCTGCCCTGGCCACACCTTTCTTGGCTGAGACTCACACTACACACTTCCTGAAAAGAAGTCTAAATTTTTAGCTGTCTATTTAATTTAGAATTTCTTATCTTCTGCTGTGTTAACAGACTGCTAGAGTTAAATCCATGCTCACACCAGGGAGTCACAGGTATCAATCAACACCTGTGTCTCCCCGCTATCACCTGAGGCCATTTGTATGGGGCCTAGATTAAAGGGACACTCCAGGCACCCAGAACACTTCTGCCCATTGGAGTGGTCTGGGTGCCAACTCCCACTACCCTTAACCCTGCAAGTGTAATTATTGCAGTTTTGTATAAACTGCAATAATTACCTTGCAGGGTTAACTCCACCTCTAGTGGCTGTCTGCTAGACAGCCACTAAAAGGTCACTTCCTCCTTCATAGCACAGATTATCTGTGCTAGAGCGTCGCTCAATTCCTCATATGGGGAGCGCATTAGGTCTCTTCGGCCGTTGGGCGGGATCAGTCTCGCCCACCGGCCAACGGAGACAGAAGGAGGAGCGGCGCGGAGGAGGAGACAGCGACGAGAGACATTGTCGCTACCTCAGGTAAGTGACTGAAGGGGTTTTCACCCCTTCAGTAACCGGGGATTGGGGGGTGGGAGGGAGAGGGAGCCTCCAGTGCCAGGAAAACGGATTGTTTTCCTGGCACTGGAGTTTTCCTTTAACAGATGAGCTGTATGCAGTGCAGTTTGAGCAGGGTAAAATCCATGCTCGCTCCAGGAAACTGTGGTATCAGATACATAGAGCTCCCCTCTGTCAGCTGGGGCTAGTTTTAGTGGCCCCAGACTGATAGATGCAGTGCTACAGACATTTATACAGGCATTTAAATGCCTATTGCTGCAATAACTGCTCACACCATTGAGACCCAGGTATCAACACCTGGGGCTTCTCCCCATAAGCTGGGGCCATATCTAAGGGCCCCCCTACAGACTGATGAGCTGTATGCATCACTTAAATTGAGCACTGCATACAGCCTTTTTAATCCATTGAGAACAATGCAGCTGAATGCAATCACTCAGCCTCAGTGTTTTCAATACACTTGAAAGGCTGTATGCACCACTTAATTTGAGCACTGCATACAGCTCATCGATCTGTCTGGGGGCCCTTAGAAATGGCCCCAGCTGATAGAGATTCTAGTGCTGCAGGCTGCTGGAGGGAAGACTCAGGATCTCACAAGGCCTACAAGCATGTCCCCAAGCCAATTGTGATCTGTGCTGGGCTTTCCCTGTTGCCCTGCACAGGTCATAGCGTAATTAGCTGGGAAAGCATGCTTGATTAAGTAATAAAGGATAGAGTAGATGGAGGCAACATACCACTCTACTGTTTTAACTAGGAAACCTATCTGCTGATATCAACACTGTTGAGTTAGGGTAGGGTTAAAAATAATGTAAGATAAAGGATAAT
The DNA here is from genome assembly GCF_036172605.1 of Pelobates fuscus. Taxonomy (NCBI): domain Eukaryota; kingdom Metazoa; phylum Chordata; class Amphibia; order Anura; family Pelobatidae; genus Pelobates; species Pelobates fuscus. The sequence goes on along the minus strand of NC_086317.1, from coordinate 432,842,040 downwards.
ATGGGTTTTGGTTAATGCAGGTTTAGTGTTAGGGATAATTTAGGGTTATGGTTATAATAGTTATATGGTTAGTATATGCATAGGGTAAGGGGTGTGGTTGATATAGTGTTTTGGAGGGTGGTTGGTAAAGGGTTAGTTTTAACTTCCAAAAAATAATTTAGATCCTAGACATAGTAGGCATATAATAATCAGGACTGATACAGTGGTACTGGTTGTGTAAACATTTTTATGAGCAAACATTTTAAATATAATGCCTTTTTCACAATTTCTAAATTGTCTTCACACTTAATATTCTGGCAGGTATACAAATAATATATTAAAATAAAGCCATTTCTGCCCTTTATAAATCAATAAATAATATGTACAAGGACACTTGACATTTTTAGGTTTAGTTTAAGAAAATGGACAATTGCTCCCCTCCTTAAAGGGTTCAAGTTAATTTAACAGAGCAGGAGATAAACACTTCTAAAGTAAACACACTGTGCTATCACATCTGATTGAATTTTTTTTTAAACGAAAGCTGTCTGAGTCACAGGCAGGGATTGTGTGTTTAGGGCTGCAGAAAAAGAAACAAAAATGGATTTAACTACTAAACTGCAGATAATTGAGCAGTGAGATTGCATGGGGCATGATCTATACACAAACACTGCTTCATTTGCGGTAGACACAAATGAGAATGTAAGGCACGTATATAAAAACTGGAATAAAAATGTTTAGTGGGTTTTAAAATATGCTCTTTAGAAAAATGTTAAAGGAACTCTACTTTGGACTAAATGGACTTTTTATTAAAAAATAAATTGGGCTTGATCTTATATAAAATGTATGTACAATGCATAAAACACTAATCAAAAAGAAGAATTAACCAAGAAAAAGATCACTTTACCAAAACCTTAAACTATGGGTTTTGATTAACAAATATGTTTTAATTTAAAAAATAAAGTTCATGTATATACACTGATCAGCCACAACATTAAAACCACTGACAGATGAAATCAATAGCATTGATTATATTATTACGATGGCATCTGTCAAGAGGTGGGACATATTAGACAGCAAGTGAACAGTTAGTGCTTGAATTTCAAGGAAGCAGGAAAATGGGCAAGCAAAAAGATCCAAGTGATTTTGACCAGGGCCAAAATGTGATGGTTAGGAGACTGGGTCAGAGCATCTCCAAAACAGCAAATCTTGTGGAGTGTTCCCAGTATGCAGTGGATAGTATCTTCCGAACATTGTGCAAAGAAGGACAACCGGTAAACCGGCATCAGGGTCATGGATTTCAAGGCTCATTGAAGCATATGGGAAGAACAAAACTAGCCAATCTGGTCTGATCACACAGAAGAGCTACAGAATGTGTAGCTCAAATTGCTAAAAACATAATGCCGGCAATGATGGAAAGGTATCAGAACACACAGGGCATCGCTGTTAACTGTGTGTGGGGTTGCGTATCAGCAGACCAGAGTGCCCATGATTACCACTGTGGAAGGCACCTTTATGGGTATGTCAGCATCAGAACTGGTCCATGGGCCAATGGAAGAAGGTTGCCTTTTTTATTTTAAATCAGATATATGACCATGTGCATGTGCATCATATACTTGGGGAAGAGATGGTAGGAGGATGCTCTATGGGCAGAAGGTAGGCTGGCAGAGGTAGTGTTATGCACTGGTCAATTTTCTTCTGGGAAACCTTGGGACCTGGCATTCATGTGGATGTTACCTTGACACCTACCACCTACCTAGAGATTGTTGCTGACCACGTACATCCTCTTCATGGCAATGGTGTTTCCTGATGACAGTGGCTTCTTTCAGCAGAATAATGCATCCTCCAAAAGTTGTTCAGGAATGGTGTGATGAATATGACAGAGAGTTGAAGATGATGCCTCAGCCTCCAAATTCTGCAGATTTACATTTTATTACGCATCTGTGGGATGTGCTGGAACAACAAATCCAATCCATGGAGGCCTCACCTCACAACTTACTGGACTTAAAGGATCTGCTGCTAATGTTTTGGTGTCAGATACCACAGGACACGTTCAGAGGTCTGGTGGAGTCCATGCTTGGATGCATCAGAGTTGTTTTGGCAGCACAAGGGGATCTACACATATTAGACAGGTGGTTTTAATGTTGTGGTTGATCAGTGTACGTTCACCACGGCCAAACTGCTCTTAAGCTTTGAAACTGAAAATGATAGATTAACACATCATGGATGGAAAACATTTTAGTAGTAATTACTTTTCAGGATGTCGACAAACAGTGAAGATAAATGAGCCTCTATTAGATGACCCATTGTAAATGTGTTTATACAACTGTAGGAACAAAAAAACGATAAATGCCTGCTTAGTTTAATGGTTAACACTTTAAGACAGATTAGTAGAGATTTTTGAAAGAGACTATTAAAGAGAATTATTATTTAAATCAATATACACTGTTAACCTGCTATTATCTGCTGACGATATAATACTAACTTTTAGTGACTTAAGAAGTTCTTTCCCAGCCACCTTAGATGTAATTAAAGAATTTGGCTCATAATTCCAACTATAAATTAAATCTGAATAAGACGCAGATCATTTCCATTAATATTATAGAGGAGACGAAAGAGTTCCTTCAGTCACTATACAATCTTTCTTGGAATAAAGATACAATTGAATATTTGGGTATTGAATTGTGTTTCGATTTAATTAAGATAGTGTCTTTAAATTATAACAATCTTTTAAAAGAAATTAAAATAATCTTAGACTCATGGAGTAAAGTGTGGGTTTTATGGCTAAGGAAGAATAACGTAGTGAAGGATTATATAATGCCCAAAATAGAATATGGGATGAGAAATATCCCTATAAAAGTCCCTGATAAGATACTAATAAACCTTCAAAACTTGATGTGGAACTACGTTTAAGATAAAAAAAAAAAAAAGGCTAGGATCTCTAAGAACAATATGATGAGGAAATCTGATGAAGGGGGAATGTCCTTCCAGGATATTTTTCTAGTTTCAAACTCAATAATGTTTTCCCACTATCTTGCTTGGAACACAGTTGGAAAGGATCCACCATTATGGTAGAAAGCATGCTGTAAAAAAAAAAATTAAAGTGGATATTCTGGCTAGAACGTTTTTAAAAATTGAAATATAAGGAATCAAATTATACACGAGCTATATACATCAGTAAGAAATTTAAAAAGAAAATACGTAAGATAAGAAGAATATTTTACATTTCAAACACCTTTTCAAAGTTTTAGAAATATATATCCAAGACTAGTGTTGTCGCGAACCCGAAATTTTCGGTTCGCGAATGGCGAACGCGAACTTCCGCAAATGTTCGCAAACCGGCGAACCGCGCGAACCGCCATTGACTTCAATGGGCAGGCGAATTTTAAAAACAACAGGGACTCTTTCTGGCCACAATAGTGATGGAAAAGTTGTTTCAAGGGGACTAACACCTGGACTGTGGCATGCCAGAGGGGGATCCATGGCAAAACTCCCATGGAAAATTGCACAGTTGATGCAGAGTCTGCTTTTAATCCATAAAGGGCAGAAATCACCTAACATTGACACCTGTCCTCAAAGCCCAGCCCTGATACACACTGACACAGAGCAGAATAGAGATTGTTCCCCCTACATAGGGTCACTTGGCAGATATGGATTGACACCTGTCCTCAAAACCCCTGATACACACTGACACAGAGCAGAATAGGGACTGTTCCCCCTACATAGGGTCACTTGGCAGATATGGATTGACACCTATCCTAATGATCTCTGATACACACTGACACAGAGCAGACTAGAGACTGTTCCCCCTACATAGGGTCACTTGGCAGATATGGATTGACACCTGTCCTCAAAACCCCTGATACACACTGACACAGAGCAGAATAGAGACTGTTCCCCCTACATAGGGTCACTTGGCAGATATGGATTGACACCTGTCCTCAAAACCCCTGATACACACTGACACAGAGCAGATTAGGGACTGTTCCCCCTACATAGGGTCACTTGGCAGATATGGATTGACACCTGTCCTCAAAACCCCTGATACACACTGACACAGAGCAGAATAGGGACTGTTCCCCCTACATAGGGTCACTTGGCAGATATGGATTGACACCTGTCCTAATGATCCCTGATACACACTGACACAGAGCAGAATAGAGACTGTTCCCCCTACATAGGGTCACTTGGCAGATATGGATTGACACCTGTCCTCAAAACCCCTGATACACACTGACACAGAGCAGAATAGGGACTGTTCCCCCTACATAGGGTCACTTGGCAGATATGGATTGACACCTATCCTAATGATCCCTGATACACACTGACACAGAGCAGAATAGAGATTGTTCCCCCTACATAGGGTCACTTGGCAGATATGGATTGACACCTGTCCTCAAAACCCCTGATACACACTGACACAAAGCAGAATAGAGACTGTTCCCTGTCCACAGAGACCATGATACACACTGACACAGAGCAGAATAGAGACTGTTCACCGTCCACAGAGACCATGATACACACTGACACAGAGCAGAATAGAGACTGTTCCCCCTACATAGGGTCACTTGGCAGATATGGATTGACACCTGTCCTCAAAACCCCTGATACACACTGACACAGAGCAGAATAGGGACTGTTCCCCCTACATAGGGTCACTTGGCAGATATGGGATGACACCTATCCTAATGATCCCTGATACACACTGACACAGAGCAGAATAGAGACTGTTCCCTGTCCACAGAGACCATGATACACACTAACACAGAGCAGAATAGAGACTGTTCACCATCCACAGAGACCATGATACACACTGACACAGAGCAGAATAGAGACTGTTCCCCCTACATAGGGTCACTTGGCAGATATGGATTGACACCTGTCCTCAAAACCCCTGATACACACTGACACAGAGCAGAATAGAGACTGTTCCCCCTACATAGGGTCACTTGGCAGATATGGATTGACACCTGTCCTCAAAACCCCTGATACACACTGACACAGAGCAGAATAGGGACTGTTCCCCCTACATAGGGTCACTTGGCAGATATGGATTGACACCTATCCTAATGATCCCTGATACACACTGACACAGAGCAGAATAGAGACTGTTCCCCCTACATAGGGTCACTTGGCAGGTATGGATTGACACCTGTCCTCAAAGCCCCTGATACACACTGGGGGGAGCTACTGTCCTCCCCAACCCCTGCGCGGTGGGTGGGGGCCATAAATCACAATGGGGTGACCTACTGTCACCCCATGGGGTGACCTACTGTCACCCTGCGCGGTGGGTGGGGGGCATAAATCACAATGGGGGGGCCTACTTTCCTCCCCCCCTGGCCCCCATCCCTGCGCGGTGGGTGGGGGGCATAAATCACAATGGGACGGACCTACTGATAGGAGTGGAGTATTGTTCATATCAGTTTAATACCTTCCGCGTCTCCTATCAGTGGACGTGTAAATGGCAGAGATTTTTAATTGTTGAATCACCTCCCCTTTTTAGGCCAAGGTGGGAAGATGCTTAGACCACTGGTATATTGGTGCCATCTTGGAGGATTTTAATTTTTGGTTTGGTTTTTGAAGCCACAGTGCTGCACCAGTGGGCCTAAAAATTAGGCATGTACACATGCCTGAAAAATTTGGTATTTTTGCAGCCGCTGCTGTAGCAGCGGCCAGAAAAATTGATGTTTGTTTCACAGGCAGAAAGTGCCCTAAAACATGGCGGCTTGAATCCTAGTTGGTGGCGGATAAGTCACGCAAGTCAAACGTCATTCAGAGCTAAAATACAGCAGCGTGTGGACCATTTTTAGCCCAAGGCAGCTCATCTCATCAGGCCTTTTTTAAGCGAATGTATCGCCCAGTGTCAGTCCCTTCGGGATCCATCCCTCATTCATCTTAATAAAGGTGAGGTTATGTAGACTTTTTTGACCTAGGCGACTTCTCTTCTCAGTGACAATACCTCCTGCTGCACTGAAGGTCCTTTCTGACAGGACACTTGAAGCGGGGCAGGCCAGAAGTTCTATCGCAAATTGGGATAGCTCAGGCCACAGATCAAGCCTGCACACCCAGTAGTCAAGGGGTTCATCGCACCTCAGAGTGTCGATATCTGCAGTTAAGGCGAGGTAGTCTGCTACCTGTCGGTCGAGTCGCTCTCTGAGGGTGGATCCCGAAGGGCTGTGGCGATGCATAGGACTTAAAAAGGTCCGCATGTCCTCCATCAACAACACGTCTTTAAAGCGTCCTGTCCTTGCCGGCGTGGTCGTGGGAGGAGGAGGAGGAGGATGACTTCCACCTCTCCCCCTGTTAGATTTCCGTTGTGCTGTGACATCACCCTTATACGCTGTGTAAAGCATACTTTTTAATTTATTTTGCAAATGCTGCATCCTTTCCGACTTGTTGTAATTGGGTAACATTTCCGCCACTTTCTGATTATACCGGGGGTCTAGTAGCGTGGACACCCAGTACAGGTCATTCTCCTGACATAGTTATGGATGGGGCAAGCATTTGTGTTGAAGAATTGCAATATAATTGTTATTGTTGTAAACTGGAGGTTTATTTTTCCATGAAATTAAACTCCCATAATATAAACTTGTAAATGTACATTTCCTGTTGTGACAAAGTGCCTTTGGGGATGTAGGTCTACCAGCAAAGACTGAGGGTCAAGCCAGCAGCTACAGCTACCCCAGTTGGGCTGGCCACCAGAAGGGATTGTCCACCCAGGCAAGTATTGACCTGTCTGCCCATCCTGCTGCTCCCAAGCAGGTATTGAACCCTCTGCTCATGCTTTGTCTCTCAGGCAGGTATCGACCCCTCGGCCTGTCCCCCTTTCAACTAATGCCTTTACAAAGGCATCACTCTTTCTTAATATGTCCCCAGGATCAGGAATTAGTGCATCCAGCAAGTAAGTTTGAAGACTCTGCTACTGGAATCCCCAAACAAACCAGGCATGAAACACAGTTCCCAATGGAACTAGCACCTAATACTTTATTTACACTCGGTACTAGCCCCTATACGCATTAGATTAAACTGATGGGGACACACTCAAACCAGTATATAAAATTATGTTTTATGGGGAATCATACAGGCACTCATAATAACACAAACATTTATTTAGGGGAAGAGAAAACAAAGCCTAACAAGAAATATGTTACCTGCCTCCATAAACCATATTATACAAATCTACCTGAATATGCAAATTAACGAACCTTGCTATTTAGGTACTGCGCATAACTGTTGCAACTAACAGGTGGCGCTGTGCATAACTGCTAAAAAGTCATCTACAACCAACAGGCGGTGCTGCCCAGCCCCACAGCCAGACAAGGGATAACACAAGACATTCCCCAAATAACATTACAACACACACCCTGTACCTACAATGGGCATAGGGTGACTTAAACATAAGAGTCATCCAGGGACCTATATGAAATCATGGCCACTACCGTCACAGCTGCACTTTTTATAGTAGAACTCAAAGGCATGCAAATGTAGAAATTCAAAAAGATGTAAATTCTATTTGGACATATTCTGCACCGTATTCTTTGGTCAATAGGCTGATAAATAATATTTTAAACAAGGTAAACGTCTCTTTGTTCGTCTTACTGTCACAGGTAAAGGAACACTATAGCATTAGGAACATAAACCTTTATATGCATATGATATATGACTACATCACTAAGATAAAATGATCTAGATGACTATAGTGGTCCTTTAATGCTAGACTATGGTAGTAGCACTAATGCTTTTCATTATATGAAAAAAAATGAAAACAAAACAAAAAACATTTTGTTAGAAAAAAAATGTTTGATTGACATGAAAACAAATGCATGGTGTCAAGACGCCACTCTATAAATAAACATACAGTCAATATAACAGCTAGCTATTTATAACTATTTTATATATGAATAAAAGGTGAAAATGTTAGTTCACAACAGCCCAACTATCAAACTTTTGGAGTACTCTTGCTACATCTCCACATTTCCCAGTTGAGCCAGGAAGGCAATAATTTGGAATTCACTGATCCCCTCTACCTTCACCAAGCCAACCAATCCACTTGCTGGATTGCTGGAACAGTCTTAGATTTGTATTCTGTCAACTTGAATTGAAATCCGAAAGAATTCCTTGTCAATACAGGTACCTCACTAGGTATGAATATCAGCTCTTAGTTTCTCCTAGAAGGGAATTTTATATCTACCGTCATTATTTTGCAGAAAACATAAAAGGAACACCCCAAACTCCCTGAGCTAATAGAAGTGGAAGGCGCGTTCTAATTGAATGGTCTACCTATCCTTCTTCTGAGACCTCAGATCAACGCTATGCACTGTGAGTTTCAGAGGCTTCTTAATAAGTGCCTCTGACTAAGTTAAGAGAATAAAAGTTTCTTCCAGGACTAAGTTTTATAAGCACTTTTAAAATACACCCCCAATGAACACGTGCATGAAAAATGAATGTATATATTCAATGGTGGTATATTTATTAGACAGTGATTTATATATCTGTATTTTACATATATATATATATATTATAACTGTGCCGTGTGCAGTGGTCCTTTAAGCATTCATTTTCCCAGAACATTTTTTTTGCAGCCAAACATATTCCTCTTAAAGTTTCAGCTTTCTTCCGTTTCAAGAGAAAAATGTGACAATTCTAACTGGTTGCAATATGCGGAACACATACATCAAAAAAATAAAAAAAAAGTTGAAATGAGCTTATTCCATTCCCTACTTCAGCTTTCTCAGGGAAAATATTCTTCCTTTTTTAATGAATCCTTGGCACTGGGAGAATCATTTCCTTGATTTCCTTTCTAAATGCTCTTAGCTGGAGAAAAACCTGTATGTGCATTTTCAAATAACCCTTAGGGATTTGATCTACCACACATGAATAACAGCATTTTTGAGGTTCACAACAAAGAGGAAGGTAAAATGAAACTAAAGAGACTCCATTACACCAAATCTAAATCTGTTGAGCTGCTTAAATAAGTCTGCGTGAGTCACAAACCCTTTGATAAATTGTCCATGGCATTGCGCACTTGAACCCCTTCATGACTGGGCCAAGGCAAATCCATTTATCTCATATCTCTCCTGGAGAGCCACCTGTCAGGAAGGGGTTAACGGAATGGTCATAACCTTCTTTTTCTCATGGTAATAAACAGGATCTCAGAATGTCCTCATTTGCAGGGTTTAAATGACTGCTCTGCTGACAATGTTTAGTGTTGTCTGTATTATGTTGGCTCTGGTAAACATTATTATTATTATTTTTTTAAACCGGCTTAATAGTTGTGTTCAAAGTTATGCTCCACATCAAATCTGCTTCCAACTTACATATATTATATCTTCACTTCTCTGTGAGGCTTCTCTTTGTCTTGAATTGTTCAGAATACACATCATTCTTCAGTTGCTGCTTTTGATTACATTCCTTTTTTGACACATCTGCTACGCACATGCACCTTTCCGAGTTTTTCCACATGAACATTTATATCAGTATTTTTTAAAGCATTGCAATGTGTGTGTGTGTGGTTTTTTGTTTGCATCTGCTCTGATATTCTTGACATTGTGAACTGTTTTCCTTTTCATTTGACTGAGCAGATGTACTGCATTGACAAATGTACTCCTCTCGGTTACTAAGACTGAATCTAAAGAAAGCTACTATTATTTTGTCATTGTTGATAGACAGATAGATAGATAGATATAGATAGATAGATATATAGATTAGATAACTATAGATAGATAGATAGATGGATTAGATCGATGGATGGTTCAGATAGATGGATTACATAGATAGATGGATAGACAGACAGACAGACAGATATTCCAATACTACCTTCACTAATTGGAACCTGGCTTTATTATAACTTTGCACACAGGTTTAAGGACTTATAAGGGGTACTCTTAATGTGCCACGAAACTAAATCAGCATCAAAATAATCTGGCCATCGGGGCTATGAACTTATCAAAAATCCATGTATTCAAATATTCCACCTAGATATGGCAGATATAGATTATTATAGCAAGTGGGTGTCAAAAGGTGTGTTCAAGCTAAAAAAAAAGATCAAGTAGAGTTTATCACCTAAATTAGCTTATCAAAATTGACATAAATCAAAATCTATCTCCTAAATGTTGCTGTCAAAGCTAAAATAGAGAAGATGACATATCCTGAAGATTGTTCATCACAGTTAAGGTAGAACAAATAGAATCTGTCACTTCAGTTATGCTTATCAATGTAAGATAGATCAAATGGAGTCTGTAAATTGTACTAAAGTAGCTCTTTTTTGTGACTGGACCAGAAAAGTTAGCCTTAGATCCCCACGTGCATCAATGAGTCTTGGGTGCCCTTGACCCTTGTCCTTCACCGCTTGTCCTTCACCAGCTGTCCTTCTTTGCGCCACTTTTGGTAGGTACTTATCCTTGCACACCGGAACACCCCACAAGATTTGCCGTTTTGTAGATGCTCTGACCCATTAGCCCAGCCATCGTTATTTGCCCATTGTCCACATCACTCAGATGTATTTGCCTGACCGTTGTTCCTGCTTCAAACACATGCAATTCACGAACTGGAACTGACTGTTCATTTGCTGCCTAATATATCCAATCCCTTGACAGGTGCCATTGTAACAATATTATCACTTGTATACACTTCACCTGTCAGCGGTTTTAATGTTGTGGCTAATCAGTGTATATAGCAGAAGATGTGCCTGAGAAAAGCCAGAAGAAGTAAATGAATAGAAGACAGCACATAAAAAAAAGATAAGCACTTGAAAAAACAGCAGAGAAAGGCATTCAAATATACAGCTGCATACTTTGTGTATACATAAACCGCTCAAATGTAAGTATAGCAGGAGTATTGAAAAACAAATGAATAAAACATAAATATCTGTGTTTATATAAGAAAAGCCAGAGTCTACATTAAGTCCTTCATTCATGATGTTGAAATGTGTAATAATTTTCATCTCAGATGTTTTCCGTTCATGAGAGTCTTTCAAATCCCCTTTAAGTGCTTTAATCTTGAAGTTTTGGATGGAGTGATCAGTCTGGGATACAATATTTGTTTTCGATTAAGTGTCTTTGCAGGTTCAACTTGAGATGCAGGTGAAGGCCAACTTCTGCAAAGTAACAACCGTTTATATATATATATAAAAAAGCCACAGTGCAGCACCAGGGGGCCGAAAAATTAGGCATGTAAACATGCCTGAAAAATTAGGTATTGTTGCAGACGCTGCTGTAGCAGCGGCCATAAAAATTGATGTTTCCCAGGCAGAAAGTGCCCTAAAACATTGCGGCTTGAACCTTAGTTGGTGGCGGATAAGTCACGCAAGTCAACCGGCATTCAGAGCTAAAATACAGCAGCGTGTGGACCATTTTTAGCCCAAGGCAGCTCATCTCATCAGGCCTTTTTTAGTCGAATGTATCGCCCACTGTCAGTCCCTGCGGGATCCATCCCTCATCTTAATAAAGGTGAGGTAATCTAGACTTTTTTGACCTAGGCGACTTCTCTTCTCAGTGACAATACCTCCTGCTGCACTGAAGGTCCTTTCTGACAGGACACTTGAAGCGGGGCAAGCCAGAAGTTCTATTGCAAATTGGGATAGCTCAGGCCACAGGTAAAGCCTGCACACCCTGTAGTCAAGGGGTTCATCGCTCCTCAGAGTGTCGATATCTGCAGTTAAGGCGAGGTAGTCTGCTACCTGTCGGTCGAGTCGTTCTCTGAGGGTGGATCTCGAAGGGCTGTGACGATGCGTAAGACTTAAAAAGCTCTGCATGTCCTCCATCAACAACATGTCTTTAAAGTGTCCTGTCCTTGCCGGCGTGGACGTGGGAGGAGGAGGATTACTTTCACCTCCTGCCCTGTTAGATTCCCGTTGTGCTGTGACATCACCCTTATACGCTGTGTAAAGCATACTTTTTAATTTATTTTGCAAATGCTGCATCCTTTCCAATTTGTAATTTGGTAACATTTCAGCCACTTTCTGCTTATACCGGGGGTCTAGTAGCGTGGACACCCAGTACAGGTCGTTCTCCTTCAGCCTTTTTATACGAGGGTCCCTCAACAGGCACGACAGCATGAAAGACCCCATTTGCACAAGGTTGGATCCTGAGCTACTCATTTCCCGTTCCTCCTCCTCAGTTATCTCAATGAAGGTATGTTCTTCCCCCCAGCCACTTACAACACCACGGGTACCAGATAGGTGACAATGAGCACCCTGGTATGCCTGTTGTGGTTGGTCTTCCTCCTTCTCAAAGCCACATTCCTCCTCTGACTCCTCTTCCTCACAATCCTCTTCCAGCGTTGCCACAGGTCCAGCAAGCAGTGCTGATAAGGCTGGTTCTGGTGGTGATGGTGACCACAAATCTTCCTTTTCCTCTTCACGCTCATCTACGGCCTGATCCAGCACTCTTTGCAGGGCACGCTCCAGGAAGAAAACTTTGGTGCGACTGACTAGGTTTGTCACCTCCTCAAAAGGACGCATGAGCCTACAGGCATTGCGCATGAGCGTCCAGTAACATGGCAAAAAAAATTCCGGCTCCCCAGAGGCTGTCCTAGCAACCCGGTCATACAAATATTCATTAATGGCTTTTTCTTGTTGGAGCAGTCGATCGAACATTAGGAGTGTTGAATTCCAATGTGTAGGGCTGTCACAAATCAAGCGCCTCACTGGCATGTTGTTTCGCCGCTGGATATCTGCAAAGTGCGCCATGGCCGTGTAGGAATGCCTGAAATGGCCACACACCTTCCTGGCCTGCTTCAGGACATCCTGTAAGCCGGTGTACTTATGCACAAAGCGTTGTACGATCAGATTACACACATGTGCCATGCACAGCACATGTGTCAACTTGCCCAAATTCAATGCCGCCAACAAATTTGTTCCATTGTCACAAACCACTTTGCCAATCTCCAGTTGCTGCAGAGTCAGCCACTTTTCCACCTGTGCGTTCAGGGCGGACAGGAGTGCTTGTCCGGTGTGACTCTCTGCTTTCAAGCAAGTCAAACCCAAGACGGTGTGACACTGCCGTATCAGGGATGTGGAATAGTACCTGGGGAGCTGGGGGGGTGCCGTTGATGTGGAGCAAGACGCAGCGGCAGAAGAGGACTCAGCTGAGGAGGTTATGGAAAAGGATGTAGTAGGAGGAGTAGAGGAGGTGGCAGCAGGCCTGCCTGCAAGTCGTGGCGGTGTCACCAACTCCTCTGCAGAGCCACGCATTCCATGCTTGGTAGCCGTCAGCAGGTGTACCCAATGTGCAGTGTAGGTGATATACCTGCCCTGACCATGCTTTGCAGACCAGGTATCAGTGGTCAGATGGACCCTTGCCCCAACACTGTGTACCAGACATGCCATTACTTCCTTTTGCACATCGAGTACAGGTTGGGGATTGCCTTTTGTGAAAAGAAATTTCGTCCGGGTACCTTCCACTGCGGTGTCCCAATAGCTACACATTTTTTGAACGCCTCAGACTCCACCAGCTTGTATGGTAAAAGCTGGCGGGCTAAGAGTTCAGTCAAGCCAGCTGTCAGACGCTGGGCAAGGGGGTGACTTTCTGACATTGGCTTCTTATGCTCAAACATGTCCTTGACAGACACCTGACTGTGGGCAGATGAGTGGGAACTGCTCAAGGCGAGAGACGGAGTGGCGGATGGTTGAGAGGGGGCAAGGAGGACAGCAGTGGTTGACGTGGCTGAAGATGTTGGACCAGGAGGAGGATGGCGGCTTTGAGTTTGTGTGCTGCTTGTACTCATGTGTTGATCCCATAGGCGTTTGTGATGTGCGATCATGTGCCTACACAAAGCAGTTGTACCTAGGTGGGTGTTGGACTTCCCACGACTCAGTTTCTTTTGGCACAGGTTGCAAATGGCATCGCTGTTGTCAGAGGCAGACACACAAAAAAAATTCCACACTGCTGAGCTCTGCAATGATGGCATTCTGGTGGTGGACACAGCATGCGTTGATTGGCGTGCTGTCGGGCTGACCCCGGGTGCCGATGCATGCTGTCTGATTGTGCCACTAGCTCCTTGCGATGACCTCCCCCTGCTTCCAACTCGTCTTCTCCTCCTCCTCTCTGTCTCCCCATCTGAACTTTAGCCCTGTTCTTCTTCTTGCCGAGCGGGCACCCACGTGACATCCATGGACGCATCGTCATCATCAACCGCTTCACTTGTATCTGACAACTCAGCAAAGGAAGCAGCAGAGGGTACAACATCATCATCATCACACCGTACGTCCATGTGTGTAATGCTGCCTGACTGAGACATATCCCTGTTATCTACATCCTCTGGCAATAATGGTTGCGCATCACTCATTTCTTCAAACAGATGTGTAAATAACTCATCTGACAGATGAAGTGAAGCGGCTGTGGTGCTAGTGTTGGTGGTGGCGGCAGGTGGGTGAGTGGTATCTTGAGAGGTGCCCGAAGCTAAGCTAGAGGAGGATGGTGCGTTAAGGTTCTGAGCGGAAGCTGTAGAAGATTGGGTGTCCTGTGTTAGCCAGTCAACTATGTCCTCAGAACTTTTCAAGTTCAGGATACGTGGCCTCTAAAAACTGGGCATTATTCTAGGGCAAAAGGGAATCACAGCACCACGACCACGATGGCCCCTGCGGGGTGGCCTGCCTCGGCCTGTCATTTTTTTGGGGGATTAGTGGTACAATGCGTGCAAGCTACTGTGAGACCAGATATGAGTGGCACTGTGCAGTGGCAGAGGTTGGCAGAGTACACGCTGTCTGACACCTGACACCTGCTTGAAGACAACTAACTGCTATTCAATCTATAACAGTTAAAAAAGTTTTTGTGTTTTTAAATGGACGCTATTGTGACACCAGACCAGATATGAGTGGCACTGTGCACTGGCAGAGGTTGGCAGAGTACACCCTGTAGGCCTGACACACCCGCTTGTGGACAACTAACTGCTATTCTATCTATAACAGTGAAACAAGTTTTTGGGTTTTTAAATGCATGCTATTGTGACACCAGATATGAGTGGCACTGTGCACTGGCAGAGGTTGGCAGAGTACACGCTGTAGGCCTGACACACACGCTTGAAGACAACTAACTGCTATTCAATCTATAACAGTGTAAAAAAAAAATTGTTTTTAAATGCACGCTATTGTGACACCAGATATGAGTGGCAATGTGCACTGGCAGAGGTTGGCAGAGTACACACTGTAGGCCTGACACACCCGCTTGTGGACAACTAACTGCTATTCAATCTATAACAGTGAAAATAGTATTTTGGTTTTTAAATGCATGCTATTGTGACACCAGATATGAGTGGCACTGTGCACTGGCAGAGTTTGGCAGAGTACACGCTGTAGGCCTGACACACACGCTTGAAGACAACTAACTGCTATCTAATCTATAACAGTGTAAAAAAAAATTGGTTTTAAATGCACGCTATTGTGACACCAGATATGAGTGGCAATGTGCACTGGCAGAGGTTGGCAGAGTACACACTGTAGGCCTGACAACCGCTTGAAGACAATTAACTGCTAATCAATCTATAACAGTGAAAAAAGTTTTGGGGTTTTTAAATGCACGCTATTGTGACACCAGATATGAGTGGCAATGTGCACTGGCAGAGGTTGG
This sequence comes from Pelobates fuscus, assembly GCF_036172605.1. Lineage (NCBI taxonomy): Eukaryota > Metazoa > Chordata > Amphibia > Anura > Pelobatidae > Pelobates > Pelobates fuscus. The sequence goes on along the minus strand of NC_086317.1, from coordinate 432,826,498 downwards.
CAGAGTACACGCTGTAGGCCTGACACCCGCTTGAAGACAACTAACTGCTATTCAATCTATAACAGTGAAAAAAGTTTTTGGGTTTTTAAATGCACGCTATTGTGACACCAGATATGAGTGGCACTGTACACTGGCAGAGGTTGGCAGAGTACACGCTGTTGGCCTGACACACAGACGCTTGCAGACAACTAACTGCTATTCAATCTATTACAGTGAAAAAAAAGATTTGGGTTTTTTAAATGCATGCTATTGTGACACCAGATATGAGTGGCACTGTGCACTGGCAGAGGTTGGCAGAGTACACGCTGTAGGCCTGACACACACGCTTGAAGACAACTAACTGCTATTCAATCTATAACAGTGTAAAAAAATGTTTTGGTTTTAAATGCACGCTATTGTGACACCAGATATGAGTGGCAATGTGCACTGGCAGAGGTTGGCAGAGTACACGCTGTAGGCCTGACACCCGCTTGAAGACAACTAACTGCTATTCAATCTATAACAGTGAAAAAAGTTTTTTGGTTTTAAATGCACGCTATTGTGACACCAGATATGAGTGGCAATGTGCACTGGCAGAGGTTGGCAGAGTACACGCTGTAGGCCTGTCACACATGCTTGAAGACAACTAACTGCTATTCAATCTATAACAGTGTAAAAAGTTTTTGGGTTTTTAAATGCACGCTATTGTGACACCAGATATGAGTGGCAATGTGCACTGGCAGAGGTTGGCAGAGTACACGCTGTAGGCCTGACACCCGCTTGAAGACAACTAACTGCTATTCAATCTATAACAGTGAAAATAGTTTTTGGGTTTTTAAATGCACGCTATTGTGACATCAGACCAGATATGAGTGGCACTGTGCACTGGCAGATGTTGGCAGAGTACACGCTGTTGGCCTGACACACAGACGCTTGCAGACAACTAACTGCTATTCAATCTATTACAGTGAAAAAATGTCTTGTTTTTAAATGCACGCTATTGTGACACCAGATATGAGTGGCACCGTGCACTGACAGAGGTTGGCAGAGTAGACGCTGTAGGCCTGACACACACGCTTGAAGACAACTAACTGCTATTCAATCTATTACAGTGAAAAAAAAGTTTTGGGGTTTTTAAATGCCCGCTATTGTGACACCAGATATGAGTGGTACTGTGCACTGGCAGAGGTTGGCATAGTACACGCTGTAGACCTGACACACAGACGCTTGCAAACAACTAACTGCTATTCAATCTATTACTAAATTTTTGTTTTTAAATGCAAGCTATTGTGACACCAGATAATAGTCCTGGCACTGGGCAAGTGGGCACAGTATCCACTGTGAGCCTGACACAGAAGCTGGCAGGCAGGCAACTGCAATTAGATTACACGGGAAAAAAAAGCAGACTGATGTTCTAGCCCTAAAAAGGGCTTTTTGGGGTGCTGTCCTTACAGCAGAGATCAGATGAGTCCTTCAGGACTGTAGTGGACACTGAATACACTAGCCTAGCTATCCATTTCCCTATCAAATGAGCAGCAGCTACACTTTCCCATCTCTATCTAAGAATGCAGCTTCAGAATGAATCTAAAATGGATGCTGTACAGGAGGTGGGAGGGTCTGGAAGGGAGGGTCTGCTGCTGATTGGCTGGAATGTGTCTGCTGACTGTGAGGCACAGGGTCAAAGTTTACTCAATGATGCCGAATAGGGGGCGGATCGAACCGTGCAAATGTTCGCCCGCCGTGGCGAACGCGAACATGCTATGTTCACCAGGAACTATTCGCCAGCGAACAGTTCGGTACATCACTACTCCAGAACCCTAAAGATGATCGTCGCTTCTTATACCATCAATGTTGCTTAGTCATATATGTGACTATGCGCATTAGATTTATACCATCAAGGAACCTTTAGTCTTATATATGATTATCCCGGCATATATGGGACTCTTGGCATATTTCTAAACATATAAATGTATGCACATAAGAATAAAATCAGTAACGCAACATCAACTATTAGAAAAGATTGTAAATTATTCATATTTTATGAAAGCTGCTATGTTTGTTTTTTTTACACAGTATTTGTATTTATCTTTTGGCAAATAATCATTAAGTGCTGCTTCTGTACTCTCTGGTGGAATCTGGTAGAATGCATAGGGATTTTAAAGAATTCCAAATCACTAACAGTGTAAATTTTATGTTAGTGGCTCTTCCTGATGGCATTAAGTAACTCACTTAACACATATTAAAAATTCTGCTTAATAAAGTATATTACTGTAAGATTTCACCAGCATTTGGCTCTCACATGGGTGCATGACAAGTGTTACGAATTTTGTAATGAATGATCACAAATGAGTAATGCGGACCAAAAAAATAATAAAATAAAAAAAGCATTGTGCTGCCCCCTAATGGGCATATATCTTAAATAATTTAATGCAGGAAACCTCGCAGTTACAGGTAGAGACCCATCAGTTAACAGTTCTAAACTATTACATGTTACTGAGTCTATGTATATAAAATTTGTTTAAAATAAAGGAAGTTTCACTTAGCAAAGTTGGCAAAAAGGAAAAACTAATATACATTAATTTGAAACAGAGGGATATTTTCTCTAAACTCTAATTTGTAGCAAGTTGGAAAATCAATAGCAAAATATAAGTCTAAGTATCTGTTTTTGGAAAATTCAGCTGTAGTTGAAGCTTGCCTATTTTGCTGCAAATGTTGCTATTTAACTCTCTATTCTATGCTTAGAAAGTAAACCCATGGAAAAGGAAATTATGTTATCCTACACCAGAGATGTCCAGCCTTGGCCCTCCAGATATTGTTGCACTTTTCAAATAATTCTCTTCAAGCCATCAGTATAAAAATACTTCTTTATTGTATTTGCAGCCATACAATTATACAAACATAGTTTGCTCTTTTTTTCTTTGCAGACATCTATAAGGAGTCGCTTCTTTTTATTTTGAGTCCAATCAGATCACCAACAATAGCTTTGATTTAAGTATCAATAAATATTTATGTCATCTTAAGGCATCTCCAATACTCATCTGATATTTCATGAAAAATGTGATGGAGGGTCAGAGGGATGCTATTCCAAAAAGGCAGATGTTTATATGCTGGTTCTTGTTGTTTAACATTCTTTAAACTTTTATGAATTGAGAGAATTATGGTGCGCCATTGCTCCTGCCTCAGTGTGACACCAAACTCCCATTCCCAAAGGTTGTATATAAAAAGGCAGAATTGAATGCCCTGAGGTTTGCTGAGTGAAAAACAATGCCCTTAGGGTCAATATCCCCAAATGTAGTGGTAGAATACCACAACTAGTAATGTTCTAGCAAAAAGGAAATAAAGTTTGCAACATGGAGTTGGTTCCACATTTCTAGGTTTCCTTTCATGAAATAACAGTTTCAGATCTAAGAAATGGACTATCCCTGACTTCAATACTACTTGCCCTGGGTGGGAACAAGGGTTAAATATATACAGGGGGTGATGAACAAGGGGAAGCAGGGTTATAAAATACAAATATAAGAGGTGAAGATATGGACATTAATCTTCCTCCACTAGTATATTTGTCATATATATTTAATAGACGTGGGCAATTCGTTTCGGTCCGAATTTACATTTGGATGAATTTGGGCAATTCGGACATTCGGATGCTTCCGAATGTACGAATTGGCGAAGTGCTGAAGTGCCGAATTTCGGAAGTGCCCAATTTCAGAAGTGCCGAAGTGCTTCGGATTTTTTAAAAGTGCAAAACAGAAGAGAGAGGGAGAATTAAGGGAATGATGACATTAATCTAACCCTAACTCTACCCCTATGCCTACTTCTAACCTTAGCCCTACCCCTAACCCCATCCCTAACCCTAACCTTACTAGGGTTAGGGGTTGTTAGGTTTAGGGGTAGGGTTAGGGCTAGGGGTAGATGAAGGTTGGGGTTAGGGGTATGGGTAGGGTTAAGGTGAGGGTAAGGGGTAGGGTTAGGGATAGGGGTAGGGTTAGGGTTGAGGTAGGGTAAGGGGTGGGGTTAGGGTTGGGAGTTAGGGTTAGGGTTAGGAGTTAGGGATAGGGTTTTCCGAATTGCCGAAGTCCCGAATTTTGGAAGTCCGAACCAAACCACATTTTTTGCCCATGCACATGCCTAGTATTTAATGTAGTCATAACAAAAGTGTTCATTTATATAGCAGGAGAACATACAACATACAGGAGATATCTTGGGGCAAAGCAGCAAGTAAGTTATGGGTGTAAAATTATTCTAAAACTATCCATAATGTTGTGGACATGTAATAGGCTGACTATTAAACAAGATAAGTGGGATGCCTAATAATAAAATTCAAGATCAGGTAGTCATAAATTACCCTACTCTTTTACAGATGATAACTAGACTTGGTGATTCATTTCGTGCCAAATCTTAATTTAACCGAATTCGGCTGATCAGGCAAAATTTGGATTTTTCAAACCGATAGGCATCAGAATCTCAGGAAAACCGACTTATGGAATGTAATAAACATTTAACTCACAAGTTGGAATAAACTTGGAATTAATAATAACATTAATAACTAAAAATAATAACTTAAAAACCGAGTGTAAAGTCAGAGCCCACACTCCTTGCTTTCGGCAATTCAATAATATGTATTAATAGAGGCTAATCAAATAAAAAAACAATACATATACATTTGAAATAGGCTAGTATATGTTGCTACTAAAACTAATCATTGACTGAATGGAAAGTAGGCTAAACTAACATAGTAAAACAGGCATAGACACATGATACAGTTACCACTCCATTGATCGTCAGCTGAGAGTAAGAGAGAGAGGGTGTGTATAGTGGGGAGAAGGGAGAGAGAGAGAGAGAGAGAAGGTGAAGAGAGGTAATTCAAAGAGAGAGAAAATGTGCTATTCACAGGGCTTTAAACAGGTTAGCCCCTCCTTCTGCTGGACACACCTCCCTTAGTCAATCCCTTAGGATCTAACAGAACCAGAGTGCCTCCTGGGGGAAGAGGGATTGCACTAGAGGGAATGGAGGAGGAGTTTATCAACAACCCAACTGGTTTTGCCTGGTGAAAGGCCATGTGCTTCACAGAGGACTCCATTATTGCCTAAGGGTAGAATGGGGGCTTGAATCCCTGTATTAGAACACAATAACACTTCATTGGCATACAGTTTGGCTGTTAATCACATCCCCCCACTTATTACATGGAAGCTCGAACATGCTTGGTTTGGGTCCTTGACATACAGTGCTGTCCCTGGCATCAGAAAAAAGAGGGCTACATGGAGAAGAGTTGGTGTTGGTACTAATGGTCATCCCCATGTCCACCCACCTAAAAAAAATAACTTCTACTGTTGCTCTCTCTTTTTTTTAAATGCCTTTCATTGTAGTAGTTTTGTCCTGCCTGACTTTCTTGTTGTGCCTTCTTTCTGCAGAAGCTATTGAAAGAAGCTGATAGGGTACTGTTTTTTTCCACACTGAATGACTTTTTCCTTTTTTTAGGAATACCATAGCATTATTAGCAGCTTAAGTTATGAATGTTTCTGAGGGAAAGTACAACACACAGACTCTATCAAGATTGAGGTGTTTGTATTAAAGGACCACTCTAGTGCCAGGAAAACACTCGTTTTCCTGGCACTAGAGTGCCCTGAGGGTGCCCCCACCCTCAGGGTCCCCCTCCCGCTCCCGCCCGGCTCTGGAAAGGGGAAAAGGGGTAAAACGTACCTTTTTCCAGCGCTGGGCGGGGAGATCTCTGCCTCCGATCCTCCTCCGTTCCGCCCCGTCGGCTGAATGCGCACGCGCGGCAAGAGCTGCGCGCGCATTCAGCCGGTCGCATAGGAAAGCATTTACAATGCTTTCCTATGGACGCTTGCGTGCTCTCACTGTGATTTTCACAGTGAGAATCACGCAAGCGCCTCTAGCGGCTGTCAGTGAGACAGCCACTAGAGGATTTGGGGGAAGGCTTAACCCATTAATAAACATAGCAGTTTCTCTGAAACTGCAATGTTTATAAAAAAAATGGGTTAACCCTAGCTGGACCTGGCACCCAAACCACTTCATTAAGCTGAAGTGGTCTGGGTGCCTAGAGTGGTCCTATAAGGGACCTTTAAGGGAAGAAAGTTTGAGGAAAGCTGTGCAAATTAGAGATTTGAAGAATCTCATCTGAGCCCAAACATGTACCCGACATGACAAGATTACTTTAAAGAACTAGTACATCATTTTCAAAGGCCAGGTGACATCATGAAGTCACCATGAAAATTGTGATTGGATGAACCTGGATTTGTATTCCCGCTGACTTCTTCACTTTTGCAAGAACCTTTGATCATCCCATTGTATGACAGGAATTGGCTTTCCTTGGCCCTTTCTATTATGTTCATCATTAAGACTGAAGTATATTTCTTCTTCTAAAACACTAGTTCTACAGATACTCAGTTTAACACCTTAAGGACCAAACTTCTGGAATAAAAGGGAATCATCTCATGTGTCCTTAAGGGGTTAAGCTATGTGTTTTAAGGGCTAAGTTGCTAACCCCATTGGTTGTCAATAAATGTTGTTACTGAGATGTTTTTGATGTTATTGTAGTGGTTGCGCCTTGCTTGTCTGAGTCTTGCCGTGTGACTATGCCTGCTACCTCCACATACACAGTTTGTAGAAGTTGATAGGGCTCTGTGTTCTTTCCATATTGAAGGACAGTCACTGACACTACACGCTGGATGTGCGGGAAAGCTTTGTTCTTGTCATGCCTGGAGACCTCACTTGGAGTATTGTACGCAGAAGGATCCAGAAGGATATTGATACTTTAGAGAGAGTTCAGAGAAGGGCTACTAAACTGGTTCATGGATTGCAGGATAAAACTTACCAGGAAAGGTTAAATGATCTTAAGATGTATAGCTTGTAGGAAAGACAAGACAGGGGGGATATGATAGAAACATTTAAATACATAAAGGGAATCAACACAATAAAGGAGGAGACAATATTTAAAAGAAGAAAAACTACCACAACAAGAGGACATAGTCTTAAATTAGAGGGGCAAAGGTTTAAAAATAATATCAGGAAGTATTACTTTACTGAGAGGGTAGTGGATGCATGGAATAGCCTTCCAGCTGAAGTGATAGAGGTTAACACAGTAAATTAGTTTAAGCATGAGTGGGATAGGTATAAGGCTATCCTAGCTACAAGATAAGGACAGGGACTAATGAGAGTATTCAGAAAATTTGGCAGATTAGATGAGCCAAATGGTTCTTATCTGTCACATTCTATGTTTCTATGTTTAAGTTATGTGCTGTCACAGTACTGCCTCATTCATAAAAAGCTATGAATAACCGTGTCAAAGAAGTGTCCCAGTGCTCTGTGCATAGTCTGTCCTAGACTGTCCTAGGCTATCCTAGCTATAACATAAGGTCAGGGACTAATGAAAGTATTTAGAAAATTGGGTAGACTAGATGGGCCGAATGGTTCTTATCTGCCGTCACATTCTTATTCTGCCGCTTCCATTGTACAGGGAAATTGAATTTGCTGGCGGTATATAAATAATGTAATAATAATATAATAATAATGTTTCTATGTTTCTATGGAGGGTTGAGTTGGTGACCGGTTACCCACTGACTTTTTCTCTTTGTTTTGGATACATCCCTGATTTTAAACTTAAAATGAGTCCTGCTCTCAGTTTCTCGCTAATAAAAAAAGAAAAATATAGTAAAAGGAAAAAAAAGATTTCAATGATTCATTATAAAATCCAGAATATACAATAATTTATTTTTGGCAACTCAGAATTGTCATTGCAAAAATACCTGATATTGTGCAGCCATGAGGTTACGCATTATTGCAGTCATATATGCATATCAGCACAGTTATAGACAGCACTTATTTTGATTTCTGTCTAATGGTACATAAATGGGGACTTTTATTGTGTCATACAAAATAGAAGATATCTTTAAGTTCAGAAAAATAGGTAGATGCTACTGTCATGAATACTAATGTGATCCAACACGCAAAACTATGTAACATCTACATAGAATAGAAAAAATAGGCAGAACGTAAACCGGTCCTTAGAGTGGCCGGATTAATACATTGAAAGACAGAGAATGGTCAAGGGAAAGCCGAGGTCAAGGAAGCCAGAAAGACACAAGATTGATAAGAAAGCCAAGTCAGGAAAACCAGAGATCAGGATAGTCAGGAATAGCAAAAGTCAGAATACCGGAATATCAATAACAAGGACAAGAAAATGCACTCTCAGGAACCAGGAACAGAAGCCACGACAGGACAATGAACTAGGCAAATTCAGCAGTTTAAATATCCCTCCTTGTGCTTTGATTGGGCAGGGCTTGTCAAAGTTGTGATGTCACATGCACGTTCACGTGAACTTTGGAGGTGGAGCTACAAATGACTGCAACCTCGTGGTCGGTGCCATTTTGGATCCCGTGTGTAAAGGGGACGGTCAGCGCCCGGCTCGTTGCTGAACAGGTAATTCCTCCAACCTGTCAACGTGGTCGCACCAATCGGGTGCGACCACGTGCAGCCACGAGCCGGGGGACGAGAAAGTAGCATAATGTAGAGTATGTGAACTACACCTAAAGGCTGCAGTGGGGTATTCATTTTGTCCATGTTTATACATCAAGTAGTGCAAGGAGAGAAGGACATTTTAATTTGCTATAGGATGAAAAATGAAAGTCTGACATTATTAACTCCCTTCACTAGTCTTGATGTTTCTGCTTTGTGTTTTAATTATGTTAGCATCTTTTGTCTCTGCTGTGCATGGTCTTATGAGAGCCTTGCCAGCTGGGCTTGAGTTCAAAAATAACAAGCAAACTATTTAAATAGTGGGAAACTAATTAAGATGAATGTTCTACTCAAATGAATGTACAGTGCCAGGTATGGGATATGTGTCCAAATTGTTTTGTGGTTGGCAAATTAAACTTGAATTGATTATAGTTATTTGTGCTGTACACATGTATGTGTTATGTTAATTGGGTCATGATGTCTATTAATGTGGACTGGTAAGTAGAGGTGGTACTGTAATTATGTTAATAATACATTACTTACACCCATTCCCAACTTTAATTGAGTTGAGTTAATTGGGCAGTCTTTATTTCTAAAGTACAGACATGTGTATGTGAGTTGAGTCCAATGCCTTTTAGCAATTTATGTGATATATTTTTATTAGCAAACTGACATCATTTTAGAACTACCATGTATGTACTAGAGTGGGAATAAACAGTAACATGTAAAGATAGTCTTGTAAACCATCTATTTAACTACAGCTGATTAAAAATGTTAAATGTGTTTACAAATAACTAATTAAAATTGTATTCAGTATTACTGTTTGAAAAATATTTAAGAAAAATTAGATTAGATGAAAATATACAGGGAGTTCCTGACTTTACGAACTAATTGGTTCGGAAGCCTAGTTCATAAAGTGAGTGTTAATAAAGTGAGAACTAATTTCCTATAGACACAATGTAATAAACATTGAGTTCTGTTCCTGACCAAGAAATATTACAACTGAAAACCTAAATTATTAAGTACAAATACAAATTGAAAGCATTTGAGAGAATTGTTAAATAATATATATATATTGAAATCTTCATCAATTCATCATCCTCCTCAATGAAGAGACATGCTGCACTTGTTGAATGGGCCATGGGGCATCGCACAGTCCACATTTTTACACCTGTCTTAATGGGACACTATAGTCACCTGAACAACCTCAGCTTAATGAGGTTGTTCAGGTGAGAACTATAGCTCCCTGCAGTCTTTCTCATGTAAACACTGTATTTTCTGAGAAACACCTCAGAGTGAACCAGAGGGACTTTGGAGTTGATAATATGCCTCCATCCACTGCAGTCTCTTATGTAAACACTGTATTTTCTGAGAAACACCTCAGAGTGAACCAGAGGGACTTTGGAGTTGATAATATGCCTCCATCCACTCAGATCTGCTGTCAGCAGAGCACAGGGCATCCTGTGATTCAGTATCTCCTCCCTCTGCATGCAGACACTGAACTTTCCTCATAGAGATTCATTGATTCAATTCATCTCTATGATGATATGCTGATTGGCCAGGGCTGTGTTTGAATCATGCTGGCTCTGCTCCTGATCTGCCTCTTTGTCAGTCTCAGCCAATCCTATGGGGAAGCACTGTGATTGGATCAGGCTACCACATGTCAGCAGACTGCTTTTTTTTCTGAGTCTAACAGCATTCAGATTTACAGCTTCAGGCTTGAATACAGTAAGGTTTTATCCTATATTCATGGAGGCATGAGGTGCTGGGGGGGGGGGGGCTAGATGGTGGTGTTAACACTATAGGGTCAGGAATACATGTTTGTGTTTCTGACCCTATAGTGATCCTTTAAGCCTTCATCCGTCTTCCCTTTCTTCTTTATCAACTTTCCCTCTCCTTTGTCACTTTTCTGTATTTATTTTTACAGCTCTCAAACTCTCTTCCTTCTCTCATTTCTTCAGGCTCTTCAGTTCTCCTCCTGCTCCTCATTGATGCTGACTGCCAAAACATGGCACACTGGCAAACACACACACAAAGACAGCAATGTCAGACACACACACACACACACACAAATCAAGTCAAATATATACTTAATAGTACACAGTGCAATAATATTACAGATATGCCCATGAAAGTGCAGAAAGACTACAATACAGTCTAAACCCATTTTTTAGACTTACCTTTATCTTCAGGAATTGTGTTACTGTTCCTCTTCTCTCTTCTTGTCTACTCCTACCCTTCTCTTCTTCTTTGTCTCCCAAAGCACATCCTCGGTCTGGATTCACTGAGCGCTGACACAAAAGTTCATAAAGGTGGGAGTTAATAAAGCAGAAAATACCTGTATACCATTGAGATGTTTACATTTTAACTTGGCTAGAATCCTCACACTCCACACACTTTAAGCATAAAATCTTTCTCGTCTCCAAAAATATTTAGATGGAAATTGGACGACTGAAACAGGAACTCTGAGAAATAGTTCAAGAAATCAAAATATCCTTCAACATGGAGCCTGTAGTTGATCAGTATCCAGCATATAGCCAACACGTAGTAAGATTGGTGCTAGAACATCAAAACAAACAAAGCTGTAAATAAAGATATACAAATCCAAAAATGTCTTCATCTTCAGCAGCATCACATGGTTTTATCAGCCAGTCTGGAACAAGATTTTGCCATTCTGTCCATAGACACTCATTCATTGACTGAAAATGGTCAGCTGATGCTCTCAATGCCAATCAATGAGTTGCAGGATGGACATCCATCTTTTGCAGTTCTGCAGAAGCCGGATGTTGTAAACTTGCCCACAGAGGAGACCTGGCACCTGGCAGTACCAGGGAAGAGAGCAAACTGTTATAAAACTGGAAAATGGTGACAGGGTACCCATACTATCATAACCACTACAGCGAGCTGTAGCAGTTATGATGGTTGGAATAGCCCATTAATCAGGGAAGTTAAAAAAACAGTTTACTTCAGGACTTTATTAAATAAACTGTTAATAAACAAATATGTAAATTTTGCAGCCTGAAAGGAACACTCCATACCCAAAAGCATTTCTTTACCCTGGCTTTCAAACAGCAAGGAGGGAACTCTTCCTTACTCTTTTTGAGCACTCACTCCAAACAGAAGGCAATGCTCATGGATTCACTACTTCTCTATGAGAAGCACTCTATTAGCGCTGAGTGGACATTGTATCATAGGAACCCATGTGTGGGTTCTCTGTAAAATACATTAGATTAACCTGGGATATCCTAACTAGTAAGGTTTTTTTAGAGACAGAGTGGAGCTTCAGCAGGAAGACTATCTCAATGCTGGATTAAAGGTAGCTCATTTGTTTGTGGGTTTTTTATTTTGTTATTGTTTGTGGGGGGTTTTAATTAATTATCAATGTTGGAGTGTTCCTTTAGCACCATCCAGGTTTTGGTGACCATATCTCAACTTTTTGTTTTGAGACTCTTGGGGGAAACATATGTTTTAGAACCAAACATATAAAAAAAACTAAAAAACCCTGCAAGATGTCTCTATTGCATGTCTTCCCAACAAAGGGTGTGAATAGTGATATCTATATATCGAGCAAATATGCCCTGACCCAATTGGAATGAATATATACATACTATGTGTTACATATTTGATATTGTGTATAGTTCATAGTACTTGAAATATAGCAGCAGGCTTTGAAAACAATTGATTTTCAAAGGTGTTCAAGTTTGGCACTATCACTTCCAGCATGATGATGCCAAACACTGTTAAAGGGACACTCCAGTGCCAGGAAATCAATCTGTTTTCCTGGCACTGCAGGTACCCTCTCCCTCCCACCACCCATCCCCGGTTGCTGAAGGGGTGAAAACCCCTTCAGTCACTTACCTGAGACCCCCGCCGATGTCCCTCAGCGGTGGTTTCGGGTTGAAACCACTCCTCCCCTTCCTTACATCAGCCGGTGGGCGAGATTGATCCCACCCACCGGCCAGGGAGACCTAATGCGCATGCACGGCAATGCCACGCACATTAGAGCTCTCCATAGGGGGAATTGAGCGACGCTGGAGCTATAGACACGGAAGTGCCCTCTAGTGGCTGTCTAGCAGACAGCCACTGGGGGTGGAGTTAACCCTGCAAAGTAATTATTGCAGTTTATGAAAAACTGCAATAATTACACTTGCAGGGTTAAGGGTAGTGGGAGTTTGCACCCAGACCACTCCAATGGGCAGAAGTGGTCTGGGTGCCTGGAGTGTCCCTTTAATTATTCTAATAGAGAAGTATTAGGTTCAGTGATTTTCTGTGAGTAGCTTTGGATTGAAGGAAAGTGGCGATATTTGGATTCCCAATGCTTCTCTGTGAGAAGTAGTGGTTTAAACCAAGATCATCAAGCACAATTATATCATTGAGGGGTAAGAGGCTGCCAAGAGAAGACTTTCCTATCACTGGATTACACATACATTAATTATGTATTTTTATATTTTGAAAGAGTGGGGCTGAATCAAATAATTTAAGGAACATCCAAATGTTAAAAATATATATATTTCCTTTAACAAAAGCTACGAATGAATTTAAAAGCATATATTAAAGAGGGGTGTCTTCTACACATTGAAACATTATCATAGATTTTTAATCTATCCATTACATTTTGACAACCACAAACCTGATATATAACATAGACAGCACATAACGGCATCTTAAAAGAAATGCAATCTCTGCAAATATTTAAAAAACAACAAAAAAAAACACATTATTTTCTTCTCTAATATGATATTTTTTTGGTGATAAAATGAAAACTGTAAACCATTTGGATGCTTGCATCTTTCCGGATGAAATATAACCTATACTCAGATATAATTATACACATTGTGCTAAAAGTGTAATTTCTGTGATAAGAATAATAATAGGATCAGCAAGGATTACTTGAAGATCATTTCTTCTCTGTAACGGAACATACATTTGTACACAAAAGGATTTTCAATATAAGATTTTTTTGGTTCCTTTTTAAATGGAACATCCCTGCATCCTCATATTTTGTAAGACGGTCTTCTAACGTTTCTAAAGAAAGAGGGGTACACTTTCATCACAGTATACACAGATTTACTGCATTTAGCCATAAATTCTCTTTGACAACTATCAAGGGAGAAAAAAAAACAACATTGTACTATTCTGAGTCAGTCTAAACAAGATCTGCTCAATCAGTGGAATTAAATCCTATTTATAAATAAAAAGCTAACATGTCTTTCATAGGTCTGTGGGGAATAATACTTTTTTTTAAATGACAATACGAAAGCAATGCAGATCAGAAATATGACGACCTCTGTGAGAAAGAGAAAAATGACTAACTTTCAAAATTATACTGAAGGGTAAAATTTCATTAAAGTTCTTTATTTCCTGCTAGAGTGATGACCTTTTTAATTATTAAACACAGGAGAAAAAAAACTTTAGTTATTGCTATATTGCTTATTATTTTATTTTTTTAAGTAATGCCGCCAAATTCATTTATTTAAAAAAAAAAAAAACAAGTATATTACTATGCTCGACTTAAAGGAACACCTCTAACACAATAATTACTACAGTTTGCTGTAGTTGTTATGGTGCCAGGAGGGCCCCAACGCTGTCTCAGAATACACTTTCAAACAGTTTTGGCACAGTTTGATAATTTCTTGGGTCTGCAGAGCTGGAGAAGCGAGATGGCAGTTTGTTCAATGCAGCTACTTATCAAAGTCACTATAGTGCCCTCTGGTTCCCCCTCCCTAGCCCCCCTCCCCACCACCTTGTCACAGAAAGCCTTAAAAAAACTTTACTCACTACCACAATTCCACTGCCGATGTCCCTTGGCACTGGATCAAAGTTTACCTCCTCCAACGGGGGGACATAATACATATGGGTGGCGAGCGCAGCATGTGCATTAGGCCTTCCCCATAGAAAGGCATTACCTCAATGCTTTCCTGTGGGGTTTTCACTGATGCTAGATATCCTCATGCAGAGCGTGAGAAGGTCCAGAGTCATTTCACAGAGTCAAATTCTGTCAAACTACTGGAGGAATCTCTGGAGGTTGTCTGGTAGACAGCCACTAAAGGCAGTCTTAGCACTGCAATGTAAACTGCAATGTTTTACACTGAAGGGCTAAGGGGGACATGGACAGTGCACCTAAACCACTTAAATTAAATTAAATGGTCCGGGCGCCTGTAGTGTCCCATTACCAGGAAGACACCGATACTCTACAGAATGTACACACTGCTTACAAAGGAACAGTTTAGATATGACCCATTCCCCCCATTATAATGGTGTAACCTTGTCCTTCCCTTAATCTATAATGTCCAGTATTTACCATATTTACATTTCCAGGTCACTTGACATTTCAAATGGTATGCTTTTAGATAGCAGCTTATTTGCCACTATTTATCCTTATCCAACTGTTTATTATTTTCATTACTTCAGAATTCTTACTTTAGTGTAAATGTTAAAAGCAATGCCCATCAATTTTAACTTATACAGCATATATATTATTTTAACTTATACAGTATATATATATATATATATATATATATATATATATTATACATATAAGTAGTATGGCTGCACTCACGGGTATTTCTTAACATTTAACTTTTATTCTGGTTCTATTAAAAAGAATCGACGTTTCAGTCCAGCCTGTGGACTTTCATCAGGATGGACTGAAACGTTGATTCTTTTTAATGGAATCAGAAAAAAAGTTACATTTTAAGAAATACCCGTGAGTGCAGCCATACTACTTATATCTATACTACTTTGGCCCTGGTAATGCACCCGTTTTTTTGAATCCAATGGTAGCCTGTGTGCAAGGTACAGTATATATTTTTTATATATATTATACAATGCTAGAATCAGAGTGGAAAACGTTTGACTTCACTTGTCTCAGCCTGTAGCTTATGGTCTGTGTACTGTAAGTCTGTAAAGATGGCAAGATGGTCATTAGTACTGCTGTAAATGTCACGGCTGGTTTAATGTTTTCCTGCAGGTATACAGTGGGAGATTTTAAAAGTATCACTAAAAGAAGAGTAGGGAAAAGTGAAAATGTTCTGGACCAATGATAATGGTAAGCAATAGAATGTTTATTTTGTTATTCCACTGGTTTCAGTGTTTAGAACATTTGCCCATCTATTTTATTTGCAACACTTTTTCAGATTTTTTTTTTTTTAAAGAAATACATACAATTACATTCAAAAAATGAAAATATACAGGAATCATCAGTTAAAGCATAATAGTATAAAATTAAATATATTGGTTATTTTTGATCTTATGTTACGAGACGAACAGTTTGTACGAAACACACAAAAAAAAGTCCAGAACTATCACCAATACACAAAAGTATTAAATAGAGTACATATGCTCACAGTATGAGTAAAACAAAAAATACAATTGGAAATCACCGATACAATGAGTTTTTACCTTGTTTAGAGCAATAGCAGAAAAAGATTGGGGAATGCTTGTTTTCATTTCAATTGCACAATATTCACCCAATTTTGTTTTGCTCACAGTAACACAGACTCCTATCCACCTTTAAATGGACATGTTTTGAGCCAGTGTTAGATGACAGTGACAATCTGCTAAGGTTTATGTTGTAATTAACCTATTCTGGTATTCTCTACGTTTTGCAAGGTAGTGCATGCATTATATCCTTCTATGTGGATTTGATAATTACCCAGTCCATCTTAGATGATGATGGCTAAGCTAACCCATCAACTCAGCACACCTCACTGTTTAGAGAACAGACCCCGTTATTTCTTTAGGATACAGTCCAATTTCCTAAGCATCTCAGTAGTTAGTCATATATCTCCAGGGAGTGTGTCAAGCTTAATGAAGTACAGATTGTATTTTATGGACCGTGAGTTCAGACAATGACATTTCACAGTGTAAAGGCTTTTTGCTTTGCTTTAAACATATCACAATATACAACTTTTTAAACATTGTTGTCCTAACTATATAATGGCTGTATAACTAAGTAAGATATATATTGAAGATGGAAGGTATAGCCTCACTCCTTATCATTATCCAGGGGTAGCAATGTAGCAATAGATTTTGTAACAACCTAACACAATCATCCCACAATCTATTGCATAGCTTTGACAGTCCCACATCTGCTAATTCTTACAGCCAAGTATTATACTAACCTTTGGCGCTAAAGTAACAATTGTCTAATAAATGAATTACTTTTTAGTAATTTAAATTCCTAAAAAAACAACTATTGATTATATGTGTTCTCAGGAGAACTCCAATTTAAATGAATACATCTGCATAATTCTGAAGCAATAATTGTTTTAGGGATGTAACGGATGATAATACATAGAAGATCTGAAACAGATGTGTAATCATCAGTGTTTATTTTGAATAGTATAGGTCCATTAGTCTTACATACTGCTCTTTTACAATTACACTGACTAAAACATTTAGAATGTTACCATCATAGTCTAATAACAGACTTGCCAACTCACATTCTTAATATGTTTTTGTGCTGTGAGATCAGAAATCTATTAACACATTTTCATAACAGAATTTTATTGCATTCCGTAATAACAGCATTTTCAGCTAACTGCCTTCATTGTTTATAACACTTATCAATTGCGGAATCTCCTCTATACCCACTGTTTTTGTTTCAGACTTATACATGTTTAAACCCCCCTCCCCTCATTCCCCCCCCCCCCCTCCCCAAAAAAAAACAAAAAAAAACAGTCTGTTGAAGATACACAAGGTTTGTCCTGTTCATAATTGCTGAAAATAATCCACAAATGTCATCTTGGAATTCAAATTCAGGAATAATAACTCATAGCTCTTTGGCTGAAACTAGCGTGTGAACTCACTGACATAATCCATCTCAGTAAAAAAGACGGTAATATTCAACTGCAACAGTATTTCCTTATACGTACGTTCCACTAAAGCCTCAACAAACCCTTAACAGATTTATGGATCAGGTAACGTTGGCATCAGAAAATGTTGACACCTCCTGTTCCATAAAATACATTCAATAATAAAAAAAAAAAAAAAAAGGTTGTTGAGGTTTAAGCAGAAACCAGACAAAATAGAGTCATAGAAAATCAAACATTATTGGGAAACGACTAACAGTTTGCTTAATGTTCAGCATGCTAAAAAAATATTGTGCCCTGTACAAGCACTTGATAGTTGAGTATCAGTTGACAAATTGGCAAAATTGTAAGCAAATTTTTTCATTTAATTCTGAGAATATTAAATTAGTCACCAAAACATATTTAACTGGTGTCTAGATTATGTTAAATCACATGTATTTCTGTTTATGCAGTCCTAGCCATAGCTCCGCTGGCTGTGACTCACACAGCCCACATAATAGAAATGTTTTCAAATCTTACTTACTTACTCTCCAAATCTCCATTTGTTAACACTAAATCTAGTATGGCCTCCTTACGAGTTGGCTCCTCAACGACTTGTTTTAGAGACAATCCCAGTAGGGAGTTTAGAATATGTGTGCTCCTGGCACAAGCAGCTATTTTGGTTTTCCAGTTCACATCAGGAAGAGTAAAGTCACCCATGATGATAACTTACCCCTTCATTGTCATTTTAGCTATTTCCTCAACTAGTAGATGATCTAACTCTTCAATTTGTCCTGGGGGCCTATAAATCACACCTACACGAGTTACTGTGTGATTACCAAATTCTAACGTAACCCAAATGGACTCTATGTTCGCCTCACTAACTTTTATTAGGCTAGATTTTATGCTATCCTTCACATACAGGGCCACACCTCCCCCTTTATTGGTATATAGAGTACCCTGGTATTGCTATGTCACAGTCATTTTTCTCATTATACCATGTCTCAGTAACAGCGACTAAATCTACATTACCAGTTGCCATTATTGCCACAAGCTCATGGATCTTGTTCCCTAAACTGCGAGCATTTTTTAGACATGACTCTAAGCGTATCATTTTTTAACACACTTGCTACAGGCACCTTCTGTCCTTGTTTTGGGGACAATTGGATTTATGATTTATCACCCTTTTGCCCCCCCCCCCCCCCTCCTAGTTTAAAGGAAAACTCCAGGGCCAGGAAAACAATCCGTTTTCCTGGCACTGGAGGTTCCCTCTCCCTCCCACCCCCAATCCCCAGTTGCTGAAGGGGTGAAAACCCCTTCAGTCACTTACCTGAGGCAGCGGCGATGTCCCTCGTCGCTGCCTCCTCCTCCACGCCACTCCTCCTTCTGAATCTGTCAGCCGGTGGGCAAGACTGATCCCGCCCACCTGCCGAGGAGACCTGATTGCATTGCCGCGCATGCGCATTATCGCTCCCCATAGGAAAGTATTGAAACAGATTTTCAATGATTTCTTATGAGGAAAGCGTGAGGACGTCCAGCGACGCTCTAGCACAGATAATCTGTGCTATGAGTCAGGAAGTGTTCTCTAGTGGCTGTCTAGTAGACAGCCACTAGAGGTGGAGTTAACCCTGCAAGGTAATTATTGCAGTTTATAAAAAACTGCAATAATTACACTTGCAGGGTTAAGAGTAGTGGGAGTTGGCACCCAGACCACTCCAATGGGCAGAAGTGGTCTGGGTGCCTGGAGTGTCCATTTAAATACATCCTAGCAAAACCTCTGAACTGTTCACTGAGAACATTTGTTCCCTTTTGAGAAAGATGCAAACCATCTTTTTTGTACAGTTTATTTCTATTCCAAACAGAGCTACCATGAGAAATATAGCCAAATCCTTGCTCCCGACACCATTCACCAAGCCACAAGTTAAAGTCCCTAATACGCATTCGCCTGTCGTTCTGAGTGTTATGCATAGGCAGAACTTCAGAGAATGACAGTGTTGAAGCAACCTGCCATATATCATTGACAAAAACACTAAAAATTCCCTTAACCTCTGAAACCTCATTGCAAGCCAAGTCATTTGTCCCCAGATGGACATGTACATCCAATTCCCATTCCTGCTTTGCTCGCTTAACAATATTACAAATACATCTCCTGTCTCTGTGAGCAGTAGCTCTGGGAAGACATCTCACAAGACCACCATTGTCCATCTTTACACCTCTTATGATGGAATCCCCCAACAACTGCTTTCTATTAGGCCTCACCATAGTCTCCAAGCCTGTCTCCACAACACCACTACCCTCAGTGCCTGAGCCTGTCTCCACAACACCACTACCCTCAGTGCCTGAGCCTGTCTCCACAACACCACTACCCTCAGTGCCTGAGCCTGTCTCCACAACACCACTACCCTCAGTACCTGAGCCTGTCTCCACAACACTACTACCCTCAATGCCTGAGCCAGTCCCTACAACACCACTACCCTCAGTGCCTGTCTCCATATCACCACTACACCCGGTGCCTGAGAATGTCTCCATAATACCATTACACTCTGAAAGTGCCGAAAATGAATTATGTAGAGCAACAGACTGTGCAATATGCCTTTTATGAACTTTAATCACACACATGAGGCTCCTTCAGACTCTATCAGGCCATTATAAATTAAACAGACTGTGCAACAAAGGAAGTTTATACGTTAGATCTCTCTTTTCAGGAAGTTTTTAGAAAACTGTGCAAGTCACAAGCAAGGGTTACATAAACAAAGTGATTGAACTACTAAATGGCAGGGAATTAGACTGTGGGGTTGCAGAAGTATGATATACATGTCAAAATTGCTCAATTAAGCTAAAGTTGTTTTGGTGTCTACAGTGTCCCTTTTTTTCTCCCTACCAACTCGTTTTTGTGAAACAGCTACCAGTTGACATTGTGTAAATATTTTGTTCAAAAATTGATCCATTGACATAACTACGAATTCAACTGAAAACAAAAAATAATCTTGGAGAGCAATCTTCAGAAATATATCTAAGATTGTCTGCGTTGACTTTGTGATGTGATATTGTTGAGCACAATATCATATAAGATTAAACAAAGTCTTTGTTATGCAGTCTAAAAAATAACCATCTCCTCTCACTTCAGCCTGTTCCTACACATGTAACATTAGAAACATGGGTTCTTACACATGTAACATTAGAAACATACCGTTCTCCTCTAGAGAATGACTATTACTCTTACATGGCAACTGAAGCTGTTTATAACCAACAGGAATAATAATAATAATTATTATTATTATAAAAAAAAAAGTAACTCACACTCTTGACCATATTTATCAAAGGTGCCAGTTACTCAACCTCATTATAAATCAACGTAACCTTTTCAATGGAATGCCCAACATATGTTGATGAATCTTTGCAGCTCTAGACAAAGCCAGAAGATTCAGACTTGAAGAGTCTTCACTAGGTTTTGCTCAAATGAACTGCATTATCAAGTGGAATTCGAGTGAAATGCTCTGCGGTGATGGTTACGTTTTTAAAGATGAGGTGCTTATCAATCTGTTCAGGTTTATTTGAGAGTTTATTAATGCCTCCAGATGTGCTTGTTGACAAATAAAAACATAATAGGCCATCTGGCTCTTTTATAAAGATCTAATGGTAGCTTAGCATGAATGTATCATAGCCACTATAATATACATTTTTACACAATTAAACTTTTGATCTTGAAATATAAACATAAGCAGCTGCTGGTATATCGCTTTGGCAGTCAGGGTTAAAGTATCATAGGAGCTTTCGCAGCTGAAGTTCCAAGCTCACTAATGGCAAATTTAGACCAAGTCTGCTTGGCTTTTATTTACTTGTTTTTTACTCTGAAGTGCTCAGCATCATAATCATAGCCTCTTACCAGAGATACTCAGATATCTGCAACAAGGGAAACACCATCCATAACACATGAAGTATAAAAAGATGTATCAGTCTCAGTTCTGTGCCCACTGCATCCATTCCATGGATGCCCCATAACCAATAGGATGGATTCCATTTCTCTCATGACCTATAGGCAATGGCCCCCTGTATTATTGTTCTCCTAATGGGGTTCTCTGTTCCTAAGCCTGCATTTGAATATGGATTTGACATGCTTAAAATTAGCAGTTTATAAATGCATATGAACATTTTTTTATATTTGGCTGCAACATCTTGCACACAGAGATCAGGTCCTCAATCTTTTAAGCACAAGATTCAGGCATCACAAATTCATATTTAATAATCAGTCTCACTGTAATTATCATTTCCAGCATTGGCATGTGATGATGTAACAAAATGGCGGAGCACTGCCCCATGTCAGTTTGTTGGTCTCTATACACTTAACCACATGTATTCAACCTCTTACCCAAATGAGATGATCTATACAAAACCATAAACCTACAAATGCATATATGTGGGACACTGCAATCACTAGCAACATGTTTGCATGCCTGGATGAATCCATCCAGGGTCCATACCTCTGTGGCAGGTGTGAGCGATTGGCTTCTGTGGAAGTTTGAGTTTGAGAACTGGAGAAGGAAATTGCGATACTGAGACAGATTGAAAATCTTGAATGGGGTCTACTGCTCACTGAGCAGAGTTTAGCGGTGGACATCTAGTGGAGAGGGAGTAGATAAGACTTATTGGGAACAGACAGGTATATGGGTGACAATTACACATGGTAGCAGGGGGGAGGGGGGAGGA
Organism: Pelobates fuscus; assembly: GCF_036172605.1. Taxonomy (NCBI): domain Eukaryota; kingdom Metazoa; phylum Chordata; class Amphibia; order Anura; family Pelobatidae; genus Pelobates; species Pelobates fuscus. The sequence goes on along the minus strand of NC_086317.1, from coordinate 432,804,545 downwards.
AGAGGAAAGGTTTAGCTAGTCCTGATTTGATGCAGTTCAGCAGATTTGCTCATTTTAGAGAACATGTTGGGATCATCAGTTTAGGAGTAACTGTACTAGAGAAAGCTATTCCTTCTAACAGCCTGGGAACAATCTTTCATTTACTGGTAGAACTGAGAATGTAAGGTAGGCTAGAAAGGTTGTGATGATAGGGGTCTCTCTTACTAAGAGAGTAAACAGGGTAATTTGACATTCTAGTCGCATCAACCGGACAGTTTGTGGTCTCCCAGATGCTCGGGTATGCCATGTTGCTGACAGATTGGAAGGATTACTGGGAGGGGTTGGAGAGGACCCAGCTGCCATGGTCTATATATATATATATATATATATATATATATATATATATGTACCAATAGTAAAGTCAGAGGAACAGGAAGGGTCCTAATGAATGAGTTCAGGGAATTAGATGGTAAACTGATGAAAAGGACCTCTAATGTAGTATTTTCAGAGCTATCACCTGTGCTGCGCTCTACAGTGGAAAGGTAGCGGGAGATTGTGTGGCTAAAGTATTCGTGTAGAAAGTAGGGTGGGTATAATCTTTATAGCTGTGATGGATTGCACCTAAATGGAAGAGGGTCTGCTGTCCTAGTAGATTGGAGGTCTTAAACTAGTGGTAGGACAGGGACGTCTACAAAGTTATAACCTAAAGGAGATAAGAGTTAGCTCAGCAAAATAGGGTAGAGATGGAGGGAGGGGCAAGAGGAGGTAGGTAAAACTTTACATACAGTCTAAAAAGTGGCCCAAGGCAATATTAAATGTACGCTTACTAATGCAAGAAACTGTCAGGGTACCTGTGGTCTCTACCTCCGAAAGAGGTAGAGACTTAGCTGTTCCTCCATCCAGACGGTCTGATGGCTCCCTTCCCCGCGGTCTATCCGGTCATGCTAGGCCGGCCGCGAGGGAGTGACTGCCTTTTACAGCATCTAGGCAGGAAGTAGTCATCAGGACACTCCCCCGGAACAACCTGTCAGTCAATGGCTGCAGGACCAATCAGGACGTCTTGGGGGCGTGGTTACTGCTCTGAACAGGGTATTTAACAGAGCTTCTTTCATTAGCTCATTGCCCTGTCGTGGTTCTAGCTTGTTCTAGTCACTCAGTGCTTGTGTATTCTATTATCCCTTTTGGTTTTGACCCGGCTTGTTTACCTTACTCTGCTTATCTCTGTTACCCTTGATTCGGCTTGTCTCTCGCTTACCTGTCTTCTGTTACCCTCGACCTCGGCTTGTCTTTGACCATTCTATACTGTACTACTTACGTTAGTCCGGCCATTCTAAGGTCCGGTATACGTATCTGGCTACTGTTTGTACTCTGCGTGTTGGATCCCTGTCCCGATCCTGACATTACGACAGGGCCAATGGATCCTGCAAGTACAAACAGTCAGCTGGCTGCTCCTGATCCTAGGTTTGAGGCCATGGATCACAGAATGGATCAGATGGCGCTTGCGCTACAGGCTCTATTAGCTTGTGCCAATAAACCACCAGAGGAGATACGTAATACCCCTGTTTCTCCTGTCGGTTCAGGTCTAGAGGTAGCCACAGTGGGTGCTTCTTCTCACATTACCCCCCCAGTACGCTATGGTGGGGCTCCTGAGAAGTGTCGTGGTTTTTTAAACCAAATTAGTATCCACTTTGAATTGCAACCTCGCTCTTATCCTACAGATAGGGCAAAAGTAGGATTTATTATCACCCTACTCATTGAGAAAGCTCTGAGATGGGCCAACCCACTATGGGAGAACGATAATCCATTAGTTTATAACTATAACGCATTTGTAGCTGCTTTTAGAAGAACATTTGACCCTCCAGGTAGAAAGGTTAATGCAGCCAGATTACTGTTGCGCCTGAGACAGGAGAACCGAACACTGGTGGATTATGCACTAGAGTTCAGGTCTCTGGCGGCAGAAATCAAGTGGAATGAGCAGGCGTATATGGATGTATTTTTGAATGGCCTATCTGATGTAATCCTTGATGAGGTTGCTACCAGAGAACTCCCTGAGAATTTAGAGGATTTAATTTCGTTCATCTCTCGTATAGATGAACGTCTAAGAGAGAGACAGAACACTCGAGAGGGGAACCAGAGACCTTCTTTTAGGTTAGCTCCCGCTGTTCCAAGTCCTGACTCCACGATATCTTTGCTTACTGAACCTATGCAGATAGGGTATACCCGCCTCTCTGAGGAGGAAAGACAGCACAGGAGAAGAGAGGGTTTGTGTATGTATTGTGGAGCCAAGGGTCATTTACTCTCGAACTGTTCTAACCGCCCGGGAAACGCTCGCACCTAAGTCTCTCTAGAGGACAGGCCTTGGGTGTTTCTATTTTGTCCTCTACTCCTGATTATAAAGATCACAGGCTTCTGCTACCAGTTTCCTTAACTTGGGGGAAGGAAGTAGTAAGGGCTATGATAGATTGATAGATTGATAGATTCCGGTGCTGCTGAGAATTTTATCGACCAAGCCTTTGCTAGTAAGAACAATTTCCCATCCCAGCAAAGGGAGACACCTTTGGCCGTTGAGGCCATAGATGGTAGACCACTACTAGACCCTGTTATCTTTCGTGAGACCATACCCATTAATTTAAATGTTGGTATCCTGCACGTGGAGAATTTATCTCTTCTGCTCATTTCGTCTCCTTCCGTTCCCATAGTTCTGGGGTACCCATGGTTGAAAAAACATAACCCTATTATCGATTGGGAGTTAGGAGAGATACTCTCGTGGGGCCAGGGCTGCCAGGATCGGTGTTTGTGCAAGGTTTCTCCATTAGCTAATATTAACATACCGGAGAATCCTACTCAGTCCACAGAAAGACAAATACCAGACCTTTACCTAGACTTAAGGGCAGTGTTTGACAAGAAGAATGCCGATTCTTTGCCTCCACACAGGTCATTTGACTGTAAGATTAAGCTTCTACCCGGCACTATGCCTCCGAGGGGCCATGTATATCCTTTGTCTGTTCAGGAAAACTCGGTTCTAGAGGAGTATATTCGGGAGAATTTAGAAAAGGGATTCATCAGGAGGTCTTCTTCTCCGGCCGGGGCTGGGTTCTTTTTCATTAAGAAGAAGGATGGCACGCTGAGACCTTGTATCGATTACCGAGGCTTGAATAAAATAACTGTCAGAAATGCCTATCCTATCCCACTGATTACCGAGTTATTTGATCGTCTTAAGGGCTCCAAAATCTTCACCAAGTTAGATCTCAGAGGGGCTTACAATTTGGTGAGAATCCAGCAAGGTCACGAGTGGATGACGGCATTCAATACCCGGTATGGCCATTACGAATACACTGTTATGCCATTTGGACTATGCAATGCTCCTGCAGTATTTCAAGATTTGATTAATGAGGTACTTAGGGAGTTTCAGCATGATTGTGTTATTGTTTACCTGGACGACATACTAATACACTCTAAGGAGATTGAGACTCACCATAGACAGGTCAGAAAGGTATTACACAAGCTGCTGCAACATGGTCTATATTGCAAATTGGAGAAGTGCAGTTTTGATCAGTCTCAGGTAGACTTTCTTGGATACGTGATTTCTGGGGAGGGTTTTAAAATGGATCCTGTAAAACTTCAATCTATTTTAGACTGGCCCTTGCCCAAAGGACTCAAGGCTATCCAAAGGTTTATTGGTTTTTCCAACTACTATAGGCGCTTCATTAAAGGATACTCCTCTATCATTGCGCCTATTACCAATATGACCAAACAAGGGGCTGATACTAAGTTCTGGTCTAAGGAAGCTCTGGGTGCTTTCAAGACTCTCAAGGAACTTTTTGCCTCGGCTCCCATTCTAGTCCATCCTGATACGACTCTGCCTTTCTTGCTCGAGGTCGATGCCTCTGAGACAGCAGTTGGGGCTGTTCTGTCTCAAAGGTTAGGGGTGGATAAACCGTTACACCCTTGTGGTTTCTTCTCTAAGAAATTTTCTGGGCCTGAGAGCAGATATGACATCGGAGAAAGGGAACTGTTAGCAGTCATTAAAGCCTTAAAGGAGTGGAGACATTTGTTGGAGGGGACCCTACACCCGATTACGATTTTGACGGACCACAAAAACTTGTCCTATATTGGGGAGGCTAAGCGCTTATCCTCTAGACAAGCTCGTTGGTCCTTATTCCTGACTCACTTCAATTATGTACTGACTTACAGACCTGGTTCTAAAAACTCTAAAGCCGATGCATTATCTCGCCAATATGAACCTTCTACTGTACCTGAACCAGTTCTTTCTTCTATAGTTCCGAAATGCAATATCATTGCTAATACGAATCTCAGGATTCATTCTCCATTACTGGCCGAGATCATTAAGTTGCAACATCTAGCACCTAAACAGACTCCTGCGGGCCGTCATTTCGTTCCTCCTGCTCTTCAACTGGAACTTTTACAGTGTTTACATAATAGCAAGATGGCGGGACATCCTGGTATCCGCAAAACTTACGCGTTGATCTCTAAGGACTTCTGGTGGCCTGCTTTACGGAGGGACATTGAGGAGTTCATCGCTGCATGTGAAGTTTGTACTAAAACCAAACAACCCCATACGCTTCCATGTGGATTCCTGCAACCCTTGGAGGTTCCAGAAAAACCATGGTCCTGTTTGGCCATGGACTTTATTGTCGATCTACCTATCTCTAAAAGACAGACTGTTATCCTCACCGTGGTTGACAGGTTTACTAAGATGGCACACTTCATTCCCCTGCCTAAACTCCCGTCTTCTCCCGAATTGGCAGAGATATTCGCTAAGGAGATTTTTCGCCTACATGGGATACCCTCTCAAATTGTATCGGACAGAGGCTCCCAATTTGTTTCCCGCTTTTGGAGGTCCTTCTGCTCTCAACTTGGTATTAAATTAAACTTTTCTTCTGCCTATCATCCTCAGTCTAACGGAGCTGCTGAACGTACCAACCAGAAAATTGAACAATATTTACGATGCTTTGTTTCTGAACACCAGGATGATTGGGTCGGTTTGATTCCTTGGGCGGAGTTTGCACACAACAATCTCGTTTGCGATTCTACTCATTCAAGCCCCTTCTTCATGAATTATGGTTTTCATCCGTCTATTCTTCCTTCGGATTCCCCTTCCCAGGGGGTGCCGTCGGTTGATGTTCATGTTGCCAATTTGAGGAAGTTGTGGGATCAAACTCGACAAATCCTTGTGCACAACTCTATGTTGGTCAAGAAACACGCTGATAAACGTAGAAGGGCGGCTCCGGTCTTTGTTCCAGGTGATAGGGTATGGCTGAGCACGAGGAACATCCGTTTAAAAGTGCCCTCCATGAAGTTCGCTCCTCGTTATATTGGACCCTACAGGGTGCTGACCCGTATCAATCCAGTTGCGTATCGTTTAGCTCTTCCTAATACCTTACGCATCCCGAACTCGTTTCACGTTTCATTGCTGAAACCACTCATATGTAACAGATTTTCCTCCACAATAGCCCCTCCTCGCCCCGTTCAGGTGGAGGGTCAGGAGGAGTATGAGGTTAACTCTATTATTGATTCTCGAATCTCCCGGGGGAGAGTACAATATCTGGTTGATTGGAAGGGATATGGTCCTGAGGAGAGGAGTTGGGTACCTCAGGAGGATGTTCATGCTCCCCGTCTCCGCAGGGCATATCACTCTCGCTTCCCATCTCGTCCCGGTTCATTCCGCCCGGTGGGCGTATCTGAGAGGGGGGGTACTGTCAGGGTACCTGTGGTCTCTACCTCCGAAAGAGGTAGAGACTTAGCTGTTCCTCCATCCAGACAGTCTGATGGCTCCCTTCCCCGCGGTCTATCCGGTCATGCTAGGCCGGCCGCGAGGGAGTGACTGCCTTTTACAGCATCTAGGCAGGAAGTAGTCATCAGGACACTCCCCCGGAACAACCTGTCAGTCAATGGCTGCAGGACCAATCAGGACGTCTTGGGGGCGTGGTTACTGCTCTGAACAGGGTATTTAACAGAGCTTCTTTCATTAGCTCATTGCCCTGTCGTGGTTCTAGCTTGTTCTAGTCACTCAGTGCTTGTGTATTCTATTATCCCTTTTGGTTTTGACCCGGCTTGTTTACCTTACTCTGCTTATCTCTGTTACCCTTGATTCGGCTTGTCTCTCGCTTACCTGTCTTCTGTTACCCTCGACCTCGGCTTGTCTTTGACCATTCTATACTGTACTACTTACGTTAGTCCGGCCATTCTAAGGTCCGGTATACGTATCTGGCTACTGTTTGTACTCTGCGTGTTGGATCCCTGTCCCGATCCTGACAGAAACCTAAAAAATGAAATGTGAGGAAACAGACAATAGCATACACAAAGCAATATGATATAATAGGCATAACAGAAACATAGTGGGATGAGACACATGCCTGGGCAGTTAACTTAAATAATTACACATTATTTAGGAAGGACAGAAAACATAAAGGTAGTGGGGTAACTTTGAATGTCAACCGAAATTTAATATTAAACAAGTGTATGTATACCATATCCACCATGTTTTCTGGGACACACATTATTTCATGTTGATTGGCAGCACATGAAAATGCTGCCCTGTATTATGGGTTCCTGATTGGTTTATAATTTGATTTACAACTGGCAGGATATGACCTCTACATACTGTAGGGCAGCACTTTCTGTGTCTCCTATCAATTTGCATAAACGATATACTACTAACCAAGTTGTAAGGAAAACGGGGAAAATGTGGAAGCTTTATAGGTAGATATCTGCTGGGGGAAAAAGAAGGGAAATCAATTATTAATTGGGTCATGTTATAAACCACCTAATGATGAGAAAGAACAACTGCACACCTGGGTAACATGTTAATTATTGGAGATATTAATTACACAAACACAAATTGGCATAGAGGGACTAGTAGTTCAGCAAGGGGAGTCAGGTTTTTGAACCTGTTACACCGTCATGTCACAATTGGTAGTAGTACCAAATAGAAAGAATGCTTGTTTTGATCTGGTTATAGCAAAGAATGTTGATATTTTGTCAAACATTCAAGTAAGGGAGCACTTTGGAAATAGTGATCGCAATATGGTCTCTTGAAAGAAAAACACTTAAAAAAAACAAACACACATGGGGTATACTAAAACATACAATTTGAAAAATTCCAATTTCAATAAGATGGGGATAGCTTTGAAACTCATTGACAGGCATAGACTCGTTAGTGGGAAAAAAAACACTGGGGATAAATGGAATATCTTTAAAAAAAATATTAGATAGGTACACTTCTCAGTATACACCATTGAGTGATAAATATACAAACAAAAAAAATTTGAAACCAATGTGGCTTAGTGGAGAGGTATAAATGAAGACCATGAAAAGGCAGAAAATGTATGTAGATTTTCATCAGTATATATCAAGGAGAAACCTATGGCAAGAAATATGCAAATCCTTGCTGCAAACACTTGCAGAAAAATTGTGATTGGATAACTCAAGACAAGATGCTGCAGCAACTAAAGAAAGTTAATGTAAACAAAGCCCCAGGTCCTGATGGTATTCACACACGAGTACTTAAGGAGCTCAGTTTGGAAATAAGCCAACCTCTGTTTTTAATCCTTCAGGATTCTCTGTTTCAAAAGTTGTGCCAGAGGATTGGAGAAACATAAGTGTGGTTCCTATATTCAAAATGGTTCAAAATCTTTGCCTGGAAAGACCTGTGAGTTTAACTTGTGTGTTTAGGAAATAGATTATTAAATGACCACTATAGTGCCAGGAAAACAATCTTGTTTTCCTGGCACTATAGTGCCCTGAGGGTGCCCCCATCTCAGGGTCCCACTCCCACCGGGCTGAAAAGGGAGGAAGGGGTTAATCACTTACCTTTCTCCAGCACCGGGCTCCCTCAGCGCTGGGGACTCTCCTCCTCCTTCTGTCATCATCGGCTGAATGTGCATGCGCGGCAAGAGGCACGTGCGCATTCAGTCAGTCCATAGGAAAGCATTATCAATGCCTTCAACCTTTTCTTGATTGGCCCCTGTCATATTCACGCCCCAACATGTGAGAGTATGGGGAGTGTGAGGTGACAGGGGCCAATGGGAGACCGTTTTGATTTTCGGCTCCCACTTCCCCCTTTAAGAGCGTGCGCGTGACGCGCGGCGCGCTCTCAAAGCTAGGCAGGACACGTGACCGCATTCTGCGGTCAGCGCCCGCCGTCATCGGCGCTCTGAGCGCGCCGGGAACAGAGGACCTCGGCCGGCCCCCAGACAAGGTAAGTAACGCTACAGGAAGCACCTCTAACGGCTGTCAATGAGACAGCCACTAGAGGCTGGATTAACCCTAATGTAAACATAGCAGTTTCTCTGAAACTGCTATGTTTACAGCAGGCAGGGTTAAACCTAGATGGACCTGGCACCCAGACCACTTCATTAAGCTGAAGTGGTCTGGGTGCCTATAATGGTCCTTTAAGGGATAGCATGCAGAAATTAATTGGGAAGAAGAATGTCATGACAAAAAGCTAGGCAAGGTCATACAATGTGAACAAGATATTACTTTGCTGCAGAGGGATTTAGATTAAGGGACTGAGCACTCAAATGGCAGTTAAAATATAATATACTGTGGATAAATGCAAAGTTTAGACTGGAAGAAAGGAGATTTAGTCTTAAGGAAATGGTCCTTGTCAGTTATAACATTAAGCATGTGGCATTGTCTGCCTGAAGAGTTTTACCAGAGTCTGTACAGATGTTTAAACAGCAACTGGATGAGTTCTAGCAAAACCACAATATTCAGGGATATAATTTGGCATGTAGGGTAAATGTTTCTTGATCCAATTAGAGATCTAACTGTCATTCTGGGGCAGATAATTAATTTTTTCTTAGCTTGTTGCAAAATTGGAAAGCACTCTTTTGGATCAACCGCAAAAACTGATGTGAGAAAGTCCGAACTTGATGGACGCAACTCTTTATTTTTTTTATTTATTTTTTTACCTATATAACTATGTAACTTTCAAATTAATAGCATTCCCTTTGATATGCAATGACATTGAATTGCCATTTTTGACCAATTGTCCATGTACGGGGCACAGTATATAGTCATATATACACATTTCTATACAGCAGCAATATATGCGGTAGATTCCAAGTCACTGTTGTCATTGAAGAAAATCTCAAGCTAAAATAAAAAGTAATTCTATTCCTTTAATTTGCAAATATGTGTTCAAAGCAGCACAATAAAGTGAATTATACTATGTCTATATCAGCCACATGTTTCTCTGTTCCAAGACAAAGAGAACTAATTAAACTGTGCTTCAAGGGATCCAACATTTCAAGAGACAAATAAAGTCATATCCACACTATTGTTGGTAATTGCGGTCGGATAATACTGAATGCACAGCAGCAGGTTTGCATTTATAGCCTATGGAAAATATCATTCTTTTTTTCTATGTATGATCACTTAATGCCGAAATGCTTTCTGAATGCTGAATATTTTGTGATGACTTGTCTGTGGTCTTTGAAACTGTCTTTTAAGAAATATGTTTTAAGTAAATTGCTTCCCCAGTTGGAACGTATTATAAAGTTAGATCTACAATCTATATTTAAGATAACTGCTTGGAGAAAATGCCGAGTTGGCAAACACAGTTTGTATCTTTTAACAACTTATACATTATTAAAACAAAACATGTAGTATTTGCCATAAATAAAAAAAAAATGTCACAATATCAAATACTTAAACACAAAAACAACAAAACTAGAAAAATATGCCATTGCAAAATGGAATTGTTGACAATTTTTTATTTTTTTTTTGCAAATAGCTATATGTACAATTCCACTCTGTCCATGTAGAGAAAATGTGATGTAGTTTATATTGCCACAATTGTATCGTCTTGATGCACATATCACTGACCTTGTGTGTATGACTTTGATTAGCAGATGGAATTCAGCTTAAAACCCTTCTGGTGCTGAGCATCAAAGGCTGCCTGCTTTGTGGATCTAATGGATCAAGTTGTCACGGGGATTAGTAAAGATAATCCGACACTCTCCAGGAATTGTTCACATGTGAATTCATCCTGTATATATTATGTAAATATACTAACACAGATTATTAACCTGCTAATAAGTCAAGACAATTACTCACCTTTATGTCTATTTTAATGAGTTGCTGCTAATGCTATTTCTGTATTGTACAATTTTCTTTGTCTGTACATTCTTCGGTCTATTTGAAGAAATATGATAATGGTTTAAGATCTGGGTATATTGTTTGGTTTTTTTTTTTTAATGGAGTATTTGAGTATAATTTATGTGTAGGCTCAGTGTTGTAATATTTTGCTTCTGATGACTTTGTGAAAATATGCTTGCTATATAAATACTATTAACTAGTAACGAGCTAAAATTACTCTTCCGGAATTCACATGTGTGTTTGCTGTGTGTGTGTGTGTGTGTGTGTGTCTGTGTGTTTATGTGTGTGTACATAATCCCAGTGAACAGTTCTGTACATAAAACAGTTCTAAAAGATACAGCAACCGAAACGTGCTCAGTACAGTAATATCTCTTATGAAACAAAGCTATAAAATATATATTCAAATAGAACAAATGAGTTTATAAACTTCTAACTGCAGGATTTTACACCAAGCTCAAATTTGTTCTCAAGCTCTATCAACATACTCTGGTAGAGCCAACAAAGAGATATGCAAATTGTATTATTTTTTTTTGTTCATTTCATGTGGCAAACTGTGTGTAGATCTTTATCCACGTTTCTGTCTCTGTAGTATGACTTGTGATCTCTTGCTTCCTCTCTTGAGAAATGGCAAATAATCAAGTCCCATAAATCTTGGTAAAGGTAGAAGATGTCCTCTGGTTAGGCACTTTGATAGGATTTATTGAGTTGCTCTAAAACGTAGTTCAGGTTGTTGTCTTTTTAAATGCAATCAGTTATCTATATATTTTATGTATTAATCTACTACATAATTTGAATAGTTGACCAAAAGTAACTGAATACAAGAAAATAATTTTTAGAATCAAGGGCAAACTACATTGGAAACACACATTTGTCTATTTCAGTATCCGATAAATAGATTGCCCCTTTCATGGAAATTGAGACTTAATCTTAATTTATCCTGGAAAACTTTTCATGGTTAGATATTATAGGTTCTAGTTCGGCTGGAATCCCAACCCAATTCAGAATGCTGTCAAAGTTTTTAATATGAATCGCCCACTCTGTGAATATTAAAAACTCATCCAACATCCTCAGAGGGTTGTGAGGTCCCATGTTGAATATTCCCACGCAAGTCTTGAGAGAAGGGAGACTTGCCTGTCAGACTGCCCAGATTTTTTCCATTACTTAGGTTTTCAAATCAGGACTATTTTTTATTATTAATACAAGTGTCAGGAATTAATTGGGGGAGGGAAGTTGGTATTTTGTTGGAGTGAAAAAATGGAAAAAGGAGATGTCTTATGGTAAATATATATATATATAGTAGATCGGATTAGCCATATTAGTTCAGCAGACAAAATGCCAAAAGGCCAGAGTATTACATAATGCAATGATACCTTTTTTATTGGACTACAGTCAGTTCTCTATATATTTTATGTATTAATCTGCTACATAATATAATATATCATAATATTATATTAGTCCAATAAAAAGGTATTTTGGTATCATATATATATATATATAATTTTTGTTTTTATATGAATTTTTAGATTTACTGGCTCCCATCACTATTATTACGGTGATGAGGAGTAGGAAGACTTGTATTAATGTAGGAGCAAATTGAGGGTGGGGGGAGTGGGCAATGGTATGTATACCAGCTTCTGTGTTTTATTAATAACCTCCACCACCAATAGGTCTAACCATTTATTTATTTTAATCTTTATTCAGATGTATTTTCTTTTTCATATCAGAAGCAAATATACTTGCTTACACATAGATCATGAAAAATTATATCACAAAAAGTAATACAATTTGAGAAACACCTCTCCACCAAGAACACACACACAAAAAGAGGGTTAGACGGGGCAGAGTAACATCCCAGGCAGGCAGAATGTGACCGGTCAGCCAGTCAGCTATAACATTTACAATTTGAGAAAAAAAAGTCCTTTTATTACATTAGTGGTCCCCTCCACCCTTTGGATGGTATAGTGTACAAGAACCTCCCCCCCCCTTTTTAAATATTAGTAGTCCCTACTTATCGCCTCTGGTTGAGGTCCAGTATGCTGCCATGGTATACTGTTCCTTTTTGCTCATGCTGCCTGATTTTTGGAGGAGAACTTGTATCTACTTTAATGCAACCTTTTGTTGTTTTTGTAATAACTGATATAATCCTTTGGTGATTTTGTTGTATTTCTCTTTAGAACCATTATGGAATATTTTTTCAGACCTCTGGAGTTCTTATTATGCTGATTATACTTGAGCCAGTATTTATGGGTTCAAGAAAATGTGAGTGTACCCACATCTATATATAAGTTCCTGTTCTTGGTTCACGAAGACATACTGCACAATATATTTTTTATATTTGTTTTATAGCCCTCTGGAGAACCTGAAGGGTATATTTGCATGTTTTGTTTCTTCACCCTGCTTTATTATGTATTCTGTTATTAGGTGGGATTGTTGGGTTACTCCAAGAGTGATCACAGTATTATTGATAATTTTTTTCTGTTTTTTATTGTGTATTTCGCACAATATTTTTTATTATTTTAGTGTATTCTCTGGAGATCCTTCTTCTCTTGTGTGGCACTATTTGTTTTGCAGATCTCTATTAAAGGAACACTGCATTAGAAAAAGTCTCTAGTATCTGCAGTTACTGTTCTTTCCCAAAACACAATTTCCCTGGTTGTCCAATAACAGACTTCTCAATGAACTGTATAGCCCTGTCTTTGCAAGGCAGGTGATCTGGGCAATATTCTGCAACACGCTGGAGTGCTTTATATACTTGGAGTGTTCCTTTAAATCTATAAATCCAGTACAATATACATTTTTTAGTGTTTCACCTCATTGTTACTCAGATTCATATTTATGTTTATAGATACAGTGATCAGTCACAACATTAAAATCACTGAGAGGTGAAGTGCATAACGTTATTATATTGTACAATTGAAGATTATACTAGCTGTAGGGTACTAATAATCTTAATTTTAGTAATGACAGGAGGCGAGTATTTTGCATAATCTCTCTTTACTAGCTCCACAGCAACAAAGAAACACAGAAAAACCAATCACAAGTGACTAGGACGTACATGAGCTATAGTGACCTAAGCACTTCCTCTTTCAGAAAGCGACATCAAGCAGAATCAAACATATAACAAGCAATAACAATAAGTCCTAAATCCAACATCCGAAGGAGCAAACTTCCCAATAATTCCAGAAATGTAAACTTGGCGCGAAAACAGACAAAGAGAAAGTCTGTCATTAGGTGGCCAGTCCCGTAGAAAATGGAGAACAATATCCATGTCCCATAAGAAGAACCTGGATTCTGCTGGAGGCTGGTTTCCGCTTAGTAATCGGCACAACAGGGGATCCTTGCCCACTGGGAGTCCCTGGACCGGGACATGGGCTGCTAAAAGTCCAATTGTACCACGATAATCGATCGGTATGACCGACCCAATGAAAAAAAACGATGAGAGGAAGTTCAGAACCGATGAAACAGACAGTAAATCGATCAAGGTTCTGAGTCCCATAAGAGATTCCTAGCAGCCTGCAATCATTTGCTGATCTGCCAGGAACCATGGAAAGAGTCCAGGCCATCAGGGTCAGTTGATCCTTCAGAAGCAGAGGGTGTGAATTCAAATACGGGTCCATGAGAAACGTTGGGTATGAAGGCAGGTGGAGGGGATCCTTGCAGGACAGTGCCCAAAGGTCCAGGAACTAAGGTTTGCTCAGCGGGGTGACCAAGATCAGTGTTACTCGCCGAACATGGAAGTGATGGAGAAGTCTTGCAATCATTGCGAAGGGGGGAAAACCAACATCCGGGTCATGGGTGCCCAAGGCTCACTGATGCACATAGAAACATAGAATGTGACGGCAGATAAGAACCATTCGGCCCATCTAGTCTGCCCAATTTTCTAAATACTTTCATTAGTCCCTGACCTTATCTTATAGTTAGGATAGCCGTATGCCTGTCCCACACATGTTTAACCCCTTAAGGACCAAGCTTCTGGAATAAAAAGGAATCATGGCATGCCACATATGGCATGTGTCCTTAAGGGGTTAAACTCCTTTACTGTGTTAACCTCTACCAATTCAGCTGGAAGGCTCTTCCATGCATCCACTACCCTCTCAGTAAAGTAATACTTCCTGATATTAGTTTTATACCTTTGCCCCTCTAATTTAAGACTATGCCCTCTTGTTGGTTCCTTTAACCTTTCCTTGTAAGTTGTATCCTGCAATCCATGAACCAGTTTAGTAGCCCTTCTAGGAACTCTCTCTAAAGTATCAATATCCTTCTGGAGATACGGTCTCCAGTACTGCGTACAATACTCACCAGTGTTCTGTACAATGGCATGAGTACTTCCCTCTTTCTACTGCTAATACCTCTCCCTATACAACCAAGCATGCTGCTAGCATTTCCTGCTGCTCTATTACATTGTCTGCCTACCTTTAAGTCATCAGAAATAACCACCCCTAAATCCCTTTCCTCAGATGTTGAGGTTAAGACTCTATCAAATATTCAGTACTCTGCCATGGGTTTTTATGTCCAAGATGCATTATCTTGCACTTATTCACATTAAATGTCAGTTGCCACAACTCTGACAATTTTTCTAGTTTACCTAAATAATTTGCCATTTGGCTTATCCCTCCTGGAACATCAACCCTGTTACATATCTTAGTATCATCAGCAAAAAGACATTTCTTACCATCAAGACCTTCTGCATTATATCACTAATAAACATTTAAATAGAATGGGTCCAAGTACAGATCCCTGAGGTACCCCACTGGTGACAAGCCCATGCTTCGAATATACTCCATTGACTACAACCCTCTGTTGCCTGTCACTCAGCCACGTCCTTACCCATTCAACAATATTGGAATCTAAACTTAAAGATTGCAGTTTATTGATGAGCCTTCTATGTGCAACAGTGCCAAAAGCTTAACTGAAATCTAGATAAGAAATGTCCACTGCACCACCCTGATCTATTATTTTAGTTATCCAATCAAAAAAATCAATAAGATTAGTTTGGCAAGTGAAGGCTAGTCCGTCTGGTCCAATCACACAGTAGAGCTACTGTAGTTCGAATTGTTGAAAAATGTAATGCTGGCTATGATAGAACGATGTCAGAAGACACAGTGAATAGGACTGTGTAGCCAGAGATCAGTCAGAGTGCCCATGATGACCCCTATCCACTGCCAACATCACCTTCAATGGGGACTTGAGTGTCAGAACTGGCTCATGGAGCAATGGCTGAAGGTTGCCTGGTCTGATGAATCCTGTTTTCTTTTAGATTAATTAGATGGCTGGGTGCATGTGCATTGTTTACCTGGGGATACACTATGGGAAGAAGGTAGGTCAGCAGAGGCAATTTCATGCTCTGGGCAATGTTCTGTTGGAAACCTTGGGTCCTGTAATTCTTGTGGATGTTACTTTGACATGTACCACCTACTTAGAGATTGTTGAAGACCACGTACACCTCTAAGCAAGTGTTCCCCAGGGCCAACTTTAATATTGACCCTAGGCAAGCATTTGCTTGGGCCCTCTGGACCCAGCTTCTCCTCCCACCCACTCCATGGCTGTCAGGATTACTGTTGAACCAGCACGCAGAACTGTATCACACCTAGGACTAAGGATAACGTCTAACAGGAACTTAGAATGGCCGGACTTAACGTACCAGAGAATAGGCAAAATAGTTGCCTAGGTCAGGGACACAGAACGAGGAACAGCAATAAGGAAAAGCCAAAAGTCAAGGGTACCAGAAATCAGGGAAGTCAGAACTAAGCCAAAGTCAAAAATCAGAAAAACACGATCAGGAACACATTCGCGGATAACCATCAAAGGGAAACCACGGCAGGGCACTGACAGAAAGGTAATTTGGGTTTAAATATCCCTCCTTTGGCTGTAATTGGTTTCCCCCGGCCTCTGACCCCAAAATGTGCGTGCGCGTCTATGACGTGACGTTGCACGCACGTTGGCACCATCTTTGGTGTGGGCGAAGGTAAGTTACGCTGCTAAGAGCGTCGCACCCGCTGGGGACCGGAGGGAGATCAGGCAGTGGCCTGCCGCGAGAAAGGTAAGTAAGAATTGTTTCTGTCGGCATGGTTGCTTCCTTTATGTGCAACCATGCCCGCAGAATCACCGGGAGCCGTGACACTGGCATACAATAATATCCTCCACTCGAACGCAGTGGCAGAACTAAAGTAGAAAGAAATATCTGGGCCCACCAATCTCAAGGTGTGCCCAAAGGTAGATCCCTATTTGTTTAACTCCTTCTGTGCTGATCATTTCCCCTCTTTTTGCTATCATCTGCCCACACTTATCTAGTTCCGATGTCCTTTTCTCATTCATATAGTCATGCTGTATACGCTAGTTGGATAAGTGAGTCAATGTCCCGCTCACTTTTGGCATACAGCTTGATGTCACCCATGTAGGGTAGGTGGCTGATGGTAGCTCCACTCTTGAACCTGTATCCATATCCACTCTTTATGATTGTGGTGGACACCCCGAGAGGAAGAGGGGTTTCGCCGCCAGAGATATTCTTTTCCCCCTAGTGTGAGTGCTGCTATAGTAATCCCAATCAGCATTCCCAATAATCCAAGAGCAGGTATAGCAGGTATAGCTTTCTCCCTCACACATGAGACGAGGCTCTATGTTGGGGATGAACTAATTAATTGGAAGCCACACACGGCCTTTTATGCAACTTCCCACACAAGGGATTTCCAAAGTGACATTGCAGGGGAATCCTCCCCCCTTGCCCCCCATGGATTTCTCTGTACCTGAGAGACAACTGCCTGAAAACAAATATCTTAAAGAATCACTATAGGGTCAAGAACACAAACATGCATTCCTGACCCTATAGTGCTAAACCCACCAGTTAGGCATCTTTCCCACCTTTTAGCCCCCCAATAAAAGTTTAAAACTCACCTTATTTACAGCAACACTCTGCCCCCTTTGTGACATCATCAAAATTTCACCATAGGGAAAGCATTGGATTGGCTAAAATTGGCACGGGGGCAGGGCCTAGTGCCGTTTTGGCCAATCAGGACCTCCTCATAGAGATGTATTGAATCAACGCATCTCTATAAGTAAAATTCAGAATCTCCATGCACAGCGTGTAGACACTGAATGGCAGAGCTGCCTACTTTGCAACCCTGAGCCAGGTAGCCCCTCCAGTGGCCACATGGAGGTTACCCCTCAAGTCCTATATCCCCGGATAGCCTGCATCTGAGCACCCAACATATCCAAAAAGCGTTCAGATTCCACGAACGCAGCCGAAATGCCCCGGAGGTAAAGTTCTGACCGACCACACACGAGGCTTCTGCCCAGAATAGTTCCAGGAAATTGGTATGAGCAGTCGGTCTCTTTCAGGGGTATGAAATCACACAAAATAGTAGGCGGTCAAGTGTCCGATTTTAGTTCCACACACTCGATGACCAAACATGGCTAGAAGATGGCCGCCACCATGTGTTCACACATACGAACGTCGACCACCCAGCCGACTGTTTAGAATGTTGCGGTTATAAATGTTAATGAGGTGCTAACAGAGGTGACGAAGGTTAACAATTAGCGTACTCCGCATACGTGTGGTTTGGTCATTCATTGGTTTATTCGGTTTTCGAACGGACTAATAATAGAATTGAAGGGGAATGTAACATACCGAACAAACAGGAGAATGGAGAAAAAGCTTTTATAATCCAAGGACAGGGTGGTCTGTCACATTGCACCCCCCCTCCACTGCAGCAGTAGGCCATTGTCTCCCGCAACCCGTTTAAAGCACACCAACGGGTTGTGGTCAGTAATTAAAGTGAATTCCTGTCCATATAAATAAGGGGCCAGTTTCTTTAAGACCCAAACCAACGCCAAACATTCCTTCTCCGCTGCCGCGTAGTTCACCTCCCGGGGTAACAATTTCCTGCTGAGATATGCAACAGGGTGCTCTGCTCCATCTTCCCTGACTTGACTTAAAACTTCCCCCAGTCCAAACATAGAAGCGTCTGTGTGTACAATAAAACGTTTGTTAGGTACTGAGGCACCCAAGACAGGAGCATTAATTAGAACTTGTTTAAGAGACTGAAAAGCGACTTCACATGCTGGGGACCACAGGACCTGCCTTGGTAAACTTTTCTTTGTTAGGTCAATCAGGGGTTTCGCAATCGTACTATAGTCAGATACAAAGCGCCTATAGTATATAGTTTGTGGCTCAAAGATGACCGTCGCCATGTGTTCGCACATACGAACGGCGACCTCCCAGCTGATCATTTAGAATGTTGCAGTTATAAGTGTTAATAAGGTGCTGACAGAGGTGACGGGGGTTAACAAGTAGCATACTCCACATACGGGTGGTCTGGTCATTCGTCGGTTTATTCGGTATTCGAACGGATTAATAATACAATTTAAGGGGAATGTAATATACCGAACAAACAGGGGAATGGAGAAAAAGCTTTTTATAATTCAGGGACAGGCTGGTCTGTCACAATGATTATATGGATGAGGATGTTGAGGGCTATGCATTGTGGATAGCACATCACCTTGCTATGTGTCACATTTGATGTTCCCTTGTGTTATTGTCCTGGAATTGGCCTATCAAGTTCTTGATGGAGGCTCCTATTGACCTTGTAGAGAGCCAAGCATTCCAGTATCCATGTATGTGGCGTTGTGTCATAAGCTTTTTTTCTATTATAAAAATGAAGATAGGAGCCACAAACACCCAGTGCACTGGAGCAGGACCAGCAATCCCACACCGATCAGGCAGACAAAAAAAAATCTCCAGGCATTCAAGGTGTTCAAGTCGCAGGCAGATTTAATGGTTCACAACAGAGCAGCAACATTTCAGCCTGCTAAAGAGGTCTTTGTCATGCTTGACAAAGACCTCTTAGCAGGTCAAACCGTGCCTACATTGTCCATGTTCAAATAAACACAAGAGACAAATTCCACCCCCAATCACACTCTGTGGATCTCCAGATCCCTGCAGAGTTACTCCTCTACTTGTACAATCAATTTTCCAAAAAAAACCCGGGCATCGTAGTGGAAGTGTAAAGTGAGAAGTTATGCTTTCTTAAAGCCACATACAAAAATTCTATGATGTTTCAGCCAAAATGGCCTTTATCATTTCTATCAGCATCCCATTGCTTATTTCCTTAGGGATATGTATGAACCATCCTACATATATAGCATGGATAATTAATATTAATTTTATTTCCCCTAAAGGAAATGGAAAATTCTAGGCCTGAATAATTTCTTGGATTTGGAAGTTTTGTACGTTTAAACAGATGGTTTCTCGAGATTCTCATGCTTCCGGTATAAATCCTGTGTTTTTACTTCTGGTGTCCCTAAGGAAACACCCGTTATTGCACATGATCACATACTTTCAAGAAAACTGGAACAACTGAACCTTTCCAGAACTCTTCAAAATTTACACTAAAATATTGTTTTTCCATAAAACGTGTTACGACTACAATCTATCATGACATATTTTAGATTACATTTACATTTTTCATTTAATCAATATGTGTTATTGTGTGTATGTTAATGTCTACCCAATATCAGTTAACCTCTTGCATGTAAAGCATATTCCTTTTCATATGTTGTATTAAGTCTTATAATATAGTGTCAGTAGTAGTGAAATTGCCATTTCATTTTATTAATCCATTCGACACTCTAACATCAATGTCAACAAATGTCTTTGGTTTGTAATATTGATTTAGGTATGTTCCCTGCCAGACCTAGGCAAACGTAAAAATTATCGGCAGAATGCAAGTTTATTGCATGTGTAAAACGTTTTCAATTACTTCAGTTCAGTTGCAATATTGTTTTGTCAAACCTATTTCTATACAGGAACTAGGATGCAATTATTAATTATTTTTCAGTACTGGATTTTTTTTTTTGTTTGTTTTTTAAACCGAGATCCCATTTTTTATTTATTTTTTGTCAGGGTCAACAAATTCCTTACAGAAGATTGGTGCTTCACAAAATAAAGGTACAAAGAAATGATAATATATGGTACAGAATCCTGTTCTAAAGTGAATACAATTACAAGTTAGCCTAAACTCATGGTTGGGCTGCAAGACTTATCACTTGACCAGACCAGCGGGTGTTTTTTATAATTTGGTGACAATTGGACAAACCCAATTGTTTAACATTTAGAAGAGTATGTATATTGGTGTAAGAAAGAATAAAAAAAAAAAGATATAAAATGGTTTCACAACAAATGTGACACCGGGTTTTTTTACAAAAATGTTTATTAGTGGAAATTCAAATTGCATTTCATGATAGCCTACAAAAAAAGTAACTGGAAAAAAAGTATTCTATTCTACTACATTTAAGGTTCAGCTACTTGAGCCTAAAATGTTAAAATCACTTCAAATTCCCAACAATCCTCACTTTAGAGATTAAATCATGTGTTGTATCCATTGCAATGAGAAAGAGAATATTTCATGAATGCTTAAGACCGGAAGCATGGCAGTGTGGGAGTGATACAGTGACACAGCGAGAAGAGAAAACATCTGTTTGTCGTGGGGAGTTGTAGGACATAATATTGCAATACAATTTACAAACAAGCAATAATGAATGAAATTAAAATGATGCTTAATTCTCTGATGGATCTTTCGCTGTTTGACTTGGACTTAGAATCATAAGTAGTTTGTAACAGTAATGAATGCATAATGTCTAAAGCAGGAATGACGAACGGACGCATAGTTCTATTCCTTAAGCAGCAGGGATTGAAATCAATGCCAGACCTTGATCTCTCATTATTTAACTGACATAATAAGATGCTGGTCATGTAAGTGTACTTACACCACTGCACGGCTTTAACCTCCTGGTTTTCTTTGTGAGGTTAGACAATTTGTGGCAAAGTAGCAGTTGTGCATCACTGCCTACAATTAAAGTAACACTACAACCACTACAAGAAACAAGTTACAAGCAACTATATATAAATCAACTGGGGTATATACGATGTATTAATGAGTGAAAAACATGTTTTTTTTTTAATTATTTTGAATGCAATATACTATGTTAGAGCTTTTCTAATCACTTTTTTTATATGTACTATATACAGTATCCCATCCTTTAAATACAACTTTGGTTACCATGGTAATCTCATGTTTCAATCAGATGATATATATATTACACCTATAGATACTTTGCACTTTCCTGGACACCATACACTTCTTAAAAGCTCCATTGAGCCAAATTGATGCTCGTTTGAAATGCTGAATAAAAGTCTCTCTATTCACTTTTCACATGCCTGGCCCTTCTGTGGATTAATCTGTTGACGATAGCACTAGAGATTTGCGGTGTGTTCTTTTCATTTCACTGCATAATTATAAAATGGTTTAATCATTCTATACATTGGATTTTCTTTCTATCTCTCAATGCTCAATTCTTCAAGTTCCTAGCAGATATTTTTACATGGGCTACATATTGACCGAGATAAATAAAAGATTTAAAATCAGAGGAAATGGTAACAGGTAAATCAACTAAATTGACAATTTGCTACTAACTCTATACTTTTGAAAACATACCTGTCACATTTTTAAATTTTAGGGCATTTATTGTTGTCTTCTCTAACGAATCTTCAACAATTCAAAAATGTTCTACTGATTTTTTTTGGGCAAACCTGGAGAAATAAGACCTGTCTTGTCTTGTCTTATCTCTAATCTAATCTCACTCCTATTTATGCTTCTTATTATATATTGCCAGGTATGCTATCGGCACATATTTGGAAATGTCTATCAACTATTAAGCAGATGTGTATATATACATATTAATTATAAGTGATGTGCATTTTAATCGTTTTCCTTTTCATTTATTTGTTTGCTTTTTACAGAGTTGATAGGGAATATACATTAAAAATACTTTATATAGTATCCCCCATCTTATAATAATCAGAAATGAAGTTTTGTCATATGCAATCAGTATGCATTATGTGACAACAAATGATGAATACAGATGATAAAATATCTAGAAGAAAACAAAAATAGCAAAGATAATTAAGTTAGCCTCGTTCAGTCCCACCGACACTAGAACCAGCTAAGGGCAATATGTTAGAAAAAGGTAAGGCTTTGCAAAATACAGCTTTCTTAAATCTAGTGAAAGTAATACAAAAAGATACATATACTAAAATATCAGTAAGTGATCCACTCATTGTATACAAATGCAGGTCAAAATTTAAATATCACATGCCTGTAGGCATATAATTCCTAGGTGCTCCCTGTTCCCAAACCCCATAATACGGCAGATAAAAACCTGGAGGCTAAGGTATAGGAAACTTTCCTTATTCAATAAGCTGCATCTTTATATTCTAATACTGTAAATCAGGCACCGAACATATTTATGCTGCTCAGGAAGCAAATGAGCAGTAGAGATGTCCCGAACAGTTCGCCCGCGAATATTTCCTGGCGAACATAGCTTGTTCGCGTTCGCCACGTGTAGCGAACATATGCAATGTTCAATTCGCCCTCTATTCGTTATCATTGAGTAAACTTTGACCCTGTACCTCACAGTCAGCAGACACATTCCAGCCAATCAGCAGCAGACCCTCCCTCCCAGACCCTCCCACCCCCTGGACAGCATCCATTTTAGATTCATTCGGAAGCTGCATCCTTTTTTTTATTTTTTTTATCTTTTTTTATCTTTTTTTTTTTAATTCTTTATTTTTATTTTGATTGTGCATAAAATAACATTGGGCTTGCACAACTCCAACAGCTGTTGCAAGCATTTCTTTGACAGGCATTACAAACATAACATGGTATAGTGGGTACTCACAGCATTTATGTCTATATTTGCTTTGTTGTCTGGTGCCGCACTCTAGCAGCCCATGAGGGCGTAAGATTAACCAGCTAGTGTCCCGTACGGGCATAAGACAGACAGTACAGTATAGCTCGCTAGTTGCCCATGTGGGTGTAGGGAACAAACAGTAAGATATACATGTGACGTTAAAGGTAAGGCACAGTGATAATGCTCTCTGGTTACTAATGTGATGTTAAAGGGATACTCCAGGCACCCAGACAACTTCTGCTCATTGGAGAGGTCTGGGTGCCAACTCCCACTACTCCTAACCCTGTAAGTGTATTTATTGCAGTTTTAGTGGTCTCTTCCTGGTCCATAGGACCTCCAGCGTCGCTCAAATACCCATAGGAAAGCATTGAAATTCGTTTTCAATGCTTTCCTATGGGGAGACCTAATGCGCATGCGCGGAATTGCCGCGCATGCGCATTAGGTCTCCTCGGCCGGTGGGCGGGATCAGTCTCGCCCGCCGGCCGACGGAGCCAGTAGGAGGAGCGGCGCGGAGGAGGAGACAGCGGCGAGGGACAGCGGCGAGGGACATCGCCGCTGCCTCAGGTAAGTGACTGAAGGGGTTTTCACCCCTTCAGTAACTGGGGATTGGTGGGTTGGAGGGAGAGGGACCCCCCAGTGCCAGGAAAACGGATCATTTTCCTGGCACTGGAGTTTCCCTTTAATGATAAAGCACAGTGATAATGCTCTCTGGTAACTCATGTGGGGTTAAAAGTAGAACACAGTGACAATGCTCTCTGGTGACTCATGTGGGGTTAAAAGTAAAGCACAGTGACAATGCTCTCTGGTAACTTATGTGGGGTGAAAAGTAAAGCAAAGTGATAATGCTCTCTGGTAACTCATGTGAAGTTAAAGGTGAAGCACTGTGGGAATGCTCCCTGGTAACTCCTGTGGTGATAGGATATACACATTGTTAGTAACTCTTGTGAGTTTAGGTTATGCCCAGTGGTAGCGTACGTTAGCGGTTGATACATGGTTCCAGTAAACACATCTATAGTACATATTAGCAACTCAATTAAAATTAGTGTATGCACTCTGGGGAGACATGTAGGCAGTTCTTGTTGAGATGTATTAAACACTTTGGTAGCACACTGTAGCGTCTCATGGAACGTCAAAACAACGTAAGCACTTTAGTGGTGTGCGTTAGCCCCAAGTGAGTTGTTTATATGCGCAGGGCTTGCGGGCTGCACTCATGGGGTAGTGGCTGGCTGCTCATTGGAACATGTGAGCAGTTTATACAAATATAATATTATATATTATAATTATATATTATAGGAATAGAACTACTTAACACACCTTATAATAACGCAGAGAGGCAATGCAGAGAGAGGAGTCTGAAGAAGAGGAGTCAGAGGAGGAAGGTGGCTTTGAGGAGGTGGAAGACCAAACACAGCAGGCATGCCAGGGGGCTTGTTGTCACCTTTCGGGGACCCTTGGTGTTGTACGTGACTGGGTGGAGGAAGAGACCTTCAATGACATCAGTGAGGACAAGGAACGGGACATGGCTAGCTCAGTATCCAACCTTGTGCAAATGGGGAGTTTGCGGTTGTGCAAATGGACTGTTTGCGGTTGTTTGCGGTGCGTTAAACGGGGAGTTTGGTCTGTCACTGTGAAGCGGGCGTAACCCTTACACTACCTGATCAATACAACATCATACCTGATGTTTTAAAGCACGTTATTCCAAACAATTTAGGAATGTGAGGTGATGTATGCCCTTTATGGATTAAAACCAGACTCTGCATCAACTATATAATTTTCCATGGGAGTTTTGCCATGGATCCCCCTCCGGCATGCCACAGTCCAGGTGTTAGTCCCCTTGAAACAACTTTTCCATCACTATTCTGGCCAGAAAGAGTCCCTGTGGGTTTTAAAATTCGCCTGCCTATTGAAGTCTATGGCGGTTCGCCCGGTTCGCCCGTTCGCGAACATTTGCGGAAATTCGCGTTCGCCATCTGCGAACGGAAAATTTTATGTTCGCAACATCTCTATCTAATAGGGGTCAAGTCCTGGGGAAAAAAGTGTGTGAACTCGCCCAAGATTCCCCCCCCAAAAAAAAATTATGCTTGTATGCAGCTCAGCACCTACTCCTTTGCTATGCCAAATATGCATAGAAATAAAATGCCCCAGGGCCCACACCTTCCCTATGCCAAATATCCTTCTCCAGGACTCACTCATTCCCAAACCAAATACCTCCCCCAGTTCCTACCTCTACTCTTTTCCCAATATTTAATGAAAAGCAATTTAAATTATTTCAATTCAAATAGCACATAGTTATTTTTCATTATAAAAACAAGGGCAGACTAATAATATTACAATTTAAATATTTATTACCTGTATTTAAAATAATTTCAGTTTGTGTGTGCCTGAGGGATGCAGTGTGTGTGTGTGTGAGAGGTGCAGTTTGTGTGTGTGAGGAGTACAGTATGTGAGGGGTACAGTGTGTGTGAGGGGTACAGTGTGTGTGGAGGGGTGCTTTGTGTGTGGGGGGTACAGTGTGTGTCTGTGGGGTACAGCATGTGTGTGTGGGGTACGTTGCGTGTGGGGGGTATGATGTGTGTGTGTGTGTGTGAGGGGTGCTTTGTATGTGTGGGGTACAGTGTGTGTGTGTGGGGGTACAGTATGTGTGGAGGGTACAGTGTGTGTCTGAGGGCTAAAGGATGTGGGTGTGAGGGGTGCTCTGTGTGTGGGGGGTACAGTGTGTGTGTGGTACAGTGTGTGTGGGGGTACAGTGTGTGTCTGGGTGTCTGGGGTGGTACAGTGTGGGTCTGAGGGGTGCAGTGTGTGTGGGGGGTACAGTGTGTAGGGTACAGTGTGTGGGGGTACAGTGTGTGTGGGGGGGCAGTGTGTGAATGTAAAAGTTATTGTGTGTGGGGCAGGAGGGGCAGATTAAAAATAAATATACGTGTGTGTATATATATATATATATATATATATATATATATATATTTTGCTATTTTTAAATTAAAATAAATAATCTTTAGATCTCCCCCTCCCTTCTTACCTTTGACGAGGAGAGGGGATCTTTATCAATCCCTAGAGGTCTGATGGAGAATCCCTGGTGGTCCCAGTGGTGAGAGTGATCTTCCTCACCAGTCCGTGAAGGCACATAGCAGGACCGGCACTTGGATAGCACCGGCCCTGCAGGGGAAAGCATTGGCACTCGGGTGGGAGGTGGCAATTGCCCCGTTGCCCACCCCCGAATCCGCCACTGGTCCTGCAGGACTACTAGCGGGAATGGCGATCCTGCTGGGGAAAAAGTGCAGGAACACCATTCCCACGCATTCCTGCAGGACTCGAGCTCTGTGATCTAAGCAGGGCCGGCGCGTCCATAAGGCGGCACAGGCGGCCGCCTTAGGGCGCACCGGCTCTGGGGGCGCAAAATTCCAGTGACCGGCAGGAGGGAAGAGCTCCCTCCTGCCTGGTCACCTCCTGGATCCCCGGAGCTGCTGGGAGGCGTGCGGCTGCAGTTGATTAGGAGGAGGCGGCGAGGGAGCTCTCTGATCTCTCTGACCGGCTCCCTCGCGCGCCTTTTGCTGATGCCGCGGGAGCCGGAATATGACGTCATATTCCGGCTCCCGCGGCATCAGAAAACAGCCTGCGAGGGAGCCGGTCAGAGAGATCAGAGAGCTCCCTCGCCGCCTCCTCCTAATCAACTGCAGCCGCACGCCTCCCAGCAGCCCCACTGGACCACCAATGAGAGACCCACGCCAGCACTCCAGGTAGGGAGGCTGGGTGGGAAATTTACATTTAATTTAGATAATTAATTACTGTGTGTCTGTGTGTGTGCATGTGAGTGTGAGTGTGTGTGTCTGTCAGTGTGTGTGTGTTCGAGTATGTGTGTGTGTGAGTGAGTGTGTGTGTGTCTGTCAGTGAGTGTGTGTGCGTGTCTGTCAGTGTGTGTGTGTGTGTGTGTCTGTCAGTGTGTGTGTGTGTGTGTGTCTGTCAGTGTGTGTGTGTGTGTCTGTCAGTGAGTGTGTGTGTGTGTGTGTGTCTGTCAGTGTGTGTGTGTGTGTATGTGTGTCTGTCAGTGTGTGTGTGTGTGTTCTAGTATGTGTCTGTGAGTTTGTGTGTGTGAGTATGTATTTTTCTGTAAGCCTGTCTGTATGTATGTATCTGTATGACGGTATGCCTCTGTATGTATGTATGTGTCTGTATGTCTTGTACGTATGTTTCTGTATGTCTCTGTATGCATGTATGTAACTGGATGTATGTTTGTCTCTGAATGTCTGTATATATGTCTCTGTATGCATGTATGTAACTGTATGCCTTTATGTCTCTGTATGTACGTATGTGTGTGTCTCTGTATGCCTGTATGTCTTTGTATGTATGTATGTGTCTGTATGACGGTATGCCTCTGTATGTATGTATGTGTCTGCATGCCTGTATGTCTCTGTATGTATGTTTCTTTATGCCTGTATGTCTGTATGTATGTGCCTGAATGTCTTTGTATGTATGTTTCTGTATGCCTGTCTGTATGTATGTGTCTGTATGACGGTATGCCTCTGTATGCATGTATGTCTTTATATGCCTGCATGTCTCTGTATGCATGTATATCTCTGCTTGTATGTGTCTGTATGTCTCTGTATGATTATTTCTGTCTCGGTATGACAGTGTACCTGTATGACTTTGACTGTGTGACTGAAAAATGATGCCTGTGTGCCTGTGGCTTGGGAGGAAAGACACACAGGTGAAGATGCATTTTTTTTTTTTAATGAGGGTTGGGGGCGCCAAAATGCATCTTCGCCTGTGTAACTAAAAATCCTAGCACCGGCCCTGAATCTAAGGAGGAATATTTCAGTCTCCCTGTCCTTGGTCCTGTACCAGCAATTGCCTGTTAATATAATACTAACATCTGCTGTGTTTAATGTCCACACATGCAGGTTTTATTACTAGTTGGTACATAACAAATAATTATTATTATTTATTGTACAAAGATTTTTAATAACTCAAATTATGACATAGTCTTGAACTGAAAGGTCACTTTAAACAGACGCATAAAAAAACAGGTATAAATCAAGCAGAATAAATGGGATTTAACTTTATTAGTTACTGGGTTTCATTTCATTTGTCTTAGTTATTGCTGAGCAGCAAAGTGCAGGCCCGTCTGGCAGCAAACACCCTAACAAATATATTGCAACAACTGTGTCTGTAGTTTCTTTGCTACAATGTACATTTTAGTTGTGGCAAATAATAAAAGTGAGAGCCAAAGCTCCCAGGGTGGCAATAAACACCAAGAATGAGCTGAGACAGAGCTCTGCATTAGTGAATCACTTTAATAAACAATTCTGATGGTATCCAACAAAAAGGTATAATACAAGAAAAAGACTATTGAACGCCAATTGTACTGCATATAATTTGCTGTCATGACAGTTTGGTAGAACAGTTATTTCCTGATTACAAAATTACAATGTAATGTCTGTGCTGCTTGCACTGTGCTGACAACTGCTGTAGAATTAATAATTATCCCAGAGCCAGTGGAACTGTAAAGGTATACATTAGACAGGTTGCTGACATACACACATATATATATATAAAATTTTTCACTCCAATTTTTTCCCATCATAGCAATACATTTAAATAAAGGATAAGTCATAGGAAGAATAATACATTTAGATGGGGCAAATCAAAGTTTCAGTAACGTCCCTAGAAAGCTTTAATTTTAACTGAAGTCCTAGAAGTTCTGTGTTACCCTATATTAATTCAATTTAAGCCATTCAAAGATTAACATTCAGGCACAGAGGAATTATCAGTATAACGTAAGATCTTCTTCAGAGACTGAGCTCAATCAATTCTACCATACTAAACAGATGGACCCGTAGCCGGTGTTATTTATGACTATAACACTGGCTAAACACAATGAATGAAAAACAGCAGGCTGCATAGCAAAGATCAATTCAATTGATTAAGTAAAACTCGGTCTAGCTGAAACATAAGGAAAAGGTAAAATCTAATTTACTATTGAAGAATTCTCCATTAAATGCAGTATGATGATGTTAAAGGAACACTCCAGCACTACAAATAACCTTTATTTGCCATATTGAAGTATTTTAAGTGTTCTGCAATGCAAAAATGGCTAAATTATTGCGTAGTCTACTGGTTAAGCGATATCAGGAATTTTTGCAATGCCAATTGTGAGTTGTCAACTTGTCATATTAATTATTATATCTCTCTTAAAAAAATCTTAAATGAGAACTTTTATAATGATTGTTTTTCCTTTTGTTATCTTGTAAGTGAGTAAAAAAAACAAAACAAAAAAAAACAGGATAAGCAGCACAGTGTAGCTCACTTGCACAGCACACAGTAAAAAAAAAGGCTTTTAAAACTGTCTGTCACCACCATACCATAGTGACCCCCTCCTTGAACCGAGTGAGACAATCCCGCTCCCTCCAGTCATTCATTTGTGAAATTGACAACTTCGTTCCAATCTCTCCACCCACCCCTTCCCTCACTAGCCCCGTGGGCGTGCATCGCTTCCCTATACTTGCTGAACCTACCTTTCTAGTCGCAACTCTCTATTCTTCCCCCGCTCTTTATCCCTCTCTGCCACCCAATGACCTTACTATTAACACTTCTCAAGCCGACAATTATTTGGAAGCACCCAACAAGTCCACCACCACATATCCTAACTATCGAGGGTCCAGAAATCTGAGGTTAAGATAACCACAACTTTAACGTTCGATACCCAGTTACACCTACACCACATTATAGAGGCTGGGACATTAGACACCATCCCCTCCCACGACCATGGTCAGGCAAATTGCCCCCTGAAGGAGCCCTGGTTACCGGACGGAGCCATACGCCGTTAAAGGGGTTCACAAGCACCCACCAGACTACCTCTTCACGTTTCACCTGTAACTGAATGTTGACAAATTACTGTGTATTGAGTTGGCACCTATTTCTTGTGCTTTGTTTCTGTTTTGTTTTCCTTTTTCTGTCTTGACTATGCCATTGTACTTGACAACAATATAAAACAAACAAAAAAAATAGTAAAAAAACAAAAAACCTGATTCTGTCATGATGATGTATGCTATCTGCAACGTTGTTATTATTACTCCTGCAACACAGTGGATTGGATCTTCCTGTACCTATCCTCCCATTCCTTTCATTGTGTGCCCTGCACCTCCATACATGTGGCTGAGCTGGAGGTCCGCAGCTGAGGTTTTCGGTTTCCTATCTAAGCATAAGCAGTTTGTTGTATTTCCTGTCAGACCGCGTAAGTAGCGTTCAGCCCGCTCGGCCACGCTACACGCAGCACATCATTGTGTATCAGCATCAAGCTTTTCATTTTCCCTGCACTGACTAACACAGCAAGTAGATAGAAACCCAACACCAGAGCCAGCTTTGCATGAATCACACTGATCAGACTCCATCTCGTCTCCTCCTGCCAGGGTGATGCAAAGTGAAGAGAACTTCCAACTGCACATCTGTGACTCTGTCACGCATGTCCAATGCATTTTTTCAGCATTCCGAGGGATAGGACACTGATTGGTTAGATCAGTGTCCCAACTGGAGTGGGTGTGAAAAGCAAAAGAAAGAAGCAGGTAAATATGAAAAATAAATCATATTTACCTGTTTTTTTCAGAGTGCACAGTGAGGTTTGAATGAGACAGTTGTCTCAAAGTGATGTATGTCCCTTTAAAATAAATCGATGAGCTAGTAGGACTATATAACTTTGTTTTGTGTAAGAAGATCTATTCATATTATTTGGTGTATTAATCATTCAGTACAGCTCAATTGTAATAAAGTGTATCATATTGTATTAATAGCATGTGTATATCTTCTCTTTATATATACACACTAACTGGTAATCAGAGCAAAGAAAATGTTATATAGTTCTGTATATACAGGTCATGGCAATACAGAAGTAATGTTGATTAGTTAAGGAATACACACTTCTATGAAGGATTGACTATGGGCATAGCGATATACATCTGCCATGCAATTTCAATGTAAAGCTCACATCCACAGAGGGATGTAGCATGTGACACTGATATCCTGTACGTTAAATGCAAGATAAAGCAAGCTGGACATTACTGATTGAAAAAGCTATTTGTAGGTGGCAAAATGCAATCTCGGAGGGCATAACGGTGTCTGTATGTTCTTTATTTATTGTTTTTATGCTTTTGCTTTTTGCCATTTTTTTTACTTTTTATTGCAGCACATAAAATACACACTTTTAAAAAATATTTGCTTTGATGTGGGAATTAGAGGTATTTTCACTAAGTAATATATTACTGTGACACCAAGAGCTGGTATTATTATTATTATTATTATTATTATTATTATTATTAATATTATTATTTATAAAGTGTCAACAAATTCCACAGCTCTGTACAATGGGTGGACTAACAAACACATTGTAACCAGACGAGTTGGACGCACAGGAACAGAGGGGTTGAGGGCACTGCTCAATGAGCTTACATGCTGGAGGGAGTGAAGTAGAGTGACACAAGGTAAGGATTGGAGTAGAGAAGTAGGTTGGTAGAATAGTATTCACTGAAGACTTAGAGTTTTGATGACAGTTGCAGGAGAGGAATCAGGGTGCCAGCGGAGATATTAACAGTTGAATTAATATACTTTCCTGAAGAAATGAGTTTTCAATGATTTTTTGAAGGAGTTTAGACTGGGCGAATGTCTAATGAAGAAGGGAAGGGAGTTCCACAGGAACAGTGCAGCTCTAAAGAAGTCTTGAATGCGAGCATCAGAGGTGGGAGTACGAACAGAGGATTGACGTAGGTCTTTGGCAGAGTGTGGGGGTCAAGATGTGACATACTTGTGTATTAGGGGAGGATAGATAAGTTGGAGCAGTATTGTGTAGAGATTTGCAAGCGAGAACCAAAATTTTAAATTGAGCCATTTATCTTATAGGAAGCCAATGCAGGGACTGACAGAGGGGTGTGGGCGGAAAGGAAGATAAGCATTGCCCCTGCATACATTATAGACTGTAACGGGACAAGTTGGGAGCATGTAATACCACTGAGAAGCAGATTATAATACCACTAAGAAGTAGTCAAGGCGAGAGAGGACAGCGGCATGGTCCAGCACCTTAGCCGCGTCAAGAGTTAAGTAGGAACGGACGCGCTATATGTTTCTGAGATGGAAGCAGCAGGATTTGGCAATCAACTGGACATGAGGGGCAAGGGAGATGTTGAATTCAAAGAGAACACCTAGACAACGAGCTTGCAAGGTGGAGCTGATGGTGGTGCCACTAGAGTGGAGGGAGACAGAAACGGGAGTAGCAACACTTGAGAGAGGAAAGACCAGAAGTTCAGTTTTGGACAAGTTGAGTTTAAGGAAGCGAGTAGCCATCAAGTTAGAAATAGCGTTGGGGCAGTCAAAGACACGAATCAAGAGGGGCAGCGAGAGATCAGGAGAGAACAGATAGATTTGCGTGTTATCCATATAGAAATTATATTAAAAGCCAAAGAAGCTAATGAGATTACCAAGAGAGGCAGTATAGATTGAGAACAGTAGAGGACCAAGGACTGCATGTTGAGCAACTTCATTGCGGTAGTGTATATTATTGTTCTTACACACTGCTTATGCATATGTCCTGTTTTTAACTTTTTTTCAAATAAATTCATTGGGAACCATCTCTGCTTGCCTGCTTTGCCTGTGGACAACTATCCAAGCCAGTATTGACACCTTGAGGCTGACAATATAGATCCTGGCACGGTTCTACACTTGCGAGTGTAACCATACATCTGTTTTTACTTTATTGCTATTGTAACAGGCTACACTATATATTGTTTTATTTATGTTTTATAGATTCCTATATATTGTATCTTTACCAACATTGGGACATGTTCTGTGATAAATATCGTTTAAGTAAATTTTTATCCTCTAATCTTGACACTGGGTGTTGGGTATATTGAATAGTGGTTTTACCTCTATTTAATTACTTGTTAATGAATTAGCTGTATCATGCATGCCTAGGGTTAATGATTAAATATTGATCAGAACCATTAATTCATCAGTTAAGTCTTACTGATCAAACTTGTATTGAAGGAGTAAAAACGTTTTCTAAAATATCAATTTAATGGAACATTTTCTCCACTGGGCAGAACCTCTGTTTTCCGAAATGGTCATAAATTTCTAGCCAAGCATAAAATGTGCATTTTTCTCATCTTATAAAGAACACAAATGAAGCATGCATCCAAGAGGAAAAATATGAAATATCATTTCTGCAGAGTCATTTTGTTTTATTTGATGTTTGGTTCGAGTTACATTTATTTTTAATATGATAACATTTTGACTAGGCAGCAACTTTTGGTAAAGAAAATAATCCACCTGGGCCAACTGGAATTTACTATTTACCAGGGAAGCCAAAAAAAAAAAAAATTGTCGACCAGAATTGTTTTACAATTAAAGTAACATAAAAAATGTATTCTAACTTTTTCTTATTAAAAAAAAAAAAATGAAATAAGATATGTATCAAGCACCTTCCAAATGAAAAAGAGAAACCGACCAATGAGTAAATAAATGTCAATATTTTATTTTGTGTCATACAGAGTAGCACAAACAAAATGTTTGAGCATTGCATAAAACATAATTATATATAAACTGTAGACTATTTTTGTAGTGATAATTATTTTTGTACATTTTAGGACAGTATCCTAGTTAACAAAATTGAATTTATTATATTGTTCTACTAGCAGCGATTCCACCAGCTATAGTCAAAGGGTAGAACCCAGCTCCTGTGACATTATTTAAACTTCTGATGAAGTGCATTCAATGTATCTTTCTTAAGAACAATAAATTGAATTATACTAAATAATTCAACTAAATAATTATACTTATGCAATTATTCTATGCATGAAACCTATTATCAAGAAACAATGTTGATCATGTAACACTGTAGCACATCTCATATGTTTCCCACAATCCCTCTGAAACAAACTCACAAACAGAGAATGATACAGTGACACACATTATTTTGCCTGACCCTCCGCATACAAAGTATCAGATGCTCATTATCAATGATTCACCTAATGCAAAGTATCAGATCCTCATTATCGGTGATCCTCCCCATGCAAAGTATCAGATCCTCATTATCGGTGATCCTCCCCATGCAAAGTATCAGATCCTCATTATTGGTGATGTTCCTCATGCAAAGTAGCATAAGTGAAATTACTTCAAAACGAAGTTTCAGATCTTCAAGGATGTTGTGTTAACTTGGCCAATTAATATTGCAATTTGGTTTGCTGCTACATACCTCTCTTTCCTATTAGTGTGGTTTTATTTGAGCACTGAACCGATGGAGACAGAGCAGAAAACGTGTTTGCTGCATATGGATCTTGAAGTGCTTCTCCACTGATACATCATCACGTTAACAAGAGAAAACTCTTCCTGCTATTGTGGAGGAGTTTTATCCCAATCACATCATTAATTTATGCATAAATAAGAGATGGAATGAGAAGGAAAGTCTAACTTGATATCAGGTAAAATCTCAAAAGGAATGACTTTAGATTTGATGGCGAAGAAGACACAAGAAATGTGTTCTCCTGAACTACCCAATATTCCAAACTATACTTCTTTTGGTTTTGGTGGAGGGACATACATGGTCAGACTTACTCTCTGTGTTGCACCAAAGAAATGTTTACAGTATAAAAATAAAATAAATTATACTACATTAAAGCGACTTTTTAGGTTCCATTATCATTTTATTTATTTTTTTAACTGAATGAGGCTCCCAGGAAGAGCTGGAGATATGAGTAAGATGATTTGTAAAACTGCCTTAGCCATATCAATTAGGCCTTCGGTTTTTGAAAATCTTTACAAATGATGTCATATTTTAGGATAAACTTTTAAAATTATGTTTCAAAATATTAAAATCTCAAAAATATCAACACCTGACTCCTACGCGGCTGTCACTACTTGAAGAGAGACTCATACGGCCCCTGTGGCGATACTGTTTACTAACTAATGTTTCTAGTTGTTCTGTTGAACTCACTCAATTTTCAACCCCCACAACGCCCTAGCCAACCCAGTACAGACCACTCGGTTTGTATATCGCCTCCCACCCACCCCAATGAGATAAGCTCCAACGGCAGGCCCAAGGTATGAACACGTGTGCTAATCACATGGGCAATATACCATTAATGGAGCGCAGCTCCCCCTTAAGCTAAAAGCACAAAGCACAGCATTCCGAGCCTGCTTTAATTTAAGTACACATTTATTTTCATGTGGTACTGCACTTGATACAGACTCGTGCCTTCCCATTGATGATTTTCTCCTGTGACACTGACTCCTGCTTGAGTAACGGTCCCACTGTGGCCCCTTTTGCAACCAAAGCCCCAAGTAGCTATGGCTGCTTTATAGATACCAGTGCAGGTTCCACATCTGTCTCATACCCTACATACAAATACATTATCTTCTTTAGCGATTGAGGTTATCACAGATTGCAGTCCTGCCATACCTGCAGATCTAGATAGCACCCCTGCCAGCTAAATGCTGCAATCTGGACTACATGATTATCGGTTCATATATGTTCACTTAGGACCTGTTGTCTTATCACCTTATCACTTACATTTTTAATAGGGCCTGGTAGATTCTTCCCATGACCCGAGCCCCCTCCGGATGCCAGGGTGCAATCCAACCGAGGGAACCGGCTGACGGCTAGTTAACCAATGTTTCTGGCTCTCGAAATAGCCGTGATCTATAGGGGACCAGCTACCAGTTAGCTCCAGAGCTATTGTTTTATTATGAATTTGACACGTTGTCTTTTCACCTTAATGTTCTCTCGCCAGTAGCCATACTACTGTCATAGATGCCAGCACTTACCAGTGTGAAAAATCAGATATGGTTACAGTAATCTTTGCATACAAGCCTAACGTAACTGTTATAAACCTTACTCACCTTTACTAGACATCACCTGTAAATCTTAAGTTTAGACCTAATGTTCAGCCTGTTTATCATGCTTTTTGCTGTTTACAAAGGAAAAAAAAAAGAAAAGTGCACCTGACTCATATGCCATATTACTGTATTCACATGTAAGATTACAGTTAGCTTATCGATGTTGTCAGGGCCGCCACCAGAAATTTTGGGTCCCCTAACTCAACTCAGGGTCTGGGCCCCCTGGGGCCCACCTCCAAATATGCCCACTGGGTCAGTGGCGGATCCAGAGCCTGATCTCGGGAGGGGCACTTGTAGATTATTTAACTAAATAATCCAGACACAATAACCACTACAGCTCAGTGTAGTGGTTATGGTGCCAATAGTGCCGGGACCCCCTCCCAGAGAAAGTAGTCAAACCATTTAAGAACAGTTTGACAACTTACCTGAGGTCTGCTGGGAAATGGGGCTGTCATAGGGCATAGGAGCAGTGGTGTGTGTGAGTGGTGCAATGTGTGAGGGGTGCAGTGTATGTGTGTGAGGGGTACAGTGTGTGAAGGTTGCAGTGTGTGAGTGAGGGCGGCAGTGTATGTCAGGGGTGCAATGTGTATGTGTGTGTCAGTATGTGTGTGTGTGACAGTTGCAGTGTTTGTGTGTATGCGGGGCAATGTGTGTGTATGGGGGGCAGTGTATGTGTGTCTGGGGCAGTGTGTGTGTATGGGGGCAGTGTGTGTGTATGGGGATCAGTGTGTGTGTATGGGGAGCAGTATGTGTATAGGGGCAGTGTGTGTCTATGGGGGGCAGTGCGTGTGTGTATGGGGGGCAGTGTGTGTGTATGGGGGCAGTGTGTGTGTATGGGGGCAGTGTGTGTGTATGGGGGCAGTGTGTGTATGGGGGGGGCAGTGTGTGTGTATGGGGGGGGCAGTGTGTGTGTATGGGGGGCAGTATGTGTGTATAGGGGGCAGTATGTGTGTATGGGGGGCAGTGTGTGTGTATGGGGGGCATTGTGATCTCCCCTCCGGTCCGCAGGCACATTGCAGGGCTAGCACCTGCATGTGCTGGCAGGGGAGAGGGAGACCGTCGGTTTTCCCGTTGCCCCCCCCCCCGAATCCGCCTCCAAATACCGCCCACAGGAATACACACACAGACACAAACACACACACTGATAAAAAAGGACACAGATACATACTAACAGACACACATACTGAAAAAGACATACACGCATACAGGCATACATACTGACACACACATACTGGGACATACACACAGGCATACACAGTGACAGACAGACACATACTAACATACATACAGACACACATGCACGAGGACATAAATACACATACATACAGACACCGACATACATACATACACACACACATACATTCATACATGCAGACATACTGACAGACATATAGACACTGACATCCATACACACATACATTCATAATGGCATACAGACATACACAGACATACATTCATAATGGCATACAGACATACATACATACATTCAGACTGACATGCATGCATATATACAGACATACTGACAGACATACATGCATACAGACATCCATATACACATACACACAGACATACGTTCATAATAATATGCAGACATACATTCATACTGACTTACAGACATACATATATACATATATAATGACATACAGACATACATAGACATACCTACAGACAGACATACTTGCATACATACATACATACATACATAGACATACATACACACACATACATACATACATAGACATACATACATGCATACAGTCAGACAGACATACACACAGACATACATACACACAGACATGCATGCATACAGTCAGACAGACATACACACAGACATGCATGCATACAGACAGATAGACATACATGCATACAGACAGACATACATGCATACAGACACACATGCATACAGACAGACATGCATACAGACAGATATGCATACAGACATACATGCATACAGATACACATGCATACAGACACACATGCATACAGACAGACATACATACATGCATACATACATACACAGACATACATACAGACAGACAGACAGACACACATGCATACATACACAGACATACATACAGACAGACATAGCTCATTTTCCAGCCACCCTCCTGTCTCTTACCTTTTCTTTGCAGGAGGGTGGCTGGGGATAATGGGAGTCGGCGCGGCTGTCTCTTCACTTGTGACCACTTCCTCCCAGCAGCACTTGCGGCTGCTTTTTTTTTTTTTAAAGGGGCCCGGTCGCGCTATACAACGGCCACAGCGCTGACCGGGCCCCTGAAGATATAGGGCCCATTGGATGGCCCTAAGTGTGTGGGCCACCCATTGGGCCCCCCAGGGCCCCAGGCCTGTGACAACCGTTATGGTTGTCACCCCCTGATGGCGGCCCTGGATGTTGTTGTGGCATCACAAGCGTGCATGTTTTCTCTTTGCACAATGAAAATAAAGAATTTAAAAAAAAACTCATCTCAAAAATATATCGAAACATATCAAAAGATTAATGTATTTTTTAAAAAATATTAAATCATTTTAAAAGCTTATCAAAAAATATTATATCAAAGCCTATATTAGCAATAATAGGATGAGAGTATGTCTGCATTAGCCCGAGCAGTAGAGAGGGACCACTCTCTGGGTGTCCAGATATGTCAATGTTTAACAATGATCATTGCAATGGCCCAGAGGGAAAAGGGAAGGGGACAATGTTTGTTTCTACTCTCCTCTGATTCCCTTTGCTTTGCCTTGTCTGAACAGGATTGTAATGTAATTTGCTAAATCTTTAATAGAAATTTAAAAGAAAACAGAACATTGTATGATAAAAGGATAACACAAACTATATGCGATTTTCAATATTTTTTTCAGTGGTGTTATTTCAAGAGAAGTAAGGCTTCTTCCTCTTGAATACACAAACAATAAACTAATGCACCAGATTATAATAGGTTTTGTTTTTTTTCTGTCAGTGATGTAGAACCAGAGCATGTAATTAACTACATTTTCTGTTGTCAAGTTCATATAACTGTAACTGACAAACAATGTTGTCTAGAGAATGAACTACCATCTATTCAATAGATGATGGCTGAGCTTGGCACTTGAGATGTTTGTTAGCTAGATTTCATATATTGTTTATCCAGCCTCCAGGCTAAAAACACATTTCAAATATGTGCATTTTTTTTCCTGAGTGATCTTCTGTCCAGCAGTTTATAGACCTGGCACTTCGGAAGACTGTAAAGTTATATTTTTCACAGTGCCTCGCCAGACTTCACTGAATGTTCATTTATTCCACGGTGATGGAGGTAATCATGGCACCTCAGATGCTTGTGATTCACATTTCACAAGATGCTCAGCTAGAGTCAGCGTTAAGCTTGGATGGCCATCAAAAGAAATGTAGTTGACAAGCAAGCTATCGGTCAAGCA
This sequence comes from Pelobates fuscus, assembly GCF_036172605.1. NCBI lineage: Eukaryota > Metazoa > Chordata > Amphibia > Anura > Pelobatidae > Pelobates > Pelobates fuscus. The sequence continues at coordinate 432,765,416 of NC_086317.1, read as the reverse complement.
AACCTCTTTAACTGTATACAGCATTCCAATACTTTTACTTTAATGCAAAGAAAACACAAGGGTACACCGTTTAGGAGATAGACCCTTTTGTGTGAGGAGTAACCCAAGAGTAGATAAATAAAACGTCACTTTAATATAGTTATTTAAAATGTTTGTTTTTTTTCCCACAGGATTGCATTTTTTTTTTTTAAAGTGTCAATCTAGATTTGAGTTGACCAAACTTTTTTTTTTTTTTTTTACAGTACCATAATGATTTACAAACAGGCCTGCAGTGCCACAATAGCAGTAACAGGCATAATAATACAAACAGTAACATTACAGGATTAAACTGCACACATTTTTTTTTTTTTGAGGATGCTGCTATTTATGCCAGAGGATGCTTAAATATGTTTACTAGTTAGATATTGTGCATTCATGGTAGATTTTGTAGGAAAAATAAAAATAAAAGAAATAAAAAATAAAAATTAGAAACAAGAGTGCACAATCTTTGCTTTTAAGTCAGGAATCCTGCCCAAAGATTCGTATGGAAGTAAACCGTAAATCAGTTAGAGAGACCGCAGTTCACAATCATGGCGTCAGAGCAGATGAGCGATGTACTGTGCCCACTTATTTCTCCTTTGAATCATGCAGGTTAAAGTAAGTGATTAGATTAATAGCAATAACTGACAGTTTAAGTTATGCAGAGTATGTCGCGCTTCTGTAGTGTTAAAGGACCACTCTAGTGCCAGGAAAACATACTCGTTTTCCTGGCACTAGAGTGCCCTGAGGGTGCCCCCACCCTCAGGGACCCCCTCCCGCCCGGCTCTGGAAAGGGGAAAGGGGTAAAAACGTACCTTTTTCCAGCGGTGGGCGGAGAGCTCTCCTCCTCCGATCCTCCTCTTCTCCTCCCCGTCGGCTGAATGCGCACGCGCGGCAAGAGCTGCGCGCGCATTCAGCCGGTCACATAGGAAAGCATTCATAATGCTTTCCTATGGACGCTTGCGTGCTCTCACTGTGATTTTCACAGTGAGAATCACGCAAGCGCCTCTAGCGGCTGTCAGTGAGACAGCCACTAGAGGAAATAGGGGAAGGCTTAACCCATTCACAAACATAGCAGTTTCTCTGAAACTGCTATGTTTGTGAAAAAATGGGTTAACCCTAGAAGGACCTGGCACCCAGACCACTTCATTAAGCTGAAGTGGTCTGGGTGCCTAGAGTGGTCCTTTAAAGATTTCTAGTATTGGTATCTGTCAATGCATGTTGTGTTTAGTGCTCTGTGTCCCTGAGCTGGGGGGGGGGGGAGATTAGATGTCACTGACCTGGCTCTTTACTGAGTTGTTTGTTCGGCTGTTCTCTGTGATCTCTTGTGATCGGCTACCCGGCTGGAAAGGGCAAAAAATGCCTTACAGTGAGGGTAAGTTTAGAGGTGCCTGGCGCTGTGCTCGGGAATGTGTTGCTAATTTGTGGAAAAGTGAAGTTCCTGGCTGAGGAGGGGCAGTGCCTCTCTCTAGTTCACCCTTCCCATGGTGTGGCTGCATGCATGGCTCGCATTGTGAGAGGGGTCGTTGGCTGTGCGTGGCTTGTGCAAGTGGGTCTATCTGTGCCCCCGTGTTTGAACAGTGTGCTATTGTTACATAGGGTAGGTAAGCCTATTTTCCACTGTAACTTAGCTCACTGTCAGCAACTTCCCACGAGGTTATTAAGCAAGAGAGTAAGGCTGCGCTGCATACAATTAACATTGCGAATATTGATAATAAAACAAGGGGATTAGAGGTTTAAAAATGAGTAACTAACATAAAAATAAAACTGTGGTACAACTGGAACCTTTTAGTGTAGTTCCCAAGTCAGTGTCCCATCTCTTCAGGTGCCGGTTGGGAGACCACATATGCTCCGCGGTCTAGAGGAGGTCGATGGGGTTGAGGGGGGACCTGGGCTTTCAGCAGGGGGCTTGGATGGCTTAAAGGCCACAACTCTAGACATGTCCCAATTGTGTGGTACTGTCAGTGGAGAAGCCTCCGGTTCAGCTCTCAGCGGCAGTCCCAGAGTCAGCAGTGTAGAGTCCACCTCTGAGGTGTCTGTAACTCGTATTGTTTTTCCATCGTGTGGAATCAACAGGCTTCGTGGGTAGGCCCATCTGTATGGTTTAGCATGTTGATGGAGAGTGGTGGTCAGGGGTTTGAGGAGGCTCCTCCATATCAGCGTTGGTCTGGGCAAGTCCTGGAAGAAGGTTAAGGCCGCAGATTCGAATGTGTAGGAAGGCAGTTCCCGTACTGCTGTCATGAGGGCGATCTGTGCCGATCTTGTTTGGAGCTGTAGGATTACATCTCTTGGTGAGCCAGCTGGTGCTCTTGCCGCTTTAGGAATGCGGAATACGCCGTCCACCACTGTCTGTTTGGCCTGCTGACGGGTTAGTATGTTTGCCAGCAGTCTCCTGATGTAGTGTGGAAGCTCCACAGGGATTATGCTCTCTGGAATGCCCCTGATTTTTATGTTCTGGCGCCTGTGCTTGTCCTCCATGTCGTCTAGGCGTTGTTCAAGTAGATTTTGAGCTCTATGAAGTTCGGCTGTTGTAGCCTCCAATGTGGTGTTGCGTGTGAGGAGGTCTTGTGTTTCCTCCTCCACCATCTTCACACGGCCCTCTACTGAGTGAACCCCCTCACGCACTACTGCGAGATCTGCGGCAAACAGCTGGCGAATTGTGCGTAGGAGAGCTTTAATATCTCCTTTAGTTGAGGGCATAACATTCTCCTCATTAGAGGAAGTGTGGTGTAATCCCCCTGTGGCAGGGCCTGTTCCTCGGAGTGTGCCGATGATGAGTCGCCATTTTCTTTTGGCGGGAATGACTCTGGGATCCTTGCCGGGCGCAGCAAAAGGTCCCCTATATCCTGGGTGCCCGAGAGTGTGACAGGTCCCTGTCGTCTGGACTTTTTCCCCATGCTTGTGGTTGTCTTTTCTCGCCTTCGGGACTAAAGGTAATGCGTTGAAGAAGCTATATTAGTCTTTTTTACTCGGAGCTCCTCTGCCACGCGTCCAGCTGCTAGCTCCGCCCCGACCAAACCTCACCCTTGTGTTTTCTTTGCATTAAAGTAAAATTCTACCTGGGGGGTTAACCCCCCTCCTCTATCAGAGTAACCTGACACTTTATCTCTAGAAGGTCACTACTACTTAGCATTCAAATAATGATCACATGTAAAATCCAATAGGGGTGGTAACCTTGACAACCTTAGAATGTATCATCTATAATACTCATAGCTTGGTGTCTTAGTACCAGGGGAAACTCAGTTCACACAATTTTCAAACATTTATCTACAGACTGCCTGGTTACTTATTCATAGTTCTCTATTACCGTTGAATAGATAGTGATCTGAAGATAGAATGAGTTAATGAATTCTATGCTGAGTTAATGTCTTGTGAGCTAACGTTCTTCTTGTGTTCCTCTCTGATCCCCCATACAGTGTGTAGGTAGTCTGTTTCAGTCAGTGCATTCACCTATCCGCTCTCTGTGCATAGTGCATGCTTAGCTAAAAAAAACTGATCATAATGGAAGTATTTATATTTATATTTATAACAATTTTAACCCCTTAATGATACAGCTTTATAAGTAAAAGGCCAGTACGACGGAAAATTATGTTGTGTTGTTAAGGACACATGACAGAAATTTCTTACGCCTTTTAGTTCAGTGATCTTACTAGACAAACTTTTATTTATCAGTGCTATTGGCAGTTTAAATATACCAATTTTTACTTATTTTTTAAAAGGATTTTATTGTTATTTCCATGTGGATAAACGATAAAGAGGGGTACGGAAGAGAAGGGGAGGGGTTGTACACAGTTTTGCCAGTTTCCCATAAATATACAAATTTTATGTCAACTCTCAACCTGTGAAGAATTCCTTTGCTGTAACATTCTATATTAGCATATCTGACGATTGGACTACAACTTCCAGAAAACCTTGTGCCCATACAACAGTGCTTGAGGTAAGCTCAGTGGTGCTAACTATGAACATTTGAATGTCTCGTTTAATCAAGCAGACCATCACAGATCAATGACATAAACCAAATTCATGTAAACATTCATATGAGCCCCATTGACATACAGATTATAAAGATTCTAGAAGACATTATTCAAAACATTAAGAATCACACATTTCACATCTGCAGCTAATGTCCCAGTCTATCTATAATTTATATACTCACCCACTCGGCATTACTGAGTGTAAATTTGGACCTGACAAGTAGTAATTCACCCTTGCAGTGGAGGGACTTGAAATTCTGAGCCCTATATGTTATATTACCAATATATATTATAATGGGTTGAATAATCTTAGTTATTCATTCTTGGTGCTTTTGGCTGGTGAATTCATCAGTGGTTTTCATGGAGAAAATGCTTTGACATATCTGTCAGTCAAGCAAAAGATAAAAAATGTAATGTAATTAAAAAAAGTTTCAGCTTTTAAACTGACAAATGCACTTAAGATTTGTGCTAAAGACAAGTCTGACATTAAACACAATGTAGTTTCAAGACAGACATCTGCTTTTGCCACTGAAATGTACCGCCAGTTAGAGAGATAGTGAGATTAAAACTGTGTTAACTGATTGGATCACTAGTGACTTTTAAAGTTAAAAATTGTTTTTAAAAATAGTAAATGTACCTGAAAATGTTACCGTGTTAATATTTATTGTACAATATCCTAAAAAAAAAGGGAAAAACAAAATAAAAAACAAAAATGTTGTGCCAATAAAGTAAAAAATAAGAAAACACAATGGAAAGTGCTTACAAGTGTAAAGAAAAAAGTTAATATATCTAAAAAAAAAAACAGCAAAAACTTTGTCCTCCAGCACTAAATATTTTGTAAGTGAAAAAAGAAAATGTTTATATATTAGTGATCGCTCTTACAAACTGTACAAAAAAAGAGTCAGCTGCTTCCACACGTGCCACACCTTACAAAAGCACATCCTCAAAACCTTAAATTCAATCAAAATAATAAAGAAATTGAGCATTTATTTAAAAAGTGATACATAATGAATGGAACTTCCCACATAACACAGGGTCTTTCAGGCTCCAGCTCTCTTCACTATCAGGCTTTAATCAATCTGGGTTTTATTCTTCATGTAGGATGGAGCTCAATATTAACTCAAGATTATAGGTGTTGATTTTCTCAGCCCACCTGGTGGTATTTTGTGTGTTTTGTGTATTCCTCATTCTTGGCTCCTCTGCATGGGAGGCCTGGTAGTCTGAGGGTTCTGTGCAGTATCTTAGCTTTTCCTAAAACTGCACTTGCCTGGACAGCAATCTCAGATGTCCCACCTGGAATCTGCTCAAGCCCCTCCTTCAGCTTGGGGGCTTCGGGGTTACATTCCCACATGCTGCTTTCACATCTGGGACGCCTACTGCTTTCACTTTCCAATTTACCGCCTTGTTTTCGTCCATTGTATATGTCCACCTTTTTAATTTTATTCTTCATGGTGTTTTGGTCACTGGGTATTGAGACACCCACCACCACTGCAGTCTTCAATTCCTCCTTTACCACAGCAATGTCGAGTTTGTTAGGCAGTACTTGGGCAGTCTGTCTCCATTCATATTCTGTGCAGATATTTCATACACAATCCCTGCAACTTTGTTGGACCTCCGGTATATGCTGTCCCTGCTAACATCTTGTACTGGATTATCTTGGAGGCCCCTTTGCACAGCCTATACCTTCTTGTGTTGTGTGGATTTCTATTAAACTGGTGCTGAGTGCTTATTCATGTGCTGCTAGGATTAGTGCTTCAGGGCTATTTTTTTGTCCTGATTTTTCCAACCACTCATAGGATTTCACAATGCAAGCCATATCCACTGTCGATGATACATTCCATGGAGAAGTTTGCCTTGCCATGGAAAATGTTATGTGTCTGAATCCTCTATCTGTGAGAGCTATCTTTGTGATGTACTTGTGGAAGCTCTGTGCTTTATCCAAGAGTGTAGCCTTAACACCCATCAGGCACCAACCTCCTTCTTTCCGACTGGTGTACAGTTTTTGGATGCTGGAATTCCAGGTCTTGATATCCATACAGTCACAATTGTCTCTTGGCCTGGTTATTATTCCAGCAAGTACCTGTTAACTGGTAGAGCTTATGGGCTGACGGCATGGATCTTGTTCTTGCCATTGAGCTGGGATTAACCTTACTCTCTGGAGGAACCTGGATGTTGCTGTCTGTGTTATATGCTGGCAATGATCTTTAGGCTAGTAGACTGTAGACTTTTGTAACCCAGCTCTCATCAGACATAATACTGCCCTCCTTACCTCTTCCTCATCGTTGCCATATGTTTGTGGTATCCCCAGGTAATTGTAGCTGTTCTCTCTATATATTTCTTCCAAATGGAAAACTTAAAAATTGATATTTAAAAATAAGTAGTACTTAATACTTGAGAATACTTAAGTATTTATTATATTTCTAACCATAGATAATACTAACTATCATTGTAGTGATCTACTCCCATAAAGATTACTTGTTATGTGGCCAGTGAAGCAGTATTGCTTGGGCAGCAACGGGGGCTATTGTCATCTGTGATGCTGGCCATTTTAGATTGGCTGATTTTCCCTGTATGTCAGCCATCTTAAAGTATATTAGTGACAACAACATACATAGTATGGCACCCTTCACAAAGGAGTTAAATCAGCACTGTACATGGCAGAGTGAATGAAAATCATGGCAGCATCAATATTTATTTTAGTTGTTATGTAAAGGTTTGAATGATTTTGATGGAGTCTATGTTAAGGCACATGCCTCCTAGATTTTAGTATGTTGGACCATATATATTGTTATAAGAGATGTAGAGTGGCTGTAACATGGCACTTATGGTATTTTGCTAGGTACATATGTTCTGCTATGCTCTTTAAGATCTATTTGTAACTCTAATACTTTAAGAAGAAGAGCTGACTAACCCAGGAGCAAGTCCAGGATTTGACTGGAGAGAGTTTTGGATTCCAAAATTAGTCTGCTACACCCCTACCAAGAATAACAATATAAATCCATATTTGAAGAAGATAATATATATAACCCAGATTTACTGCCATTATTTTTCAAGACCGTGACTAGGTGGTTCATGGTACCACTTATTCACTGTCTTGAAGGATAGGGGCAGTGTGGTGTATTTGGGGGGATAGAGGCTATAGTGTGTGTTTAGTAGGTATTTGGGCGGTAGTGTGTGTTTGGGAGGAAATTTGGGCTGTATAGTGTGTGGGAGGGCGGCCGGCGCTGTAGTGTGTGAGGGGATAATGAATGAATAAATGTACGTGTGTGGTGTATAGTGGCTGTATTTTGTTTGGGAGACTGATAGGGACTGTTGTTTGTGTTGACAGGGGCTGTTGTATATGCGTGTTGAGGGGGTGAAAGGGGCTGTTGTATGGGCACATGAGTATTGGGTGTTAGGGTCTTTAAAAAAAAAGTTTATCCACCCCGCCCTGAGACTTGCCTTGGACCAGGGAGGGGGGGGAGTCCTTAGCTATGGTAGTCCAGTGGAAATCATTATCTGCAACCCCAGTGGGTGAACAGTACTGTGCTCTGATACAACAGCTCTACCATCCCTCTTCTACCTGCCACTCAACCATGAACTTTGGGGAAAATACTGCCCTGGGAAGGTGCCCATATAGAAGTTTACCAGTAACTCAGATCTTGTGTCCACCAAGACCTATAGTTATTTCCACTGGTCAGATGTAATTGAGCAATGCTCAGAAGATCCAGTAGGGGAAAAGTGTATGCAGGTGGAGACTTTGAGGAATCCATAAACTATGAGAGGGTGTCTCCCTCAACTCACTTTTACCTAATATTACATTACTACGCTGTAGTTGCACATCTGAGCAGTAGCGTACTAATGGGTGCATAGCGCACCCTCTCTGCACTTTAACAAACAGGCACAATCATGCATATCAAAGCAGCAGTGGATGCATGCTTTTTTGCCATTGTAATCATGTAAGTAGAAGGGACAGATATATGACATTCAGTCTCCTGCATGCCTTTCTGGCCTCTCACTAGATGTCATTCAGTTCAGACCCAGCAGAGCAAAGTGGCCAGTCTCATCCATTGCCACTGTCCATGGAGTAAAACACCATAGAGTAAGTGAGGTTTAGGGGCATAGATAAGAAATCAAAAGGGTGCAGAAACACAAGACTGGGAGTGGTGCAATACAGTTTTAGGGAGGCGGGGGGAGTTCATTTTACAGTTCTGGGGGATGGCGGAGTGCAGATTGTCCCACACTGAATGCCAAATAACCTAGGAAAACCTCTGCATCCAAGTTTTGCTTTTTTTCATATCAAATTAAGCCCTGCACTCAAAGTCCCACTACTCCTGGGCAGCAGCAATGACTATAGTACACATCAGCCCCAATACATATAATAAAAATCAAAGTTAAAAAAGTTATATGCGCACTATCCCAAATCCCTGTGCAAATCTAAATAGCTAGAGGTTTATTAGTACAACTCCACTTCTCTTTTTTTAAGTAGAAGAGAACTTTCAAAGAAAAGTAGAGATACAGATGGCAATGGTGATAGGACTTTTAATATCTGCAAAACACAACAAATTAAATAATATATAGAAATAGTAATAAAATTGTCAGTATTCACATATAGCACAACAAATATCAACAAGAAGTGTTATAATATGCACATAGCAAATGTATTGCAACTAATAACATGTTTTATTGACCTTTACTTTCATTAGAAGCAATTGCAATCAGTTAGTTGTCATTAGTATTTTCACTTAAACCAGCGATTATTTTTATTTTATCTTGTTCCTCCCCTTTCAAATTATTTATCAGTTCAAGGTTGCTTTAGAGGTATTGAAGGCTATAGAACATCACCATGTGTTCTCTTCAATGTGACTCAAATTAGATCATATAATCCCTTGTTTATGAAATTGCACATGGTAAATGAAAAATCAAATAAAAAAGAAAATCCAGCGTACTCCCTTATCCACTAAACAGCAATTTCGGTGCTGACATATTTTGTTCGTTTTTTTACAAACAAAAAACAATGGGGGTTTAGTTACATTATATGATCATACATTGCATAAGCCTGCCACAACGTCAATGTACCCCATCTTTGGCAGGTCCTACTCTAACAGCCTAATATATGAGAAACCAGGGGGCTTATTGCATCACCTGAACATGCATACATTGGGTGCTGCTGGGAGCCAATTTATACAATAAAAAAGAAAAAACAGTGAAATCCCTTATCCATTAGCAATGGTGGCCTTCAAAATTTCAACTGTGCCTGTAACCTGGATATGTATTCTTCAGTAGCAGATAAGTAAAATCCTTTCTGAAGCTCTCAATGGGCATCAATTGCCTAAAGCAAATAACAGACATAGGGCTGAATTCTATTACACCATATACACTTAACTCAGTATCTGAATAGCATTTCTAAATGACAGCTATAATAGGAATTAACCTGAAATTCTGTATAATCTCATATAATAGAATTTAACCCATAGTATGTACCATAAAGCCACAAAATGTATTGTACATACCACTGAAAGCAAATAGAATTTAGCTTATTCCATTTAGAAGCTAAATATATTCACATGTTCATCAACAGGCAGCTGCGTACATAACGCGGTCACAGTGGTCGCAGCTGCGACCGGGCCCTGCAGACCCCTGCGACCGGGTGCCTGCCGCCTGCCTGGTCGCCCAGTATAATTGCCAGGGCCGCATGTGAAGGGGCCCATCGGGTGGCCCGTGCTGTTAGGACCACCAAATGGAAATGTGTCTGTATGTATGTGTGTGTATGTCTCTGTGTGTATGTATGTATGTATGTATGTATGTCTTTATGTATGTTTATCTGTGTCTGTGTGTCTGTATGTATGTGTATGTGTGTGTGTCTATGTGTCTGTATGTCTGTCTATGTATGTGTATGTGTCTGTATGTCTCTCTATGTATGTGTATGTATGTGTCTGTACGTATGTGTGTGTGTCTGTACGTATGTATGTATGTATGTATGTGTGTATCTCTGTGGGGGGATGGGGGCGGTGGTGGTGGGGCCCCCATGGATCAGTTTTGCACCGGGGCCCCATGGACTGTGTGTATGCCACTGTCAACAGTGACATGACAGGAGGCTTCATATTTGCTTAAGTCTCTCTTTACTAGAACTCCACAGCAGCACAGAAAAACGACCAATCCGAAAAAAGTTAGGTACTATAAAACTCCCTTCCCCATGCATCATTTCCTCTTTCTTTGCTGCTCCGCAGACAGTACAGGTCAGAGTACCACTGCCTCCTGCTAATATTAGTTGGGGGCTTTGGGATTTATTATGATTTATATTAATTATGCTTAGTTTTGGTGATTTACTATGATTTAATTATGATTTATATTAATTATGCTTAGTGTTGATGATTTACTATGATTTTACTATGATTTATATTAATTATGCTTAGTTTTGTGGGATTAAGGTGCTTTTTTTGGCTGTTCTTTGCTTCCCCTGGTTTTCTTTGGGGAGATTTTCTTTTACATTGTAGTGGTTTATGGGGGTTCCTGGAGATACCTATCTGGTAGCTCTCCCTTGCTTTTACCCTCCCCCCACTGCTACTCCAGTCTCTATCACCCTTCTGCTTTTGTCCCGCCATTGCTATCCGCAGGCTACATGTGTTTAGCTCGGGGTTTCAGGAGGCTAGCCGTCTGGCTGCCTCCTCTGATTCCCCAAGCTCCTTGGTGAGCTTACCGGCATCCGGGGTACTCGCGTTCGGACGCGAGTACCCAACGTCCGGTTCCGCTCACACTCGTGGCCGCCCCACCACGACCGGCTCCTTCTAAGAGCCGCAGGCGTCTGACCGGCTGGATTTCACCGGCCAATCTCAACAGGTTTTCAGTTGTTTTACCACAGATATGCAACTTATCACAGTTTATTGTATTTCTAAAACAGTGTATATCTCACAGCTTGCTGAGAGTTTTAGGACAGTTCATATAACGGATTCTGAGTTTCTATGACCATGTATATGTCAGCAGACTGAACATTTATGAGAGTTTGCATCACAGATTCTGAGTTCTATGTCAGTGTTTATATCACAGCTTGCAGTGAATTTTATAGCAGTATGTATCAGATTACTGGGAGTTTTTATGAAGGTGTATATAACAGATTCTGTGAGTTTCTCTGACAATATAGATCACAGATTACTGTGAGTTACATTTATGAAACTCAGTATTTATGAAACTCAGTTGTACAGGCTCTGGATAGGGGTCTACAGAGCCAATTTGCTAGTTTGCTTTAGGATGGTTGTGCTTCACGGTATATATTCTAGGTCCAGCAATGGGGTCTCAGATGAGACTACTCTGGTATGAATCCACTGTCCATGTCAGATATTAAAGCTAGCAGTCCTGGCTCTGACTCAAACTGGTATGGGAGACCAGTCTACGCTGATATTATTCAATTTTATCAGGCTCTAGGGGGGGATTCATTGAGTTGGCAAAGGTTTAGCCCTACTCCCGAAAGAGACCATCGGTATAATACCCTTCAGGTGGTATAATTACCTATATAAAGATACGTAATCTCAACAGATCTGTATGTGCATGGGCAACCCCAATTCATATACCCAATACAGCTGGAATACCACTAGTTTGCCTGCTGGGCATTTAGGGACTGCCAGTCCCGGTTCAGGTTATTCACACTGTATTACGCTGTCTAAAAAGGGTGATGTCTAGGGGTCCTATGTAACAGGATACCCTGAGAATTTACAGATATTTAGGGGACTCTGCCCAAACTCAGGGTCCCCCATTACTCATTTAATACGCAACCCAGGATTGGCCTTCTACGTCTGTGCCCCATTGATTGGCCTGCTGAGTCTGTGCTCCATTGATTGGCCTGTTGAGTCTGTGCCCCATTGATTGGCCTGCTATGTCTGTGCCCCATTGATTGGCCTGCTATGTCTGTGCCCAATTGATTGGCCTGCTATGGCTGTGCCCGAACCCCTTTTTGGCCGCAGATCTGTGGGAATATCACTGAGGAAAGCTCAGCACCCACTATTGACATGGAGATAGGTGGGTGTCCAGGCAAGCACTACTGCCATACTATCCAAGAGGACACCAGGATACGGACACCTAAATGATTGGCCCTATACCTCATGCCCTGAGGGGCAAGGCTTTTATGAAGATTCCTGGGCACACAACCGCGGTTTACACCAACAAGGTGAAAGCACATCTCCAAGAGATTTTCGCACAAGCAGTGACCAGTGCTCAGACGCCAACAGGGGAGCAGGGTTACCTTGCCTTCAGCAACTAACCATTTAGTTGCCTTCCCGGTATCCATCTTAGACATTGGTAGTTAGTCCTTTGTCAGGTTTAGCTCCTGACCCTTTCAGTTGGGTTTACTTGACTTACGTTGCCATTCTACTATTTACCTTCTCTCCGAGGTACCTACTTACCGGTATCTACATTATTTGTCGTTTATTGGTTCTCAAGTCTTCCAATTGTCATATCGCTCGGGTCGTCGAGAGGCCTGATTTGACCTCCTCCGACCTCCCGGGCTCTCGTGGAACGCGGAGAACGTCTCCAGCTTTCCTCAGGCTGCCGACGGTCATCCTGGATCCCGCGCGTCATCCTGGATCCGAGCGATCTGTTGGTAGTTTCCATCATTGTTTTCTGAAGGTTGCATTTCTCACCATCCCTTTTCTGTTATTAAGGATGGACACGACCCGAGGTTGTATTCTATTCCATCTACCATTGGTCTGGTTTATTGCCAGTTGATTCCATCTCAGGTGCGATTCAGAGAGAGGTCTCGTGGTCAGAGAGAGGTGCACCTCAGGATCTCAGTCTTATGCTGATATTAATATATGGTGTACCCCTGCAGTCGGTCACCCTGAGTCTCTAGGGGACTCTAGTTTGGATTACAAAAGGTGCGGCCCTTCATCATCTCGATCCGAGACTGCTATTTTTTATTTTCACGAACAGAGAGCGAACCCCTCTCATATACGGAACCGGACACTGATTCAGCCCTTCCTCAACCTCAGCCCGATACTGAGCTGGATACAGAGGACATGTTTTGAGTGACACATTCTCGTAGAGTGAACCGGGCATGGATGTAGACTCTAATGTTTGGTTATTAACAAGTGCGTTCCGCTCAGGCTATCAGCCTGACGCTGACACGGAGTTCGGTCACATTATTAGGGAGTGCGGCTCTCTCATACACTCAACGCACTACGGTGCCGTTCATTTGTTCATCACACAGGCTTGTACCTATACAGGACAACGATGACGGCATAGATAGGCGTCCCTCCTGCATTCAATTAGATCTGATGACCGGCTACCGATTTCGTTGTAGAGAGCTGCCTGATTGTGCAGGGTATACATATTTAGACTGGATCTCTCTATCTCCCCTCCTATAACGGATTTACTGGATCTGAACCACTGTATCCCATTCCTTGAGGTTGGAGATCTGTCTACAAGACCACATCGCCTGGTGACCCTGGCACGATCGGAGGAGCCACCTTCCACATCAAGAGTTGAGACATGGTGGCAGTTTTGTCTCACGACCCTAAGTCCGCAAATGACCTTCGACATTTTAAACTACAGGAAAATGACTAATAGGTCAGTTTGGCGGCTCATGGATTGGCTGCTAGGAAACAGGTTGCATCCCCACGTACAATAGATCTATCAGTGGATGGAGTTTTTTCAGCATTTGGGATGCTTCGTCAACTGGCATCTTCATCGATCCGTCTGTACCCATAATCTTAATTTTATTAATGACAGGAGGCGAGTATTTCCCGACCATTCTTATCCCTCCCTTGTTTAACTTTATAGTTTGAGTTAATCAGGTACCTATGCAACTCTGCTTGTTGTCTCTGCTACCTGTCACTTGTTTCTTAAGTCTGTTTCTTTTAAGTAGGGTTGGGATCTATGCAGGTTACAGTAATTCTTGTTGCTACATTGGGTACCTACATGTTTATTCAAAGCACTTTTCATTGGCTAACCAACCTGTTCGATTCTATTTTTTCTCTCGTTTCAGTTTCCAGTCCATCAACACCATCTGGTTCGACAGTCTTCTCGGATGGTGGACATTGTCGTATTCATTATGTCTAGGACTTCGTTTCTCCCCCATTATAGTTTCTGCCTTTTGTTATGTCTTGTCGCAGCTTGAAAGAGGAAATGATGCATGGGGAGGGGAGTTTTAAAGTACCTAACTTTTTTCTGATTGGTTGTTTTTCTGTGCTGCTGTGGAGTTCTAGTAAAGAGAGACTTAAGCAAATACTCGCCTCCTGTCATTAATAAAATTAAGATTATAGGTACACTAAAGCAAGCATAATCTACAATTGGCAGCTGGTGTAGGTCCACCCAACAAGGAAGATATTGATGGAAAATAGGTGCTATACAAGAGCAAAGTTCTGAAAGTTGAGAGACATTGGCTTCCATGGTGATTTCTCCTTATTTAGGACTTTGTCCAAGAATGGTATCTATTTTTACTTTGGTAAATCTCACCGTGTGTGTTTTGCCATGTCTGATTGATGTACCTTCAAAAAAGAGCAGCATTATGGTAGTTCTTTTTTTGTTGCACTTTACAAAATTTAATAAAGTTACACAATAAATACTTTACAATTGCTCTTTTGTATTGTGCAAATATATTTAAACACACATGCATCTGTTGCATATCTCTAGATGGACTTTAAAGGATGCGCCTTTGGCATAGAAACTTGAGAAATCATGTACCCAGCTTGACATTCAAATGATTAAGGACAGGCATCGTGTTTCAGACTTCATATTGCATCTCTGCAGATACCTTTAGCAATGGATGATTGTTTTTTTTATAATTCTCTTTTTATTGTTATTTTCAAGAGGAAAACATAAACAGTACAATGTTTTACTAGCAAATGTTCCTCACAGTCTAAAAGCAAAGGTGGCAGGCTACATTCACCATTGTGAGCTTGCATACATTATGACAATACTTACATTGCAATAGAATATAAACATGTAACTCATATAACAAAGGTTAACCGTGGTAATTCAGTTGACGATACATCAGGTAAGCTTTAGCTACAGAAGTTTGTAGTATTTCAATTGACAACATTGTGTTTCCAAGGTGCTCTCAGAGTATATGTAATTCATAGTAGTGTGTTGTGAGAGTGGGTCTACTTGTCGGGTTAATATTATTGTTGGTTGCTTGCTAAGATTTTTGTTTCCCTACATAATGGTAGTGTAGGCTTGGGTTTTGCAAGTGGTAAATGTGAAACTGAATGGGGTTGCTTAAACGGTGTGGTGAAGGTATAGGGTTCTAGTCCTTGGGGGCCCTGAATCAGGGGGAGCCTCTATCAAAGCAGTGTGTCTAGATGTCATGTCGATCAATAGTGTTACTTAGGTAGGTGTGCCAGGGATCCCATATGTTGTGGAAGTTTTGAGAAGTTTATGCATCTTTGCTGTCAATTTGTCAATTTTATCTGCTTTTTTTTGTCTTATCTATCACTGCTACTATTGTTGTAATGGTTTTGGATCTCCATATTTCGGCTATAGCTCATCTTGCCGCTAGTGCTACCCTTGCTATTAATTTATTCTGTGCTCTTGTAATTGTGTGCCATGGTTTGGACAGTAGCTAAGGGTCTGTGTTGTAAGAGTCTGGAGATCAGACTGGCCACCTCTGCCCACAACTTGGTTCCTGAAGGAAGCTGAATATATGTCCCAGGTTGTTTCCAGCAAAGGATCAGAGTCATTCCAGCTCATTTGGAATAATCTAATGGGGTTGGGGGGGGGGGGGGGGGGCGGTACAAGAACAGACGCACACATTTACTCTCAAGAACAGACGCACACATTTACTGACAGACACACACTTAGTGACAGACATACATACACACTCACTAACAGATGCACACAAACATACTCAGTAACAGACACACACACTAACACACTCACTAACACACACTCACACACACACACTAACACACTCACACATTAACATACACTCACACACACTCTAAGACTAACACATACACACACGCACACTAACACACACTCTAACACTAACACACTCACTAACACACACTAACATACACTCACACTCACAAACACACACTAACATACACTCACACACTAACACACTCACTAACACGCACTCACACACACTAACACACACTCACACTCTAGCACACACTAACATACACTCACACACTAACACACTCACTCTCACACTCTAACACACACTCACAAACACACACTAACACACTCACACATTAACATACACTCACACACACACACTCTAAGACTAACACATACACACACACACACACACACACACTCTAACACTACACACACACTAACATACACTCACACTCACAAACACACACTAACATACACTCACACACACTAACACACACTCACACTCTAACACACACTCACACTCTAACACACACTCACACTCACACTCTAA
Source organism: Pelobates fuscus (assembly GCF_036172605.1). Classification (NCBI taxonomy): domain Eukaryota; kingdom Metazoa; phylum Chordata; class Amphibia; order Anura; family Pelobatidae; genus Pelobates; species Pelobates fuscus. The sequence continues at coordinate 432,749,063 of NC_086317.1, read as the reverse complement.
CACACACTCTAACTCACACTCACAAACACACACACAAACACATTATTTTTTCAATCCCCCCAGCCTCCTTACCTGTGGAGAACTGAGGGGATTCCCTGGGGTCCAGTGGTGTTGCTGGCCCTGCTGTCACCCGGCTGGCGGGCGCGCGAGGGAGCACTGTCCCCTGAGTGCTCCCTCTTCAGCTCCCTCGCGCGCCGCGTACTGATGCCGGAGCCGGAAGATGACGTCATCTTCCGGCTCCGGTTTCAGTGCGGTGCGCGAGGGAGCTGAAGAGGGAGCACTCAGGGGACAGTGCTCCCTCGCGCGCCCGCCAGCCGGGTGACAGCAGGGCCAGCCTCGGGGGGCCCTGAAGTGGCCGGCTCCTGGGCCCCCCAGAAGAAGAGGTTGGCCCTATGGGTACATACCTGGGTCGCAGGGCGGCCGGGCCCCCTGGTGGGCCGGGCCGGGTCGCAGCCGCGACCCCTGCGACCCCGGTATGTACGCCACTGGTCAGAAGGCTTTGTATGTCCTTCTCCTAGAGTAAGGGAAGTGATTGTACAGGTTGGTTTGAAACAAAAAAAAGATCGATGGAGGAGATTAGTTTTTTTGTGAACTGGGGCATCTATACATGCTCTTTCAAATGCCACGAGTTTTGTTTGATGTGCCAGCTAATCAATAAAGCTTCTCTGGGAGGCGTGGTTCTGGCTCTAGCCAAGATGGCCACATGAAGAGAGAGCTCCGCTCCACCGGACCCCAAACAGCGAAATTAGCGCGGACCAGTAAGCTTCATGGGGTGCACAAAACGCCCAGAGCATACCCAGACCCCTAAGAACCCCCAACAGAGGCCGCTGGACGCAACCCGGATCGAGCGGCGGATCCCTCAGCCCCAAGATGGCGGCGCCCCCAGCACCGGACCTGGAGATACCTGCCCTGAGCCGCATTGAGGGTTCCCTGCGCGACCTAACGATGTCGGCGGTAACAAAAGCTGACCTCCAGGCCATCACCGCCACAATCCAGGATACCCTGCGCACCGAGATGGCCGCATTACAGTGGTGGAGGAGGCGAGCGAGGCCCTTACCACCCGCGTGACGGCCACTGACACGGCTGTGGCGCGCCAGGGCGAGATGCTACTCTCCCTGCGCTGACATCTGGAGGATATAGACAATAGGAGAAGAAGGTGCAACATACGTGTCCGCAGGGTACCTGAAGCTGAGGGACCGGAGGACGCAGTGGCAACACTCACTGAACTCTTTCGCTCTCTCCTACAGCCGTCTCCTCCGGCGGAGATAGAGTTTGAGAGGGCGCACAGGGCCCTGCAACCCCGCACGGTAGAAGAAGGCCCACGTGATCTAATCTGCTGCCTACACTCGTTCCCAATAAAGAATACCATAATGCTGAAGGCCAGGGAACGGCAGACCTGGCCCTTCCGGGGGACCCAGGTCTCTCTCTACAATGACTTTTCCCCCATGACGCTCGAGGTCAGACGGGCCCTATGACCGGTCACAACAATATTGAGAGACCGCAACATACCCTATAAATGGGGATTCCCCTTCGCTTTGCAAGTCAGACACCAAAATCGTTGGCTCTCGTTGAGGTGGCCTGAGGAGGTGCCGCGCTTTATGGAGGAAATGGGCCTTCCCTCACCGCCGGTTCTAGACTGCATACTGGGATCTCTGAACCCACCGCCAAGGCCGCAGAGGGGACATAGACAACGTGGTGTGAGAGCGCCCCCTGTTCAGCGCGCGGGAGGCCGAGGAGACCCGACGTCCCCAGAGGAGTGAAGCCAGACACCTACCTGAATCCATGCACCTCCAAGTACCATCCCAGGGCGGCCTGCCTTACCTGCATCCTCTATCCCTTACCATCACTACTAGCCAAATCTGGATTGACCCTTTCTGCTGATGCCTAACGACCACTTCTGCCTCCCAGAATCTAAGTGGAGCAGGTTTGATGTATAGCTCCGCTCTCAGGTACTCTGTACTTTGTATGAGGGGTTTTGGAGCTTGGGAGGATGGGGAATTGGGCATATAGATTTGGGCGGGGGGCCAGACCACCCCTGCGGCATGTGCAAGGGTCCTATAGCTATAATTGCACTGACCTATCATAACTCTCCTACTCCAGATCCTTTACAAGTTGACATAGATTAACTTTGCATTGGGGTGGGGGGTTTGGGGGAACCGCAGTTTGGATGCGCCCATGGCCCTGTGGATGGCTCTTCTTTGATGTTTAACCCTGGTCACGGTTACCTGGAGACGGACGCCCCGCTGTGGATGGGGATTCCCTTCTGGCCTGGACAAGCCTGGCAATGTTGATTTTTTGCTTGTTTTGGGGGGGGGGGTCAGGGGAGAGGGGGGATGGGGATAGATGGGGATTTCGTTTACTGCATTGCAGTGTATTAATGTGTTCTGATAATGACCTCCGTGCGCCCCACTTTTGGCCCATACCCGCATACAGCCCCAATTAGGTTGACACAGGCGGATATGAGGGATCACAGCTTATTTGCGAACCCAGCTCACTCCCACCATGTTCCCGACCCCTTGCACAGCTAGAAGGGACATGCGCATGGCTACTCGCTGCCTCTTAGGCCCACTAGCCCACAATTGCATGTGCACACACTCATACTTAACCCTAGATACTTGGTGACCCCGTAATCCTGGATGACTCTATAGAGTTATTGAGGGTGTCGGCACTCATGGAGTTGGGCCCCATTAGCTGGTGCCCCCAGGGGAGATATCTCTTCCTCAAAGGCACCATAGCGGATAAGATATACACGATAGCGACTATATATGTCCCCAATAAGAGGCAGGCCTCGTTCATCCGCAATGTCTTACTCCACCTGGAGGACTTCACGGATTGGATACTGGTGGTAGGAGGCGATTTCAACGCCCCGCTCGACCCAACCCTGGACTCCTCCACGGGTCATAGCTGCCTACCACAATGCAGCATTAGATCAATCCGACAATCACTTGACGCTCTGAGACTGGTGGACTGCTGGAGGACCCTTCATCCCTCGACAAAAGATTTCACTTACTACTCAGCTCTCCATAATCGTTACTCGCGTATAGATTATATCCTCATTGCGAGAGAAGGCTTCTCTCACCTATGCGGGGCCGACATTGGAATGGCCACTTGGTAGGACCATGGCTCGGTCGGGATAGAACTGAACTCACCCCTTTACAGGCCAAAGAACTGGACCTGGAGGCTTAATCAATCTCGATTGCTTGACCTGGGTACTAAGATGCAAATCCAGCAAGACCTAGAACAATATTTCAGAGAAAACGACACCCCAGAGTCTTCCCCGATTACCATCTGGGAGGCTCACAAAAGTGTGATTCGGGGCACACTCATACGCATCGCTTCCCAGAAGCCTAAGGCTTTCATGCAGGACATGGTCGAAGTGTATAACTCTATCTCAATTCTGGAACGCCAACATAAACGCTCTCAGCTAAACGCGATATACGGTGAATTAATGGAGCAGAGGAGGAAACTGAAAGACCTTATCCTGAAAAGACACCTTAGCTCTGTTCAACGCACAAAGGGCTTCTACTATGCGCACGCCAATAAAGGGGGCAGGTACCTGGCGAGACTACTGAAAGGCCACCAACCTCATAGACAAATACATAAGATTTGCCTGACCTCGGGGGAGATCTCCCCGTTTCCGCAGACAATCACGGAGGAGTTTCGATTGTTCTATGAACGCTTATATAACCTCTACGAACCTAATGGTGCCGCTGCAGCCCCGGGAGTACGCAACATGATACGGGATTACCTGTCTGGAACGATCACCAACGTGATCGACCAGGACTCGGCCACATTCTTGGATGCCCCGATAACTGTAGAAGAATTGGCCGCATCTCTTAAGGCGTCCAAAACTGGCAAAGCCCCTGGACCGGACGGTTTCTCCACGGGGTACTACAAGAGTTACACGGACGTATTGTTACCCTGGTTTACCAAGGCACTCAATGCCGTCGGAGAGGGAGGAACCCTGGGGACGGAATCCTTGGCGGCCACCATCACGGTCTTACTTAAGCCGGGGAAGGACCCCTTACAGTGTGGTAGCTATAGGCCGATCTCCTTATTAAACGTTGATGCCAAGCTGTTTACGAAGGTCATAGCCACCCGTCTTAAACATTTGCTCCCGGATCTCATACACCCAGACCAGACAGGCTTTATTCCGGGTAGGGAGGCTCGAGATAGCACGTTGAGACTCTTCTCCATCCAACACCATGCGAGAAATTTAGGGACACGGTTGCTCCTGTTATCGACCGATGCCGAAAAGGCATTCGACCGTGTCAACTGGACGTATATGCTGGAGACCCTGCGATGGCAAGGATGTGGGCAGAGACTTCTTACGTGGATATATGCGATATACCGTAGGCCACGAGCGTCTGTGCGAGTTAACGGGGCCACGACCGAGGATTTCGAAATCAACAATGGAACCCGACAGGGATGCCCACTCTCGCCCTTACTGTTCGCCCTTTCTCTGGAGCCCCTGTTACAGGCGATTTGCCGTAATACAGACTCCAAGGGTATGACTGGAAAGGAGTACAACACAAAGTGGCAGCATACGCTGATGATCTCCTCTTCTTTGTACGCAACCCTAGGATCATGTTGCCGTGCCTCCTCTCGGAATTTGATAGATTTGGGCAGATCTCCGGATTTAATCTCAATATTTCGAAATGCGAGGTCCTGAACATCACGCTCCCCACGGAGGAATTCCGGTCTTTGGAATCAGAGTTCGCATTTCATTGGTGTCATGATAAAATGAAATATCTGGGGGTCTGGGTGTCTGAGGACCCGGGCAACATTTACCAACACAACTTCACCTCTTGCTCTACCGCCGGTTTTCTTTTCTACCCTGAAAACGGCGGTGCTCAAGTTTGTCTGGAGAGGCGGACGATCTAGGATCCGACACGAAATCATCTGCCGACCTAGAACCCATGGAGGATTGGCGTTACCCGACTTCAAGAAATATTACCAGGCCGCAATCATGCAACGCATACTAGACTGGCACGTGACACCAAGCACTGGGTGGTACTTGATAAAGGACTCATCGGACCAACGTTGGAGGAGCAGATCTGAGGCCTCCCGAGACGATCGCCAGCCCACCATCCTGGAGAAGAGTTGACTCTACAGACCCTGGTGGGTTGGATATCTGTGAGACGGCTAGATCACGTCTCCCCCTCCCCCAGCCCGATGCTCCCACTCACACATAATGAGGCCATCGGAGAGGGACGTATATACCTATACACAAGGTTCTTGAGGGCGGGAGGCTACGGACTCTGCCCTCGATGTTGGGCGACAGACCACAGACACATCTCCTCTGCTTCCGATATTTTCAACTGAAGCATTACTACGAAACACTACCACATAAAGACAGACTGCACAGAGCTCTCACATGGTTCGAGAACCTTTGCGACCAGGGCATGGCTGTGGAACATGCTATTTCCGTGCTGTATCAATACCTCCTGACCGGTCAAGCGGCAGCGGCCTCAACGTTTAAAAGGCAATGGGAAGAAAAACTAGGAATATCCCTCTCGACGCAACAATGGGAAACGGCGTTGCTCTGGCAACATAAGAGTTCCATGAGTTCCTATTACCAGGAGATGAACTATAAACTCATCTCCCTCTGGTATAGGACGCCTACCTTACTACATCGTATATTCCCTTCCATACCCTCTGTATGTTGGAGGTGTCAGGAGACGCGCGGAACGGTGCTGCACATCTGGTGGGTTTGCACAGCCATAACCCCATACTGGGAGATGATCAGGGAAACAATCATACTTATCCTGGGGGATCTCCCAGACTGGAAAGCGGAATTCGCTTTACTACACATCACGTCGTTCTCTATATCTTCATATAAGAAGTCGATACTGTGGCACCTGCTTAACGCCGCCAAAGCCAACATCCCAGCTCATTGGAAACGATCTGACATGCCTACCAAAACTGAATGGATTCGTAGGGTGGAGGAGATCCAAGGAGCGGAGGCAGCATACGCCACCTTAACAGGCAGGGAAACCAGGCATGCAGAGATGTGGATGCCGTGGTTCTTGTATATCTCTCGATGCCGCAGTGCTGGGGGCGCGCCGGGTCCCGCTGCAGGGGCATGGGCCAACCCGAGCTAGGCAGGAGGGACCACATCCTGTGTACCTTGCTCATCCTCGATCCCTTGCCTTTCCATTCCTTTATTCTTCCTGTCGGTGGCTGGGGTCCCGGACTCGGGCCGGAGGGGTCTCTTAGGAGCTCATTGTGAGATGGCAGTTAACACATTACACTGGAAGAGTGATAGGGGGTACTGGTACTTACGTACGATACTATAACGTGACAGTGAACACTCTCGGTAGGATATGAGATGCCTGAATATCAGGTAAGGTGGATACCTGCCTGGTTGCGGTACAGTGCCTACCAAGACGGACACCCCAGACCTGACAGACACACGACGCAGTCCATCCTTACACGGTAGCAGCACCCTCAACACACTACACCTGTACACTACTCCCATGGTACACAAGAGGGGGAACTTCCAAACACCCTCCCTCAGATGCAGAGCCACGAGACTGCCTTACAAGCCCGACCCAGAGCTGGGGTAGAGGGGAACGTCGATGTGTCATATGCGATGCCATAGTTGGATATTGGTCCCGACACCCACGTTAGTTAAGTGCTTGGGGTACTCCTCTCGTGACATGATGCTACTCTCACTGTACTTAGAGCTATGTTCTGGTGTCATTACTGCTAATCCGCTACTTAACAGATACATCACTCACGGGATGGAAAGTATATTTGAGCACACCATATAACAAATATATATATCGAGATTTATATGCAACTGCAGATGCAACTCCAGACATAATCCTTTCATGCACATTACATAACAATCACGATTATAGCTAATGGTGTAGTTTGCTATATGAGGTTACTCTCACTCATCTCTGTTATCATGCTGACGTTAAGCTAAAGAACAGATGGGTCCAGTTGCTCTATTGCATAATGTTATTTATACTGCGATTGATTTACTGGCAACAGCTTAATAATAACATCTGCCTGCTCTTTTTATGATGTTTTACTTGCAAACCTGGACCTGCGTGTCTTTTCATGTTGTTCATGATGTTTATGCATACTTCTCAATAAACAGATTTAAAAAATAAATAAATAAATAAATAAAGCTTCTCTGTAGATATTTGTAGGTATCTAACATTGTCAAAGGTATTAAGGAGAGTGTGGTGTTGTGGTAGGTCCTGAAAGAGTGTAATCTAATCTTTTGGGAAGAAGTGATGTACTTAATTAGGTAATTTTCTTCTAAATGAGCAAAGTCAAAGTCACATGGATTCATGCCTGCGGGAAGAGTTAGTTGACATGCCCAAAATTAATATGGCCCAGATGACAAATTTGAACAAAGAAATTGAACCTGAGGAAATTTTAAGATTGATCAAAGAAGCTCTAATTTGGAAAGCCTTAGGTCTTGATGGGTTCACAACAATTATTATAACAAATGTAAAGACATCCTAATACCATATCTCACCAAATTATATAACATTTATAAAAACAATGGAAATATGTCCCCAGAAGCCACCCAAGCACAAATAATTAATATTCCAAAAAAAAGTTAAAATCCGTATTTATGTCAAAATTTCAGGCCTATATCCCTAATGAACAACGATACTATTTATTCTAAAATATTAGCGAATAGATTTACATTATTCCAAAATTAATTAATAACGATCAAGTAGGTTTTATACAAAACAGACAAGCATCAGATAGTACCAGTTGATTTATAAATGTAATCCACCACATGCATCATACTCGCACACCTTTTCCGATCTTATCTTTAAATGCAGAGAAGACGTTTGACAAAATCCATTGGGGCTACTTATGTGAGGTATTAAACAAATGGCATTCCCCAATTCATTCATTCATTGAGGCTATCTTTGCTCTATTTTTACCATTCATCTAAAGTTAATTCCTCAGGTTTTATTTCAGACAGTCTCAGCTTGTCAAATGCTACAAGGCTCTTTTACCAATTCTTTTTGTCTTAGCAAAGGAGCACTTAGCCATCTCTATTAGATCTAATATTAACAAAGTAGGTACAGCATAAATATAGGTGATCAAACTCACAAAATAGGTTTATTTACAGATGATGTGATCCTTATACGATCCTTATACAAAATCCATGTACATATCTTGAATATTTAGAGGCTCTATCAGATTTTAGTAAAATTTCTATTCTATTCTATTTTAAAATTAATCAAAATAAAACACAGGCCCTATTCCCTTATATTCCACTATTAGAATTGGCAACATTAAAATTAAAATACGATTTCAATTGGAAGGAAGACTACATGTCATTTTTTTTGGTATTAACCTCACCAAAAATCTTAACAATATAATAAATTTAAATATCAACAAAAAATGGCCTGAATTAAGATCAGAGATGCATAGATGGGGTCAATTTAAACTCTCATGGTTACATAGAATGGCGGTACTTAAAATTAATATATTCCCTAAAATATTATATTGATTCGGACAATTCCACTGGATAACAGATTTTCTAGATTATTACCACTTTCAGTCCTGAATAGTTTATTTCCTGACCTTAATATTAACCTTCTCTTTGGAAATCTTATAAGATAGTATGTTTGAATTACTTTTTTTAATTCAAACTCATTATCATCCTTTTCTACATTACAAAATAAATACAAATTAACAGATGTATTGTCTGACCAATATGACACAATTTCTTTTAAAATATTTGAACTTTTCGACATTCAATCATTTGACTAGAAATTGGATTCATTAAAGTTAACAAATTTAGAAAAAAATATATTTAAATAATCCAGCCTAAAAACACACTATACCTATTTGCTATTACTATGTATTATTATTATTGTATTATTTTATTTTTTATATCCTGCAAGCAAAATTCTGTAGCACTGTATAATGGGTTACCAAATCATAAGTTAGAGTTCATGACTGACTGGAAAAATGATATGCAATTACAAATAGACTTGACAGAATGGTACAAAATAAGAGATCCCCTCATAAGTATGACCCTATGTTCCACTAATTTAGAAAATAATCTTAAAGTTGTATTTAGATGGTACTTAGTACCTACCAGGCTTAAAAAATGTACACATCTACATCAGACTTATGCTGGAGACAATGTGGTGAAATTGGTAATATGTATCATATTTGGTGGACTTGTATTAAATTAAAATCGTTCTGGGATGTTATCCTCTTGTTAATACAAATCATTGTCCCCACAATCACAAAATTGTCACCAAAATAGGGTTTATTCAAATTGCTTTCAAGTTTCTTAAACAAAGCAAAAAATAAGTCATATCTCAAATTTTAATACCCAGATATTGGAAAAAGGTTACATTACCATCTGAAGGAGAAGTTATACATTTTATCAGAGAAAACAAAGCTTTTGAATTGGATTTAAGAACTCCTTCCATATTTTTAGCAAATGTGAGCTATATATGGGACACATAGGATTAAAAAATCAAAAATAAACAAATATTATAAAGAGCTGGATTTATTATCTCGGTATGGATAATTTAAAACATTTTTATTTATTATTTTGTATTTATTTATTTTCTTCTTGATGTTTAACATATTTCTGTTATATATTGTTTTTGTTGTTTTTAGAATAAGATATAATACATGATTATCTCAATTATTTATATTAAGGACAATTGTTATATATACCCTACCTTCACTTTTTTCCCTTTATTTTCTTTTTTTCTTTGTTGTTGTTTTATATTGCCAATATTGCTTAAAGGGACACTATAGTCACCCAGACCACTTCAGCTCAATGAAGTGGTCTGGGTGCCAGGTCCCCCAGGTTTTAACCCTTCAGATGTAAACATAGCAGTTTCAGAGAAACTGCTATGTTTACATTGCAGGGTAAATCCAACCTCTAGTGGCTGTCTTCCTGATAGCCGCTAGAGGCGCTTCTGCAACGCTGGATGTGAAAATCGCACCCAGCGTGCAGAACGTCCATAGGAAAGCATTGACAAATTTGTCTCCACTCGAAAGCTGACGTCAGCGAGGGGGGGGAGAGGTCACCAGCGCCGAGGGAGCCCAGCGCTGGATTAAAGTAAGTAACTAAAGGGATTTTTACCCCTTCAGCGCAAAAGGTGGGGTGGGGGGGCCCTGAGGGTGGGAGGACCCTTAGGTTTATATAGTGTCAGGAAAACGGGTTTGTTTTCCTGACACTATAGTGATCCTTTAATTGATACTTTGCTTTTATCGTATTAACATGTTATTTGATGTTAATTTGTTATAGATATATTGTATATTACTAATTGGGTACGATAGTGTTATGTAATTATAAAAAATTCTATAAAAAATATTTGAAAAGAAGTGGAGTAAGCTATGATGCTGGGAATGTATCACATGAAATGTAGTCCACAGTATCTAGAGGGTCAACGGTTGACTACCCCAAGTCGCATATAGCTATGTCAGAACATTGTTATGAGAGCAAAACATGATTAAACTCTTAACTGACTGATAGAAATAAAACAATTGCTGTTGTTCATCATCTGTATACCATGGTTATATTTTGATCCTTGGTTTACTTTTGTTCACAAGTCATGCTATGGTTTATAAACTGTTTAAAACAGCACTCCATTGCTAAGGGTGCTTAAACAATATTCTTGTCTCTGCTCATCCACATTATATTAGGAAAAGGATTATGACAGATTTGTGGAAATAAGATTTTTCATGCAGTGCCAATCACAGACCTCTCTTGAGCTATGCCTTATGGTATTTATGTGATGCTCAGCTACTGATTTATAGATAGAGATGCTAAAATAAACTATTAAGGATGCATGCACATCATGGAGCATAGCAAGCAGTAGTTTTTGTTTGTTTTTTATAACCACACACGATATTACAAGACGACAAAAAAAATTTTTGTTTTGTTTTTTCATCTGCAACTTTTTATCCGTTTATTTTAGACCCTCAGTAACGCTCAGCACATACTTTCAATGATGTATTAAAAAGCCATTTTTTGGGGAAGGGGTTTTGTAGCTATAGGAGAAGTATTCTCTAAGCATGTTATTGTTTTTATTCTGTAAATCCTGTTATACTAGCCAACAATATGTGACAAAATGAAGTTAGCTCAGGCACTTCAGGGTCTTTTTTTTCTAATAACATAACACCATTTTTTCCAATTTGGAAAGACTACATACGCATTTCAACATTTAATTTGTGTTCAATTTGTTTTTTTATAATCAGTTAAATGCAAACAGCACACAATACAGTTTAAACGGGAATATACAAAATTATTCTTTATATGTTTATATGCAAAATTCAGTTTGTTTGCATATAGACTTAGAAATCGGTGCTAAATTGTGGACATCATGCTGTCCAACCATCTAAATCTTGCTGTAATGTGTCTGTTGAGAAATTCGAAGCAGAAAGTGTACAAAATAAATATTTATTGTGCAAGTGTACATTGCATTCAAATCTGTCTGTGCTGAGTAATGAACATCTACCCATCCACATTAAATCAGATTTGTTTAGTTTTTTTAACTCTTTATTTAGGAGATCAGGATGAAAAAAAATTCATAGTCAAACATCATTATAATAAAATGCACTTCTAGGAAGTTTTACAATATATTACAGCAAGTTCAGTTTTAAAGGGATACTCATTTAATACAATAATACAATGAAGCTTACAACGGCGTGCCGTATCGGTTAGAGGCAATTAATATTTTTTTGACTGTATACTGTCAAATTATTATTATTATTATTTTTTTTTTAATTCTTTATTTTTGCGTGCATAAAGAGGTTAGACAGTTGCATTGCCCCAAAAGCATGTGCACTCGTTATGACAATCTACAGTGACTTATAAAGGCATAGTAAGAGAAAAAACAATGCACATTTTTATAATATAGAATGAGGCATACGTGCAAACATGAAAACAGTGCTAGTGTTTGATTGTCTTTCATGACTTAAAGGACCACTCTAGTGCCAGGAAAACATACTCGTTTTCCTGGCACTAGAGTACCCTGAGGGTGCCCCCACCCTCAGGGACCCCCTCCCGCCGGGCTCTGGAGAGAGGAAGGGGTTAAACTTACCTCTTTTTCCAGCGCCGGGCGGGGAGCTTTCCTCCTCCTCTCCATCTTGATCGCGACGTCATCGGCTGAATGCGCATGCGCGGCAGGAGCCGCGCTCGCATTCAGCCGGTCGCATAGGAAAGCATTTACAATGCTTTCCTATGGACGCTTGCGTGCTCTCACTGTGATTTTCACAGTGAGAATCACGCAAGCGCCTCTAGCGGCTGTCAGTGAGACAGCCACTAGAGGATTTGGAGGCTGGATTAACCCTCATTATAAACATAGCAGTTTCTCTGAAACGGTTTCGAAGTGAATGCTATGTTGCGCACAGGGGCTTAAAGACCTTTTCGGCATTTCAAGTAAGGTGCGAACAGGGCCTATATCTAGCTAACATTAGGTAGGGGTTAGAGGGGCGACAGTATATCATGATGGCTAAGTGTTCAAATGCGATGGGCGTCTGCACATGACTCGCTATTTAACTCGACTATCAGGTTTCATCTTCATTGCTTCGAGATATCTTGCTGTCCTAGAGTGCTTCCAGGGATCCGTGCGATAGGGCCTTAGGCACGACGTCAAGGAGAGAGTGGTTCCCTCAGGGAAGCGGGGGGACTATAGACGTTTTTATCTCCTCTTCTGTAAATTTTACTTTAATTACACACAGTAGGTTACTGCAGGCTCTAGCAGGATTAATAGAGCAGAAGATTAAAAAAAAAATCTAATTTAAACAGAGTATGCAATAAATTAATTCAGGTTTATGCATATTCTCCTTTCCAGTGATGGGTCACTGCTGGGAAAGGAAATTTAAATATTAGATTTTTCTTTACAGGTGTTTAGGAAGGCTGTGTAAGCCACATGCAGCGAGGTGTAACTAGAGCTGAATAAACAAAGTGATTTAACTCCTTAATGGCAGAGAATTGAGCAGTGAGAGTGCAGGGACATAATCTATACACAAAAACTGTTTCATTGAGCTTCAGTTTTTCTGGTGACTATAGAGTCCATTTAAGTCAAGTTCAGCGATTACAAAACTTGGAGTGTCTATTAGTAAATAGATGTATTATTGGACATCACACACATAAACATTTGGTTACTAGCACATCTAACAGAATAGCTATACTGGGTTGGGAGTCAAAAGTAGTGGCTTTAATTTGTTGTTTTACATGTGTTCTTTGGGTGCCTATGACGAGCTATTGTTATACATTACAACTGGTGTTTCTTTAACCCCTTAAGGACCAAACTTCTGGAATAAAAGGGAACCATGACATGTCACACATGCCATGTGTCCTTAAGGGGTTAAAAGCTCAGCTTTCCTATGTGTCATACATGCAGGATTTTACCTTGCAAGAATACTGTTGTTTTCTTTCTTGAATAATTGTGTTGATGTCTTGTGTACCCCCTTTTATTTATTTCTGTACCATCGTTGCATTCTTTACTTTAACCCCTCAATGACCAAACTTCTGGAACAAAAGGGAATCATGACATGTCACACGTCATATGTCCTTAAGGGGTTAAAATAAACATTGATTAACCATAAACAAAGAGTTGTGGTGTGTTGAGAAAGAAAGGTAGACCAAAATAATCTAGAGATTTGTTTCGGCTATTTTGATTCAAACTTAGTAACACTACTTTGAATATGCCTCTAAATATTCCTTATTTATAAAATATTGAGTTATGGTAACTCAGTAAAGGTTAAGGAAGGATCATATTGCTTTGGAAAAAAGGCTAATATATTTTGCTAAACTAAGTTCTAATTAGGTAGGGGGTTATGTAATTGCATGGCTCACACTATTAATTTCTATTTGGTTCACCCACCAGCTCCCAGAATTGTCTACCTAGTCTGAGATTATGTCATATTGTTGCTAAAATAATTTAACTAACAGACTGGATGTCACCTTCCATTAATTTATTTCTAGGCAGTAATACGGGATGTTTAATGAGTACCAAAAGGTTTCAACAAAGTCAAAAAATGACCCCTGTTGCACATACTTTTCAAAACAACCAAACACCATTTGCTGAAAGAAATATAAACTATAGTCTTGTTTTGTCTTTAGGGGACAATTAACAAATGTATCAGTCTGTCACATCATTCTGCTTTGCAGCTCATCTTTGTTTCCGGGATTATAAAAGATTTTCTTTCTGAATTAACCCCTTAGTGACCAGACCGTTTTTCATTTTTCTTACCATTAAGGACCAGGACTGTTTTTACATTTCTGCGGTGTTTGTGTTTAGCTTTAATTTTCCTCTTACTCATTTGCTGTACCCACACATACTATATACAGTTTTCTCGCCATTAAATTGACTTTCTAAAGACCATTATTTTCTTCATATCATATAATTTAGTATAAAAAGTTTTTATAAAATATGATGAAACATTTTTAAAACCTACACTTTTTCATATTTTGACACCCAAAATCTGTTACGCATCTACAACCGCCAAAAACAGGAAATAGTTTCTACATTTTGTCCTGAGTTTAGAAATACCCAATGTTAACATGTTCTTAGCTGTTTTTGCAAGTTATAGCGCTATAAGTACATGTAGGACATTGCTGTTTCAAAATATATATTTTTAAAATGTATCAATAGTTGATAACACTCTTATCTGTCATAAATATCTGAATCACACCTCACATCTACATATTTTTTTTAAAGTAGACACCCCATGGTATTCAATATGGGGTATGTCCAGTCTTTTTTAGTAGCCACTTAATCACAAACACTCGCCAAAGTTAGAATTTATATTGGTTTGTGTGTTAAAAGGCAAAAAACAATTATGAACGCTAACTTTGCCCAGTGTTTGTGAACATACCCAATTTATAATACCTTGGGTGGTCTTCTTTTGCAAATGGTATGCCATCATGCGGGAAATTCTCATTCCTGGGCTACCATACCCTCTCAAACACAGCTCAGATAGTCCCCCTGCAGGCTGCTCCATAGAGCCAGAGTGACCATAGCTGCTGGGGTCTCGGACAGTCCCCCACGACTGGGATCGCCGCAGATCACCGGTCCAGGTAAGTAAAGGGGTCATATTTGCCGCGAATGTACTAGGTACTTGGACTTGGAGGCTCCTCTTATGCAGATTGAAAGCTGGGAAACTACAGTCCCCACGAAGTGTTGAATAGTCTAAAATAAAAAATGGATATATTGTCCATCTTCAGGAGATTAGAGCACTGAGCTTGACTTGAATAAAAACTGCAGATTGCAAATGAACTGGCCAGGAGTTCTAGACAATTGATGTGGAGGGTCGAATCCAAATTTCCACCGGTAGAGACATTTCCACAGCAAGCACCCCAACCGTGTAAATCTGGTGCGGCGTCGAAGATGGCGCGACCGTTCCAAGCTTCCATGTGAAAAAGACACTGTTTCAGTTCATCTTTCACCTCCGAGTACAGACTGACCACATCTGTGTATGATGCGCCATTCTTCAGATGGGAAGTCTGTAAGTGCTATAGGGCTTGATAGTGAAGAGGGTCCGGAAAAATGGTTTGTATGGAAGCCACCATGAGACCAATCATTTGCGCCACTTGTTTGAGAGTAAGTTGAGGAACCACCAGCATGCGCCTGATTTCTTTCTTGATACTAGTCAGTTTTGTCATTGGAAGATGCAGGGTCTGAAGAGTAGAATATACGATGAAACAAAAAAAGTCTATGCATTGTGTTGGAACAACAATGGACTTTTCCCAATTGGTTAGGAAGCCTAGATTATGCAACAGAGTCAGATTCCAGTACAGATGGGTCTTGATGAGTTGAATAGACTGAGTCACGATGAGAATGTCATCTAAGTATATTATAAGATGTACTCCTCGATTCCGTAATAGGGCGATCACGGGCTTCATGAGTTTGGTGAAGCACCACGGGGCTGAAGACAGACCGAATGGGAGGCATGTGAACCTCCATTTCTTTTCTTGCCAAATGAACTGCAGGAAGTCTTGGTGTTGTAGTGTTATCGGCACTGTGAGATATATCTTGTAGGTCTAACTTTGCCATCCAGTCCTATGGTTTGAGAAGATCTCGTAAACAATGTATGCCTTCCATCTTGAAATGGTGGTAGGTTACATAAGCGTTAAGCTGCTTCAAATTTATCACTGGGCCGACACCTCAGCCTTTTTTGGAAACCAGGAAGAGGTTGTTCACATAAACTGGGTAAATGTTGGGATTTCTATGATGGCTTGTTTGTGCCTCAGATACAATATTTCCTTGGTAATAAGGTCTGCATCTTGCCGGGAAAAATCTATTTCCCTCGGTGGGGAATATTGTACTGATAATCTATGAAATACCCTAATGTTTAGTATCCAAAAAAATTAGAGACCATACATGGGAAAAATTAGTGAGACGACTCCCCACTACCAATAGGGAAGAATGTAGATTGTAAGGACTTGCCATAAGGTTGTCATCCTGAAGGAGCGCCTCGTGTTCCACGAGCAACCGTGGGTTGACCACATTCTGGGAAGAAGGATGGTGTATTGTGGTGTTCAAGGAAATCCTCCGTGACACTTACCCAGGAATCGGATTTTTTGGGGTCAACTGCAGGTGTCTTACAAGCATCATCTGGGACCGTAGGGTGTGGGCATTCTGCCCACAATTTATTTCGGGTCGCCTTGTCCAAACGCCTGCGTACTCGTGATGCAATATATCTGGCTATGTGGTCTGAGGGAGACCATTCGGCTGACCGTGGATGGCGCAGATCATCGGGGTCAAATAGGGGTTCACCATGTGGATCTAAAATCTTACCTGTGTCTCCTGAGGCCCCATGCTCTCTCAACATTAACAGGTTTCACTGTAATAGTGACCTGTGACGGGTCAGATTCCTCAACCTCAATGTCAGAATCAGCATCTGATAAATCCTCTGACTCGTCCATATAGAACTCCTCCTCAATATCGCTGAGATCTGACTCAGAGTCCAATTGAGCTTTTGCCCTCTTCCACAATCTAGCCGATTTTGCCCAGCTAGTGGCTCTTTTGCGGGGTGGCAAATTAATCCCACCATCTGTGACAGGTGTAATGCAGTCCATCTCTGCTTTTGAGGAGTGCTTTATCTTAGCGAGAGCTTTGAGGGCAGAATGAGGCTGCCCAGGAGTCGTCAAAGGCAATTCCTGGGTAGTAGTTGGCTGAGCCAATCTCTGTGCCTGTATCAGAGTCTGTGCAAATGTCTGTGAAAGGGAGTCAGACATTACTCCCATTGCAGACACTATTGCCTTAGTCATGGCTTTTGGCATAAAATTGTCAATCAAAGCCTGCATTTCAGCAGAAGCATTAAACTCAGTGGAGAAATCTGCTTCGTCTCCAGATATACTTGAAGATGCTTCAAAAGCAACCTGAATGGGTGCAATAGACCCATAGGGTGCTGAGGCATCCTTGTCAGATTGCATTTTGAAATGCCAACTGACAACTGTAAAATTAAAATGAGTTGTAACGGACCGTTTCAGCAGACAAGGGGTTAAAATCCGTTTAGGCGATAATCCCCTTTTCAAAGACAGGCACAGCTACTGTAAAATCACCAAAACTCATGAATTGGATATAAGTGAATGCACCAAACTCCCGAAATGCATACAAGGGAATAAGGTAGCACTCCAAACTCCTGAACTGGAACCTCACGAATAGCTGCTAGCAGACGAACAGGAAAAGCTCCCAAGCGGCTTACACTCCTGGCAGTCAGTCCCTATCAGCATACAGTGAATCCCCCCCAAGAACGAGACGAGGCTCCGTGTTGAGGGTCAAGCACTGGTCTGTTTATTGAGGGCTACCTGCCCCTGTATTTATGCAGGTCTCCCACCTGGTGGACACTCCCCTAGGGGACCAGATGGAAGACTGTAACAACGGACAGACAAGTACCAATTACAGACATACAGCAGTAAAACATCCCCACAATGCATCCTGGCTTCCTCCTCTCTGCCCTGGAGAAGTAATTCAATTATCTCCCAGGACAAAGGCAAAACTCCATTACACATGTGGGGACACAAAGACAGACTATCACTTTAAAATACATAAAGACACATTTTATACATAAAACACAGACATGTAATATATCCCCAGATAGCTCAGGTCTGAGTGCACATTATTAGGTGAATGACACTCAGACCACACAAATACAGTTTAATTGCCATGGAGCCAGAGTCTTTAATTACACGTATTGGCTCCTTGGCATAGCTATCTGGGTTAACATTCACATAAAACAAACTACCGTATTTACATGCATTCGGTTAAATATATACGAATTAGAACCAGGGGCTGGAGGTTCAGCGGTGCCTGCGCGTAAAAGTGCATGAAAGCCGGTCAGAAAAGCACTGGCTGCCCGGGGAGCTCCAGAACACCGCCATCTAGTGGCCGCTAAGTGTAACCGCGGCCACCCAGTAACAATCAATTAAGCTGCGTTAACCGCAGCTTCAGGGAGGTAAATGGAGGGCACACGCCAGCTTCTGGGTGGCCAATTAATGGCGCCGGCCGGCTTCCCACGGCCCTGGGGAGGTTGCAAACAGGCTGTTTGTTCGGTAGATAGCATCTACCGAACGGCTGTGCAGAAAGGGAGAAATAAATCTTTCTGCACAGTAAAATTACCCTTTAGCTGCCGGTCCATAATCCAAAGGCAGCAGGCGGGCAACCAGGCCCCTCCAATGCAATGTGGCAGATTGGTCTCGTCACATGAGTAAACTTAAAGTGAAGGGTTGATTAACCCAAAAATAAGGATCTAGGGTAAAAAAGGGAAAAAATGAATCACAGAAGTGAAACAGTAGAAAAATTATTTCAGAAATACCAGAGCCGTCTGCCCGGCACTAAAACAAAATCCAAACTCCGAGTTTCAGCAGTTGGGGGCAGTGCTAGGGTCAAAGGGTGGGGAAATACAATTAAATGGCTGCTGCAAACGTCAAATAAATGAACAGAAGTCAGAGAGCAAGAAGTATGTTTGTGGAACCAAACGAAAGCTTAATAGAGCATTCGTGGCATAAAAAACAAATGAACATTTCAAATAAGGTGCCCTATGCGTTTGTGAGAAAAATCTCCCGAACTCTGCGTTTGCAGGAAAAAAACTCCCGAACACTATAACTGAGTGAAACAGCTATATGTTAAGGAAAAACATGGCGCAAAAGTGCCGAACAGGGAAACAGAAATCCATGAAGACGTCCCTGAGCCCTATTTATGAAAACTGGGTTTATGGAGGTCAGAAGAGATAAAACCAGTGATCTAGACATAAATATAGTAGACAAGATATGAATAAATCGGAATTTAATAAATTAACATAAAACAAATAAAATATTATACAACAGAATATTACAAATAATATGTTACACTGTAATAAATAGGTATTAATATAATTAAATATACATTAACGCTATATTAAATAGATAAGATATCCCACAGTTAAGAAATCGTGGGACCTGATGTGACTTAACTAAGGGAGCAGCAAAGAAATAGGAAGTAGTTTATTGATCAACGCCTATTATGCTGGAGAGCGGAATCTGATTGGTTGTTCCTGTCGCTAGGAAGATATACCTCTTATGCTATTTATTGTTATCATACTGATTTAATGCAAAAATGTTCTTTGCTGCTGAGGGAAATAAAGAAAGTGTGCAGCATAATAGGAGCCTCCATGTCTTAATAAAATATTGTTGTATTTTAATACATTTCTTTTTACATAATGCTCATTAAGATGAAAATGAAATGATTGTTCTGATTTTTCTCCATTATTTTAGATTCCGCTTCTGATCCTGTCTGCAGGATGGGTTACTTTCCATGTGGCAATCTTACAATGTGTCTCCCCAGGTCTTTTCATTGTGATGGAGTGAAGGACTGTGAGAATGGGGCAGATGAAGATTATTGTGGTAAGTGCTTAATTATATTTTTCGCTCTAACTTTTACTGAATTATTACAGATGCATAACAAACCTGTAGAAATAAGAATCTATAGACTGGCAAATTGGTAATGTGAATAAACAATACATTAATAAAATGAGTGACAAAATATGAGGCCAACAAAAAAAAGCAATACTTACCAGATTTACTATTTATATTAGGATCATATTATTCTCCTATAATGCTTATCTCCTTCTTTATTTCTATTTCCTATTGTATATAGTTAACAGAAAAACAAAACCACAATAAATCTAGCAAGGGTTAACCATAACATTATAATAGCCAATGACAATATACCACTTACATATCCACTAATTTGACCCTAAGCTACACCTCTTTCTTGATGATGCCAGTAAAGAATATAACAAAACAAAATTTGCAAACATGACATAAGTAACAATAATCCCCAGTTATAAAGAGAAGGAAAGTTAACAAATGAGAAATGCTGCATAGACCTGATTCAACTGGAGGAAAAAAGCGGTGCATGCAGAGACCTCGAGCTAAAACAATGGCCAGAGTAACCATAGACACGGGGTGAGGAAGGTTCTGTAAAGCCAAGGATAAGTCAGGCTGAAGTCAAAGGCTGAAATCCTCAAAAATTTCATTTAAGTTCTTGTGTTCATTAAGTTCTTGGTATTGATAAAAAAAACAAAAAAAAAAACACCAGCAAGATATCAGACAGAAGAGCATGACTAGTTTCGCTGAAAAATGCAGAAGAGAAAGTTCAGAGTTCAAAGTAATGTGTATCTCGGGTGAAATGGTCAAGCAAATATGATGACCCTGAGAAGACAGAAAACTAAAATATTATTTCCCACAGTATAACCAGCATGTCCAGCTCCAAATGCAGACTGATAAAGATTGATTGTGCAATAAGCCAAACCTTGATCAAAAAGGTTTGTAAGATAAAGTAAATAATGATTCAAAGGAGCACATATGGGATCCATGGCCAACTATTTCATGAATTCTATGCATAGTTGTAGGATCATCTTGTTCCCAAAGCCCAAGCTCCAGCCAAAAGTTCAATAGTTTTCAGTGTAAGATCCGGGACAAACCAGGGTCCCAGGAGAGCAGCCAAGCCAGAAGGCTGAAATGTCCCTGAACCAAAAGGAAGTGAGAGTTACTGTCAGAATCCAACCTTGGAATATCAATATGCAGTGTTCTCGATCAAAGACCATTTCCCACCTGTAGAGATAGGACTGCAATATGTCCCTCCATCTGAGCATACTTGCATAGAATTTGATAATGAAATCCGAAGTGGTACCGAAGATTACCTGACCGTTCCAAGTCTCCATGTGTTGAAGCCACCACGATACTTTCTCCTTGGCTGCATGGTGCCTAGAGGGATATTGGCTATACCTCATTGATGATGCCTTACAAAGTTAAAACGATCATCTGGGGTTGCAGGATCTCTCGTGCAGAGGGAACTTGCTGGCATTTGAGATCTGGACTGCCCATATGGGTGGAACCAGTCTGATATGCTTCAGATATGTTCTCTCTATAATGGCACAAGTTAAACAAAAACCAGCTTGAGATCTGAGTGGGCCCACCGAAGGGCAGGCTAATTGAGCTGTTGTCCATTCTCACCTTACTTGCTACCTATTTTTCTCTCCTTAAGTGTAAAGGGTAATCCAGATGTGGACCCGTTCTCACGGTGCCTAGAGTGATATTGGCTATACCTCACTGATGATACCTTACAAGGTTGAAATGATCATCTGGGGTTGCCGTATCTCTCGTGCAGAGGGAACTTGCAGGTAGAGATGTCGCGAACATAAAATTTTCCATTTGCGAACGGCGAACGCGAATTTCCGCAAATGTTCGCGAACGGGCGAACCGGGCGAACCGTCATAGACTTCAATAGGCAGGCGAATTTTAAAACCCACAGGGACTCTTTCTGGCCACAATAGTGATGGAAAAGTTGTTTCAAGGGGACTAACACCTGGACTGTGGCATGCCGGAGGGGGATCCATGGCAAACCTCCCATGGAAAATTACATAGTTGATGCAGAGTCTGGTTTTAATCCATAAAGGGCATAAATCACCTAACATTCCTAAATTGTTTGGAATAACATGCTTTAAAACATCAGGTATGATGTTGTATCAATCAGGTAGTGTAAGGGTTACGCCCGCTTCACAGTGACAGACCAAACTCCCCGTTTAACGCACCGCAAACAACCGCAAACAGTCCATTTGCACAACCGCAAACTC
The DNA here is from genome assembly GCF_036172605.1 of Pelobates fuscus. Classification (NCBI taxonomy): domain Eukaryota; kingdom Metazoa; phylum Chordata; class Amphibia; order Anura; family Pelobatidae; genus Pelobates; species Pelobates fuscus. The sequence continues at coordinate 432,726,977 of NC_086317.1, read as the reverse complement.
CCCATTTGCACAAGGTTGGATACCAAGCTAGCCATGTCCCGTTCCTTGTCCTCACTGATGTCATTGAAGGTCTCTTCCTCCACCCAGCCACGTACAACACCAAGGGTCCCCGAAAGGTGACAACAAGCCCCCTGGGACGCCTGCTGTGTTTGGTCTTCCACCTCCTCAAAGCCACCTTCCTCCTCTGACTCCTCTTCTTCAGACTCCTCTCTCTGCGTTGCCTCTCTCTGCGTTATTATAAGGTGTGTTAAGTAGTACTATTCCTATCAGTTTAATCCCTGTTACGTCCCCTATAAGGGGACGTGTATATGGCATCGATTTTAGGAACCGGGAGATGGAAAAAGATGCTTTGTCGGTCCTCCTACTTCAAATTTGGGGCACTGCGCGTTCAATCTAATGTGCCACCAGATAGGAGTGGTGTGTTCAGTAGTACTATTCTTATCAGTTTAATCCCTGTTACGCCCCCCTCATCAGGCCTTTTTTAGTCAAATGTATCGCCTACTGTCAGTCCCTTCGGGATCCATCCCTCATTCATCTTAATAAAGGTGAGGTAATCTAGACTTTTTTGACCTAGGCGACTTCTCTTCTCAGTGACAATATCTCCTGCTGCACTGAAGGTACTTTCTGACAGGACACTTGAAGCGGGGCAGGCCAGAAGTTCTATTGCAAATTGGGATAGCTCAGGCCACAGGTCAAGCCTGCACACCCAGTAGTCAAGGGGTTCATCGCTCCTCAGAGTGTCGATATCTGCAGTTAAGGCAAGGTAGTCTGCTACCTGTCGGTCGAGTCGTTCTCTGAGGGTGGACCCCGAAGGGCTGTGGCGATGCGTAGGACTTAAAAAGCTCTGCATGTCCTCCATCAACAACACGTCTGTAAAGCGTCCTGTCCTTGCCGGCGTGGTCGTGGGAGGAGGAGGATGACTTTCACCTCTTCCCCTGTTAGATTCCCGTTATGCTGTGACATCACCCTTATACGCTGTGTAAAGCATACTTTTTAATTTATTTTGGAACTGCTGCATCCTTTCCGACTTGCGGTAATTCGGTAACATTTCAGGCACTTTCTACTTATACCGGGGGTCTAGTAGCGTGAACACCCAGTACAGGTCGTTCTTCTTCAGCCTTTTTATACGAGGGTCCCTCAACAGGCACGACAGCATGAAATACCCCATTTGCACAAGGTTGGATGCCGAGCTACTCATGTCCCGTACCTCGTCCTTAGTGATCTCACTGAAGGTATGTTCTTCCCCCCAGCCATGTACAACACCACGGGTACCAGATAGGTGACAACGAGCACCCTGGGATGCCTGTTGTGGTTGGTCTTCCTCCTCCTCCTCAAAGCCACATTCCTCCTCTGACTCCTCTTTCTCACAATCCTCTTCCAGCGTTGCCGCAGGTCCAGCAAGCGATGCTGATAAGGCTGTTTCTGGTGGTGATGGTGACCACAACTCTTCCTCTTCCTCTTCACGCTCATCTACGGCCTGATCCAGCACTCTTCGCAGGGCACGCTCCAGGAAGAAAACAAATGGTATGATGCGACTGACTAGGTTTGTCACCTCCTCAAAAGGACGCATGAGCCTACAGGCATTGCGCATGAGCGTCCAGTAACGTGGCAAAAAAAATCCCAGCTCTGCAGAGGCTGTCCTAGCACCCCGGTCATACAAATAGTCGTTAACGGCTTTTTCTTGTTGGAGCAGGCGGTCGAACATTAGGAGTGTTGAATTCCAACGTGTCGGGCTGTCGCAAATCAAGCGCCTCACTGGCATGTTGTTTCGCCGCTAGATATCTGAAAAGTGCGCCATGGCCATGTAGGAATGCCTGAAATGGCCACACACCTTCCTGGCCTGCTTCAGGGTGTCCTGTAAGCCTGGGTACTTATGCACAAAGCGTTGTAAGATCAGATTACACACATGTGCCATGCATGCATGGCACATGTGTCAACTTGCCCAAATTCAATGGCGCCAACAAATTTCTTCCGTTGTCACAAACATTTTTGGAACGCCTCAGACTCCACCAATTTGTATGGTAAAAGCTGGCGGGCTAAGAGTTCAGACAAGCCAGCTGTCAGATGCCGGGCAAGGGGGTGACTTTGTGACATTGGCTTCTTACGCTCAAACATGTCCTTGACAGACACCTGACTGTGGGTAGATGAGCAGGAACTGCTCAAGGCGAGAGACGGAGTGGCGGATGGTTGAGAGAGGGCAAGGAGGACAGCGGTGGTTGACGTGGCTGAAGATGCTAGACCAGGAGGAGGATGGCGGCTTTGAGTTTGTGTGCTGCTTGTACTCATGTGTTGATCCCATAGGTGTTTGTGATGTGCGATCATGTGCCTTCGCAAAGCAGTTGTACCTAGGTGGGTGTTGGACTTCCCACGACTCTTCTTTTGGCACAGATATGAGTTGCACTGGTGTGACACTGTGCCCTGACAGGCCCTGAAACGCACACGTGTGAAGGAAACTGACTGCTATTATATTACAGTCAAAAAAGTTTTGTTTTTTTAAATGCAAGCTATTGTGACACCAGATATGAGTGGTGGCACTGGGCACAGGGGCGTATTTGCCGCGAGGCAAACAAGGCATTTGCCTTGGGCGGCATTTTCCAGGGGGCGGCAAAAAAAGCCGCCCCCAAACGCCCAGGGCAAATGCCTTGTTAGCCTTGCGGCTAACAGACATCCTGGGCTGGTGGCTGCTGGGCTGGTTGCTGGGCGGGCGGGCGGCCGGCGAGGGAGCACTTCCTCTGAGCTGTCTGCTCAGCTCCCTCGCGCGCCGCAGAGTGAGGCTGGGAGCCGGAATATGACGTCATATTCCGGCTCCGCCTCCCAGCCTCACTCTGCGGCGCGCGAGGGAGCTGAGCAGACAGCTCAGAGGAAGTGCTCCCTCGCCAGCCGCCCGCCCAGCAGCCCGACCGGCAGCCCCACTAGACCCCAGGGAGAGGGAGAACCCCCCCAGCATTCCCAAAGGTAAGGAGGCTGGGGGGGTAAATTAAAAAAAAAATGAGTTAATGTGAGTGAGTGTGTCTGTTAGTGTGTGTCTGTTAGTGAGTGTGTCTGTTAGTGTGTGTGTGTGTGTCTGTTAGTGTGTGTGAGTGTGTCTGACTGTGTGTGTCTGTTAGTGTGTGTGAGTGTGTCTGTTAGTGTGTGTGAGTGTGTCTGTTAGTGTGTGTGTGTGTCTGTTAGTGAGTGTGAGAGTGTGTGTGAGTGTGTCTGACTGTGTGTGTCTGTTAGTGTGTGTGAGTGTGTCTGTTAGTGTGTGTGAGTGTGTCTGTTAGTGTGTGTCTGTTAGTGTGTGTCTGTTAGTGAGTGTGAGTGTGTCTGTTTGTCTGTTAGAGTGTGTGTGTGTGAGAGTGTGTCTGTTAGAGTGTGTGTGTGTGTGTGTCTGACTGTGTGTGTCTGTTAGTGTGTGTATGTCAGTGTGTGTGAGTGTGTCTGTTAGTGAGTGTGTGAGTGTGTCTGTTAGCAGCTAACAGACACACTCACACACTCACTAACAGACACTCACACACCCTGACATACACACACTAACAGACACACACACTAACAGACACACTCACTAACAGACACACTCACACACAGACACACTCATACACTCACACACACACACTGACAGATACGCATCCATTAGCTAACAGTTAGCTAATGGATGCGTATCTGTCAGTGTGTGTGTATTTAGAAGGCGGGGGAAGGGTTGGGTGGGGGTGGCGGGGGCGGGGGGTGGGGGTGAGGGGGGCGCCTGAGTTTTGTCCTGCCTAGGGCAGCACAAAACCAGGATACAACCCTGACTGGGCAAGTGGGCACAGTATATGCTGTGAGCCTGACACACACGCTGGCAGGCAGGCAACTGCAATTAGATTACACGCTTTTTGGGGTGCTGTCCTTACAGCAGAGATCAGATGAGTCCTTCAGTACTGTAGTGGACACTGAATACACTATCTATCGATTTCCCTATTAAATCAGCAGCAGCTACACTGTCCCTCCTCTCACTAAGAATGCAGCTTCCGAATTAATCTAAAATGGATGCTGTCCAGGAGGTGGGAGGGTCTGGGAGGGAGGGTCTGCTGCTGTTTGGCTGGAATGTGTCTGCTGACTGTGAGGTACAGGGTCAAAGTTTACTCAATGATGAAGAATGGGGGGCGGACCGAACATAGCATATGTTCACCCGCCATGGTGAACGTGAACAAGCTATGTTCGCCAGGAATTATTCGCCAGCGAACTATTCGGGACATCTCTACTTTCAGGCATTTTGGATCTGGACTACCCGTATGGGTGGGACCAGTCTGATATGCTTCAGATATGTTCTCTCTGAAATGGCCTTAGTTGAGCTAAAACCAGCTTGAGATCTGAACGGGGACCCACCGAAGGGCAGACTAAATGAGCTGTTGTCTGTTCTCACCTCTCTTGCTACCTATTGTTCTTTCCTTGGCTGCAGAGTCGAGTGGAATTGTGTTAGAATAGGAGAGACCCAAACATGGATTCCTGGCCTTTAGGCTTTGAAGGGCACAGTAGTGAATAGGCCATAGGATAATGACCAGAATGAGGCTAATAAGTGCCAGATCGTTCTATCGAGTTGTCAAAGAATAATTATGGGGTTGGACAGCACTCAGCACATTTCCTTTGCGATATTCTTAATCTTGGAGTCTGGTAGAAGAAGGTTCCCAAGGATGGAACAGATGGAACAGATATCAAAACCTGAGAACTCCATCTACTAGAAGAGAATGAGGATGAATTTCTCCTAGTTGATCAGAAAATCTAGGTTTTGATGTAGGGTCCACAACTAGGATAAATGACAAAAGAGTTCTTTGGTTGTGAAGAAAAGTGACCACTTGTTTTAGCAGCTTGGTGAAACACCAAGGGGGCAAAAGAAAGACTGAAAGGTATGCATGTAAAACACCATTTGGTTTCTTCCCAAAGGAAGTGAAGATAATTTTGGCAATAATCAACAATAGGAAATGTGAGATATGCGTCCTTCGGGTCATGCAATCTTTTAACCAGAACAGATGCCAAAGGGCGCTGAGCACGCACTTGTGTGACGTGTGACTGATTTGGTAATTGTATCATCAAGTAGATATGAGACCTCATCATCCCTAGAGTGGACAGGATTCCCAGACTGGGCAAGGAGCCAGGGAGTCATAGCGGAGCTAGTTGAGGGTCCAGTATTGGACATCTCCTATTTAGCAGAGGCTCACATTTCAAACTACATATATAATTATAAAAGATCCAGCAATTGTGACTAAAGGTCTGATGAAAAAAGTGACCCAGAAAGGGTAGTATCACGTAATGGGCAGGGGCAGAACAAACAGCAGGAGGTGAAATTGCATTTGCTCTTGAGAAGATCACAATAAGCAGGTCATGGAGCAATATGCCGTAATAAGGCACAGATTAAACACAGCAATCGGCACACACAACGCATAAAGCATGGGCTTGTTTACCGAGTGTTCCATCAGGAGTGGCTTAGGAAAACACTGGTAAGCTTCCCAGCAACAAGAGAAGCCAATTAAAATGCACGTGTTCAAGGCCATTGTGTCGGGCCAGTGCCTGCTAGAGTGAATGTCAAGCTGGCTCAGAATAAGGCCACACTTCAAGGGAAAAGGTTCCGAACTTAGAAAACAACTAAATCTAACAACAACAACAACAAAATCCAGTGAAAGTGGTTAGCTGCGGGGTTGGTAAAGTAACCCCTGGAGGCCAGAAGGTGAACTACAAGCAAAAAAGAGAAAAAAACACCAGTACAGATATACCCAGAGCAAAAACATATACTACAGACTAGGGGTGCACAAAAGGTTGATGTTTTAAAACTACAACTTCAATGATGCTTTGTCATTCTAAAAGCATTTCAAAAGTATGCAAAGCATCATGGGAGTTGTAGTACTGCCACATCTGGGAATATACCTTTTGGCCACCCCTGCTATAGATACACCATAAGAGAGGAGGAGGAGACGAGTTGGAAGCAGGGGGAGGTCGTCGCAAGGAGCTAGTGGCACAGTCCGACAGCATGCATCGGCACCCGGGGTCAGCCCGACAGCACGCCAATGAACGCATGCTGTGTCCACCACCAGAATGCCGTCATTGCAGAGCTCAGCAGTGTGGCATTTTTTTTTGTGTGTCTGCCTCTAACAACATCGATGCCATTTGCAACCTGTGCCAAAAGAAACTGAGTCGTGGGAAGTCCAACACCCACCTAGGTACAACTGCTTTGCGTAGGCACATGATCGCACATCACAAACGCCTATGGGATCAACACATGAGTACAAGCAGCACACAAACTCAAAGCCGCCAGAACGGGAAATGAGTAGCTCGGCATCCAACCTTGTGCAAATGGGATCTTTCATGCTGTCGTGCCTGTTGAGGGACCCTCGTATAAAATGGCTGAAGGAGAACGACCTGTACTGGGTGTCCATGCTACTAGACCCCCGGTATAAGCAGAAAGTGGCTGAAATGTTACCAAATTACAACACGTCGGAAAAGATGCAGCATTTGCTAAATAAATTAAAAAGTATGCTTTACACGCTTTAAAGACTTGTTGTTGATGGAGGACATGCGGAGCCTTTTAAATCCTACGCATCGCCACAGCCCTTCGGGATCCACCCTCAGAGAACGACTCGACCAACAGGTAGCAGACTACCTAGCCTTAACTGCAGATATCGACACTCTGAGGAGTGATGAACCCCTTGACTACTGGGTGTGCAGGCTTGACCTGTGGCCTGAGCTATCCCAATTTGCGATAGAACTTCTGGCCTGCCCCGCTTCAAGTGTCCTGTCAGAAAGGACCTTCAGTGCAGCAGGAGGTACTGTCACTGAGAAGAGAAGTCGCCTAGGTCAAAAAAGTCTAGAACAGTCCATATTCTGCTCTGTGTCAGTGTGTATCAGGGATCATTAGGATAGGTGTCAATCCATATCTGCCAAGTGACCCTATGTAGGGGGAACAGTCCCTATTCTGCTCTGTGTCAGTGTGTATCAGGGATCATTAGGATAGGTGTCAATCCATATCTGCCAAGTGACCCTATGTAGGGGGGACAGTCCCTATTCTGCTCTGTGTCAGTGTGTATCAGGGTCTCAATCCATATCTGCCAAGTGACCCTATGTAGGGGGAACAGTCTCTTTTCTGCTCTGTGTCAGTGTGTATCAGGGATAATTAGGATAGGTGTCAATCCATATCTGCCAAATGACCCTATGTAGGGGGAACAGTCCCTATTCTGCTCTGTGTCAGTGTGTATCAGGGATCATTAGGATAGGTGTCAATCCATATCTGCCAAGTGACCCTATGTAGGGGGAACAGTCCCTATTCTGCTCTGTGTCAGTGTGTATCAGGGATCATTAGGATAGGTGTCAATCCATATCTGACAAGTGACCCTATGTAGGGGGAACAGTCCCTATTCTGCTCTGTGTCAGTGTGTATCAGGTTCTCTGAGGACAGGTGTCAATCCATATCTGCCAAGTGACCCTATGTAGGGGGAACAGTCCCTATTCTGCTCTGTGTCAGTGTGTATCAGGGTCTCTGAGGACAGGTGTCAATCCATATCTGCCAAGTGACCCTATGTAGGGGGAACAGTCCCTATTTTGCTCTGTGTCAGTGGGTATCAGGGATCATTAGGATAGGTGTCAATCCATATCTGCCAAGTGACCCTATGTAGGGGGAACAGTCCCTATTCTGCTCTGTGTCAGTGTGCATCAGGGATCATTAGGATAGGTGTCAATCCATATCTGCCAAGTGACCCTATGTAGGGGGAACAGTCCCTATTCTGTTCTGTGTCAGTGTGTATCAGGGTCTCTGAGGACAGGTGTCAATCCATATCTGCCAAGTGACCCTATGTAGGGGGAACAGTCCCTATTCTGCTCTGTATCAGTGTGTATCAGGGATCATTAGGATAGATGTCAATCCATATCTGCCAAGGGACCCTATGTAGGGGGAACAGTCCCTATTCTGCTCTGTGTCAGTGTGTATCAGGGTCTCTGAGGACAGGTGTCAATCCATATCTGCCAAGTGACCCTATGTAGGGGGAACAGTCCCTATTCTGCTCTGTGTCAGTGTGCATCAGGGATCATTAGGATAGGTGTCAATCCATATCTGCCAAGTGACCCTATGTAGGGGGAACAGTCCCTATTCTGTTCTGTGTCAGTGTGTATCAGGGTCTCTGAGGACAGGTGTCAATCCATATCTGCCAAGTGACCCTATGTAGGGGGAACAGTCCCTATTCTGCTCTGTATCAGTGTGTATCAGGGATCATTAGGATAGATGTCAATCCATATCTGCCAAGGGACCCTATGTAGGGGGAACAGTCGCTAGTCTGCTCTGTGTCAGTGTGTATCAGGGATCATTAGGATAGGTGTCAATCCATATCTGCCAAGTGACCCTATGTAGGGGGAACAGTCCCTATTCTGCTTTGTGTCAGTGTGTATCAGGGTCTCTGAGGACAGGTGTCAATCCATATCTGCCAAGTTACCCTATGTAGGGGGAACAGTCCCTATTCTGCTCTGTGGCAGTGTGTATCAGGGTCTCTGAGGACAGGTGTCAATCCATATCTGCCAAGTGACCCTATGTAGGGGGAACAGTCCCTATTCTGCTCTGTGTCAGTGTGTATCAGGGTCTCTGAGGACAGGTGTCAATCCATATGTCAAGGTGTCAATATGTCATATGTCAGGTGTCAATCCATATCCATTGTGATTTAGGAATGTTAGGTGATTTATGCCCTTTATGGATTAAAACCAGACTCTGCATCAACTGTGTAATTTTCCATGGGAGTTTTGCCATGGATCCCCCTCCGGCATGCCACAGTCCAGGTGTTAGTCCCCTTGAAACAACTTTTCCATCACTATTGTGACCAGAAAGAGTCCCTGTGGGTTTTAAAACTCGCCTGCCCATTGAAGTCAATGGCGGTTTGCACGGTTCGCGGACTGACAATTTCCACAAGGAGGATTGCATTAACCCCTTATGGATTTTTTTAAGATACAACACGTTGGTGACCAAGACCTTTTTGTATATAAAATATATATATATTTTATATTTTTAAGGAGAAATAGGGATTTATTGATACCCAATGTGTATTCATAACGCAATATTAAATAGAATAAGATATTTAATTTTTTTTTTTTTTTTATGGAAATTAAATTAAAAAAAGAAAAGTGTTCAATTTTACATTTAATAATATTGCAAAAAAGAAAACTAACTAAACATAGATTCAGTAATTAGTCCTGTATATGTCTAGGATGAAAATATTTTTTCAGAAATTATAAAACAAATACTGCAAGGAGTGAATTATGGTTTTAATGCAAAAATGTTGCAAACTTTGGCATGCTGTGATTACAACTATAATAGTAATCACAACATCTAAAACCGCTACGCAAAAGGAAATATTTCCAGAGAGTACATCTCCCAGGATATTTAGATAGAACATGTTGACACTTTTCTTTTAACAATTTTATCACAAACATAGGTCAGTTTAGCTATTTTTTTGTGTGTGTGTGTGGGGGGGGGGGGGGGGAGGGGGTTTCCATACAAGTTTTATTATGTGAAAATTCACAGTCTACAGACCATGTCCTACTATTGCAAACACCCCAAATTTGAATTCTGCTTCTGTTCTTAAGTATAATGATACCCCACATGTATACCTTTCTCCCTAATACTACATCTGATATTCTCCCTAATCCAAACCTTAACCAGACCCCTAAATAATCACTTAAACAACATTAACCTGACCATTAATGCAACCCCTTATCCAACCTCTAATCCTACCTCTAATCCTACCCATAATAGTACCCATAATTCTAATAATAAGAATACCCCTAATCCCAGTGCTAATCCCACCTCTCAAGGATTTCTTAGTTCACACAGTACAGTACCACAGCAAGGGGTAAACAGAGAGACCTTACCAGGTTTTTCATTTACCGTGGCAGTGTGATTACTGTGAGTGCTGCTCATAGCTCATCTGTCAGTCTGGGGCCAATAACTCTGTCTCTAGCTGACAGAGAGGACCCCCAGGTATTAAAATATATTCGGGGGGAGGCATCCCTTCTTAACAGAATTAAGGACAGGAGAGACTCATTACATGAAGACAGTGTGAGAAATTAGAAAAAGGTTATATAAACTGTCCCCTACAAGAATTAGTGTGGATGAAAGCAGAATATAGATTTAGGAACTGGCAGTGATATCTAATGATTGGGCTCATATTATAAATAAAAAAAATTGGGGGGCGGAGCCTGACTGCCAAGCAGACCAGACGTGCTCAGCAGGAGCAGGTAAATACCTGTGTTTTTTTCAGCCTCAACCTGCACTAATCCTGACCTGGGGGAACACTGATGATACCTCACACAAGCACCCCAGATTCTGGGCAGTCCGGCCAGAGACTTGCGGCCTCCCCCCCCCCTTTGGACCGGTGGGGATTATCCCGGTCCCCACTGATCGGTTCCACTCATCTCGCTGACCAAAATGGTGGACATGCCCCCTACTCCTGAGCCTTGAAGACAGCCTGAAGTGAAAGCTGGATGTACATCACTGGACTATATGCTGATGCATCTGGATGAGGCCTTCGCCCATTTCTGGCCGCAACTTGAGGCCCAAGTCACGACTGCAACACATGGTCAGGAAAGTAGACGGAAGAGGGAAGAAGAAGGGGCCTGTGAGCCACCCTCTGTTGCAACTTCTTACCAAGCAGTTAAGATTCTCGTATTGAGCCGACCTGAGCCGAGAGCCACCAGCGATATTCTCCCTAAGCATCAAACACAGAGGCAGAGGACCCAACGCCACAGGCAGCAAACATCCCAGGGCTCTTTCCGCACCTCGCTGGGGAAGGTCTTGGACTCAGCCGCGCGCCCCGTGGTATACCGATGCAGGCCCTCAACACAGCCCGCAGCTGGAGGGATGCTACACTTAGCCCCCTTCTTGGACTTTATCCATGCCACCCCCATACAGGGAGTGCAGAATTATTAGGCAAATGAGTATTTTGACCACATTATCCTCTTTATGCATGTTGTCTTACTCCAAGCTGTATAGGCTTGAAAGCCTACTACCAATTAAGCATATTAGGTGATGTGCATCTCTGTAATGAGAAGGGGTGTGGTCTAATGACATCAACACCCTATATCAGGTGTGCATAATTATTAGGCAACTTCCTTTCCTTTGGCAAAATGGTTCAAAAGAAGGACTTGGCAGGCTCAGAAAAGTCAAAAATAGTGAGATATCTTGCAGAGGGATGCAGCACTCTTAAAATTGCAAAGCTTCTGAAGCATGATCATCGAACAATCAAGCGTTTCAATCAAAATAGTCAACAGGGTCGCAAGAATCGTGTGGAAAAACCAAGGCGCAAAATGAACTGAGAAAAGTCAAGCGTGCAGCTGCCAAGATGCCACTTGCCACCAGTTTGGCCATATTTCAGAGCTGCAACATCACTGGAGTGCCCAAAAGCACAAGGTGTGCAATACTCAGAGACATGGCCAAGGTAAGAAAGGCTGAAAGACGACCACCACTGAACAAGACACACAAGCTGAAACGTCAAGACTGGGCCAAGAAATATCTCAAGACTGATTTTTCTAAGGTTTTATGGACTGATGAAATGAGAGTGAGTCTTGATGGGCCAGATGGATGGGCCCGTGGCTGGATTGGTAAAGGGCAGAGAGCTCCAGTCCGACTCAGACGCCAGCAAGGTGGAGGTGGAGTACTGGTTTGGGCTGGTATCATCAAAGATGAGCTTGTGGGGCCTTTTCGGGTTGAGGATGGAGTCAAGCTCAACTCCCAGTCCTACTGCCAGTTTCTGGAAGACACCTTCTTCAAGCAGTGGTACAGGAAGAAGTCTGCATCCTTCAAGAAAAACATGATTTTCATGCAGGACAATGCTCCATCACACGCATCCAAGTACTCCACAGCGTGACTGGCAAGAAAGGGTATAAAAGAAGAAAATCTAATGACATGGCCTCCTTGTTCACCTGATCTGAACCCCATTGAGAACCTGTGGTCCATCATCAAATGTGAGATTTACAAGGAGGGAAAACAGTACACCTCTCTGAACAGTGTCTGGGAGGCTGTGGTTGCTGCTGCACGCAATGTTGATGGTGAACAGATCAAAACACTGACAGAATCCATGGATGGCAGGCTTTTGAGTGTCCTTGCAAAGAAAGGTGGCTATATTGGTCACTGATTTGTTTTTGTTATGTTTTTGAATGTCAGAAATGTATATTTGTGAATGTTGAGATGTTATATTGGTTTCACTGGTAAAAATAAATAATTGAAATGGGTATATATTAGTTTTTTTGTTAAGTTGCCTAATAATTATGCACAGTAATAGTCACCTGCACACACAGATATCCCCCTAAAATAGCTATAACTAAAAACAAACTAAAAACTACTTCCAAAAATATTCAGCTTTGATATTAATGAGTTTTTTGGGTTCATTGAGAACATGGTTGTTGTTCAATAATAAAATTAATCCTCAAAAATACAACTTGCCTAATAATTCTGCACTCCCTGTAGGTTCCTGAGCCGAGGAGTTTTCTGGTGCTTTACTTTATACCCAGGATCCATGGAGTGTTACACAAAGTCTGTCGGCGGTCTCCAGTGATTACCCATGATATCTTAAATTTAGTTTAATTTGTGTTTACTATTTGTTTAATGCTTTACCTATGTGCCCTATACAATGCAGTGCTCTACCAGAGGGTTATAAATGTGCGCCTGACAACCCTATATCATGCCTGCTATAGTCACTTTTTGCCTTTACACATACTTTACCCTGTGCATATCATTAAGGCCTATCCCAGTCTGCCCACTACCCGGATAATGTGTGGGGCCTCTGTGGTTAACCTCTCAAGTAACCCTAACTTGACTAGCTGAAATCTCATTTATGTTTATTTATATCATTTAGGGGGGATATGATAGAAACATTTAAATACATAAAGGGAATCAACACAGTAAAGGAGGAGACTATATTTAAAAGAAGAAAAACTACCACAACAAGAGGACATAGTCTTAAATTAGAGGGACACAGGTTTAAAAATAATATCAGGAAGTATTACTTTACTGAGAGGGTAGTGGATGCATGGAATAGCCTTCCAGCTGAAGTGGTGGAGGTTAACACAGTAAAGGAGTTTAAGCATGCATGGGATAGGCGTAAGGCTATCCTAACTATACGATAAGCCTAGGGACTAATTAAAGTATTTAGAAAATTGGGCAGACTAGATGGGCCGAATGGTTTCTTATCTGCCGTCATATTCTATGTTTCTATGTTTCTATGTCTAGCTCACCCAACCCTGTCACTTCTCTCTGACTGCATTTTCGCTTATCCTACATATATAGACAGGTTTACCAAGCTTGATTTAACATGCTATATTCATTTTTAAATTACAAAAAATTAGGCTGCCATATCGAGGAGCTTGTTCCACAGTGTTCTGAAAATCTTGTAATTATATATACCTGAACTAACTCCTCGTCTTTTCTGTGTGACCTGATAAAAACAGTCACAAAGCCTCATTTATCACCTTTGCTTAGATGTTGACTCAGACATATCAGCACAGGAAGTGGTAGACGTCACTATATTCGCCCAGCATGTTTATCTTGTTCGATATTTCTATATAATTGGGCAGCTGACTTATGCGCAATAGTTAATTGGTTAAGTCTTGTTTGCATTGCCTGACATGCCTCTTCTGATAGCCTGATGCTATTAATACAAAACTGTGCAGTTTCTATGAATGCCATATCACTGCATACTATTGTTCGATGTTACTGTGTTTGTTCGTGCTGTTGTGGCATGACACGCTTACATGGGATCATTTGCACAACCAAAATAAAGATTTACAAAAAAAGATATTGGGGATCCTTGGTACTAGCAGAGATATCACCCCTGTTGGTACCTTTAGTGCATGACAATCTATCCCGTCACTAGGCAATAAAACCCCGCACTGCATAACGGCATAGACCTTCATGTGGTCCTTATGTGGTTAACCCCTTAAGGACCAAACTTCTGGAATAAAAGGGAATCATGACATGTCAGGCATGTCATGTGTCCTTAAGAGGTTAAAGAGATACTCTAAGCACCCTAACCACTTCTTCCTGCAGCCATACTTTTAACAATGTCACATTTCCGTGTGTAGGTCAGTCTCACAGTGCTGTTAGTCAGCAACTGCAATGCTCCCTTCTTGGCTGACAATATCAGTTTTGCTCAACTTTTGTATCGCACATGCTATCCCCAGATACATTGGACCGATTGCCAATATCTGAATGAGTTATGCACACTGTGTCAAAACTGCTGCTGGAAGTTATAATATACATCTGATGTTTTAGAAGAGCGGGGCAACCAAGGTAATAAAACTTACAGTACATTTCGCTATTAATTTAAAGCATAAGAATACATCAGATAAAAAGAAAAATGTTATAGATTCAGAAAAGATATGAAAAAAGCCTGCCCAATTTGGACATTTCCACCTAGGGGTGTACTCACTTTTTGTAGCCAACTGTTTAGACATTAATGGCTGTGTGTTGAGTTTTTTGAGGGGACAGCAAATTTACATGGCTGTACACTTATCCTTTACATTGTAGCAGAGTGTCATTTATTCAGTGTTGTCACATGAAAAGATATAATAAAATATTTACAAAACCGTGAGAGGTGTACTCACTTATGTGAGATACTGTGTATATATATATATATGAAAAAGCAATAAAGGGAGCACACTGGGTCTTGATTGTAGTGCAAAAATATTTACTGCATTCCCAATGAATACATAGCTGTGGTTTCAGCAAGAAAAAGATTTTTCTTGCTGAAACCACAGCTATGTATTCATTGGGAATTCAGTAAATATTTTTGCACTACAATCAAGACCCAGTGTGCTCCCTTTATTGCTTTTTCATATGTATAACGCGGGATTGCACCTAGGCTTATTTATATCTGAGAGTTTTTTCTATAAGGAGGAGTGCCTGGCTTAGGATTTTGTTTCTATATATATATATATATATATATATATATATATATATAAACTGTTACAATTCGTATCTTGTAATACCTTTTTATTGGACTAACATCATTTTTTAAGGACAAGCTTTCGGGAGAGCCTCCCTTTCTCAAGTCTGAAGCATTTCTGAGCAAGACGACACATAGAATTTGAGTTGTGATACAGGGGTCAAAGCAACATGAGTGGTTTGATAGAACATAGACACCATTCTTGCAGAGGGTCGTAAATATCTTATATATTTATAGAAAAGATAAATGCTGTGCTCCTGTATCATATGTATCAGTTCAACCTGCCTTATGTTTAACTAAAGAGCAGTATTGAACACTATTTGATAAGCACCTTATTGATGCAACACTAAGCACTTTAATTGGCTGGGACAAGACTGATGCTTCTGAAATACACAGTCTATTTTGAAATCAATATCATTATTGAAAGCATTATAAGCACTCACTTTGATTTTTGGCACCATGAACCTTTCAGGATTGGAACAATGTAAGTGCATTGTAATCTGTCATATAAGTGGCTACAAGCACTTTAGAGGTTTGTGGATATACTTGTGCCATGATTCCAAGGAGTCATGTTAGTAATACAAGATTGGATTCGATTTCTAGTGCATTATAATTTGTGCTGACCACCAGTACCAATATTAAGTGGTTTCAAGCACCTTATTGGCTCGGAATCCTTTTGTGCAACAATTTAAAGGAGTCAGGCATATTTTATATTGGTACAAAAAGAATAGTCCTGCGCTCACTCCCATCACTCCTGGGCGGCAGCAACGACCACAGTACACACCAGCTCCAATACATATAGTAAAAACCAAAGAAAACAAAGTTACCTGCACTCTCTCCTTAATCCCTATGTATATTTAAACAAATGGAGGTCATTTAGTTGCTCCAATGGCCACTGGAGGGAATGCCCGCCTGCCAACGACAAGGCAGACCCCCCCCTAGACAGGTCCTATATTTTATATTGGCTATTACAGGAAGCAAATTTAGAGCTATATTCCAATTATAATTGGGACTGTTCATTTCTGTGTATTGTTCAAGGACTGTGTTCAAGTCTGCTATTGTTTGGTAAATGTTTAATAGGTTGGAAATGTGACTTTGGGTGATAGGAGTTGCTCTGACTTTATTCAGGAACAGCACCCCTAAGGTATTTGTAAGTACTTGCGCCTTTGTGGTGCAATAATTGTTACCCTGATTAGTACGCTGGGACTTGTGCTGATGTGATTTAGAGCGTGTCCTTTCCCAATCCACGGTTTATCAACTAAGGTTTGCTCAACCAGGATTTATTATATATTACGTGAATTTATCCATTTCCTTATCTGATGTATTTTTATGCTTCCAATTAAGAGTGGATCACTGTAATTTTTAAGGTGTATGTTTCATATTTCTTTGGAATAAAGATTTTATATTTTTCACATGAGTTATTTATATTACAAATTGTTTTAGATATATTGGTATCTAAGTATAGAGCTTTTAGTATATTTTGAGTACTATTATTATTATTATTATTATTATTATTAATTTTAATCAGCTGTAGTCTGACTAGTTTTTCTTGTGAACTAATAAAGTCTTAAAGTATGATTTTTATATGAATCCTGAAATCCCAATGAAAAAAAAATCTTTTCGAAAAGCTTTTAAATAGAGTTTTGTCCTCATTGGTTCTACATTGATTTAATAATGTTGGAGGAGCTTTCTAAAATATTTCATATTTTTGAATAAACTTTTAATATTTTGCACAAACTTTTAATATGGTTTCAGATTATAAAAAAACATTTCAATTGTGTAATACTTTGATTTTTTTTGTTATATTGCTATATTTATATATATGATTTATTTTTGTTATTTTAATATTTTTGTTAAAATATATTCAAAAGCATTAAATAATTTGAAAAATCATACATACAGCATGCTGCATATTTTTTAGTTTTTAAAAAATGGTAGACGATTAACTGAAAACTAAACACAGAACCATCCTGATATATGTATGTAAGAAATATATTTTGTAGTAAGAGTCCATCATCCGACTGGCTACAGACCCAGAACAGAGGTCCTTAGACAGTCGCAAGTAGAGAACAGTCACCTGATGCCTAAACTGAGTAGGAGTGTTACCATTCGGTAGGCAGTTTGGAACAGGACACTGCACCTGCCCTGAGTTTGAAAATATGCTGTCACCTCAATTCCATGGACCCTGCCACTTGTTGGATGGATATTCTTCTCCTTCTGGGGTCTGTAGAGGAACCCAAATAGCCGTCTCCAATGTCCCCCGGCATCGAATAGTCCCCCACAGTTGTTGACCATGTCACTGGGGTTTCTCCCAACTCTATCTTCTCCAAGGTAGGCTTCATTTGAGGATGTCGCCACTTGTTACAGTATAAGTCCCCAGAATAAGTGCTTCAGGCTTCCCTGTCCATTCTCCCTGTTTCTCTACCTCAAGGTCAGTAGCATGTTTTGTTGATGTTGAGCCCAGAAATTAGCTAACAGCCGGTCTAAGGTAGCGACACATCTTCTCGGTGAGGGCCTGATGTCGGTGCTCTCTGCCCCATCACGTCTGTAAGGCTAGTTTGTCTAGCCTACTCTGTGGGGATCGAGGGTGAGGTCTTTTGTCAATGGACTGGGACCAGCCACCTACCCTGCATTTTTCAGGTAAGGCCTCAAATCTTGGAAGCTGCAATCTTCCTGTAGATCTGGCCAGAAGTGGAGTTAGTCAGCTTCAAAAGTAGTATCCATCTGTCAGGCGCCACTGCCTGTTAATTTCAAATTTAAGGCCAAAGTAGCTGAATTAGAAGCATATTTGACGTAGATTATTGTTTCAATTAGGCTATTTAGAATTGACATGTGAAATTCTATTTGTATTCAATTTGAGTTCTCACTTTAGTTAATAACCCTGATAATGTAAACCAAGTTTTTGTAATCATCATTTTATATGTGCATGTCCTGTAGATGCACATGTCCTCTATACTTAGCTCTAACTAACAAATACTCTCAAAAGTGGCATTATTTGAGCTATTCCAAATTATATTACGACATCAACCTCGTGGATAGGTGTACCTGATAGCGGTACACCTGCCGGGAGAATCGAACCTCACTGCAAATTGGTTTTTCAGATTGGCCAATCAAATTAAACACTAAGGTATTTATACTCACCTTTCCCTTAGCTCCCTGCCCTATCGTGGTTTCTGATTCAGTTCCCTTTAGTGCTTGCTTCGTCTAGTAGTGTTTTTTTCGTGCTTGACCTTGGCTTTGTACCTGACTCTGTTTTTCTCTTTATCCCTGCTTTGTCTTGTTCGTCAGTTTCCTGACTCCTGTGTACCAGTCCTTGGCTCGTTCTTGTTTTCGCTGTCTCTCTGTTCCCTTGACCTCGGCTCGTTCTTGACTCTGTCTTTTCCCTGTCTACGTTGAGTCCGGCCATTCTAAGGCCGGTAAGACGTATCTTTTTTATCTTGTCTCTCGTTGGGGTACACTACCGTGACAGTACCTTACTTACACTGCACTAAAAATTATAATGAACAAGCAAAACAAATTTGAAGGTCGGACAATCTTTGTATGAAGTGCCAGATATTTATTTTTCACCCCCTTAAGGACTCTGGGCATGCTATTCGGTCCTTAAGTAGGCAGTGCTAAACACCTCAGGGCAGCACAACATGTCCATGCCATCTTAGCCATTTACCTGATGGCCGCCGTTCCTCTGCTGGAGATCGCGCTGAGGGGACTTGACTGACAACGAACTTAGTCCCCCTGAGTGACATGACATTGAGATTACTAAAATAATAAAGAAATAAATAAAATTATTAATTTTTACATAATTAAGTAATTTTATTACTTACAATTTGAGGGACCTGCCTGACAACCCAGGCAGAAAGTCCATAGAATTTAATTTGCAAGCCCTGTATTTAACCCTGTTACTTTCCAAGACCCCATAAAAATAGTACATGGGGGGGTACTGTTGTACTCGTGAGACATCGCTGGATACAAATATGTGTATTTTGTTGCAGTAAAAGCTAATAGTATTATGACATTCACAGTTAAAATGCCATGCAGAACTAAGAAAATAACATATCTTAATTTCTCACACTTTTTTTTACATTTTATTCATATTAAAATATGTTGCACATCTTAATATGTGATTTGAAATGGAAGCCCTGTTTCTCCTGAACAAAATGATATATAATAAGTGTGGGTGCACTTAATATTAAAGAGGTAAATAATGGTTAAACAGACATATAGTCAAATTCCAGATTTTGTTTTGATCAAAACTTGCACAATTGCCTTCGTCCTTAATTGGTTAATAATATATCAGTTGTTATAGACGATTATTTATCTAAATACACATCACTTTGTGTAAAATCCTGTAACAGAGTTATTATAGAATAAGGTAACATAATGTTACATTGCTCCTTGAAGTGTTTTATAGTTCACCATGACACTTTTTGTTTTAATATTTCACAGAACTAGATAGGTATGAATGAATCTTCTGACACATAGAATGTAACCCCCTTGTAGCCCAATTCCGATCAAAGATTTTCCTTTGTTCTGCTCTGTGTACTTCAATAGCATGCTTTTTAACAAGTACAATATGTCTTTTTCAATTTAGCTTGGCAGGCTTTGCTATGGTATTCTTTACCTGTCAAATGCATGGTGCAAAACCTTGGGTTGACTTACAACTCACTTGCCTCGCTTGCCTCACACTATGCTAAATTCTTGCTTCCTTGGGAGAACTAATTTTACCACATTACAGGAGGCTTTCTTTACTAACTCCATATAGCAGCAAAGACAAGTAAAGAGAAAACTGAGAACCAATACAATACAAGCAATGGATATAAGAGATATGTATAACTGAAGCACTTCCTCTTTCTTTGCTGCTCCATCACAAGTTAAGTACAGAGTTTTGGTTCTCCTCTCTCTGTCTTTGTTCAGTTATTTATTACAGTGTTTTCCTTTTTGTATGTACTGCTTCTTGTACTTTATTATCCCTTTCTGGGGTACATATCCCTTGGGTTACCCCCCCCCCCCTTTAGTGTATGTTCCCTCCTTCTGGTGGGCTCTTCTGATTTCCCTAATCTTGGGGGGCCTGTTCTCCTCCCTCTCCTTCTGGAGCCTTTGTGGGAGTCTCCCTCTCCTCCTCCCAAGGCACGGTCCGCAGGCTGGCGTGGCTCTCCTCCTCAAATGAGGAACAAGAACGTTCACAAGCATTATCTGTGCTGGACGAGTGGCAAGCAGATGCGTCCGACCCAGAAAACAACGCTTGGGACTCTGAGTCCAGGTCTGACCCGACCTTTCTGCAGGATACATTTCCGGGTGAGCCCCAGAATCCAGTTGCCCCAACCAGCAATGCGCCCACAGCCCAGGACGACTCTGAGGTATTCCTGGATGCCTCCGACCCTTCAGATGTTTGACCCCAGGGGAATCCGACACCCCCTGCTCTGAGGTATGGGCACCTCCAAACCACCTCGTCAAATTCATGCATTTCTGGCTCAAAAACCCTTAGACAAGTGCATGAGATCCAAGTGCCCCCGGCCCATGCTGACAGATAAGGTGGCCTTCACCCCGGACTTGGATCAGTTGATATTCACGTTTATGGGCCGTGGGGCTCAAGACCCGTGCAAAGGTGTGGAGCGCGGTTTTAAAGGGGCTCAGGACAAGCTCCTCAATGCCATCGGACCACAGGCTAGGGTCATGGATTTGGCATATAACACTTTTACAAGGGCAGACAGTTTTGACTCCAACACGGTGCGTGAATGGGCGAGAGACATTAGGGAGTGGGCACAACGGTGCTTCTGCTTCCTGGGTAACACCAATGTGGCCCTCTCATCTGAGAGACGCCTTGTAGCACTATTTCGCATAGACGAAAAACTGGTTGGAATTGCCCTGGCACAGAGAATACTATTTGGTGAGGCCTTCCTAAAGGAGATCAATAAGCGGGTGAATATCTCACTTACCTCACTTAACAAGGCACAGTCATTTATGCAGAGAGTCTTTCGTGGATCTCACAGCAGAGGTGTTTTTGGCAGGGCGATGTATCATCTACCTGGACGATATTCTAATTTTCAACGGGGACAGACAAACGCTATAGGATCACACAGGTTACATGGTCCAACTACTGGAATTGCTGGGCTTCATGGTCAATCGCTCCAAGAGAGCGCTGGAGCCCTTCCAAATGGTTCAGTTCCTAGGATTCGAAAATAGACTTCAGATCCTGTACACCAAGACTTCCAGCCACAAAGGTGACCTCCATCCGCAAGGAAATCCACAAGGTCTTATGCATGCCATCCATAACCGCTTTGCCTGCTCACAAGGATAGTAGGGCTCCTATCCTCCATCCAGGGGATATTTCCAGGCCCCCTCCACTACTGAGCCATGCAGCGACTCAAGGCATGCTTCCTATGCTAGAACCTGACGTACAACCAACCGGTTCTGATGTCGGACAAGGTACGGACAGAACTCCAATAGTGGCTGAATTACATGTAAGCCTGGAATGGTCTAGCCATTTTCAGAAGCTAACTGGACTTTGAGTTAGAATGAGATACATTGTTGGATCGGCTTCGTGGCTGCGGATGGCAAAGTCTCCACGGAAGGTCGTCTGGACCTCCGAGGAACTTTCCATGCACATCAACTGCCTGGAACTGCTAGCAGGCTCATTTGCGCTCCGCGGTCTCACAAAAGGGAAGTCCAATGGCTGCATCCTTCTTCGGATGGACAATGTGTCAGCAGTGCAATATATCAGTCGCCTCGGGGGCATGCGCTCACAAGAGCTATTTCAACTCACGAAGGAGATCTGCAGTTACTGTCTACCCTGCAACATAGCCCTGATAGCGGTACACCTGCCGGGAGAATCGAACCTCACTGCAGATTGGTTTTCATGCCACAGGAGGGACTACAGTGACTAGTAGCTGGACCCACGGATATTTGCATCACTGAACAACTGGAGGAACCCATTCTCCCTCGACTTATTCGCCTCTCGCAAAAATCGCCAAATACAGGACTTCTTTAGCTGGTTACCGGACCCAGGAAGCATTGCGGTGGATACCTTTTTGCAGACTCGGCGGAACCTCGGAGCCTACACATTCCCACCATTAGCAATGATTTCAAGAGTTCTAAACCGGGTCCGCCTCCAGTAGGAGACACTGACGATCCTGACTCCCCTGTGGCAGAGCCAACCGTGGTTTCCATAACTTCTGAAATTTTCGTCCAAGGACCCCCTCCTTTCGCCTTCTGACCCAACGATACTTAGTAATCCAATGGGACATCTGCATCCACTCCTCATGGAAGGCCACCTCCCTCTGGTGGCCTGAATGCTGGAGACCTATTGCAGGATGCTAAGGACCTTTTATGGGACTCCTGGGCACTGGGAACAAGTAAATGCTACCTCTCTGCCTGGAAATCTTCGTCCGATTGGTGTATGGAACGGGACTTCCATCCTTTACTGCCCCTGTTCCTGCGATACAATACTTATCGCTCGATTAACGTGGTACAGCCGTCCATTTCAGTGGCTCATGTTCCACTACAAGGGTCTCCTGTGGGTCAGGACCCTCTTGTTTGTCGTCTTCTGCGCGGCATGTGCTTACATCAACCTCCAGGACCTAAGTATGCTCGATTGTGGGACGTCGTTCTCCGATTTTTTTTTTCTTCTCTGTTTGGTCTCCTTTCGATGGGTCTCGAACGTTCAGGCTTTTGATGCAGATGCTTTTGTGTTCTGCTCGGAAGGGATTACCTTTCAGGTTTCATGTTGTACCAAGTCAAATTTTTCCTCTGTTTTTTTACCCCTTTTTTAATTTGGACCCTCAACTCTATGTGGTTTCGGCCCTTTGCTCTTATGTGGTGGCTTCTTTGTTGTCTTCTTCTTGCCAACTTCTTGTTTCCTGCATTCGGCCTTATGGCCCAGTTTGGGTCACGACCTTGGCCAGATGGATTAGTTGGCTATTATCTCTGGCAGGGATAGATCCGGCTTTTGGGGCGCACTCGGTGTGCGGAGCAGCGGCATCCTAGGCTTTGGTGGCGGGCGCATCGCTTCTGGAAATCCTACGTGCTGCAGATTGGTCACACAAATCTACGTTCCGGACATTCTGTTTACAACCTCCTTCTAACCATTTTTTCTCTTCTATCTCAGCATTAAAATTGCAAAATATGAAGCCTCCTGTCATGTGGTAAAATAGAAGATTATGTTAGTTTTAGTGTACTAATAATCTCCATTTTATCAATGAGAGGAGGCAAATATTTCCCACCCCCACCCCCTTGTATCTGCTAGTTTCTTTATCTGTATCCCTCCCTGTATGGTTTATTCTGTATATGCCTTGTAGCGTTAAGTGTATACTACGATTCATTTGTTCTGCTTCACTCTTCCGTTTGGGATTTGATGTGTATTGGGTGGGGCAGTTAGTTATGTTAAGAGGAGAACCAAAACTCTGTACTTAACTTGTGATGGAGCAGCAAAGAAAGAGGAATGGCTTCAGTTATACATATTTCTTATATCCATTGCTTGTATTTTATTGGTTCTCAATTTTCTTTTTACGTGTCTTTGCTGCTATATGGAGTTAGTAAAGAAAGATTAAGCAAAATATGAAGCCTCCTGTCATGTGGTAAAATCAGTTCTCCCAAGGAAGCAAGAATTTAGAAGAGAGAATAGCTTGTACTTGTAAAGTAACACAGCCAGCTAGAAATCTATTCTACACTGGATTTACTTGTGATCACTTAATTTGTACGTATCTTAGTATGAAAAAAGGTTGTGTGTTAATAACCAGGTGCATGGTGGGTAATTTAGACAAATGCACCAATATGTTTTGTGATGCAGGTCACAATTCTTTTTTTGTTGATCTGTTTTTTTCTGTAATTCTTACCAGAACAGTTGTGGTGTGGGGAAAGCTAGTAAATCAATCGCATCTGTCAGTTTGAGATATAAAACCAAACACACCATCAACTAACTCTGCTACTGCTTTGATTTATGTTGTGATTTATGTTGTGATTTAGTTTTTAAAGGCACATATTTCCTGGAAGACCTACATATGGTCTCTTTATTTGATGCATAGTCATCCTAGGAAACGGATGTGCTGTCATTTTGATGAGACAGTCAGACAGATACATTTAAACATTGCTGCACAATTCAATGATAGTCACACACCTTCACTGAGGAATAGGGTAGACAGGCAGACAGACAGATTAGATAGATGACACTGACATATTTTCTGTGCCATTCTGAATGACCTTCTCACATTTGCAGAATTCTAAACTCAGGAATACTCATGCACAGAACCCAAATTACACTGCTCCAATTACAAGAAATCAGTAAAGCCAACAACTGATAACAGCGTTTTTAAAATACAACATATAGATTAGGCTGTGTGCTCTATTAAAGTAAGTCAAGTATTTATGATGTAACATAAAATGTGATGGTTTGATTAGTAGTTTGAATTAAGATACAAAGACATTTTATAATTTAATTCATGAATTCTTCCATTTTCACTTCATTAACCTTTCACATAAATTGGGCTGAAATGAAAGAAAAGGGAAAAAAATCTAATACTTCTACTTTTTATTATTATCATTCAACATTTCTAGAATAGATGTGTTAAAATATACAATAATACAGTTAAAGGAAAACGGGTGTACAGTAAATTGTGTAATATAGAAAGGTAAATTAACAGTTACAGTAACAATACAGATATATCCAAACGTCCCGCATTCCTGACTTCAAATATGTGGAAAAGAAATGCAATACAAATAAAACTTAAATATAATATGATCAGGGAGACCGCTAGCTCTGAAGTTTATTAAACAAGGCTGTAGGGGAAATGATGATGCTTGGGGGGGGGGCACACAAGGGCAAGAATACACAACTATTTCATGGTAATTGCAAATTGTACAGTATATTACATGTTTACATAATCCCTCTGTACAGTTCATCATTTCAAAGCTAACTGCTTGCAAATTTATTTTTTTGGGTCATGAGTGTTGGGAGCAGTTAGAGTTTTTACTTACTCAGCTATTTTAAACAACCATTAATCTATCCTTTTCAGGAGATAACAATGGATGGGCAAATATTTTTGATGAGCTTCATGGAAAAGCTAGTGAAGTGATCGAACCACAAGAATGTGGTAAGTACTAAAGCAAAAATGTATTGTTTTTGATACCTTTGTTTACAAACCGGCTTAGAGTGCGTTTTTTGCTTAAGTGTCAATTAAGGGTGTTTGAAACTAACTGCTATATTTCCAAGAAACAAGTTTGGGTCTCACAGTCACCTTAGTATTTGCCACAATTCGTTCACTTTCTCTTTGATTAAATCTTTATGCTTTCATTAGTTGCCGAAGTTTTAGAAAATGTGAGAATAAGTTATATTTAATTGTATTACGTCAGAATACATGTGGTGCTTTGCAAAATTATTCATCCCTTGGACATGTCCATATTTTGTAGTGTTACAACCTGAAATTAAGGTGAATTGTATTGGATCTTTATTGATGTGACACCAATACTTAGTGAGCATTTGTCCTAGTCTCATGTGTTAAACTGAACCAGGTTTTCTTCTTAAATTGGCTCCAACCATCTTGCCCTCAATCCCGACCAATGTCTCAATGCCTGCCAGTGAGAAGCATCTACATAATAATTATGCTACCACTAGATTTGGTAAATGCAATTTGGACAGATTTAGGCTGATCAGGTGTTTGGCAAAATACCAAAATTCCAAGTCGAAATATATCCAAAATGTGAATTAACTATGGTGCCAAAATAAGAGATGATTTATGGGAAGAATACATGATTGATGGCTAGGGAACTGTCACTAAGATTTTATTTACAGATCAAGTGATTAGTTAAAAAAATAAATATTATATTATGTATATATTTTGCAGTACACTAAGAGCATACTGCCATTTGGTTCACCTTTTCAAATAAGAAAAGTTAACCAATAGAGAGGAAAAACAGATGCAAGAGTAGAATTACAATTATAATTTTTTGAGTTTTGAGTTTCATATCCCCTCTTTTGAATGTCTTACCCCTTTTGCCCCTTTAGTGTATTTTATTCCTGTAGCAGAGCTCCCTGTATCCTGGCTGGGTACCTCTGCCAGGGATCGCTTCCTGAACCAGGGAAAAACCTCAGCGCTTCTGCCCCAGTTGCTGTGGCTTGGCTGGGGTCCACCTGGAGCCTCTCCTTCCTTGAACTAGCTCTATTTACTCCCAGGGACTGGACGACACAGTCCTGGGTGCTGCAGTCCTTACAAGGACTTTCCTGCCAAATCCTCCACGAGCTGGAACAAGGTGCTGAGCAGTGATTAGCCCTTTCTGCTCCCAGTAACTAGATGACACATCGTTCTGGGAGTACAACTGATTTTAATGAGCCAAACTCAGCCTTTTATGCACAGACCCAAGCAGGGGGTCTCCATTGTATTCAGCACAAGCCCCTCACAGGATCTCTGGGCCTGGGAGATAATTGCATGAAATACATGTAAGCTAATTATCTCCCAGGAACAGAGAGCCAAACACAAAAATATAAAAACATAAAACTACCCAAAACATAATAAAAAACATAAAATAACCCTACATATAATACATTCCCAAATAGCCCTGATCTGGGAGCCCAAGTTCTCCAAATAGCGCTCAAATCCATGCATTGTAGGGGAAATGCCACTGTGTTAAATTTCTGACTGGCCACACACATGGTCCTATGCCCAAAATAGTTCCAGGGTGTTTGGTGCTTTTGCCAGTCAACTTTCGTGAGCTCCTGAGGCCGCAATACAGGGTGTACCACCTGACTCTTAGATAGGGTTTGTTCCTCTTAGTCTCAGGCTTCTACCCTCCAAAAAGCACTCTCCTGGTGGAATTCAACACCGCAAACCAAGTTGTCCGGGAACCGCACGGTCACCTCATGCCGAAAACAGTTCCATAACATTTGCGGGCAAGTCCCACTGAGGTTACCGGGAACCCACAAAGTCCTCATGCCGAAATTAGTTCCATAGCGGTCGCGGATAAGTACCGCTGAGGACTATTCATGAGTTTGGTTTATGCGAACGGTCAACATAGAGCTAGAGTTTGGTTTCATTCGCATGAAGGGAAAGTGCCGAACCAAGGGCACCCAAGGAAAGCTACCCATGACAGGGTAACTCCCAAATGGTGTCCCAGACCTGGACCCTAGTCGGTGGGAAGGATACTGGCTTTCGCACTCCTCCAGGAGTCCGTGGCAAACGTACGTGGAATGGAGCGTTTGTCACTATTCACCCTTACAATTCCCCTTGTGTGTATCTTCTTTCCCCCAGCCATTTTGTGTATTGCTTTCTTACCCTAGCCACTATCTTTGTCTCGTTCTCCCCCAAGATCTTTTATTTGTCTCCTTCCCCACCACAGCCCCTTTATGTCAATTTTGTGTGTACCTTCCCTCCAGGTCTCTTTGTGTGTCATTCCTCCCAAGCCATATAGACATTGATATGTATTTAAAAATACATACATGTACAAAGACGTAAACATATAGACACACAACCATACAGGCACACAGACATATTTTTTCTGGCACACAGTCACAAAGATATACAGACACACAGTCATAAAATGCACACACTCAAACACAGATATAGTCATACAGAGACATAGACACAGTCATGCAGAGACATAAAGACACAGACCTACATTTATACATAGACGTAAACGCAGTCACACAGAGACAAAGACGGAGGCATGCAGAGACATACGGCCACAGTCACACAGAAACATACAGCCACAGTCATACAGAGACATACAGACACAGTCACACAGAGATATACAGAAACAGTCACACAGAGACACACAGTCACACAGAGGCATACAGACACACAGATACATACAGACAGTATGTAGTGTAGTCACGTTCTTCCGTGTGTGTAGTGCACCAAATGTCGTATAGCTGATGGGTAGCTAAAAGTTTTAAGAGGGTGGTACATTGTCTTCTCAGTGGCCGAAGACTTGGACTGTTACGTGGGAGTGTGGTGTCAAGAAGGGGGTCTAAAATATGATTAAAATCTCCACAGAGGAGTATGATGCCTTGCTGAAGCAAGGTGGTTTTCCCTAAAATGGTTTGGATAAACTTTCGTTGATCTGTGTTTGGTGCATAGATATTGATTATCATATATGTGAAATTGTTGAAATTCCCTACCAACACAATATATCTACCATTGTCGTCTGTTTCCTACGTGATCAAATCAAATGCTACGCATTGACTAATTAATATCGAAACCCCATTGGTTTTGTTCGGGGAGGTGGAATGGAATTGGTGGGGTATAGTGAGGACATTATCTGTGGGTGTGCATTAGCTTTGAAATGTGTATTTTGCAAGCAGACTACGTCTGCAGCATGCTGTTTGAGGTCTCTTCCTAAGTGGTGCCTTTGCACCGGGATGTTCAATCCTCTGACGTTATGACTGTATATTTTCAAGGGGGGTCAAAGGGTAGTGATTGGCATGGATTCAAATTAGATAAAGTATTAAATAGAGACTTCGCCTTTCCCAGCAATATCAAGCCAGGCGACTCCTCCGTAAGAGCCCGTCTCCTTGGTGTTGGGTCCAAAGGGGGGGTTGTGTAATCTCATTTCACTGGTACGTGTGTTATTGTCTGGCAGTTATTGTAATGCAGCAGGTATTAAGATGTCGCCTGCTGTCATTTTAATTTTTTTAGTTTCTCTGCATAACTTGAAATCCCTTCAAACAGCCGATACCACTTTTTAACTGTACTTGGACATATCTTAAACCTGAACATGCACACATTTTGCCTTTAGTGAAATACATACACTAAAATATTTCAGACGTACAAGGGAGAGGGTTGATGCCAATGCTCAAATGCATTTCTCCTATACAAAAAAATGTATGTAAGCAGCTGACAGCAACCAATATACTGATATACAATCAGACAAGACAGGTGAAGCAGTGGATGTCTCAATGTGACATTGTGATGGAATAGAATGTAGGATTTATTCATTCAGACAGCTTATACGTGGCTTCTGTTACACAACAGCATTAAATCTGAACAAAAAGAAAGCAGTTTATTTCTTCTTTAATATTTGATGATTTTTATGAGACTTTGCTGTCAATTTAAGCAACAGGTCCAACTTGCAATTTAACAGATAGTGTTGTAATTGGGAAGTAAACCTGTTAGAACTTGAAAAGTGAAGAAAGGAACATTGATAAAAAAATACAAAGTATACTCAAAAATCCAATTAATTTATAATTCGATTAAAATCATCTGTATTTCGTGAAGAATCATTATTTAAGTAGTTTTATATACACATAGACAGGGAGAGAGAGACAGAGATAGACAGACAGACAGATATATTTCCTGTATGATTGTATGTGAATGTTTCAGAAGCCCTGTCCAATAAAATTTTTTAGGGTAAAATAACTTCGTAATTTATCATATTTAACCCCTTAACCCCTTAAAGGACCACTCTAGTGCCAGGAAAACATACTCGTTTTCCTGGCACTAGAGTGCCCTGAGGGTGCCCCCACCCTCAGGGATCCCCTCCCGCCAGACTCTGGAAAGGGGAAAGTGTTTAAAACTTACCTTTTTCCAGCGGTGGGCGGAGAGCTCTCCTCCTCCGATCCTCCTCTTCTCCTCCCCGTCGGCTGAATGCGCACGCGCGGCAAGAGCTGCGCGCGCATTCAGCCGGTCACATAGGAAAGCATTCATAATGCTTTCCTATGTACGCTTGCGTGCTCTCACTGTGATTTTCACAGTGAGAATCACGCAAGCGCATCTAGCGGCTGTCAATGAGACAGCCACTAGAGGAAATAGGGGAAGGCTTAACCCATTCACAAACATAGCAGTTTCTCTGAAACTGCTATGTTTATGAAAAAATGGGTTAACCCTAGAAGGACCTGGCACCCAGACCACTTCATTAAGCTGAAGTGGTCTGGGTGCCTAGAGTGGTCCTTTAACCCCTTAAGGACACATGACATGTGTGACATGTCATGATTCCCTTTTATTCCAGAAGTTTGGTCCTTAAGGGGTTAAGGACACATGACATGTGTGACATGTTATGATTCCCTTTTAATCCAGAAGTTTGGTCCTTAAGGGGTTAAGGACACATGACGGAAATATTCCGTCATGATTCCCTTTTATTCCAGAAGTTGTGTCCTTAAGGGGTTAAAGGCTCCAATTGTCCCTCTCTTGGGGTGCAGCACCCTCTAATTCATTTAACCCCTCATATGTTCTGTGCAGGGAGAGGAGAACGTACCCTTCCAATGTCTAATGTGACATCAGCAGGACACCACTAGTAATATTTCATTTTCCACTCTTCTTTCGTTGGGTTATGGGAACAGAAGCAAACACCCTAAGTCCTGTTAAAGGTGCATACCTATGTACTCTAAAACAAATCTCTTAAAGTTGTATCTAATCAATAAAATTTAAATAAATATAGAAACAGGGGAAAAAACGAAATGCTCATTTTATAGAAGAAACTCATAATATAGAGAGCTGATCTGAGCTCTGGGTAGTAAAAAATACCATTTATTTATATATAGAAATTAACTTCAAAACTTCAGGCAGCAACCAGGACCCACAAGACCATTACATAGCTATGTACATGGCATAGTACAAAACAACAGCTCAGTACACATTGTATACAATGCCACTATCTACATCAAAGTGACAGTGTGTTTGTAATGACAATCTAATAATAGATTATGATATTTACGGGAATGTAAGTTTACTACATATAGTAGTAAACAAAATAGAAATACCCAAACAAACTTTCATTGGGCCTTTCAAAGTAAGTCTGAGTATCATGTCATTGGGTCCTACGTGTAATGTGTCAAAGCTGAAGGAGCTTTAATCTGAGGATAAGGAGAGATATGGGGATTTTATATCTAACTGGCTTAATTAAAAAATATAATAAATATAATACAAATAAAAAACCTTTTTGGTGAGATCCAATTACTGAGATAGTCGCTTTTATTGGGAGATCCCGATCCCTACTCATAGTATAATTGTTGATGCAACAATATCATTAAGAACTTGTGATTGGCCATACACTAGAATCTTCTTTGATTTTCATGTTTTCCCTCACATTCAGAATAGTACAAGATAATATCTGCACAGTGAGGATTCAATACATTGATAGGCCCACAGACACGTAACTCATTGAGCTTATAGTGCTTGAAAGAATGTTGAGTTGATGATGCTTTCTATTACTATATGCAAAACTTCACACCCTTGTCATGTATTGTCATACTCAATTCACACAGTCAATTCCTCCCAGCTGGAGACACTGAGCTGCACAGAAGGAAGAAAGCAGGAATAAGCAGAGAAGAGGGACCATGAACTGAGAGATCTAGACCCTGAGTCCCAACAGCCCCAGCCAGCAGAAGCCACCTGTAGTGGATCCCCCTGGAATCCCCCCACCCTTCTATGCAGAACAGTAATATAAAACAGTCCTATGGAAATGAGAAATATTGAGCGATATGGTACTATGTAAATTTTGTATAGAGTATGTGTGTGCATGTCTGTGCATGTAGGGGTGTATTTGTATGTAGTATTGCCATTGGAATGCAGTGGTGTACTTGTTGAGTGTAGTGTTTGTGTTTGAATGCACGGGTGTGTTTGTACATAGTGTTGGCTTTTAACTTCAGGTGTTTTTTGTGTGTAGTATTGGTGTTTGCTTAGAATTCTAACGTTTTAATACAGGGGTGTGTTTGTATATAATGTTTGTGTGCATTGATGTGTTTGGCTTTTAAAGTGGATGCACATTTATGTCTAGTAATGATGTTTGAGTGAAGAGAAGTGTTTGTATTTCATTTGGGAGTTTGAATGCAGGCGTGTGTTTCTCTGTAATGTTTGTATTTGATTGAAGGGCTGTGTTTGCATGTTGTGTCTGTGTTTGATAGCTGTGATGTATGCACATACAATACCACATAAATACTTACACAAATATACATACACATTAACAGACAGATACACAAACACATTGACACATACACACATAGATAGACACACAGATACACATACCTACACATGCACACACACCGTGGGACATATACACATTGATACACAAGATACACACACTTTGACACATACACACACCTTAATATACAAAAGAACACTGACACATGGAAACACACACACTAGCATATACACATACCTTGACACACAGGTACACTGTGGGGATATTTATGGGATGATAATAGTAAACAGTTGAGAATTGCCCACTATTTTAACTCTCTAGATCTCAAAGATCGTTATCATGTATCAGACCCTCCCACCTCCTGGACAGCATCCATTTTAGATTCATTCGGAAGCTGCATTCTTTTTTTTTTTTTTTTTTTTTAGACAGAAGTGTGTTATATTTGAGCATGGTAGGCTGAACGTGTGTATATCATGGCTAGTTACACTGAGGGTATGAGTATATAGCAGTTCATTGTTGTGAAAGATGGCTGTCATGTTTAGGGTGTAGCTTGCACGTTATCACCTGTGTACTTATATCAGCAGCTCCACCACTAGTTATAAATCAAGTGTGAGTCGCCCCATTAGATGAGACTAGTAAATAACATAATACATCAACGGTTAAGGTAAAGGCATGTAAGGAACTACGACAATAAACTCTTTAGGAGGTGAAATAATGACATGTTTAAACGCTTGCTACTTTACGATTATGTAATGTGAGGAGAGCAGTTCATGTGATCAAAGACATGGTGTGGAGGATTGGCTATAGTGGGACATGCTTGGCAGCCTGCTTTTTTTTTTCTCCTGTGTAATCTAATTGCAGTTGCCTGCCTGCCAGCGTGTGTGTCAGGCTCACAGCGTATACTGTCCCCACTTGCCCAGGGCCACCACTCATATCTGGTGTCACAATAGCTTTCATTTAAAAAACAACAACACTTTTTTGACTGTAATCTAATAGCAGTCAGTTTCCTTCACACGTGTGCATTTCATGGCCTGCCAGGGCACAGTGTCACACCAGTGCAACTCATATCTGGTGTAACAGTAGTGTACATTAAAAAAAACCCTAGAAATTTGACTGTGAAATAATAGCAGTCAGTTTCCTTCACACGTGTACATTTCAGGGCCTGCCAGGGCACAGTGTCACACCAGTGCAACTCATATCTGGTGTAACAGTAGTGTACATTGAAAAAAAAACTCGAAATTTGACTGTGAAATAATAGCAGTCAGTTTCCTTCACGCGTGTGCGTTTCAGGGCCTGCCAGGGCACAGTGTCACACCAGTGCAACTCATATCTGGTGTAACAGTAGTGTACATTTTAAAAAAAATAACATTTTGACTGTAATAGATTGAATAGCAGTTAGTTGTCTGCAAGCGTGTGTGTCAGGCCTACAGCGTCTACTCTGCCAACTTCTGCCAGTGCACAGTGACACACATATCTGTTGTCACAGTAGCTTGCACACATAGTACCACTAATCGAAAAAAAAAAATGACAGGTAGAGGCAGGCCACCCCGCAGGGGCCGTCGGGGTCGTGGTGCTGTGATTCCCTTTGGCCCTAGAATAATGCGCAGTGTTCAGAGTCCACGTACCCTGAACTCGAAAAGTTCTGAGGACATAGTTGACTGGCTAACACAGGACACCCAATCTTCTACAGCTTCCGCTCGGAACCTTGACGCACCATCCTCCTCCAGCTTAGCTTTGGGCACCTCTCAAGTTACCACTCGCCCGCCAGCCGCCACCACCAACACTAGCACCACAGCCGCTTCACTTGATCTGTCAGAGGAGTTATTTACACAGTTGGAAGAAATGAGTGATGCGCAACCATTATTGCCAGAGAATGTAGATAACAGGGATATGAATCAGTCAGGCAGCATTACACACATGGACGTACGGTGTGATGATGATGATGTTGTACCCACTGCTGCTTCCTTTGCTGAGTTGTCAGATACAAGTGAAGCGGTTGATGATGACGATGCGTCCGTGGGTGTCACGTGGGTGCCCGCTAGAAGAGAAGAAGAACAGGGGGAAAGTTCAGATGGGGAGATAGAGAGGAGGAGGAGACGAGTTGGAAGCAGGGGGAGGTCGTCGCAAGGAGCTAGTGGCACAGTCAGACAGCATGCATCGGCACCTGGGGTCAGCCAGATACCACGCCAATCAACGCATTCTGTTGCCACCACCAGAATGCCGTCATTGCAGAGCTCAGCAGTGTGGCATTTTTTTAGTGTGTCTGCCTCTGACAACAGCGATGCCATTTGCAACCTGTGCCAAAAGAAACTGAGTCGTGGGAAGTCCAACACCCACCTAGGTACAATTGCTTTGCGAAGGCACATGATCGCACATCACAAACACCTATGGGATCAACACATGAGTACAAGCAGCACACAAACTCAAAGCCGCCATCCTCCTCCTGATCCAGCATCTTCAGCCACGTCAACCACTGCTGTCCTCCTTGCCCCCTCTCAACCATCCGCCACTCCGTCTCTCGCCTTGAGCAGTTCCTGCTCATCTGCCCACAGTCAGGTGTCTGTCAAGGACATGTTTGAGCATAAGAATCCAATGTCACAAAGTCACCCCCTTGCCCGGCATCTGACAGCTGGTTTGTCTGAACTCTTAGCCCGCCAGCTTTTACCATACAAGCTGGTGGAGTCTGAGGCGTTCCAAAAATGTGTAGCTATTGTGAGTGGAAGGTACCCGGACGAAATTTCTTTGCACAAAAGGCAATCCCCAACCTGTACTCGATTGTGCAAAAGGAAGTAATGGCATGTCTGGCACACAGTGTTGGGGCAAGGGTCCATCTGACCACTGATACCTGGTCTGCAAAGCATGTTCAGGGCAGGTATATCACCTACACTGCACATTGGGTAAACCTGCTGACGGCTTCCAAGCATGGAATGCATGGCTCTGCAGAGGAGTTGGTGACACCGCCACGACTTGCAGGCAGGCCTGCTGCCACCTCCTCTACTCCTCCTACTCCATCCTCTTCTATAACCTCCTCGGCTGAGTCCTCTTCTGCTGCTGCGTCTTGCTCCACATCAACGGCACCCCCCAGCTCCCCAGGTACTATTCCACATCCTGGATACGGCAGTGTCACGCCGGCTTGGGGTTGACTTGCCTAAAAGCAGAGAGTCACACCGGACCAGCACTCCTGTTTGCCCTGAATGCACAGGTGGATCAGTGGCTGACTCCGCACCAACTGGAGATCGGCAAAGTGGTTTGTGATAACGGAAGAAATTTGTTGGCGGCATTGAATTTCGGCAAGTTGACACATGTGCCGTGCATGGCACATGTGTGTAATCTGATCGTACAACGCTTTGTGCATAAGTACCCAGGCTTACAGGACGTCCTGAAGCAGGCCAGGAAGGTGTGTGGCCATTTCAGGCGTTCCTACACGGCCATAGCGCACTTTTCAGATATCCAGCGGCGAAACAACATGCCAGTAAGGGTGATGTCACAGCACAACGGGAATCTAACAGGGGAAGAGGTGAAAGTAATCCTCCTCCCCCCACGACCACGCCGGCAAGGACAGGACGCTTTACAGACGTGTTGTTGATGGAGCACATGCAGAGCTCACAGCCCTTCGGGGTCCACCCTCAGAGAACGACTCGACCGACAGGTAGCAGACTACCTCGCCTTAACTGCAGATATCGACACTCTGAGGAGCGATGAACCCCTTGACTACTGGGTGTGCAGGCTTGACCTGTGGCCTGAGCTATCCCAATTTGCGATAGAACTTCTGGCCTGCCCCGCTTCAAGTGTCCTGTCAGAAAGGACCTTCAGTGCAGCAGGAGGTATTGTCACTGAGAAGAGAAGTCGCCTAGGTCAAAAAAGTCTAGATTACCTCACCTTTATTAAGATGAATGAGTGATGGATCCCGAAGGCACTGACAGTGGGCGATACATTCGACTAAAAGAGGCCTGTAACAGGGTTTAAACGTAACAGGGATTAAACGTAACTGATAAGATTAGTACTACTTAACACACCACTCCTATCTGGTGGCACATTAGATTGCACGCGCAGTGCCCCAAATTTGAAGTAGGAGGACCGACTAAGCATCTTTTTCCATCTCCCGGTTCCTAAAACCGATGCCATATACACGTCCCCTGATAGGGGATGTAACAGGGATTAAACTGATAGGAATAGTACTACTTAACACACCTTATAATAACGCAGAGAGAGGCAACGCAGAGAGAGGAGTCTGAAGAAGAGGAGTCAGAGGAGGTAGGTGGCTTTGAGGAGGTGGAAGACCAAAACACAGCAGGCGTCCCAGGGGGCTTGTTGTCACCTTTCGGGGACCCTTCGTGTTGTACGTGGCTGGGTGGAGGAAGAGACCTTTAATGACATCAGTGAGGACAAGGAACGGGACATGGCTAGCTTGGTATCCAACCTTGTGCAAATGGAGAGTTTGCGGTTGTGCAAATGGACTGTTTGCGGTTGTTTGCGGTGCATTAAACGGGGAGATTGGTCTGTCACTGTGAAGCGGGCATAACCCTTACACTACCTGATCGATACATCATATCTGATGTTTTAAAGCACGTTATTCCAAACAATTTAGGAATGTTAGGTGATTTATGCCCTTTATAGATTAAAACCAGACTCTGCATCAACTATGTAATTTTCCATGGGAATTTTGCCATGGATCCCCCTCCGGCATGCCACAGTCCAGGTGTTAGTCCCCTTGAAACACCTTTTCCATCACTATTGTGGCCAGAAAGAGTCCCCTATTAAAGTCTATGGCGGTTCGCCCGGTTCATCCGTTCGCGAACATTTGCGGAAATTCGCGTTCGCCGTTAGCGAACGGAAAATGTTATGTTCGGGACATCTCTAACGGTATGCTAACATGTGATAAATCACATTAATATATAATTATCCTTAATTCCACCTGCAGAATGGAATGTTTATAACTATATATTCTTTAGTTAACTAAGATTTCAAAATATTGAAATCTGACCGTGATTTATCCAGTCATATATCATGCTATTAGATTTTTTATTAATTTAGATTAGTTAAATAAAACCAGCATATTTACCAGTTAAGTAGATATTCTCATCAGATGAGTAGGTAGTCTCAGGAACTTGAATGGATGTATGATTGGTTGCATTGAATTGTGCAAGTGTTGCTTGAGTGTTAGCCTCAGAGTGAATGTCTGTCATAGGCCTCTCTGCATGTCCGAATCTGGAAGCCCAACTTTCTCTTTCAACTCCGACTGACTCTTCTCTGACTCACTTGCCTAGCTCACTTAGCCTGCGATCCTGACTTAGCCTCTCTCTTCCCTTTGTCCTAACTTTTAAAGGGCCAGACTTTCTGTACGTCATTAGGTGATAAGGCCAATAGGAAACTGAAGGTGTGGTCACCCTGCATATAGCAATTTAGGTATTTGGTCCATAGAGGGCAGTCTCGTCTCACTAAACATTCCTATCCAGGAAAGAGTTAACTTTTCCTGATGGCTATTTTGACGTCATTTGGCTTATCTATATGGCTACCATAACTTAAATTTACTTGTCAGTTCAAAGTTTTTCTTTGGGTTTTCTCCAGACAGTGCATCGACAATTTCTGTTGTAATTTCTAAAATGACAGTTAGAAACTAAATTTGACCCCTAACTTACAATGGGACCTTGTAAAATTTAGAAAGTAAAATTTAATTATTTAATCTTCTCTGTCACTAATGTCTGGGTTTAGAATTATTTCTATTCCATTAACATCTAGGCAGAGCATCCATCCCCCTGTCTCATTTCTTATCACTTGGTTTGTTTATACAAAGCATTCCTTAGCTCAGGCTATGTGGTTAGTGTTACAGAAAGGATAGAAATGTCGTGTCTTTGTTAGCTTGAAGATAGCAAAATGGAGTCTGCTCTGTTCTGAGTGACTCTGGCAATATACACTTTTAATTTCTATCATAGCACAAAATGTCTGCCGATATAAATATCTTGACAACACATACACACACAAACATAAAGATACACACACTGGCACATAGACACACTCAAATACACACTGACAAACAAATACACATACACAGACTGGCATATGCACACACTGACATGCACATTCATGTCATACTTTTTATATTTGCAGCCACCCTCCTGTTATACATTTTGTCTGCAGGAGGGTGTCTCTCTTGGCTGGGGCTGATGTGTGTGGGTCCTGCAGCAGCAGCTCACTCCTTGTTTCTCTCCCCACTGGCAGCACTTTCTTCCTCCCAGCCAGCCAATACTACAGGGGTCTGGTCGTTAAAGGGCCTGGTCGTTAAAGGCTGCATGTGTTTATTTCTGCTTGTTTACTTTGAGGGTATACAACAAGCAGTTTACATTAGCTGCAGATCTGTTGTCTGCAGCCTTTGTAAGCCCCTCCCCTTTTTCCTTTACATCGATTCCCAGTTTGTGCTGTTAGCTGAATATGCCAAGCAAGTGGCTTTCCTATTATTCTCAATAAGCCTGCTGATTCCGTTAGTCCAGTGGAGCTAGCAGTGGAAGTAAACCTCACTGGCTGTCTAATTGACAGCCAGGGAGGTATTTCGGCCAGCAATGAAATCAGTACTATTATAAACGGTCACAAATGTGTCAGACTCCAGGCACATGAAACTCTCCAGCAAGGCTTTATATGTTTTGAGTGTTCCTTTAAACCAGCGGGAAGGTTTGCTCTGATATCTTAACACTACTTTATTAATGTATCTCTTTCTCCATTGTCTAGCAAAAGTAGGTAGCAGGTAAGTGTGAACTGAACTGAAAGTTTCCTTGAATTGTTAGTCCATTTTTCCTGACATTTTTCTCTCTCTGTACTACGAGTTAATAAGTAATTGCAAAACATCGCTTTAGGTTTGTACTCGATGGAAGGTCAGCAGTCTGGAGAAATTGGATTTCTAATCAATATACAATCTCTCATTTTATAGTTATCATCTCCATAAAATGTCATCTTTTATTCACCAATTTTAACAAAATGTTTCCAGTTCCATCTCATTTATATAACTCTTGTACGTTTCCTCTGTAAGGCTGTCAGTTGACCTGATGTATAAGAATATGTACTGCTGTTAACCAAATCGAATATTCAATATCTCACTTCAGTTACAAGAAAAGTAAAATAAGTGGAAAATGAGAAATAGCAGGAAAAGGGAGAGAAAGGGAACAGTATTTCAGACAGTTGTATGAGACCGCAACTATGAGAGTGCTGCTTCTAAGGAGTTTATTGAGTAAAAGAAGTAAATATGGCAGCTTTGACTTGGGGCACCTGTACATGTTGAGGTGGGAAGATCAACCCAAAGAGTATGGTCTAATGTTATATCTCCCAATTGTCCCTATTTAGGAGGAGTAGCCTTTAGTTGGTCCCAAATCCATCTGTCCATCTTTTCTGACCCAGTATTTCGTTTTTTTTCTTGGAATTCCATATTGTTGGTGTGTCTGAGTGTATAACAGAGCTGCACAGCAATAATATTCCCAGTAATGTGTCTAGAAATTACAATAATTGTGTTTAGAAATCTGTCTGTGATTAGATACATTGTTCTTGCTCAAAATTACATTTTCTAAAATGTCTCAGAACAGCCCGAACCTGGCCACACCCACCCTCACACACCTAAAATTAAAGTGTTCCTCATTGTCCATTTGAAATGTTGGGAGCAGGGCTGTCTTTAACGCATGGCAAACGGGGCAGCTGCCCCAGGCCCAGTTACTCCCTGGGGGCCCAAAGCAGCTGCCCCATTTGCCCTCTGCCTTCAATAATTTATTTTAGAATCGACAATCCCAAAAAACATTGTTGCAGGCAGTGTGTCTGCACACTAAGAGGTCCAGTTACTAAGGGGCCTGCAAAATAAGGGGGTGCATCATGTTGTGTATGTACTAATAGCCACCCGGAGGGCATTTGTCAGCCAGGTGTAAACACGGTGTAAATGTTTCATGTGTGTCTGTGGGTGTGTATGTGTCAATATGTCATTTAGTATGTGTGTCTGTGTATGTATGTCAGTATATCTGTCAGAAAATGTGTGTGTGTGTGTGTCAATGTATGTGTATATGTGCATACATCTCAGCATTTAAACACGAACACTACATACATAAATACTCCTGCATTGAAATGTCAAAACTACACACAAACACACCTCTGTGTTAAACACCAAACTTATATATGAACACACCCCTGCATTCAAAAACCAACACTACATAAAAATGCATGCTTGCATTTAAACATCAACACCACATACAAAAAACACCCCTACATTCACACAAACATTGTGTTCAGTGCTAAATACATGCTAGATCCCCATCCTTCAAATCAGTTTTGGAGTTGCACGACACATGAGGGCTTACCTTTTGGCCACCTTTGCACCAATGCGTTGGGGTGGAGGGTGTGATTGCATGCCAAGAAGTGGTGAAGGGGGGAAAGGCCCAGGGGGCCCAAGCAAATACTTGCCCAGTGTACAATCAATATTAAATATGACCCTGGTTGGGAGGTATCTAAAATGCTCATGTTTGTACACAGTGTTCCCTTGTTGTATGTTTTATACACATTTAGGTTTTTAGAGTAGCACCTTGGTATCTAACCCTTTGAGTAAACAACTTACCATCCACACACCATTAGAAGTGATCAAATATAGCATATTTTGAAGGAAAGCTTAATGAAACAGTTTAGGCAATACGTTTTGCAATTAGCATGCTTTTTTCCTATGTTCAAGGACAACTGTCATCAAAAATTCACTTCTTGTTTTTTTTTTTGTTTGTTTTTTTATTCTTTATTTTTGTTGTGGAGAAATCTCCACTGGTTTTAATATTAATATACAGTCATTCAATGCATAATAAAAAGGATTAAACATAACATGAAGTAGTAATATATGTGAGACAATCTTGGTGAGTCGCGTTAACATCTCAGGTGGGGGTAAGATCTTAGCAGTGTATAGGTAAAACAAAAGACAGAGGACATACTAGGCTGTGTCTCACGTTAGCTGTTCCGGTGGGTGTAAAAGGGATAAAATAACGTGGCTCTCTAGCCGCTCATGTGGATTTAGGACCATCACATTGACTTGCCGTACCAATCGCCCGAGGGGGTTGAACGTTCCCCATATGATAGAAACCACTAACCACCTATGAGGGGGTTCTTATTGGTGTAGCGAGCTAGTTGGTCAGGCGAGCTTAGGATGTACTTTACGGGTTTAACTCTCCGACAGGCCATGAAGGCTTGCGACCATCAGGTTAGTATGATAGTTCAGCGGCCCAGGTGAGCTCATAGCGGGCAATACAGGGTGCCTCTTTAGCGAGTCATGAAGGGTCAGAAGTATAATGTCCGCCCTTATAAGTTTAGAAGATAAATGTTTGGTGCCCCATGTTAGTGATTCTTTCGGTTGTTAAAAGTAACGCACGTTGGTAGGGCCCTAGCGGTTCTTGTGAATGTGATGCGTACTTATTGCTAAAACATGTAGGCAACTTTTATAGTATTGAAATAAACATAGTGGTAAAACACTTAACTCTTACATGGTTAAGTCACATAAATACAAATCTAGTCAACAGTGCATGCTGGTATGGCACATGAAGTAGAAGGGTCGCTCTGCAGCCCTGTATTAATTAGGACAGCCGTGGGAGCATCAGTCTAGGGGTCAAATCAGTGTGATGCCCCTCCCCCCCTCTCCCAAAAAAGAGAGGAAAAATAAATAAAATAAATTAAAGTTAGTCTCTTATTACGCAGCGGGGATAGAACAAAAATGAGAGTTAGTCTCTTGTTGCGCTGCCGCGAAAAAACAAAAATTAAAGGTAGTCTCTTGTTGCGCAGCCGGGCGTAAGTCTCATTTGGGCCACTACTCTGGCCTGGTTTTCTTGGCCGCTGTCTCCTTTCAGGGTTACCTGACCTATGGAGGGCGCTGATGTGTTGATCGCCGTTTCGCCATCACTGTGCCAGGGTTTTCTTTCCTCTCGGTGGTGTGAGTGTCGGTTGGTAGCGTCCTGTGCTCCGTGGGCACAGCTGGCGACGGCCGTGGTAATTGGAGCTTCTCCAGGAAAGCCGCTGGATCCTCTGCCGCAGACAGCATCAATACTGCATCTCCGTGTGGTACCACCAGGGTACCCGACGCTCCCCACCTATACCTGACTCCGTGGTCTCTGAGGAGTTTGGTGACCGGCATGAATCTGCGTCTCTCCAGCAGGACAGCGAAAGGTAGGTCGTCGAAAATTCTCACTTGGCAGTTTTCCACTGCTATGAGGGGAGTGTTCCGGGAGCTGGTTAGCATCGCTGTTTTCACTGCCGGGCTCCGGGTGACCGCGATGATATCCCTGGGGGCGTCCACAGGGCTGTTGCGGCATTCCGTATGCGGAACGCAGAGGACATGGGCGGCAGCCCTACCTCTACCCTCACCTCCAGCACAGCGGCCATTTTATTTGCAAACTCTAGCATGGACTCCAGTCCCACCGTCTCGGGCACCCCTCTTATACGTATGTTTTTCTTTCGGTGCCTTGTCTCAATGGTAGTGACGGCTCGGGTGAGTCGCTGGAGCTGCTGGGAGAGATCAGCTATGTGCGCCCGGGTCTCTGTGAGGTTGTTGTCCCTTTCCTCCTCTCTTCTCTCAACTGCTCCCAATCTGGCCATAATGCCGCCCATCTCTCCACGCACCTCGTCTAGGTCCTTCTTCCAGACCTTGCGGAGCTCGAGCAGTCGGAGTCCTCTCTCTGATAGACTTTGCTAGGGGCCCGTGATGCCATTGATCCCTCTTCATCTGGGGACGTCTCTGACTCACTGGATCCTCGAGGCCTGGTAGGCGCCATCTTAGGCTGTGCTGTCTGCTGCGGCCTAGCAAATGTCTTCCGGATGTCTGGGAGTTTAGAAGCCTCCAATATCAGTAATTTGCAATGCTTGCGCCCCATCTCGCTCTTGAGGGGTTCAGTATCACCTCTGTCTCGGTTATAGGGTTTAGCTGTGAGTTTTTCGTGGCTTTTGGGGGGTATTTTCAGTGTGTTTAGCAGGAGCTCCCTGCAAACACGTCTGCTCAGTTGCACGGCTGGCCACGCCCCGTTTTGTTTGTTTTTTTAAGTTAATTATTTTTAATGAAACGTAAAAGAACACTGTAGCGTTAGGAATAGAAAAATGTATTCCTAATGCTCTAGTATGGCACTGTCCCTAATCTTTTTTTTTGAGAAAATGTAACTTTTTATCTGGCTGAGCAGCCATGTTGGGAAAAATTTTACTGTTATCTGACAATTTGCTGCTCAACCTACCTTTCAGGTACACAAAGAGCAATTGCAACGGAAGTCAAGTATAATTACATGTAAAAAAAATTATAAGTAACATTTTG
The DNA here is from genome assembly GCF_036172605.1 of Pelobates fuscus. Lineage (NCBI taxonomy): Eukaryota > Metazoa > Chordata > Amphibia > Anura > Pelobatidae > Pelobates > Pelobates fuscus. Next base: position 432,683,918 of record NC_086317.1, on the reverse strand, counting down.
ATAACAGATGTTTTTAAAATTAGAATATGGCCCACTGATATTAGAGTACTGTGATATAATGGGGGTAAGAAACTATTTTGCCTGTGTTTTCAAATGAGGGGTTTATAACAATGTTATGACTGCATCTCCATATGTTCTACTTAAAGCGACACTTTCATGGCCGAATCCTGTTTTTTTTTTTTTTAATTCTTTATTTTTGGTGCAAAAGATTTTACAGGCAGGCCCGTGGAGCCACGACAGCAGACACAGGCAGGTTAATGCAGATATGGTCGTGACTTCATACAGTTGCACAATTTTTAAATTATGAAAATGACAGGCTAATAAACATTGCTTATATAACAGGACATGCTAAAGTAAGTAAGCATAGTAATAGTTAAACATAAGTTTGAAGTGTTATAAAAATTTGTGTTGTGCTCTCAAAAAATGCGTATTTAGGGTAGTATATATAGTCAGTCAAGAGTTATGTTTGAATAAGTGGAGAGTGTCTCCGTGATTGAATGGTTGCATAACATGCTAGGTAGATTGGTAATAGCGATCAATCCTAACAACTCTTTTGTAAGTGAAGCATGTAGTTGTAACCTGTACTAATCACCAGTGCTACTGGATTAATCATCAAGAGGAACTAACCGTTAGGATTAGCTAAGTAAGACATAAGTGACTTATTCTTTCCCTGTGGCATAGGAGGTTTCACCTTCTTCGCATAGATATATATAGGTAACAAACATTTACTTAAGCTTGACGGACCCATTATATTATCAGAGTAATAACGTGAAGTAGTGCTAAATTGGCTATGCCATTGTAGTTATGAAAAGAGTAAGCTGTTGTGCCAAGGGCTAACTGAAGTATTATCAACAGTCTAGGCTTTCACTAGTGCAGCTGTGATACCTCTTAAAGCGCCTCCATATTGCTGCTCTCCGCTTATGGTTAAGGGTCATCAGGGCGCAAGGGTATAGCGAGCAGAAAAACAATGGCATAATAAGAAAAAGAACATAAAAGAACACAGAAAAAAAAAGAAACATAAAAACAGGTCACATAAAAGAGGGTCAGTTTTAAATTAGGTTCCCTGGTAACTGTCTGAAAGTGGGGAGGCCAAGACATTATACAGCGGGCCTGTCCCTATCATAGTCACCAGTCAGCCGATTCCCAAGTTCGGAAAAGGCCAGAAGAGTGCTGTTGGGCTGTAAAACGGCTCTGATAGAAGTGGGAGCACGGGCTGCCAAATCACACCACTCCAGTGGCCCAAGTCCTCTGCTAGGGCCCCTGTGCATTTCCCAGCGCTTCGGTCCCGCTTGATTCCGCGAATGATATCCCAGCTGGTAGTATGCTTGGCTTGGGAGCGAGGTTTTTCCCGCCTGTGGCTTGTAGCTTGTTTCCAGGGTCCCTTCCGATTAGGCGTATGGGGCCGGGTACTGTGTGTCCCAGGACGTGGACGGCTTGTGGTTTGGTGGGCTTTCCTTGGATGCGCTGAGCGGGCTGTGGAGAGTTGAGCTTTGCAGGGTTGGAACCTCCTTCCCTGCTCTTTTCTGCGGTCTTAGCTAGTCTGAGTTCAAGCTTCAGCCAGAAGGCTCGAAAGAGCTCGTCTAGCCGTTTTTCAAGCGGCTCCAGTGGGCCTCCAGTAGTTTCTGTGGGTGCTATGTTCGCCATTGTTGCCAGTCTGCTTGTCGTGTGCCTCTTGCCGCCTGTACCCGGCCGGACTGACAGGAAGGTGCACACTCAGTGTGCACCTTCCTATCACTCCGGCCGGCACCGCGGACCGGAGTGCAGCTCGGCCACGCTACAGGTGGGGGTGGGGGGGCAAAAAGAGAAGGGGGGGCAAAAAGAGGAGAGGAGGGGGGGGCAAAAAGAGGAGGGGGGGCAAAAAGGGGAGGGGAGGGGGGGGAAAGAGAAGGGGAGGGGGGGCAAAAAGAGATGGGGAGGGGGGGCAAAAAGAGAAGGGGAGGGGGGGCAAAAAGAGAAGGGGAGGGGGGGAAAAAGAGAAGGGGAGGGGGGCAAAAAGAGAAGGGGAGGGGGGGCAAAAAGAGAAGGGGAGGGGAGGGGAGGGGGGCAAAAAGAGAAGGGGAGGGGAGGGCAAAAAGAGAAGGGGGGCAAAAAGAGGAGGGGAAGGGGGGGCAAAAAGAGAAGGGGAGGGGGGCAAAAAGGGGAGGGGGCAAAAAGGGGAGGGGGCAAAAGAGAGAGGGAGGGGAGGGAGTAAAAAGAAAGGGGGGTAAAAAGAGAGAGGGGGTAAGAAGAGGGGGGTAAGAAGAGGGGGTAAGAAGAGGGGGGTAAGAAGAGAGAGGGGATAAGAAGAGTGGGGGTAAAAAGAAAGGGAGGGGGGTAAAAAGAGAGGGAGGGGGAGTAAGAAGAAAGAGAGGGGGTTCGAAGAGAGGAGGGGGGAGTAAGAAGGGGGTAAGAAGAGGGGGAGGGGGAGTAAGAAGGGGGTAAGAAGAGGGGGAGGGGGGAGTAAGAAGAGAGGGAGGGGGTAAGAAGAGGGGGGAGTAAGAAGAGGGAGGAGTAAGAAGAGGTGGGAGTAAGAAGAGGGGAAGGGGGGAGTAAGAAGAAGGGAAGGGGGAGTAAGAAGAGGGGGAGGGAAGAGTAAGAAGAGGGGAGGGGGGTAAGAAGAGGGGGGAGGGGGGTAAGAAGAGGGGGAGGGCGAGTAAGAAGAGGGGGAGGGGGTAAGAAGAGGGGGGAGTAAGAAGAGGGGGAGGGGGGTAAGAAGAGGGGTAGGGGGAGTAAGAGGAGGGCAATTGCCCCCTCCCCTGTCCGCAGGCACCGTGCGGGCAGCCGGCAGGGGAGGGAGGAAGAGAGGACCCGGGAGCTCAGCCTGCAGCTCCTCTGGGTCCTTCTTGCACGAGCACAGATCGTTGCCGCGGTTACCACGGCAACGTTACGGCTCTGGCAAAAGTAAACTCTAGCCCTGGAGCTACGGGCTAGAGTTCACTCTCAACACTGTAACCACCAGGGATTCCTGGTGGTTGCAGTGGTGAGAGTGAACTCTAGCCCCATAAACACACTACCCCCACACACCATACACATTCACACACTGCCCCCATACACACACACTGCCCCCACACACACCATACACATTTACACACATTGCCTCACACACACACACACATACACTGCCCACCCATACACACACAGGCCCCCATACTAACACTGCCACACACATACACAGCCCCCTCATACACACATTGCCCCACACACCCTACACATTCACACACTACACCCCCTCACACACACACTGAACCTTTCACACACACTGCACCCCTTACACATTGCACCACTGCTCCTATACCCTACAACAGCCTCATATCCCAGCAGACCCCAGGTAAGTTGTCAAACTGTTCTTAAACGGTTTGACTACTTACTCTTTTAGGGGGGGCCCGGCCCTCCTGGCACCATAACGACTACACAGAGCAGTAGTGGTTATTGTGCATGGTTTATTTATTTAAATAATCTCCAAGTGCCCCAGTAGCCAGCAAGCCAGCCAGCCCACAGGCCAATCAGCCATCCCACAGGCCGGCCAGCCAGCCCACAGGCTGGCCAGTAGCCAGCCAGTCAGCCCACAGGCCACCAGTTAGGCTTACAGCCAGCAAGCCCACAGCCTGCCAACCGCAGCCAGCAAGCCCACAGCCTGCCGGCAGTAGCCGGCAAGCCCACAGCCTGCCAGCAAGCCCACAGCCTGCCAGCCGCAGCCAGTAAGCCCATAGCCTTCCAGCAAGCCCACAGACTGCCAGCCAACAACAGTAATTAAGGTAAGAGGAGCCAACTTGGCCTAGGTATCAGCGAGCTATGTTGTGTTGCTATATTGTGAATAGGAACCAGAGTGTTGGAGAGACCCCCCTCCAGGCCCCATTAGACTCCATTGTAGTCTCTAATGGGACCTGGAGGAAATTATTTCTAACACACTCTCTAAAGGACACTGAGATAGCCTCTGCTAGAAAGACCCCCCTTCATGGCCCATTAGCCCTCAATTGTAGTCTCTACTGGGGCCTTGAATGGATTATTGCACTTTTGTTCCTTGTGTCTGAAGATTGTGTAGGGTGTGGCTGGAGGCGGTGCATGGAGGCGGGACATGGGTGGCGCTTGCTGCGGAGTATGGGTGGGGCCTGTAAGGGGGCCCTTGATTTATTTTGCCCGGGGGCCCTGAGGGTTCTCAGTCCGCCCCTGAGTGCACTGATATATATATATATCATTTTCATTCAACCTATCTTACATCCCTTTGAATTGGGACATTTTTTTTTTCTCCTTTTTCATTAATTGGCTGTCTGTTCCAGGCCTCCCAAACATCTTGATTTTGAAGGGACGGTCTCAATTTTGCAATCTATCCCCAACGATAAACAGGTAGCATGGCCATCTAGCTCATGGGCCATCTAGCTAAGCCCTTTGTATAAAAGAGCTTCAATGGCTAGTTATCAGCTTACATCCAGGGCCCTCTCTACCTCTTGTATTTGTCTGTGTATATTGTACGTTCTCCACTAATTGTACAGCGCTGCGGAATCTGTTGGCGCTTTATAAATACCAGTAATAATAATAATAATAATAACAACAACACAGTGAGGGAGTTTAAGCATGCGTGAGATAGGCATTAGGCTATCCTAGCTATAAGATAAAGCCAGGGACTAATGAAAGTATTTAGGAAATTGGGCAGACGAGATGGGTCGAATGGTTCTTATCTGCCGTCACATTCTATGTTTCTATGTTTCCAAACATTGCCACTTTCATTTTAAAACCAGCTAGATATTGACTTTGCAGTTAGACTTGCAACAGAAAGTCATGCCTATGGACACATTATCTTCCACATAATTGCTGCAACTAGAAACGGATCCTGAAACTAGAAACCTAGCATAAAAAGGCATGTCACTGGACAACATTGGACACATTGTCAAATATACACCAAAACAGAATACATAAAAGTTTGAAAATATATCTCCAGCTCAGTTACATTACTTCAAATTCTATCACTAAACTATAGAGTTGTGTTATGAACAATAGTGTTCATAGCATAGTGTTATATTAAGTTATGATTAATCTCCAATGACTGTAGACTTGTTTTGTAATGAGCTTACCTTTCAGCATACTCAGGGTAAACTGACCCATCTGACCCTCATCCCTGTGCACACACACAGTGCACAATACAAGAGAAGTGGATAACAACATTATGATGGGAGTAGCAGCCCATTTTAGCCTTACAGGGTTATTTACTAAATTAAGACTTGTTGGGGGCGGAGCTAGCAGCCATACCGAGAGGACGCATATGCCTCGAGCTCCGAGAGAAACTCGTTCAAACACCCAGCAGCCTGATCTCAGACGAACATGGGGCGGCGAAATAAAAAATCGAAGCCGGACAAACCCCCCTCTACGGCTGACATCGGGGAACTACTGCGGAGGTCCCAAAACTTCCAGAGGCCCGACATGGCACCACAACTGGAGGGACTTTACCACTCGTTGAGCGAGGCCACAGAGTCGGAGGAGGAAGACTATGGCACTGGAGCGGTGAGCAGACCGATCCTATCACCCACAAAACCTAGCCTCACTGAGGAGAAGCTCAAGGTCATACTGGGGGAGCTGCGCCGCAACATAGCAGCCGACATCGGAATTTTCCGCAACGAGATCAGCGGAGTTGTGGCCCGCCTGCAAAACGCGGAGCTAAACACCGCCGCACAAGAATCCCGTCTAGCATCAGTGGAACAACAAATTGTCACCCTGCAAAAGACACAGAAACAACACCAAGTCATAATGGCGACACTTGAAGACAAAAGACGCGGGAAGAACGTCAAAATCTGAGGCCTACCAGGAGAGGTAGAGCCCACAGAGCTGCCACACCTAATCCGCAGACTGCTCAACACGTTATTCACACCCAAAAAGGTCAAAGGGATGCCGCTGGATTGCTGCTTCCGCATCTCCGGTCAGCAAACCGGCACACCGGGAAAAGGGAACGATGTTATCGTCAGGTTTCAACAAGGCAGAGATCGCCAAGCATTCATGGCGGCCGTGCGCAGTAAGTCTCCTTTCCACTTTGAAAGCCACTCACTGACATTTTTCCCTGATTTGTCCAAAGCCACCATGGACTGGAGACGGTCCTTGCGACCCCTGACTACAGAACTCATAGCACACAACATACCCTACCGCTGGGGCTCCCCCAGAACCCTGATTATAACCAGGGACACTGGCACCCTTAAAATACACTAAGCTACCGAAATACCTGACACCTTACGACAACTCGCACTGGGAAGACAAGAGCCGGGCCCCGCAGATTCCAACAAGCCGACGACAACTACAGCCTGGAACCCCGCCACAGCGCGACCCTTCATACCAGCGACCCAACGAGGAGAACCAGCATCTGCCTCGGTGCCATGAACTCCCTGACACCGCCAATGCCGGAAACCTTCGGCTCGAGCTCTAACCACAAGCCTTTATAAGAAACGTTCCATGTTTATGTTTTATGTATCACGTTTAATGTTTTTTTTTTTCTTTGTTTGTCTTTGAGCTGGTTGCCAACGACGTTTGGCATATTTATATGGCCTCTCAAAAACTGTATGTATACACTGCAGTACTACTACCCGTTCTCCCCCACAATCCCCCCCTTTCTATGTTATGAAAAACGACCGACATTACAGACCTAAGTGTCAGTGAAAGGGGACGCAGGTCTCTCTGACCCACTCCTAGTTTAATAGCCTTAGTTTCAACCTAATGACCAAGAGACGACAGTTGTGCCCTACCCCGTAAAAACCTAGAGTATGCTCACGAAGTCACACTTACGCAGGGGCTTGTCATTTCATTGCTTATAACCTACAACAATCATCCTAACATTATAATGTATAATATAAAAATGTGCTGTGTTACTGAAGCCAGCAACAGTATACCTATAAGAAACAACAAAGTGGAGACCACATTCAATAAGCATACAACCTGGAAATATAACCAGAGTAGAAATATTCTATATAAGAATATGGTAGAATCTAAAAAATAAAAAATATACAGATCATAGCATAACACTGTATTGTAATGAAAGTGAATTGGTGGTGATGGTATTAAACTCACAAACAAAGGTGAAAATCAGGCCTCTGACCCCCTTGGGGTATGTGAAGTATGAAACTTGATAGTAGCTCCAAATATGAGATTCAGATAGGTATAGGTCTTCAAAGAAATGGATAAAGAAAGCCATACATGGTGAAGAATGTTGAAAAAATACAAAAGATTTATTTGGTTACACTTACAAACATAAAGATGTTCTGAGCATGTCTCCACTCTCAGTGGAACTCCAAGGCAGTGTGGAAAAAACAGCACAATTCCAACTTCAAAGTGGCAGAACAAGTGGAGATAATAAAATACAATAAAAATAAAATAGAAGTTAAGAACAATCAGAGTTCATATATCCAACGCGTTTCGTCCGGAAAAATGTATAAGGGACTTTTTCAGGGATATGTACTTATAACCTACAACAATCATCCTAACGTTATAATGTATAATATATAAAAATGTGCTGTGTTACTGAAGCCAACAACTGTATACCTATGCCTGAAAGAAAATACTTGCTACAGCTGTTGTGGCTAGGCAAGAATGCTTGTACCAACTATGCACAAATAAAAATAAAGAATTAAATTAAGACTTGTCAGCTATCCAAAGTGAATTTCAAATTAAAGTACAAAATGTGAAGTGTAAAAAGTCACTTTTGCTTTTAGTTCTACTACCTTGGAATTAAATGAATACTATAGGCACCAAAACAACTTAGCCTTTAATGAAGCAGTTTTTGTATAGATCGTGTGTAGAGTCTCACAGTTCAGTTTTTGACCATTAATGAGTTAAATCACTTTGTTCTTGTAGGCCTAGCCACACCTCCCTGCATGTGACCTACACAGTCTCCCTAAACATTTCCTGTTAAGAGAGATGTAATGTTAAACTTTCTTTATTACCTAGCCTGTTTAATTTAGAATGTATTATCTTCTGCTCTGTTAATAACCTTCTGCAGGAGCCTCATGTGTGTGATTAAAGTTTAATTTAATGTACAATGAAAACTTCTAAAGTCAGATCTGAAACCATTTTTATATGCAGGCTGTGTCAATCACAGCCAGGAGAGGTGTGGCTAGGGCTGCATAAACATAAACAAAAGGGATTTATCTTCAAATTAGCAGATAATTGAGCACTGAGACTTTAGGGGTGTGATCTATACACCAGACAATTCTCTCTGCAGAAAATAACCCTGTAAATAACAGATATCTATACTGTATGTCTTGGGTGATAGATATATATGTTGTAATAGTAGTTCCAGTTTCTTGTATAATGGCAGTATTTTAGTTTTTCTCTTGAATTTGTACACAGATACAAAGGATGAGCGTTAACCTTTTTTGTTTACTGTAACATTTGATATATTGGCCCAAATTATGCTAGGTCGGCAACTATCAGCAATTAATATACACAGCATGTAACACCATATGCCGGTTGTTATATTTGACTTTTCAACAATTTCAGTAGTTAATGAGCAGAGCGTGACCATTTTTACATTTGTATTCTCAAATGATCAGACAAGCGTGCATCAAATCTATTATTAAGTCGCCTTTTCTCCTTTACAATCACTATAATATACGTACATAGTGCTGAATCCTATGGAAATGGTCTGTTTTGCCTAAAACAAATTTAAGGCAATATGAAAAATTCACAGACACTCCAAATGTGAAAGTCTCTTGTTAGGTCGAAACGTTGCTGGGCATTTTGTTGCAATAAATCTGCCAGCGGCTTTCACATGTGGAGTGTCTGTGAATTTTTCTTATTGCCTTAAATTTGTTGGGATTGCTGGTCCTGTTCCAGAGCACCCGTGGCCGTTGGGAGTGAGTGCGGTTCCTGCGACCAACTTTTTCTAAAAAAAATTTAAGACAAAGACAGCCATGTTTAATGCATTAAAGCAGAATTACGATACTGCAAATCATAGAAAATTGCATGCAATATAAGAAAAATTCTGAAATATTTATCCATATGTTAATCTTTGTTTTCCAAATGATACCATTGAGTGGAGCTTGTAGTGAATGTGATTACTGTCAATTACTTCTAGGTCTCAGCCACTACCCTGAAAGTTGTGAGTGCAAAGACACTGAGCTCGAGTGTGTAGATGTCAATTTAGAAGCAGTTCCGAACGTTTCAAGCAATATAACACTTTTGTAAGTAGACAACTGTATTCCTCTAATCCTGATTAACGTACGTTCAGATCCATCATGCTTCATCAAAGAGAACCCGCACATGATTCTAATATTTTATTTAGTAAACTTCCTACTTATTTTAAACCTCTGAATATCGCTTTTCTGATAATTGCAAATAGTTGAGAGGTATTCTTTGCATTTGAAACACTTCATTAGACATGGGTACAAAAGAGTAGGCTTTGTTTTACAAACATATCACTGTATATATTAAAAAACAAGAAATACTGCCCTCTGTCTACTAACCTATTACATGCCCAGTGCTTGTCAGCAAAAATGTAGAAACAATTATCCAGGCAGCACTTCCAAGGCTTTATCCAAATTTCTTAAATTCAAAGTCAACGTGTTTCAGCTTGCACATCAAACTTTCATCAGGACATATCGGTTACTATATATTTATATGTATCCTCTACTCTGCCTCCATCACAACCTGCTCTCTATGCAGGTGGGAGGAAGTTACCTTTATTGTTTTTACTTTTATTTCTAAGTATGCATATTGATGACTTACGTTTTCAAGACTGACTCCAAAAGTCTGAAGATATGATTTGCAAAGATCTATATTACCACCATATCAGAACATATTTTTTGAAAATGGATTATATTTGGGGAAGGTGCATAGTGAGTTGATTACAAAACAATTGTCAATGAATTTAATGTTGTGTGACTTCCATTCTTGTATATCTATGGTCATTTCCGGAAACATTAATTTTATTACAGAGATAGGCATTGCCCTAGTCAGTTTGTTGGTTGGTTGAACTGTCGAACAAGTCATCCAATACTTTTAAGGTTACTTTTGTGGTAGGATGTAGTAAGTGGTTGATCTTGTTCCATAATTTAGGTGCCCCTAACAGATCTAGAAGAGAGTCATTTTGTACTATTTCATCTTCGATCTCAAGCCATTTAGGTTTATTATTAGTTAAATTAAATGTTATTTTAATGGAGGCATTGGGCGCAGTGAAATAGTTTTTGAAGTCTGGAACGCCTAAACCTCCAAATTTGCTGTGTTTCTGTAGTGTTGGGAGGTTGATCCTGCTTTTTTTTATTTTGCTATATATGTAATTAGAGATGTCCAGAACAGTTCGCCGGGAACTATTCGCCGGTGAACAAGGTTTGTTCGCGGTCGCCGCGGCGGGCGATCATATGCGATGTTCGGACCGCCCCCTATTCGTCATCATTGAGTAAACTTTGACCCTGTACCTCACAGTCAGCAGACACATTCCAGCCAATCAGCAGCAGACCCTCCCTCCCAGACCCTCCCACCTCCATGACGAATTCCCGGCGAACTGTTCGGGACATCTCTATATGTAATCTTGTCTGAGTGGACTTTTTTGATGGAGTTAGGGACAAGAAGTGGTATAGTGTGTATCAAGTACAGCAGTTTTGGGAAAATTTTCTTTTTAAATGCAACTATTCTACCTAGCCAGGACAATTCAAATTGTCCCCATCTGTGCAATTCCGCTCTAAGTTCTGGCCATTTTCCGTCAAAGTTTAGTTGTACCATATGATTAATATTTTTGGCTAGTTTTATACCTAGGAACGAGATGTATTGATCTCTCCATTCATAATCATACTTTGTTTTTAAATTAGCTAGTGTTATAAGTGGAATATTGATTGGAAGGGCTTGTGTTTTATTCTTTAGTTTGTAGTAAGATATAGCACTAAATTCAGTTACAATGAATTCTAGACAATTTTGTTGTAAGAAACTCACTACACACCTTCCCCAAATTAAAATACAATCTTTATGACAATTTGTCTACACAACATCAACATATCATCACCAAATTTAAAAGAAACTTTTAACATTTCTTCCTTAGACCAATCAATAGATACTCTACAACCCTCCAATTTAGAAACTATACTTGTGAAAAATCCAGAACAGAAACACACAATCTAGTCTTGCTACTACTACACGTCTTAATTTCCTAATAAAAAAATGCAATATATGATTGCATGGGAAACAGACATGGGAATTAAACTTAATTTTTAAGATTGGTACAAAATAAAAGATGCATTAAAAGGAAAGACTTTATGCCCAAACCATATCGAAAACTACTTGAAGGTTATTTACCATTGGTACATGGTACCTACTAAACTTAAAAATAGTAATAACAACTTGCAGCACATGATTGAAAATTTTGAACTGCTATACTACAAGCGGTGAGATCCAACCATAGACACACTATACATGAATATAGTGACTTTGCTATAGACTCTTTTTCATCATTTCTTCAATTTTTCATTTTTTCATTGTTTGCACAGTTTTTCTTATCTTCTTATTTTTTCACATATTTTTCTTTTTTCTGCTCTTTTTTTTCAGTTTTTTGTATATACATTTATTTTGGCAAAGAATGGATCCATCAGGACTTTGCACTAAAAATTGCTATGCATAGCTTTAGATGTGGGGATAGGAGTGTCATATTTATGAATTTGATTATGGACTGACCTTTATGAATTTTTCAAGTATTATTACAGTGATTTCACTCTAATGAATTCCAGGAATTGATTTCTAGACCATATTCTTAACAATTAAATGTTTGATTATTCAGTGCAGTGGATGAATTTTCAAATAATGAATGAAATCATCGGAGCTTTTTGTGTGTACATATATGAATTTGGATTAGGACTGACCTTTATGCATTCTTTAGCATTATTACAGTGATTACACTCTAATGAATTCCAGGAATTGATTTCTAGACTATATTTCTAAAATTTAATTTATTATTCAGTGCAGTAGATGAATTTTCAAATAATGAATGAGATCATCAGAGCTGTTTGTGTGTACATATATGAATTTTGATTATAAGTATATATTCTATTAAATTATTTTTTGCATACCAAATTACACCCGATTTACTTCTGATTCTACAATTTTGAGTGCGGTATTTTATTTATTTTTTGGATGTTTACAATTTTTGAGGTTATAGAAGAGGGAATACCTCTAAATACCGGCACCACCTAGTAATTGAGTGCAAACACTACCCATGATTTTGTAAACTTAAAAATTTGTTTCGCAGACTCTTCAGAAGAGACTGGAGAGGGTGCGGGAAAAAAAAGATATGTACCACATGTGGTGGCAGTGCACCAAACTAAAATCCTTTTGGGATTTAATTTTAACTCTGATCCAAACTATAGCCCCTACTATCACAACTCTCTCACCTCAAATTGGAATATTTAAGCTCCTCACAATTTTTTTTTTTGTAAAATGGAAAGGACTGTAATAGCACATATTCTAATCGTACCCACCACACTACTGCCAAGATATTGGAAAACCTCAAAGATCCCATCAAAACCAGACATTATTGCATTTGTTAGAGGAAAAAAAGAATTACGAACTCGCGAAACGACCACCATCTCCTTCACATGCAAAACGAAGTGCATTTTGGGATAAGTGGGAACGCACGACAAACAAAATAGGTTGGCATCTCATAAAGGTTGAGTACATGGAACTTATTGTACCGGATATATTGTTTTCTTATTCTTTATTGTTTCTTCTACTGTAAATAATTGGATCCCATTTAACTGATCTATAACCTTTATAGCTTTCATTATTATGTTAACCAAATCTATGCAAGACCAAACATTATTATAAAAAGATCAACACAACATGATAAAAACATTAAAACAAATACATCATAAAAGAACACAAAAAAGGGTACCAAATCCACCTCTAACCCCCCTACCACCTCCTACCCCAATCTACCTTCCCCTTATACTAATGTTCATATAAATTATTTTTCTTTATCCCCCCAAAAAAAGGTTCATTGTCACATATAAACAAAAAATATCATATTGTTGCAATTATATTGTTAATACTGTATACATTCTTGAACATGTTATCTATGTTAATTGATATGTTTTGAGATACACTTTTTATTAACGATGTTGTATTGCATATATTGTTCTAAAATATAAACATTTTCAAAAATTGATATTACTTTTTGGCATGCTAGACCCTCCTCTTTCACTCTTGCTACAAGTTGATGGTACCTGCATCAGCCAGTCCTTACACCTCATGTCCAGTCTGTTGCCACATCCTGCCTGTTCCATCTTAAAAAATTTTTTGCATCCGCCCCTTTCTTACGCAAGATGCTGCCAAGGTGCTTGTTCGTGCTCTGGTGATTTCTTGCGTTGATTACTGTAATTGTCTCCGAATTGGTCTCCTCAAAAACCATATTACCTCGCTACAGTTTGAAATAAATTCTGATCATTCTTTCCTGTCCCTCCTCTCACACCTCGCCCCTCTGGAAATCTTTACATTGGCTTCCAGTACCCCGTAGGAGTCAATTCAAAATACTAACCCATTAAATACAAAGCCCTAAACAACTCTAGCCCCTGTTACATTTCTTCACTAACTTGTAGGTATGCCCCTTCCCAGTCTCTCTCCACTGCCATTGACCTTTTCCTGTCCACTGCTCGCACCCTTACTGCGAACTTGCGCTTGCACGATTTCTCTCAGATGGCTTTGGAACAGCCTGCCTACCCCCAACAGACTTTCCCCTAGTCTTTCAGTTGAGAAAAGATTACGGCCTCCCAGGGTATCTTGTATTTCAGAAACCTGTCTCTTGCTCTCTCTTAAAGGGCCACATGTCACCTTCCACTTCTGCTACTTTCTCATCGTGTTACTAAGTTGCTATCCCCTTTCATGCCTTTCTTGTTGTGTTTTTATCCCCCCCCCCCACCTCTAGACTGTAAGCTCATTTGAGCAGGGTCCTCATCCACCTATTGTTCCTGTAACATTTTGTAATTGTCCCATTTATTGTTAAATTCCCCCCTTTATAATATTGTAAAGCGCTGCAGAGTAAGCTGGCTCTATGTAAATTCCAATTAAAATTGAATATTAACAATAATAGATATTTTTATTACTTATGAAAACCATGCAAATCATGATCTCCTTATCAACAAATATGTTGAGTACACTAGTATAAAATATATATGTCATGCCTTAACTACCGGTATTACATTGTCTCTTCCGGGTTGACGGAGCTTAGCCACACCCCCTTCTCTGAAGCGGTCTCCCCACGCTACATAATGAGACCGCGCCAGATTCAAGACGCTGGATTATTGAAAAGCGTTACCGCGAAATCAACCCGGCTAGCAAGATTCCTCTAACCTTCTTTGTGCACCGAACCGGACTGGAAAACTATCGACCCTCCTTCTCCTCTCCTCAACCACGGATAGTAACTTGACCTTCCTCATCCTGCTTAACACCTTCCCTCCCCGGAGGAGAACTTATGGAAACCTGATCTTTCTCCATTAAGAGCTAAGTCATATTTTTACTCCATAATAGACTACCTGCTCTCAAGCCTGCTAATCGTCCCTGCTGCAGCCTGCTCTCAAGCCTGCTAATCGTCCCTGCTGCAGCATGCTCTCAAGCCTGCTAATCATTCCTGCTACAGCCTGCTCTCAAGCCTGATTACCTCGAACTCCAAAACTTATTCCTGCTGCAACTTTCATTTCTTATTTTGCTTCGTTTCCATGAACTTGCAAACTCCTGTGTTCTATACTGCATGCAAACCAGAAGCTGCTTACTCCGTTTAACAAACAGCTAAGTACTTAAAGATACAGTACCTGTGTTATACGTAATTAAAGATACAGTACCTGTGTTATCCTCTAGTATCCTAGTCATCAATCCAAAACCTAAGAGATCTGCAGTTGTTTTCCATTTAAATACATGTAAGCATTACAGAATAATCCAGCCTTTGTAATGGATCCAGCAGATTCGATTCTAAATTTACTATGTTGAATCAAAGAGTCGATACACTTGCCCAAGGCATGCAAGACCTACAGGTTACAAATGAACGGATTCTTACTTATGTAAGAGACTTACAAACACATACTCCTCATACTGTTATGCACTCGGCTAGCGACCCTGCTGTCTGTAATCCCGAAAAGTTTTCTGGAGATCGATCCAAATACAGGGAGTTTCTTAATTCCTGCAAATTATTGATTGCTTTAAAACCTAGATCTTATCCCACTGAAAGATCTAAGGTTTGTTCAGTTATCTCCTTTCTAAGAGGTGAACCTATGGCCTGGGCCCATTCCTTTTTGGAAAACGATGACCCCATCTTAGATTTATTGGATGCATTTTTTGAAGCCATGTCTCTTCTTTTTGAAGATCCCAACAAACAATCTACAGCTGATTTAACCATTAGAACCCTACATCAAAAACATAGACCCGTCGAAGACTACATTGCTGAATTTAAAAGATGGGCAATAGAAACTCAATGGAATGACATAACCCTACGCAACCAGTTCCGAATTGGGTTATCCGAAGCAGTAAAAGATGAACTTTCTAGAACTGAACTCCCTACCACATTAAATGCCCTGATTCAACTGTCAATCAGCATTGACAGAAGACTTAGAGAAAGAAAGGCCGAAAAAGCTCTCTCGAGTCCATTATGGAAAAAAACATTCAGTCCTTCAAAAATGCCTGAAAAACCATCATTACAAACAGAACCTATGGAAATAGGGGGTAGTAAGAAGTCCTCTCACTCTAGAAGAGAAAAACAGAAGACGACTACTAAACCTCTGCATGTATTGTGCCTCACAAGATCATGTGATCCCAGAATGCCCCTTATTGAAACGTCCAAAAGGCGGTAAGCATGCTTATACCACTTCTATACTAAGTGCACTTCCCTCCAAATCAACCACTCAATTCTACTCTATTTCTCTCATATTACAGTGGGACAAAGAAAGAATTACGACTGAAGCCATTATTGATTCTGGTGCAAACGGGGTGTTCATCGATTCATCCTTTGTAACAAAAAATAAAATTCCTTGTGTTCGCAAAAGCACTTCTGTTTCTGTCAGAGTGATTGATGGCTCCCTCATATCCTCGGGCCCTATACTAAACAAAAACATTCCTTTAAGAGTGACCACTAACAATACTCATACCGAATATCTTATATTTGATGTCATCTCATCACCTCTTTATCCGGTTATACTGGAGATCAACTGGTTAAGGGACCACAACCCACAAATTACTTGGTCTCCCTTCTCTCTCACCTTTAGTTCTGCTTATTGTAAAGAAACATGCCTACAACATATTCCAATCTTTCAGGTTATTGAAGAACCAATTATACCTTCCTGTTATTCTGAGTTCTCAGATGTATTCAGTAAAAAGGAAGCTGAGACACTCCCACCTCATTGTCCCTATGATTGTCCAATAGACCTCATACCTGGTGCCCCCATCCCTTTTGGGCACATATATCCTCTCTCTGAATCAGAACTAAAAATTCTTAAGGAATACTTGGATGAAAACCTCCGTAAGGGGTTCATTAGACCCTCCAACTCACCTGCTGCATCCAGTATGTTTTTTTGTGAGAAATAAAGACCAGACTATACGTCCCATCATAGATTACAGAGCTTTAAACAAAATAACAGTTAAAAATCGTTACCTTCTTCCCCTGATAAATGAATTGATTGAACGGTTAAAAACAGCTACCATCTACACCAAGCTTGACCTCCGTGGGGCATATAACCTTATTAGAATCAAGGCTAACGATGAATGGAAAACTGCTTTCCGGACCAGATATGGCCTTTACGAGTATCTTGTGATGCCTTTCGGCCTCTGCAACGCCCCCGCAACCTTTCAACACTTTATAAATGACATCTTCAGGGATCTTATAGATGTTTGTGTTATCATTTATTTAGATGACATTCTTATATACTCTAACAATCCTGAGGAACACAAAAAACACGTGAGATGGGTGTTATCCAGAACTCACAAATTATACGCTAAACCAGAAAAATGTATTTTCAATGTTAATGAAATTACCTTTTTAGGATATGTTATCACACCTCATTTGATAAGCATGGATAGTTCCAAAATCAACTGTATCCTCAACTGGCCCACTCCTTCTAACGTAAAAGAATTACAACGTTTTCTGGGGTTTGCCAACTTCTATAGAAAATGTATTAGAAATTACTCCGACGTAGCTCATTCACTTAATCTACTTAACAGCAAAAAGCATCCTTTCACTTGGAATGAAAAGGCTCAAGAAGCCTTCGGTGAATTAAAAAGAAGATTTACAACTGCTCCTATTCTTCAACTTCCAAACCCCACATTTCTCTATGTCCTGGAAACCGATGCTTCAGAGACAGCCATCGGAGCTGTCCTCTCAACACAAAACACCTCAAGATCCTCTTCATCCAGTTGTCTTCTTCTCACGATCCATGTCTCCTGCTGAGAAAAACTACCCTATTGGAGAAAAATAATTACTGAGTATAAAAGCAGCCTTAGAAACCTGGCGACATCTTCTTGAAGGAACACTTACTCCTATAATGGTATATACTGACCATAAAAACCTTGAATATCTTCACTCCAACAAAACTCTCTCTGCTAGGCAAGTAAGATGGAATCTCTTCTTCTCTCGGTTTAATTTTCAAATTGTTTTTAGACCCGGATCCAGAAACAAAAAGGCGGATGCCCTTTCCAGAATTCACCAAGATCTTGAATTGAGAGATCCTTCTGTAACTGGAACTCCTCCTCATACAGTCATTGGAATCCTAACGTCCCTTATAGATGACATAAAAGGTCTAAGCGAAGATGCGCTTGAACTTCCCAAGTCAACCAAGCTTTCAAAGAAAAATGGTCTCTATTATTTCAATAACAGATTTTACATTCCTCCTATATTCAGAAATAAAGTACTCAAATTAATTCATGATTCTCCTTTGGCCAGTCATCCAGGAATAAAAAAAAGACCCTAGAATTATCCAAGAGATATTATTGGTGGCCTCGCCAGGACAACACCATCGAATCCTATGTCAAAACTTGTTCAACCTGCCAAAGATCCAAGTCTGAACATCATCAACCATTTGGTCAATTATTGAATCTACTGATTCCAGAAAGGCCTTGGCAATCCATTTCTATGGACTTCTTGGTAGAACTCCCTCCTTCTCAACATCATACCACCATTTTAGTAGTAGTGGACCGCTTCACGAAAATGTCCCATTTTATCCCCTTGAAGAAATTACCCTCATCTGAACTTTCAAAAATATTCCTCGATAATATAGTGAAACTTCATGGACTTCCTGATGAAATCATATCAGATCGAGGAACCCAGTTCACCTCCAAATTCTGGAACGCATTATGTTCTTCTCTTCATATTCAACGCATACTATCTTCAGCTTATCATCCCCAAACCAATGGGCAAACTGAAAGAGTTAACCAATGTTTAGAGCAATATTTACGATGTTATTGTTCCCACCTACAAGATGATTGGATCACATGGTTGCCTATGGCCGAATTTGCATATAACAACTCAGTTCATACCAGTAGTAGAATGACTCCCTTCTTCTCAAATTATGGGTTTCATCCCTCTTGGTTTCCTTCTCATACCATTCCTTCATCTAACCCCACCGTTTCAAATCAAATTTCTTACATGTCTTCCCTGTTTCTGAAATTGCATGAAAATCTTAACCTCGCATCGTCTAATCAAAATAAGTTTTTTGATACTAAGAGGCAACCTCCTCCAGCTTATAAAGTTGGTGATCTTGTCTGGCTCTCCTCGAGAAACATGTCCACCAACCATCCTTCAAAGAAACTGAGTTCCCTCTTTCTTGGTCCTTTTCGAATATTGTCAATCATCAACCGTAACGTTGTAAAATTGAAGCTTCCACCTACTTTGAAACTTCACCCTGTCTTCCATGTTTCCTTGCTCAAACCTCATCTTCCTGACCCTTTCCATAGGGATGCACTCACTACTCCTGATCCTATTTTGGTACAAGGTGAAGAGGAATACGAGATCCAAAAGATTCTAGATTCGCGGATCCATTGTGGCTCCCTGCAGTACCTCATTAGGTGGAAAGGTTACAGAATCGATGAGGACACTTGGGAAAACTCTTCTATGGTCCGTGCAAACAGGTTAATTACCGCATTCCACAAACGCTATCCATCTAAACCATGTTGATAGCACCCTCTGGGTGCTCCTTACAGGGAGGGTTCTGTCATGCCTTAACTACCAGGATTACATTGTCTCTTCCGGGTTGACGGAGCTTAGCCACACACCCTTCTCTGACGCGGTCTCCCCACGCTACATAATGAGACCGCGCCAGATTCAAGACGCTGGATTATTGAAAAGCGTTACCGCGAAATCAACCCGGCTAGCAAGATTCCTCTAACCTTCTTTGTGCACCGAACCGGACTGGGAAACTATCGACCCTCCTTCTCCTCTTCTCAACCACGGATAGTAACTTGACCTTCCTCATCCTGCTTAACATCTTCCCTCCCCGGAGGAGAACTTATGGAAACCTGATCGTTCTCCATTAAGAGCTAAGGCATATTTTTACTCCATAATAGGAGACTACCTGCTCTCAAGCCTGCTAATCGTCCCTGCTGCAGCCTGCTCTCAAGCCTGCTAATCATTCCTGCTACAGCCTGCTCTCAAGCCTGATTACCTCGAACTCCAAAACTTATTCCTGCTGCAACTTTCATTTCTTATTTTGCTTCATTTCCATGAACTTGCAAACTCCTGTGTTCTATACTGCATGCATACCAGAAGCTGCTTACTCCGTTTAACTAACAGCTAAGTACTTAAAGATACAGTACCTGTGTTATACGTAATTAAAGATACAGTACCTGTGTTATCCTCTAGTATCCTAGTCATCAATCCAAAAGAGATCTGCAGTTGTTTTCCATTTAAATACATGTAAGCATTACAATATACCTTTACATAGAGGTATCGTGTAAAATATCCCCAGTTTAATAGTAATGCTATAATTGAAAACATATTTTGCACATATTAGCATCACCCTTTCATCAGCACCCCAGTGTCATATTCTTGCAAACCAGAACCAAGACTTGGGCAATTTTTGCCAAGCAAATCATATACTTCACGTTCTCTCCCTTACATAAAATGTATATCTCAAACCCATAACCTATCATTTCTTCACATATTGCCTCCCACCAAGCCAGATTACTAGCACAATGTTTTAACCTTTTCCACCTATACATATTACCATCTTCTCCCCTATAACCATACTGATATATGGTGGCCTTCACAGTTAGCAAACAATGTACCATACCTTTCAACATTTTAAATGGACAAAGAGGGACCAGGGCCAGGCTGTTCTGAGAAATTTTAGGGGACTTACTAAATAACAGTTTATTTAACTAAAGTGTAACTTTAAACGCGAACAAACTGTCTAATCACAGACTGATTTCTAAACACTTTTATTGTACTTTAAAGGCACATTACTGGGAGTATTATTGCTAGGGAGTTCTGTTATACACTCAGATACATTAATAATATGGGGCGCCTACAAAAGAGGAACATTAGGATAGAAAGGAAGGATAGATGGATTTGGCACAAAATAGGGACTGTCCCTCCTAAATAGGGACACTTGGGAGGTATGGGGTACTCCCTCAAAGGGCACAATACAATACTGACCATGTCTTGGGATCTCTCTGAGAATTATCATTTAAGCAGTTGAATGAATTGCTGAGTGAGGTAGGCAGCACATGGCTTGGCTTGTGTGAATGAAGTGTGTAAAGAACGGCAACACCAACCTAAGCATTATGGCGTTTTTTTGGAATCAGTAGAACTTTCCCACATAAAAAGAGAATTTCTTGTCAAAATAACCAAGCTCTCCTCATTGAAATGTATGCAGACAGGAGGAAGTGGCGCCAACATGGCGTAATGTTGTTAAACAAAATTGCATCACTGAGGATATACACTCTCCAAAAATGAGACATGTTAGTCTGGAGTATGTGCACACTAAGTGACAGAGGGTACACTTCTCCCAAGGGTTGTCCATGAGAGTAGCACTGCTGAAGGGTTCTCGTATGTAAATGTCCGAGCACAGCACTCTTTTTTTAATTTTTTCACTCATTCAATGTGCATTTTCTTAATGTGTCTCCACATTCCCCAGACTCCAGAGATCTTAACCAAATTGGTAGGGCATGGTCCCAAAATCAGGACTGTAAACTAAAACTAGGACAGTTGGGAGTTATGAAAACAACAAACATAGCTGGGAAATTTTTTGGCTTGGTTATCTTGCCTAAAATATGAGCAGAAATATTATAAAGTGAATTCTGTGTGATATTGTATACATACAGTGGGTGGAATGTTGTGGTTCAAGATTAGATACAGTGATATTGAGGTCGATGAAGTAACTGTGGAGATATAAACATACAGATACCTAGTGCAATATTGTACTGTAAAATACAACTTCAACATACAGTGTATAGCTCAGTACTCACAAGGAGGGAGCCAATTGGAAATGGCTCAGTCCTGACGCCTGTGGGATAATTAGAAGGGATCCCACTCCCTTCCAAAGTGCAGGTGCTTTTCTGTGTCTTTAAAAAAGGAATGTCCACACCAATGTGAGATTGGGGACTAAGTCCTTTTATTGGTAAGATAAAAGTGGATATGCAGCACAGCAAAGTGCAAATAAAATAAAAGCAAAACAAAAACAAAATTGATAAAATCACTAAAATAGTGCTGTAGTAAATAAGTCCACTGTGGGGTAAAAGAAATTACTTGCAAAACGCGTTTCGCCCAAGTCCTGGGCTTCCTCAGTTGCTACAGGTGTCTTTCAGATGTTCTGTTTATGTACCCACTTCGGAGGGTGTTCATTTCCGGGTTCGCGCCGGTATCTCCACTTCCGGTCGCGTGTCGATGACGTACTTCCGGTCCGCGGTCCTGTTGTTGGAACGCATATGCGTTCCAAATCGTCAATAACTTTATTGTTCTTTGACAAAGTCCCATATACATGTCAAATCCGATGTCCATTTAGTAAAGTGGAAAGGAGAGCAAAAAATAATAACAGATCTTCATATTGAGACCATCCAAATGGCTAGAAATATATAAATTGAGTTAGTATTGGGAAAATATGATAATGAAAGAAACAGTAAACCCGGTGAGAAGGTGATTTATGAGTATCATCTTTCATAGGTGGAACGTGCAGCATTTAAAAGTGTATGAAATTAAATACTGTGGTAAGGGATTTGTGGTTAGAACATCAATTGGAATATATAGTTTCTAAACAGAATTTAAGGCATAAATAATTATAAAACAGAATAAAAAGAAATAAAAATCGAGAAAAAAAAATTGATATTAAAAAGTTATAAACAGAAACTTAGTTTAAAATAACTTTTCCATACATGTTATAAGAAATGGCATATTTCAAAGTCTGCATTGAGGCCGTTGGGTATGAGGGTGTTGAAATTAAAAATGAATTTCATCTCTTCTTTGCCTAATTTATTAATATAATTACCTCCCCTCCAATCCTTTTTAACTAATTTAATTGCACAAAAGAATAGTCCTGTAGGGTCCTGGTTATGTCGAGTCTTAAGGTGTTGGGAGACAGAGTGCGTTTCCAGACCTTTTTTTATGTTGCGGACATGTTCTGCAATCCGTACATTTAGGGGTCGTATAGTTCCTCCTATATATAGGAGATTGCATGGGCATTTAAGTACATAGATAATTCCCTTCGAATGGCATGTAAGGTGGTCTTTAATTTTATACGGGCGACCTATTATTGCACTTATGTCTATGAAGTGTCTTTTACTGTTTTTGGTGCCTCTACATGGTAGGCACTCTCCACACCCATAAAATCCTATCAGGTCGTTAATAAAGTGCTTAGGTACTGTGGTTTCTAAATTGCTTCTAACCAGCGTATTTCTTAAGTTGCTGGTGCCTCTAAAAATCATTTTTGGTTTGGGGGGTAAAATATCCTTAAGTATGGGGTCGTCCTTCAGGATGTGCCAATGTTTATTGATGGCTTTCTGTACTTTTCTAGCATTTCCATTATATTTACTAATAAAAGGGACCCCTTCGTAATTGCGTGTCTTTATTTTGGGTTTGTATTTTAAAAGTTGGTTTCTTTCCAGGAGTCTAACTTCTTCCATGTCTTTCTTTAGGGTGTCCTCATTATACCCTTTCTCTATGAACTGTTGTTTTATGTACTCGGCCTGTTTGGTATACTCCGTTTCCTCTCTACAGTTCCTCCGGATTCTTTTGAACTGTCCTTTGGGGGCATTGGTTAGCCAGGGCTTATGGTGGCAGCTATCTCTGTTGATGTAACTATTGGAGTCCACCGGTTTGAAGTAGTTCCTGGTAAAAATACGTGATTCTTTGATGTAAATATTTAAATCTAGAAAATTAATGTTATTGTTACTCACATCACTAGATAGTTTAACGCCCCAATCATTGGTATTAAGGAATTCTAAAAACTTGGTTAATTCATAACTACTGCCTGTCCAGATAAAAAATATGTCATCTATGTACCTGCGGTAGGACACCAAGTTCGCCCTCCATTCATGGCCACTAGAAATAAAAGATTCTTCCCAGTATGCCATGAACAAGTTTGCGTAACTGGGGGCGAACTTGGTGCCCATCGCTGTACCGCAGATCTGTAAGTAAAAACAGTCTTGAAACCAGAAAAAATTGTTGGTTAAAATTAATAAAATCCCTTCTAAAATGAACTCTATTTGTTCCTTTTTAAAAGATGACTTCTCTAAAAAGTATTTGGCTGCTTCTATTCCTTTATTGTGGGGGATGGCACTGTACAATGAGCTGACGTCACACGTGACTAGGAAATTCCCTTCTTGCCACTCCGTCTGTTCTAATATTTGCAGCATGTTAATGGTGTCCTTCAGGTAATATGGCGTTTTCACTACTAAAGGTTGCAACATGATATCGATGTATTCGGATACCCGTGTGGATACCGAGTCAATACCCGATATGATCGGCCTGCCTGGTGGATTGTGCTGATCTTTATGCACCTTCGGTAGATGATAGAATACCGGAACTTTGGGATAATTTATCGACAGGTAATCAGCTTCTTTTTCATTGATAATCTCCAATTCTTTCCCTTTGAGGATGTATTTCTCGAACTTTTTTTGTATTTCACTCATAGGATTTGATGGTAGCTGTCGATACGTCAGTGGGTCCAACAGAATTCTGTCCGCTTCTTTGATGTAATGCTCTTTGTTAAAGATGACGATCCCTCCCCCCTTGTCCGCCGGTTTTATTACGATGTCCTTATTTTTGCTCATCTCTTTGATAGTTTTTTGTTCTTTCCGGGATATGTTTTGTTGATAAGGGGTAATTTTCTTAATCTTATTAATATCTTTCATGACCATGATCTCAAAGGCCTTCATTTGATCCGAGATCATGTGTCTCGGAAAAAATGTGGACTTGTTTTTGAGGTCAGAGTGTATGAAGGTGTCGTCTTGTATAGTAGTTGGCACTTCCCTTTTATCGTAGAAGAATTTCTTCAAGGATAACTTCCTAATAAAATGGTTAAGATCAATAAAAAAATCAAAAGAATTAAAATCTGCTGTGGGTGCAAACTTCAAGCCTTTTTTTAAAACCAGTGTTTGTTCCACTGTAAGATCCTTCTGTGTCAAATTAAAAATGCCCTTTACATCCGTTTCCTGTTTCTTTTCTCCCTGTAATGTTCTTGCTCTTCTTCTTCTTCTTCTATGCTCCTTTGTCTCTTCCCAGGGGATTCTTGGGGAAGAGTCTTCTGGGACCACTGTAATCTGTTGTTGGTTGGGTCCTTCCGAAAAAACAGGGAGGACGAAGATGCTGTTCTCATTGTTGTTGTGTCTTGCCTTAATTGTGTGTGTGATTCAACAGTGTTTGTTATTCCTGAGTCCCTGTTCCTCCTACTTTCTGTTGGTTTCTTTACTGCTCCATTTTCAGTAGATTTCCTTGGTGTTCCATTTTTGACCACTGAACTATAACTTCTTCTATCTTCATTCGAAGTGTGCTTTCTTGGTCCTTGGGTATTTTGTTCCCGGTATGTCTGGCGACGTTGTCCTTGTGTGTCGGGTTCCCACCGAGTGCTTTGATATTTTGGTTGGGATCTCTCTCTATGGTTTCCTGATCTCTTTGATGGGGATCTTCCTCTGTAATTGCCTAGTCTTTTGTGATTGTCATACCCCGAATATCCTCTCTTTCTGTCGTTCCTATTCTTGTAAGGGCTCACTTCCCTTGGTTTTCCATTTCCATTTTGTTTTCTTACGTTTCCTGTTTTATAATCGTTCACATCCCTGAGATATTTTCTTTTTTTGGTTTCTATCACCATATTTTCCACTTTATCTACTTTCGTTCTGATGTCCTTAATTATATTATTGAAGACTTCGGGGCTGGTGTTCTCAATGAGGCTCTCTTTCCACTTAATAATATCCTCATTGAGTTTGGGCAGGTTTTCCTCCCTCCTGGCTACAATGTAGCCCATAAGGCTAAAGGAAAAACCGTCCAACATTTGGTTCCAACCTGTCATAAAGTGAGGGTCGTCTCTGTCTGAGGTAGGTTCTTTCGTAAATCTGAGCCCTCTCGGGGTTATTATTTCGTTAACGTATTTGTTTAATGTTGCAATCTCCCATTTGGTTTTCATCTCCTTTATTAATGTTTTTTCTAGATTATATTTACTCTTATAAACATTATTATAATCTTGTGCCGGGGTACTGTCTTTCCCCCCTATAAAACACATGTCTATATTCTCAATACGGTAGTTCCTGTTTTCCAAAAATGTCATTTTGAAATAAACTAGGGGACGCTTAACTCTGTGAGAGGATATCAATACAATATACAAATAAAAGTACAGAGTCACAGCGTGTTACCCAAATATAAACCAACAACGCTCAAAACACCCGTGTGGTAACCTCTCTATCCACACTAAAAATCACAGCAAATCATATACATACAGTGGGTGGAATGTTGTGGTTCAAGATTAGATACAGTGATATTGAGGTCGATGAAGTAACTGTGGAGATATAAACGTACAGATACCTAGTGCAATATTGTACTGTAAAATACAACTTCAACATACAGTGTATAGCTCAGTACTCACAAGGAGGGAGCCAATTGGAAATGGCTCAGTCCTGACGCCTGTGGGATAATTAGAAGGGATCCCACTCCCTTCCAAAGTGCAATATCTGTGTGATATTGAGCACATCATATAATGTCTATCTGCATACATAGAAAAAGAATGTGACAGCAGATAAGAGCCATTCGGCCCATCTAGTCTGCCCAATTTTCTAAATACTTTCATTAGTCCTTGGCCTTATCTTATAGCTAGGATAGCCTTATGCCTATCCCACGCATGCTTAAACTCCTTTACTGCTATTCCATGCATCCACTACCCTCTCAGTAAAGTAATACTTCCTGATATATTTAAACCTTTGTCCCTCTAATTTAAGACAATGCCCTCTTGTTGTGGTAGTTTTTCTTCTTTTAAATATAGTCTCCTCCTTTACTGTGTTGCTTCCCTTTACGTATTTAAATGTTTCCATCATATCCCCCCCTGTCTCGTCTTTCCTCCAAACCAGGCTTCCCCAAACTCCAGATGTTGCTGAACTACAACTCCCATGATTCTATGAATGAAATAGATATGCTGAGAATCATGGGAGTTGTAGTTCAGCAACATCAGGAGGGCCAGGGTTTGGGGAAGCCTGCTCCAAACTATACATCTTAAGATCCTTTAGCCTTTCCAGGTAAGTAAATATTAGGCATTTTTGTCCTGATGTAAAATCCTTCTACCTTATTAAAACAGATTTTCAGAACGTTAGCTGACATTGCAGCATGCTCAGACATGGTGGAAGCATTTGCAATAAATGGCCGTAATGGCTATAGTGCCAGTGCCACAATTATTAGAATAAAATAACTGTCCAGGCACACGAAGGATCTATCCAAAATTGTGGGCATAATTGGAGTATAACGGGCAAAATGTTGTTTCATACGGGAGCTTTTCTCAAGCCACAAAGTGCTACAATTTTTGGGACATTCTGTAACTGTCCTGTCAGTAATTATGGATATATATATATATATATATATATATATATATATAAACAGAAAGGGATAGGAGAACACATTAATATATCTATTATTTTTTGGTAGTACAAAAAGGAAATGTGTTTATTATGATATTCTTCGTGCATGATAAATTGATTTGACAAATATAGATCTAATATTAAATGTGATAGTGAATTAAATTTAATTTTTATTTTGTTTTAGGTCTTTAAAAAGAAACAAGATTCGAAAGCTTCAAGATGAAGTGTTCATTGGTTTTAATAATTTGGCAAAGTTGTGAGTATATGGTCTATTTACAATATGGTTGAACTTTAAGATTGTTTAGTGAGCTTTACCAATTGCTACATTGGCATTCAGCACAGTGATATAATGATTGTTATGCTAAATAAAGAACTACATTAATTCACACACACGAGTGATAGTGCCAACACTATTTTTCCTTTATTGGATGTGCTTGAAAATTATTGAGGAGCTGGAGTAGAAATTCTAATGGCTGAGTTTAAGTGAATTAGCATGAATTAATGAAATAGCGGAATGATGTGAGCATAACAATTAATTGCTGTCTCTAGAGATTCCAAAAATAAATAAAACACACCTACCGAGTAGCAATTGTAGCTCGAAATTAGCTTTACTAAAACAGGACATTTATCACTGATTATTGTAGAATAAATTAGTAAATAGATAATTATGCTGGAAATGTGTGTAAAGCTTTTATTTGCTAAACAATGGTTTGTGGTGCATTCAGACCCAACTTGAAGAAAGTAAAATGAAGGACAAAATAATACTCAAGTTTGACCTTATTGGATAGTTTAATATTAACTTGGCTGGTTTTGCTGACATTTATCAAGTAGATTATCCACTCACAACATTTACAGTGGATAAAACCCACACTGGAAAAAAAAAAAACTGCTGATCCGTAGAAATTTTAAAATTAATTTGTCAGTTTACTGGAATTCTCCTTTACTAAATGTGTCTACATTTAACACTTTGTCGTTGAAGAGATATATGACTTGTATAAAATTGTTACTTATGTAATGAAACTGTTAGACTCTTTAGAGGTTTTGCTGGCTATTTATCCTTGCATTTGATTAAGTGACACAGTGAAAGTACATGACTGCTGACCTCAACCATCCTCCCGTTGCCCAATAACACACGTGAGACCTAGGTTTGTTCGGTAAGGGCAACGGCCACAGCTTTATTTATTTAAACATCAAATGCCAGCAAACATATCGCCCTGTCAGCTGATGGGATGCTTCTCCAACAGACAGCTCTAACCATGGAAACCCAAGAGTCCGGAGCATCCTGCCACCGCCATCAGCTCTCAGCAGGCTGCGACTCCTCAAGCCGACTTGGCACCTTGTTCCACTGTACTGCGCTGGCCAGTACTCCCGCAAGCTATCATAAAACGAGAAGAAAACAAACACCAAGCACCACATACAAACCAACAAATTAAATAGCTAGGTTTCCCACACTTCTCCTGACGGACTGGTAAGTCCCCTCCATACTCCCTGCTTTTTATCCCTTCTCCGTATCTGCTACAATTGTATCCCCTTTAGTCCCAACCCATTATCTCTGGCAGCAGTCAGGTCCACCCTTCCTTGGTAGGCCAGGGAGGTACAGACTTCTCTTTTTCTGTGTGCAATACCGATCTGACTTTGATGGTATAGGATTTATTCTCACAGCTAGTGGTTGGTTTGTGTAATTCTTTTGTTAATGGGAGAGATGTTTTTTTTTTTTTTTGTATAGTGCAGGGCTCAGGTGTGAATATATACTCATATGTGTAAACCCGACAAATTACTATATTCCCAAAATTGATAAAGCACATCCTGTGACATTTTATTAACCTTTTTGAGAGAAGTAAAACAAATACTTCCTTTTTTTAAATTATTTCTTTAATGTGGATTGTCACTTCCCATGATTTCTAATGTTATGTTTTCATATATTTAACAAATAACTCTTTGTGAGGAGTGAATAAAATAAAATGATTAGTTTACACCTATTTATCCTACAACTGGGTGCGTCCATCTTAGCCCCCTTTTAGTCATTGTAATAATCTTGGCAAGAGGTACCCTCATCCCTCAAGGCCCCCTTTGCAGTACACTAAGGGTTGAAAAAACAACTATTTACTTACCAGATTCCAGGGCCAATCTCCTTCGGCATTGGTTCCACGGTCCCCCTCCTCCAATGTCATCGGACGGGTGACCTAATGCACATGCGCGGCAAGTGCCGCAAGCGTATTAGGCCCTCCTTATAGGAAAGCTTTCCTATGAGGATTTTATTGACACTGGATGACCTGATGCATAGCTTGAGGACATCCAGCGTTAGTTAGGCAACACAGAGTCTGGTAAACTCCCCGAAAGCACCTCTAGTGGCTGTCTGGTGGACAGTCACTAGAGGCTGTCGTAGTACTTCAATGCAAACATTGGCGTATCTCAAAAACTGCAATGTTTTACATTGCAGGACTAAGGGGGACATCCCTTCAACGGGATGAAGTGGTCTGGGTGCTTATAGTGCAATGTTTATTTGCAATGTTTGCCATAATTCTGCCTTGTCTGAACTGGTTCATGATGTTCTTTGCTAAATCTTTATTAAGATAAATATAAAATGAAAACAAGGGATCTCATGAGCACAGGTTGCACAGTGCAGATGTTTTGTACAATACAGTAAATTTCAGTTGCACTTTCCCTTATAATTCCAACAAAAATGTAGAATTCTACATCCAGATAATTTTTATAATCTTTTATAAATTAGCATAACAGAAGTATTACAAAGTGATGTAGAATGACAGCTCAAGTTAATCATTCAAGCATTTTGCCTTCGCCTGTCATACCAAAGAACACCTACATGACGCCACATTGCGTCACCTTGAAAAGGCTTAAAGGGTTATTCACTACCAGACAATATCCAGTGAAAATGACCAAATGCCAATTACAATGGCAATTCTCAGATTTACTAAAGCCAAACACAATCAGAATTCCTGAGCAAATCTGCTGCAGTTGCCGAATGGATTCGATGTCCGGGTTAAAATCATCCATTTCATATGCAAATCCTGTAAAAAGTACGGGAATGGAATATTAACAAAGCACCTGTTTTAATAAAATTCTGGACTGAATGTATTCGCAAACAAATGTTTACTTGCTTTTATGTCTCAATAAAAAAAAAAAAATAAATTAAATGTAACTGCTCTAAAATGGAGGCTATTAAAACTTAAGCTAAACTGTTAAGGGCAATTTTTCCAAAAAAGTACCATAAAAGTCAGATAGACCAATGTTTTAAACTAGGGATGGGGAACCTTTGGCCCTCCAGATGTTTTGGACTACATCTCCAATACTGCTCTTACAGCCATAACGCTGTCAAAGCATCAAGGGAGATGTATGTCCACAACATCTGGAGGGCCGACGTTTCCCCATCCCTAGTTTAAAACTAACTGTAGAACTTAAAAGTGATAACAGATGTGGAAATATCCCTTTAACACCCCAAAAAAAGTGCCACATGGAGATGAATCTATAATAAAACTTAGCTTTTATATGCTGCTTCCCAAGATCACTTCCCTGTAAGTGATCTCACATGGAACAGAAATAAAGATGTCAAGATAAGTGGGATTCCGTTGTATACCTAAAAAATTTAAAATAAACAGGACATAGTGCAACACTATGAATCAATTGCTGTAATGATTGCACTCACAGACGTAAAGAAAATATGAGCATCTCACAAATCCTCCCGTCGTGAGTATGGGATCAAAATACATCAGCCTACCCATCCCTCAGTCTCCCTCTTATATAGGGTTAGTCCCAATGCTACACAGGTGGTTCAGGGTGCGTCCAATATATTTTGACATTTATTATTATTGATTCTTTTTAATTATTTTATTGTCCCTGAGGAAGTTCCCACAGGGGAATGAAATGCGTAGGTCTTGATTCTATGAGGTTTGGGATTTTTAATCTAAACTTAATATGAATTGTTTATTATTTTGAATAAATCTATTTGATACTACCAACCTACCTTGTTTCTGGTTCCTGTTCGAGAGAAGGAAAAACAAGCATGATTTCCTGATCCCATACCCACTACAGGGGAGGATTCGGGAGATGCTCATATTTTCTTTACGTCTGTCAGTGCAATCATTACAGCGATTGATGCTCAATTGCTAGAAAGACTCCATCCTTTGTGGAAAGAATCTGTTAAATAATGGGAGGGTGACTATTGGGTGGGGGACTTCAAAATAAATAATGTGGACCAATTGCTGTGCACCCTACTGTCCCCACCCATGGCAGCAGGTGGGGCATGTTAAATTAAAAAAAAAAAATGGGTCCCACTGACCATGACACTGACCATAGTGTCCTCATCCCAGCCCCCACTCATGGGCAGCATGTTGGGGCTCTAATCACAACGGTCTGACAGCCAAGTCTCACTAATCTCACTGATCAGAGAGCGCTCTAACTGGGAAATTTTTCCATGAGATGCAATACTTGTCGATTTTGAGAGTTCAGTCTGCGGTGAGCCATCAAGGGACAAAGATTAATTGTATTGCGTCACATTTTTATTTTTCCCTTGTTTTTTTCTTGTGAATCGTTTTATTTTTATTTTCCCTATAGTCACCAGATCCATTACTGGTTCTGGTGTCTATACCATGCCCATGCAGGCTTTTTAACGTAAACACTGCCTTTTCAGAGAACTGAAGGCAGATTCTAGAATGTAAAGTCCAGCTACCTTTCCTCACAGGAAACAGTCTGTGGTACACTGTAGGTGCTTGCTAGTCCTTTACTACTGTCCCAGCAGCTTTATTCATCACAATCCCGCTCTGTGATGCATTTCACCCCGCCTCCTGGGGCTCTCAAACGGGAGCTTTGCGGGTGTTAGTAGGCAGCGTCGACTAGAAAGTTAACGGTAACCTCAGGCAGCGCATGCTCTGTGGTTGCTATGCTTGGAGAGAAGAATGGTCACCTATGGGAGGTCTTTCCTGCTCTCCCTTGTCAGTCAATTCTTTGGCATAGTCTATGCTGAAAAACTGACTGAAAGTTGGGTGAAAAAAATATTTTAATTTTTTTTCCAGTGTATACATTTGCTAGCAAGTCTGATACCACAATGTATAGCTGTAATTGTATGCTTTTTTATAGGAGCATATGTTGTAAGGTGGATGACTGGTACCCATGGCCAGTGCAAGGAAATAGAGGGGCTGTAGAGTGAGGAACAAGAGCAGTAGAGGGGGGGGGCAGTAGAGTGAAATAGAGGAGCGGTATGGTGGGGGGCAGGGGCTGTAGAGGAAAATAGAGGGGCTGTAGAGTCGGGAAGAGGCAGTATAATGTGGAAAGGGGCTGTAGAGTGAAGTAGAGGGGGGTAGGTAGTAGAGGTAGGTCAGGGGCTGTAGAGGGATATAGAGAGGCTGTAAAGGGGGGCAGGGGCAGTAGAGGGAAATAGAGGGGCAGTTGAGGGGGAAGAGGCAGCAGTATAATGGGGACAGGGGCTGTAGAGGGAAATAGAGGGGGCAGAGGCTGTATAATGTGGAAAGGGGCTGTAGAGGACAATAGAGGGGAAGGTATTGTAGAGGGAAATAGAGGGGCTGGAGAAAGGGGCTTCTAAAAAAAATAAAAAATAAAAAAAGGTTTTGATTAAAAAAAAACTAAACGTACTAAAGAGGCTTACTTTAGGCCAGGGAGGGGAGAACCTTATCCATGGTGGTCGGGTGGTACGGGCTGCACTGGAGACTGGAGCTGCAGATTGAGTCAGGACCGCTGGGGAGTCTGGGAGCAGTTCAAGTCCCGTCCCATGCTGACATCAGAGGAGAACGGCTGAGTTCACTGTCCTGCTCCTGCGGTGCACTGGCTGCAGGGAGAGAGGAAAAATCCAAGTCCCCAGTAAGAGCCAGAGTCAGGGTATTCAGATTGTTGCACCCCCCTGCTCTGGCGCCCTAAGGCGGCCGCCTGTGCAGCCTTATGGATGCGCCGGCCCTGCAGGTACCCTTTAAGTTCAACTGCTCAGTTGCTCCCTAGCTATTAAAATATATTAACATTTTATAACTTCCCTGTCAGGGCATAAAAATATAATCTCTGTATATCTTTATATCTCGTATCGTATCAGGTTTACATCCCATTGATGGTTTGACTAAAATTATATTGGTTCACCATTAACAAACTAGGAAAACTGAATGCAAACATGGAAATCAAGTTGTGTGTTTTTCAGCATTTTACATTTAAAATATAATATTTTTATCTTTCATTGTTTTATAAAATAATATTTAACCCCTTAAGGACACATGACATGTGTGACATGTCATGATTCCTTTTTACTCCAGAAGTTTGGTCCTTAAGGGGTTAATGTATATTTTCAGTTGATTAAGATTCTTTTCAGCTTGGAATACTAAAAGTAATCTTCATCAGAAAGGGCCAGTATTGTTTGTGCAATAATTAATACATTAAAAGGGTTGGAAAGGAAATGTGAAATGAACATTCAGCACCCAAGGCACGCAAAAATCCATGATAAATGCATTTCCTTGAGTTATGCGTGTTTAAAATATAATGTTAAAAAAAAAAAAAAAAAATCAGTTACGCCATGGTCTGATACTGCTATCTTTCATTTTCAAGAGAAAGCAATGTAAAAGGAATACATAAAACTGTGCATAACAGGGACACATGTAACCGAGCCGATCGATGGCAATAACATTCAAGAATAAAAAATAAAAAAAAATTACATGCATGTTAATTAATGTGTTCATTAAAATCAAACCACCAAAGGGGGTTTATTGCACACAGATAGTACTCCCACTGAATATATATGCATGTATATATACACCCTGTTCCAAATTATTATGCAAATTCTATTTAAGTGTCACAAAGATTAAATATTTTGTTTTCCAGTTTAACTTATGGATGGAATTGTGTCTCAGGGCTCTTTTGATCACTGAAAACAATCTCGGACACCTGTGGTAATTAGATTGCCAGGTGAGCCCAATTTAAGGAAAAACTACTAAAAGAGGGTGTTCCACATTGCTAAGCAGAGCACCATTTCCATGCAATATGGAGAAGAAAAAGGGTCTCTCTGCCTCCGAAAAGAGTGAAATAGTTCAATGCCTTGGACGAGGTATGAAAACATTAGATATTTCCCGAAAACTTAAGCGTGATCAGCACACTATTAAGAGATTTGTGGCTGATTCAGAGCACAGACGGGTTCGTGCAGATAAAGGGACATTGAGGAAGATTTTTGCCATTTCCATGCATCAGATCAAGAGAGGAGCTGCTAAAATACCATTACATAGCAGCAAACAGATTTTAAGCTGCTGGTGCCTCTGGAGTCCCACGGACATCGAGGTGTAGAGTCCTCCAGAGTCTTGCAACTGTGCATAAACCTTCTATTCGGCAACCACTAACCAATGCTCACAAGCGGAAACGGCTGCATTGGGCAGAAAAATACATGAAGACTAATTTTCAAACAGTCCTGTTCACTGATGAGTGCTGTGCAACCCTGGATGGTCCAGATGGATGGAGTAGTGGATGGTTGGTGGACGGCCACCCTGTTCCAACAAGGCTGTGACGTCAGCAAGGCGGTGGTGGAGTCATGTTTTGGGCCGGAATCATGGTAAGATAGCTGGTCGGCCCCTTTAGGGTCCCCGAAAGTATAAAGATGACCTCTGCAAAGTATGTGGAGTTTCTGACTGACCACTTTCTTCCCGGGTACAGAAGGAAGAACTATGCTTTCCGTAATAAAATCATCTTCATGCATGACAATGCACCATCTCATGCTGCAAAGAATACCTCTGCATCAATGGCTGCTTTGGGGATAAAAGGAGATAAAGTCATGGTGTGGCCTCCAGCCTCCCCTGACCTCAATCCTATTGAGAACCTTTGGAGCATCCTCAAGCAAAAGATCTATGAGGTTGGGAGGCAGTTTACATCCAAACAGCAGCTCTGGGATGCTATTCTGACATCTTGCTAACAAATTCAAGCAGAAACTGTCCAAAAACTCACAAGTTCAATGGATGCAAGACTTGTGAAGCTGCTATCAATTAAGGGGTCCCATGTTAAAATGTAACATGACCTGTTAAAATGTTTAAAAAGTTAAAATGTTGTTAGAAGTTTGATTGAAATAGCTTTTGATTTGAGTAAATATGCTGCAAACACAACCAATGACAATTTTCACTTCTTTACATTCTTTCAAGTGTTTTGAAACTTACTGTGCGTAATAATTTGGAACAGTGCATTGTACGTGTTTTATGTTTAAAAAAAAATACTATTATTATGATTTTTTTTCAATAAAATTTGAATTGTACTTTTAAAAGTTGATAACAGGAGAATTATGCTGACTGTTATTTACATCAATTATTTAGGTAAATGAGAAAAATAGCATTTGCATAATAATTTAGAACAGGGTGTAGATATGTGTGAAAGTAGGGAATTCAGTGTATTTCAGGGTTATTTAAAACCTTTTTTCTTCCAATAGGATATATGCCATCTCAGGATATAACAACTATCTATTGCTAATAAAATAAGGTTACGACAAATTAAACCTTTGCGGTCCAATGTCAGAATGTAGTCAACAAAATATTTTTCCTCTTGCTGCCCAATGCCCAATGATTTTCCCCGGAGAGTACCATCATGCCTGGTGCCGTGAATGTGTGTGACGCGCACAGGCTGGGAGGTCCCGACATGGAGGATCAGCAGTACTCTCCAGGGAATATTCAACATTGCACCACTAAAGGTAAAATATTTTGTTGGACATTTTCTGACATAGAAAAGCAAAGTCTGCTTTGTGAAGGATGGCTATGAATGTCCTAAATCCCTAAAGGGTTGGTTCCTTGCCCAAAGGTTTTCTATTACAATAATTAAATAAAAATTTTCACTAGCATTGGAATATATCAAACTATATCAAATTATTGACTGGGCTCCGATGTTTGTATTAATTTGTTACCTTGGATTTTAATATAATATAAAAGGTGTTTTGTTTATATGTTTTTCCCGATAACAAAATAATGGTGGAAATATGAGTGCAAAATTCATCAGAAAGTAATGTCCTGTAACAAAGAGTTTTTGTTTTATAGAAAGGTAAGTAAAAAATTAAGTGCGTGAAATGCGATTTAATCTGGACTCAAGAAAGCTGCAAGTAATTAAAATGCCCAAAATTCCCACGGTCGATTAGAGATTGAGTTAATGATAGGACATATTGACTATATGTACAATATATTTATATTAGACACTTTGATTTATAGAGCATTAAAAAGCCTTCTGTGAAACGTTAAAATTACATTACCCATGACCTGCCAATAATATATGCTCACAGATATAATTCATGAGATCACAAAGGCAGTTGTGTTCAAATTCAAAATGCAACAAACAATGATTTATTCACACAAAATGTGATAGATGTATTGCAATTACCCTTTTGAGAGTATTTATTACACTGCTCCATTTTAAATTGTATCTCTTTACCCATCATCCCATGACTGTAATATGAAGATTTTCTTTCAGCTTGGCTAGCCAAACATTGAAGATTAAAAAGTAAAAAAACGTATTGAAGGGGACATAAATGGTTTTGATATTTTAGCAGTGATGCATACACAATAATCACAAAGAGATTAACTTCAACTAAGAGATTAAATATAAAGTTTGCTTCAAGTACTTAATTGCAAACAGAGTCCCCACATTTGAGGGCGGGAGGGGAGGGGGGAGAGTACACTCTCACTGGAGAAGGTTTGTAAATTTGATTCTAAATGCTAGTTAAAATTCACAACATTTTATATTTGTACCACACAAACAGAATGTTGAGGATTTTTTTTTGTTTTCTTCTTTTTTTAATTGTAAAAGTATTTAAATGGGAGCCTTCACTTCTCAGGATGTAATCTAAATATAATGTAAACCCTTTATATTTAACAGCAACATATTTGAGTAGTGTGAAAAAGTAAGAAATTCACACAATTTTTTTGCTGCAAATGAGCGCCTCCATTTTATCTCCCTGTCAATCAGTTAGAAGCTCTATATTCAGTGCATGTCAGTCAGCATAGAGCAGTGTTCCCCAAACCAGTCCTCATGGACCACCAACAGTCCAGGATTTATGTGTGTCCCTGTTTTATTCCAATGGTGATACTGACAAAATCTAGACTGTTGGTGGTCCACGAGGACTGAATTGGGGAACACTGGCATAGACGAAACAAATAGAAATGATGAGAAAACAAACAGTGTTTGAATATTTGTCCTGCTTGTCCTCCTCATCTACATTATGTGCCCTGGTGGTGCCTTGACTGAACTGGATTAAGATATCACATGGTAAATCTCAATATAAAACAAAATTAAGCATCACATGTAAACATACAACATATAGTTGCAAGAAAAAGTATGTGAACCCTTTGGAATAATAAGGATTTCTGTACAAATTGGTCATAAAATGTGATCTGATCATCATCTAAGTCACAACAATCTCTAACATCTCTAACATCTCACTCCAATTAGCTCTTGGAGATGTCATTAGTCTAGGGGTTCACATACTTTTTCCACCTGCACTGTGAATGTTTACATGGTGTGTTCAATAAAAACATGGCAACATTTCATTCTTTGTGTGTTATTAGTTTAAGCAGACTGTGATTGTCTATTGTTGTGACTTAGATGATGATCAGATCACATTTTATGACCAATTTGTGCAGAAATCCATATCATTCCAAAGGGTTCACATACTTTTTCTTGCAACTGTAAGCTATAGGTGATTTCCAGAGATGTCCGTTCCCGTTTGAGATTTTTTTTTACAGGTAAAAAATGGCCTGTGTACTTCACACTTTGAACATATATAAATAACTTTTTTTAAATGAAAAAATTATTAAAGCCCACAGGTTTTTTTTTGTGAAGCCATGTGGAGCAGGATAGCCATTCTATTGTAAATACAATGATAAAATTCAATATTTTGTTTGCTAGTTTGTACCATGTTGTAATTCATGTAATAAAATACCTAGCCATAACGATATTATGTATATGGGAAACTAAACAAAATTCTGATACCATACTGGTATACTGATACATCTCGTTTTTACTAAAATACTTTATATCCTACCACTGTCTAAACTGACTCAGCATAGTATAATTATAAAACACACAAAGATAGTGATCACCCCAATTGTAAGTTACCAATATCAGGAAATATCCCAAGGTATTCGCACTCAAATTCCCTTACCTCCACCATCTTGGTCTCTAATCATATGCACACACTACACCATTTTCATTTTTTTGGCATTTAGTAGTATAATAATAATGATAATACAAAAAAATACTCTATACATAGACAAGTGAAGGATTTCTGCTTTATAAATTAGAGGTCTCATACTCGTCTGTTAATTGTGGCGGCACGAGGAAGCAACCTAAACACCATGATTATGGGGGCTATTGTAATTGTCTGATGGCTTCTTGAGCATATTACACCTAATTTGAAAGAGGGACTCTCCGCGAATTCCATTTTAGTGCCTGTATGGGATTCTTAAGTAAATTAGCCCCTATCCTGTCATACTGTAAACAGATTAGGTAGATGATTGACAATGTCATAAGCTCTGTCCTTTGCAGCTTGCAACCAGCATAAAGAAAGCATACAGAGAAAAAAAAGTTTGCTAAATCTTTAATATAAATTGAAAAGAAAACAAAGCATCTCATGGGAAAATGGTTAATGCAAGTATAGGGGATTTTCAATGATTTAATCAGTGGTGTAAAATGCAGAGAAGTTATGGTTTAACTTGTGCTTTTTAACTTGAGCTTCCACTTGGTACATCAGGCTCTTATCAAGGAGATGAAAGGAGCCATTCACAGTGGCATTCCAGACTGAAAGCTAATTTGAGCAAAATTCTCTTATTCCCTTCACTTAAATGCATATATATGTTTTTGCCTACTCACAAAGTTGCTGTACAAAGCTGCAGACAATTGTGCCAATTTATAAAAGAAAATATAAATTCTGGATACAACTTAAAGGAACACTATAGCGTTAGGAATACAAATATGTATGACTAACGCTATAGACCCTTACTCATCATTTAGATGACTAGGGCCCCATTCCGCGGCAAATAAATGGTTAAGGAACCATTTCTTTGCTTACCTTAATCCAGCGCCGGGCTCTCTCGGCACTGGTAACCTCTCGTCCATCGACGTCATCTTCCGAGTGTAGCCGAATACGCATGCGCGGCCAGAGGCGCATATGCATTCAATCCCGCCCTTAGGGAAGCAATACTCAGTGCTTTCCTATGGGGATCTTTTTTGACACTGGACTCCGTGAGGATTTACTCCGTGTAAGTCGTGGAAGCGGCCTCTAGTGGCTGTCAAGGAGACAGCCACTAGAGGCTGGATTAACCCTGCAGTGTAAACATAGCAGTTTCTGGATTAACCCTGTAGTGCTGGATTAACCCTGCAGTGTAAACTGCTATGTTTACAGCTACAGGGTTAAAACCAGAGGGACCTGGCACCCAGACCACTTCATTGAACTGAAGTGGTCTGGGTGCCTATAGTGGTCCTTTAAGAATATAAAACTAAACTGAGTGAATTAGATTTGAAAATCGATGGACAGTTTTGTGATAGTCACACACCAAAACAGGATAAAGTTTTCAAGTCCAGTACTGCACAATGCATAGACAGACATATTTCAGTTTTATAACACATGGACATGTTGGTAGATAAATATGGAATTTTTGCAATTATTCTATTTATCCCCTTAGGTTTCTTCAGCACAACTGTTTGAGAAATATATCCCAGAAAGCTTTTTATGGATTATATCAACTTCAAAAACTGTAAGTCAGAACAAATCTGGAAAGATGTATCTCGTCTACAAATTAATCGATTCACTGAATGTCTGTTTATTTAGTGTTATTTTTCATGCATAAACAATTACTGTGTGTAATGCATACTAAATCCTGTAATTAAATTGACATGCCAATTAAAATTTCTTTTTAAAGACAGTTCTGTTTTAACCCATAAGCCATGAGTTTTAGTTCACTGCATCCAAGCAGTTAGATTTGCTCAATTCAGAATGTATCCAGCGGCTTCCATTTTAAATCAACAAAGACCCAGGTATAATCACATATTTACGTGCCCAAGCCAAAACAATGGGGAAGATTTATCAAAGTGTCACCAAAACGTTTACATCTAATGTTTTTCATCTGTTGCTTCTTCTGTGCACAAAGTATAATTTTTGAATATACGCCATATTCCCAGTGACGCAATGTTTTATAAAAAAAAAATTCCAACACTATTTCCAATGGAAAAGTATTCTGTTTCCTTACTTTTGTCCTACTACTCTTAATTTGGCGGTCTTCTCAAATGGAAAGTTGTGTGAAAACTGTCAGGATTTACCATGAAGAAAACACTTACAAAAATGACAATCAAAATAATTACGGAATTCAACTGTCACATTTCAGAATACTTTGATAAATATCCCCCACAGTGCCCAGTTTGTTTTACAGGATTAGGGTTCATCTCAACATTACATTCACTAAGTCTTGTGCACATGCAGAAGAGCACAACACTGATGTCTATGGAGGAAACCAGTGGAGGTTCCATGGACATAGCCCTTTTCCCCTCAGCCGTCAAAGCGTAATAGTAGCTCCACCTTTTCAGCAAGCTTTGTCAAGAGTAGGAAAACTACATAATACAATTTAATCTCTACTTTGTCTTTTGATGTTTTTTGACTGTTAGAATTTCGATGAAATTCCAACACAGTCAAATGCTGAAATACAATTATATCATTACAGGTGCAATGATATGGGTGAACCCAGGAGCTAATTCCACTTAGAAAGGCTTGAGTCACCAGTATGGATATGTAGTGTGAATACCAGGCAACTACTATGTATATAGTGTGTATACCTTTAAATCTGTCAAAAGACAGGATAGGGTTATGACACACCAATTGCTTATATTAAAACATATAACTAGTGTGTATCCCTTTAAATCTGTATAGGACGGAAACAGTATGCTCATCAAGATAAAACTTCAAAATATATGGATGATTGTATTCTATATGGAAAATTAATTACCGGAATCCAATCGGTTAAAATTAATATAAAATTTATTAGAGAAAAAATAATAACAATAGTTGTAACTATGTCAAACCATAAATGCAGTATAGAATGTCAACGAGAAATTTAAAATATATATTGATATCGAAAAATATAAAAATATATAAAAATATCAGTTGGGGATAATTTGCAAGAATATTACCAGCAAGTCTGTGTTGGTATTTCGGAAAAAATCCTTAGGACCGATCAGGATGGCTGTGGATACATTGTTGTAAAAAACCGAGATCTGAGGACCGACCGACCGGCTTGCAGCGTGCATCACCCAGAGTGAGGTCTGGGACGCACGCCAACCTCACAAGCAGCCGGCAACAATTGATACATTTTTTACAACAATGTATCCACAGCCATCCTGATCGGTCCTAAGGATTTTTTCCGAAATACCAACACAGACTTGCTGGTAATATTCTTGCAAATTATCCCCAACTGATATTTTTATATATTTTTATATTTTTCGATATCAATATATATTTTAAATTTCTCGTTGTCATTCTATACTGCATTTATGGTTTGACATAGTTACAACTATTGTTATTATTTTTTCTCTAATAAATTTTATATTAATTTTAACCGATTGGATTCCGGTAATTAATTTTCCATATAGAATACAATCATCCATATATTTTGAAGTTTTATCTTGATGAGCATACTGTTTCCGTCCTATACAGATTTAAAGGGATACACACTAGTTATATGTTTTAATATAAGCAATTGGTGTGTCATAACCCTATCCTGTCTTTTGACAGATTTAAAGGTATACACACTATATACATAGTAGTTGCCTGGTATTCACACTACATATCCATACTGGTGACTCAAGCCTTTCTAAGTGGAATTAGCTCCTGGGTTCACCCATATCATTGCACCTGTAATGATATAATTGTATTTCTACATTTTGGGGCAGTTTTTTGGTGAAATTTCTGCCTATACCCAGTTTTTGAGCACTCCATTCCAAGTCAGACTCCCTCATCCCTGAGTGTTGCTTTAGGCATACCAGACCAACCTACAGTCAAATGCTGACTTATTGGGTGATGATCAGAGCTGCTTTACAGTTAAATTTGAAGAAGCTTAGTGTTATAGGGCATCTCCTTTAAAATGTTGTGGACTGTAACTCCCGTGATTCTCAGATAGGCGGGTCCTGTCTAAGAATTCTAGGACTTCAGTATAGGATTATACTGCACTTGTCAGGGTCTTACCTGAGTTGGGAGTCTGTAGCGCAGATATGTTGCTCACCCTTGCAGATAGCCACAGGCCAAGGTGGTCAGGTAAGAATTCACCCGGCCTGTGGGTCTGTGCACGGGGCCTGTGCAGGATGAAGTACCAATACGCAGTACAGGCAAGGACTGAACCAGCAGGATTGTCGACGTCAAAGGATGCCAGAGGACAGGAACAACGAGGAGTAGCCAAAGTCAAGGGATGCCAGAGGTCAGAGTAAACGTAGTCAGAAGCCGGGGTCAATAATACGAAGCAGATGAAACAGGATCAAAGACTTGACGCTGAGCACAGGGCGAGGCTGAGTTTAAATACCCTGCCAGT
Source organism: Pelobates fuscus (assembly GCF_036172605.1). Taxonomy (NCBI): domain Eukaryota; kingdom Metazoa; phylum Chordata; class Amphibia; order Anura; family Pelobatidae; genus Pelobates; species Pelobates fuscus. The sequence continues at coordinate 432,641,430 of NC_086317.1, read as the reverse complement.
GGCGTACACATGACCTATGGGGCCCCGGTGCAAAAATTGATCCGTGGGCCCCCCCCCCACACGCTTACTCTGCGCAGGCCGGGGCCGCAACACATGGCGGCGGGCACCTGGTCGCAGGTGTTGCAGGGTTGCGCCCCCTTCGACCGCGGTATGTACACCAGTGCATGCAGATGCACACACACTTAACCCCTTAAGGACCAAATTTCTGTAATAAAAGGGAATCATGACATGTCACACATGTCATGTGTCCTTAAGGGGTTAAAGGACCACTACAGACACCCAGATCACATCAGCTCAATGAAGTGGTCTGGGTGTCAGGTCCCTCTAGTTTTAACCCTGCAGCTAAAAGCATAGCAGTTTCAGAGAAACTGCTATGTTTCACTGAGGGTTAATCCAGCCTCTAGCGGCCGTCTCACTGACAGCCGCTAGAGGAGCTTCCGCGATTCTAAGACACAACATCCATAGGAAAGCATTGAGCAATGCTTTCCTATGGGCGGTTTGAATGCGCGCACGGCTCTTGCCGTGCATGCGCATTCGGAGCTGAGCGGCGGAGGGATCCCCAGCGCCAAGGGAGTCCGGCGCTGGAGAAAGGCAAGTGCTGAAGACACACACACTCTCATGAACAGACGCATACACACTAGCTAACAGACACACACATTTACTGACAGAGACACACTCAGCGACAGACATACATACACACTCACTTACAAAACATACACTCTCACTGACACACACACACTCACTAACAGACATCAAACACACTCACTAGCAGACCCACACTCACTGACACTCACGCTCACACACTAACACACACTAACACTCACAGTAACACTCACAGTAACACTCACAGTAACACTCACAGTAACACTCACAGTAACACTCACAGTAACACTCACAGTAACACTCACAGTAACACTCACAGTAACACTCACAGTAACACTCACAGTAACACTCACAGTAACACTCACAGTAACACTCACAGTAACACTCACAGTAACACTCACAGTAACACTCACAGTAACACTAACACTCACAGTAACACTAACACTCACAGTAACACTAACACTCACAGTAACACTAACACTCACAGTAACACTAACACTCACAGTAACACTAACACTCACAGTAACACTAACACTCACAGTAACACTAACACACACTCACAGTAACACTAACACACACTCACACTAACACACACTCACAGTAACACTAACACTCACAGTAACACTAACACTCACAGTAACACACACACACTAACACTCACAGTAACACACACACACACACTAACACTCACAGTAACACACACACACACTAACACTCACAGTAACACACACACACACACACACACTAACACACACACTAACACACACACTAACACTCAGAGTAACACTAACACACACACTAACACTCAGAGTAACACTAACACACACACTAACACTCAGAGTAACACTAACACACACACTAACACTCAGAGTAACACTAACACACACACTAACACTCAGAGTAACACTAACACACACACTAACACTCAGAGTAACACTAACACTCACAGTAACACTCACAGTAACACTCACAGTAACACACACACTAACACTCACAGTAACACACACACTAACACTCACAGTAACACTAACACACTAACACTCACAGTAACACTAACACACACACTAACACTCAGAGTAACACACTAACACTCACACACTAAGTCCAGTGGTGCTGCTGGGCTCCTGGGGGGGGGGGCGGTCACCCGGCGGGCAGGCAGGCTGGCGGGCGCGCGAGGGAGCACTCTCCCCTGAGTGCTTCCTCTTCAGCTCCCTCGCGCGCCGCGTACTGACACTGACACTCACAGTAACACTAACACACTCACAGTAACACTCTCACAGTAACACTCTCACAGTAACTCTCACAGTAACTCTCACAGTAACTCTCACAGTAACTCTCACAGTAACTCTCACAGTAACTCTCACAGTAACTCTCACAGCAACACTCTCACAGCAACACTCTCACAGCAACACTCTCACAGCAACACTCTCACAGCAACACTCTCACAGCAACACTCTCACAGCAACACTCTCACAGCAACACTCTCACAGCAACACTCTCACAGCAACACTCTCACAGCAACACTCTCAGTAACACTCTCAGTAACACACTCACAGTAACACACTCACAGTAACACACTCTAACACTCAGAGTAACACACACACACCAACACTCAGAGTAACACACACACACCAACACTCAGAGTAACACACACACACACTAACACTCAGAGTAACACACACACACTAACACTCAGAGTAACACACACACACTAACACTCAGAGTAACACACACACTAACACTCAGAGTAACACTAACACACACTAACACTCACAGTAACACTAACACACACACACTAACACTCACAGTAACACTAACACACACTAACTCTCAGAGTAACACACACACACACTAACACTCAGAGTAACACACTAACACTCACAGTAACACACTAACACATTTTTTTTTTTATTTATTTTAACCCCCCAGCCTCCTTACCTTTTGGAGTGCTGAGGGGATTCCCTGGGGTCCAGTGGTGCTGCTGGGCTCCTGGGGGGGGGGGCGGTCACCCGGCGGGCAGGCAGGCTGGCGGGCGCGCGAGGGAGCACTCTCCCCTGAGTGCTTCCTCTTCAGCTCCCTCGCCGCGTACTGACACTGACACTCACAGTAACACTAACACACTCACAGTAACTCTCACAGTAACACTCTCACAGTAACTCTCACAGTAACACTCTCACAGTAACACTCTCACAGTAACACTCTCACAGTAACTCTCACAGTAACTCTCACAGTAACTCTCACAGTAACTCTCACAGTAACACTCTCACAGTAACACTCTCACAGTAACACTCTCACAGCAACACTCTCACAGCAACACTCTCACAGCAACACTCTCACAGTAACACTCTCACAGCAACACTCTCACAGTAACACTCTCAGTAACACTCTCAGTAACACACTCACAGTAACACACTCACAGTAACACACTCACAGTAACACACTCTAACACTCAGAGTAACACACACACACCAACACTCAGAGTAACACACACACACACTAACACTCAGAGTAACACACACACACTAACACTCAGAGTAACACACACACACTAACACTCAGAGTAACACACACACTAACACTCAGAGTAACACACACACACTAACACTCACAGTAACACTAACACACACTAACACTCACAGTAACACTAACACACACACACTAACACTCACAGTAACACTAACACACACTAACTCTCAGAGTAACACACACACACACACTAACACTCAGAGTAACACACTAACACTCACAGTAACACACTAACACATTTTTTTTTTTATTTATTTTAACCCCCCAGCCTCCTTACCTTTTGGAGTGCTGAGGGGATTCCCTGGGGTCCAGTGGTGCTGCTGGGCTCCTGGGGGGGGGGGCGGTCACCCGGCGGGCAGGCAGGCGGGCGCGCGAGGGAGCACTCTCCCCTGAGTGCTTCCTCTTCAGCTCCCTCGCCGCGTACTGATACCGGCGCCGGAAGATGACGTCATCTTCCGGCTCCGGTATCAGTGCGGTGCGCGAGGGAGCTGAAGAGGAAGCACTCAGGGGAAAGTGCTCCCTCGCGCACCGGCCAGCCTGCCTGCCGGTGTAAGCAGGGCCAGCCTCGGGGGGCCCTGAGGTGGCCGGCTCCTGGGCCCCAGGAGAAGAGGCTGGCCCAGAGCGTACATACCGGGTCGCAGGGGCGGCCGGGCCCCTTGGTGGGCCGGGCCCGGTCGCAGCCGCGACCCTGGTATGTACGCCACTGTACCCTGCTGAGGACTGATCAGGGTCAGGTGAAACACAGCCAAGACAAGGTGCAGCCCCCAGTGTAGTAGCCATGCCAGGATGAACAGGACCGGAATCAGTAGTCACTGTATAAAGCTGCTGTGGCTCAGAGGCAGAAAGCAGGACCAGGACTGAGAAGTTCCCCTGTTCAAGTACCCTGTTGGGAACTCCAGGAGCGACCACGTCTGTCTGTCTATCTGGTGAGAACCGTGACGGCACTGCATTCAGAAGTCCACCCTCATAACTAACAGATTTACTACATGGGGGCACAGTTCTACCCTGAATCATTACAACAGCAGGTACAGCATCCATAGAAACCTCCTAGGGTACCTACAAACCACAGGAAGAACAAGGCCTGATTAACATGACCGGTACATTTTATAGGGCACCCCTTTCTCCCCACCCTGACAAAAGGCATAAAAAAAAAAAAAGTATAATTAATTTATTAACTGGACATTGCAGGCCTAAAAAGATATAAAAAAAAATTCATATTTGACAACTGCATATGTATAAATGTATGTACGTGCATATATCTACTCTGTCTCTACTGTATTGTGTTGAATCTGTGAGTATGTTGTGTAAATGCAGGCAGTGTTAACATAATGTTAAAACTGGCTATGGTAAAAGGGGGTTAAGGTTAAAGAGGGGTAAATCCTGAGAGGAGTTAAAGTTGTAGCATAAAAGCCGTTTAGGATTATTGAGTTTATGGTTAGAGTTGGGTTAAATTTAGTTTTTGAGTACACAATGTGTTTTGTTTTTAAGAGGAGTTAGGCATAGGATTAAGGTAAAGGGTTTATTTTCAGATTAAGACTTGATGGGTTATTTGCAAAGTTCTCACACTCCTATGTCGTCTGTGAACCAGTCAGATTGATAATATTATAGCTGCAGGAGTTGTTATACAGTGTGCATCACTCAGAGCCTTCCCTGCCCCAGCTGCAATGCATTTCCTGTGTGAGAGGTACGTAGTGGGCACATGGGAAGTGATCCCTTTCAATTCCTTTCCAGCCTCACACACAGACACTGGAGGAGCTAGGTTAGCACTGAGTTGAACCCCTTAAGGACACATGACATGTCAGGAGTCCCTTTTATTCCAGAAGTTTGGTCCTTAAGGGGTTAAAACCCTCTAAAACAGTTACTGCAGCTCTGCTACTAAGGCTTAATGGACTACAGACTATACTGGCCAAGGCTCCTGGTACTTATCTCTCCCCACCAGCCTACTTAAGATTAAAAAAGGTAAATTGTAAATGCTAAAAACAGGCGCCCCCTAGTGGACAGGTGCCTATATGTGGGTGCCTTTACTTGCCTTATGGAATTCTGGCTCTGAGTATGAACCATCCTAACAATTAATTGTATTGCCACCTATGACTATCTACATTTCTTCTAACAATCCTTTTTCAAATCTGTATCCTTTCTTTTTAGATATCTTAGTAACAACTGTATTGTCAACCTACATGTTGGTGTATTCAGCCACTTGCGTGAACTAAAATGGCTGTAAGTATATTTACATTGTATCCAACCTTCCAATATTACAATTTAAAACCTCAATGCGTTACTGTGTAATCATTGACAGTACTAATGTTAATTATTGCACATGGAGTTGAAGGGTCAGGTGGTGTTTCCCCGCAGATAATCTCTCATAGACATACACATGGGCTATTGATGATGTCTTCTAGGTAGGCTTTGGGTCCCCAGATCCTTTTCCAATAACTCGAATTGGGGAGCAGTGATCAGGCCAGCTTTAGAAAAGGTTGTGACTCGTTAAAAACATTTGAATATTAGTTCATTTCAGGCAGGCCCGGACTGGCCATCGGGCACACTGGGAAAATGCCCGGTGGTCCGCGGGCCGAGGCCGGCAGGGGAAGGTCCCAGGATCTCCCCTGCCGGTCTTTGCAGGGCCGGCACTATCCTAGAGCCGGCCCCGCTGTATTCCATGGAGGGCCGGTGGGGAGATCAAAGATCTCCCTCACCGGCCCACATGCTGTCAAAGGCGGCCGCCGGCGGGGAGAGAGGGAGGGAGCAAGCCTGCCAGCAGAGGAACCCGGCGGAGCTCTATCTTGCAGCTCCGCCGGGTTCCTCTCGCGAGATCCGAAGTGTTGCCATGGCAACGACCGGATCTCGCGAGAGTGAACTCTAGCCCGCAGGCTAGAGTTCACTCACCGCTGGACCACCAGGGAAGGTGCACCATGCCGGTCCCCCCCCTCCCACTCAACAGCGTGCCGGTCCCCCCCCTCCCAGGCTAAAAGGTAAGAAGGGAGGGGGGGGGGGACATAATGCTTACTCATTTTTCCACAATCCCTTCTAACATTTATACAGAGCACTCTCACACACATCACCCACAGCACTCTCACACAAATCATTCCCAGCACTCTCACACAAATCATCCACAGCACTCTCACACAAATCATCCACAGCACTCTCACACAAATCATCCACAGCACTCTCACACAAATCATCCACAGCACTCTCACACAAATCATCCACAGCACTCTCACACAAATCATCCACAGCACTCTCACACTCAGCACTCTCACACTCAGCACTCTCACACTCAGCACTCTCACACTCAGCACTCTCACACTCAGCACTCTCACACACACACACATCATCCACAGCACTCTCACACACATCATCCACAGCACTCTCACACACATCATCCACAGCACTCTCACACACATCATCCACAGCACTCTCACACACATCATCCACAGCACTCACATCTGCACTCCCACACACATCACACATCATCCACAGCACTCACACATCACAATCACACTCAGCACTCTCACACACACACACCATCCACAGCACCCACACACACACACATCACACAGCACCTCTCACATACACACAGAACCCCCGACACTGCACCACACACAATACATATATATACACACACACTAGATTCATTGTAAGCAAACACAAACACACACTCTCTACAAACACTACATCACGTATACACACACACACACACACACACACACTATAGCCTGCATGCACACTCTTGCTACATCCCCTATACACACATTCTCTACAGCCCCTAGCCACATATGCATTACATTACACCACAAACACAACACGCCTAAAACCGACCTTATAACACAATACCACACCACAATCAGCTCACTCTGCACAATACTCTTTCCTGGCATTTTTGTCTCCTGGTATCCATTTATAGAGACACCAGAGACAAGTTGCAAGGAAACACAGTGCAAGCATGTTATTAAATTTGCTTGCGCTGTGCAGAACAAATACAGGGCTTTTTTCTCATGCTAGAGCTCTGCGCATGGTCTGCCCTGGAAGAGCATTGAACCAACATGCTCACTTTGAGAGGGGGCGTGTTTGTCATTAGTGATGACAAAACACACCCTCTCTGCCCCACCCCCTTCTTAGTGGGCCACTGTGGTAAAAAAATGCCCGGGACGAATTTTTTTCCCAGTCCGGCCCTGATTTCAGGAATCAGATCAATTAAATCATGGCTTTTGAAATTCTATAAATATTTTAAAGTGTCGTAACATCTTTCTTTAGATTAAGTGAACACTACAAACCCAAGTCTATGTATACTGTACCTTGCAGAATATTGACTTTCAAGGCTTTAATTTGAAACCATGATGTCTTCTGGTTCACATAATTGTATTAAAATTGCTTCTCTGCTGAACTTTACTTAAATTCTTATCCCTAAGATTAGCATTGAAGCTGTCTAGCAGTTGAGAAGATAGCAATGCTCACTGTGGAATTCAGTAATCTGCTTATTAAATTCTGTGAATCTTATCAACTCATTATTTTTTAATAAATCAAAACTCACCAGACAAGTGTTCCAGATTGTTCTTACAACAAAAAATATGAAAAACATTTAAATGATAGAAGAAGAAAAATCAGTTTCTTTAGCAGAAAACATACTGTTAACCTTGTTTTCTAACATTTTCTTTTAGGTAACTATGTATAATGTACAATATACATTAGATGTTTTGGGGGGGATTTGCTCACTGAATTGTGATAACACAACTAAGTTTCGAGTCACTAAAAAAGCAGTTTTAAGCAGGGTAAAGCCAACTTACATAGTTACATAGCTGAAAAGAGACTTGCGTCCATCAAATTCAGCCTTCCTCACATCTTTTGGATCAACAGCAACAACATAAGGCAAAAAACCTAGTCTGAAGCGCTTCCAATTTTGCCACAAACTAGGAAATAATTCCTTCTTGACCCCAAAATAGCAGTCAGATGTCTCCTTGGATCAAACAGCTATTACCCCACTAGTTAGAAATTATATCCCTGTATGTTATGTTTTTGTAAGTATTTATCCAATTGCAGTTTAAACATCTGTATAGACTCTGACAAAACCACCTCTTCAGGCAGAGAATTCCATATCCTTATTGCTCTTACTGTATAAAAACCTTTTCTTTGCCTTAGATGAAATCTCCTTTCTTCAGGCCTAAATGTGTGACCTCGTGTCCTATGTATAGCCCTGTTCATGAATAGATTTACAGATAATGGTTTGTACTGGCCCCGAATATATTTGTATAACGTTATCATATCCCCTCTCAGGCGCCGTTTTTCCAAACTAAACAGATTTAATTTTTATTTTAACCTTTCTTCATAACTAAATTGCTCCATTCCTTTTATCAATTTTGTAGCTCGTCTCTGGATTTTTACTAGTGCCATGATATCTTTCTTTAGAACATGCGCCCAAAATTGCACAGCATATTCAAGGTGTGGTCTTACCAGCGATTTATAAAGAGGCAAAATTATATTTTCATCCCGAGAATTTATGCCTCTATTTATACATGACAAAACCTTACTGGCTTTAGCAACTGCAGATTGACATTGCATATTGTTGCCTTATTTGTTGTCTATAACCATTCCCAAATCCTTCTTGTGTGGTTATCCCCAATTCACTACCATTTAGTGTGTAAGTTACTTGTGCATTCTTAACCCCGAAGTGCATAACTTTGCATTTCTCTACGTTAAATTTCATCTGCCATTTTAGTGCCCAGTCTCCCAATCTATCCAAATCTCTCTGCAGCAAAGCAATATCCTGCTCACATTTTATTACTTTACAAAGTTTTGTGTCATCTGCAAACACTGATACTGTAAGGAGTCTTACCTGATGGGGAGTCCAGCACACAGAGTTATACGCTCACCCTTGCAAAGTAGACACAGAACAGGGTGACCAGGTAAGACACCACCTGACCTGTGAGTGTGTGCACAGGGGCTTTCCAGGAAAAGTGCTCCAAGTCTCAGTACAGCAGGGATTAGCAGAAGCGTAGTCAAGGAAAGCCAAAATCAGGGAAGTCAGAGATCAGAGTAGTCCAGGAGGAAAGCCAAGGTCAGAAGCCAGAATCAGTTAGGAAATACTGGAACGCTGATACGGAGAGACAGGAACCAAACAAGGGAACCAGAGACAATGAACTGACACCCCTCCTAGGGTGAGGCAGGCTTTTATATCCAGCCAATTAATATAGGATACAGGTGTGCGAGAGCAGCCACGGGTAAGTTCAGCTCCCAGTGCTGGAAACAAGGCAAGGACACCTATTAAAGCAATACTATGAATGGCTGGATAGCACAGTGGCAAAAGAGCAGGATTCAAGAAGCCAGAGTCCACAGTTCAAATCCCCTGCTGGGCACTCCTGGGGTGACCTCGTCTGGCAGACTGGATGTCGCGGTGAGAACCGTGACAGATACATGGCTTTCAATGACTATTTCAAGATCATTGTTAAATAGAAGTGGTCCAAAAACAGAACCCTTCTCGATTTTACTCTATCCTTAAGCCAATGTTCTACCCAAGAACAAGAATATTCATCTAGACCAATTTCTTTTAGTTTGAAGACTAACCCATTGTGAGGAACCGTATCAAATGCCTTGGCAAAATCCAAGTAGATCACATCCACTGCAACACCCTGATCTATACTTCTACTTACTTCTTTGTAGAATGCAATTAGGTTAGTTGGACATGACCTATATTTCATAAAACCATGCTGATTATTGCTAATAACAAAGCTCTTCCCAATGGATTCCTGAATATTATCCCTTAATAGCCCTTCAAATATTTTCCCAGTTACAGAAGTTAAGCTCACAGGTCTATAATTTTCAGGCAAGGATTTTGAACCCTTTTTTAAATATAGGAACAACATCTGCCTTCCTCCAATCCTCCGGTACAACACCTGAAACAAAAGAATCTTGAAAAATTAAATACAGAGGGTCACTTATTTCCCCACTTAGCTCCTTAAGTACTCGTGGGTGAATACCGTCAGGCCACGGAGCCTTATTTACATTAATTTTCTTTAATAGCTGTAGCACCTTGTCTCGAGTTATCCAACCACAAGTTATTTGCAAGTTTTTTGCAGCAATCATTTGCATATCTCTTGCCCTCAGGATCCTCATTAATATATACTGAAGAAAAATAGTTATTTAAAATGTCTGCTTTTTCCTGGTCTTCATTAGCTAATAAACCCAACTCTGTTTCCAGTGTACCTACACTTTAATTTTTTGTTTTTTTAGAATTGATGTACTTGAAAAAAATGTTGGGGTTGGTTTTGCATTCTTTAGCCATCAATTTCTCATTTTCTAGTTTAGCCACTTTAATTGCCTTTTTGCAAGCGTTATTGGCTTCCTTATATCTTAAACAGCTGTTCTTCCTCAATAATATTTACATTAGGTGGTTTACAACATATCCCAACCAATAATTGATTTCCCTTTGTTTGCCCCAAGCAGATATCTACCCATAAAGCCTCCACATTTTCCTCGTCACACTCCACATGCCTAAGATTTGACTTTAACTACTATCCTTCCTAAATAACGTGTACCCATTTAAATTAACTGCCCAGCCATGTGTCTCATCCCACCATGTTTCTGTTATGCCTATTATATAATATTGTTTAGTGTATGCTATTGCCTCTAGTTCCCCCATTTTGTTATATAGGCTCCTTGCATTAGTAAGCATACATTTAATATTATCATGAGTCTTTTGTACTTTTTGTGAATTATCAATATTACATACCTCCTCTGTTCTGAGCTTTCCCCTCCCCTCATCTCAATCCCCTTTGTTCTGAGCTAAAGCCCATCTATCTCCATTTTCTAAATTGCTTTGACCCTCCCCCCTTCTGTAACGGATCGCCTGGCACCCCGACCGGGTACCTCCGTTAATGGATGCTCCTAGCGCTTCCTGAGGCCTCCAAGCACTCTAGCCGACACCACAATCACCGAATCAGAGAAGCATATGAATCCTCTCAAGCCTCTGAATGCTGTAGACAGTTGAATAGGAACCATACGAATAGGTTTGCACTCCTAGCAGTCAAACTGGAACAGCATGCAATAACTCCTTCCCCCAATAATGAGACGACACTTCACTTTGAGGGTAAAACAGGAACTCAGGCTGGCACTCCCAGCCTGGTTTTTATTACAGTTGTTGAGAATACAGGACCGCCCACAGGGAAGGACAAAACAACCAATCAATCTGTACAATACACACAGACACTCCCACACAACATCCTCCCCTCTGCCTGTAATAGGATTACTGAACACAATGGGTAATCTCATTATCACAGGCAGAAGAATACAGTTTTATGAAACATATCACAGGGACCCCAAAACATGCAATAACCCCATATAAAGTATATCATCAGAACCAGGGGATCTGGGTGAACCACATATCTAAAATTCACCCAGATCCATTCAGTAGTTTGGAAGATACAGTTTAATGCAGATTCCACAGAACATATACAGATTATATAAAAAATAATTACTGTATAATGTGTCCCCTGTTGTATAGTTTAAAACTACTGCACGATGTCGTTGTGTACCAAATACCGGCGAGATGGCACCGTGTAGAAAAGTCACAACAATGTCTGTGAGTTAAAATGGCCGCCATCCATTGTTCTCACCATGTGCTTCATCCATTGTTTTCACCATGTGCCTCTGATACATGAAATGGTGGCCACCCAGTAACTCCACAGTATGTCCCCAGACGGTTTTTAAAGGGCCAGCAGCAGCACCATACAAATCCAATATGCCCAAATATTGTACTTGAAGGGCCAAATAACCCTGGGGCCATAGTCAGCAGGTAGGAGGCGGGCAAACAGGCTTCTCCAATGCCCAGTGGCGAGGTCGGTTTCGCCACACCTACCACTAGTTTAAAATCTCCTCCAACCTTCTAGCCGTCTTATCCCCCAGCACAGCAGACCCTCTTCCGTTTAGGTGCAATCCATCATGACTATACAGGTTGTACCCAAGCGCAAAATTGGCCAAGTGCTCTAAAAACCCAAAACCCTCTTTCCTGCACCAAGACTTTAGCCACGCATTGACCTCTCTAATCTCCCGCTGCCTTTCTGCTGTAGCGCGACTAACACTCAACAATGACCTGAGGTGACATGCACTTTTAGTTTATTGTAAAAAAGGACATAAAATACCGTATATACTCGAGTATAAGCAGAGTTTTTCGGCACATTTTTTGTGCTGAAAAAGCCCCCCTCGACTTATACTCGAGTCAATGTCTGCATTATGGCAACTTACATTGCCATAATACAGACCAAGACCGCCGGGCTCATTACAAGCCCGCCGGTCCTGTTGGGGGCCGGGAGCAAGCTCTTACTTACCTGTGCAGCAGCTCACAGTGTAGATCTTGCGGTCTGCTTACAGTGTAGTTCAACTCACAATGTAAATCTCGCGAGAACAGCGGCCGTCAGAGCGTTGCCACGGGTTACCGTGGCAACGCTCCGCGCGGCACGCAAACCGCGAGATCTACACTGTGAGCTGAACTACACTGTGAGCTGCTGCACAGGTAAGAGCTTGCTCCTGGCCCCCCCAGTGCACAGCCCATCCACGGGACCACCAGGGATTCCGATAGCCCCCTCCCTCACCAGGTATCAAGCAGAGAAGGGGGAAAATAAAAGAAACAAATATTAAAATAATACAATAATAACAATATTAAAATAAAAATGGCCTGCCCCACCTAGTTTACACACACTACACAAACACACACTGCATCATATACACACACACACACTGCTTTCACACAAACACACACTCTGCATCATATACACACACTGCATCATATACACACACACTGCATTCATTATATACACACACTGCATTTTATATACACACACACACACTGCATCATATACACACACTGCATTCATTATATACACACACACTACATTTATACAAACACACACTCTGTATCATATGCACACACACTGCATTCACACAAACACACACACACTCTGCATTCATTATATACACACACTACACAAACACACACTGCATTCATTAAATACACACACTGTAAATAAATATTCAATTAATGTAATTTTTGGGGGATCTAATTTTATTTAGAAATTTACCAGTAGCTGCTGCATTTCCCACCCTAGGCTTATACTCGAGTCAATATGTCTTCCCAGTTTTTTGTGGTAAAATTAGGGGCCTCGGCTTATATTCGGGTCGGCTTATACTCGAGTATATACGGTACATATACTGTTTCAGTTTAGTGGCCTTAATCATTTATGACATATGAGTACCAATATAACAATATATACCTATGAAAAAAAGTGATAGCTTACCATCTGGCTCAGCTCCTACCCGACGTCTGTACAGGCCCATGTTTTTTGTTGTTTTGGTTTCTATGTATACCCGTTACGTCACATGATCGTACACGCTTGCCTACTCAACCAGATTTTTGAAGTATATGTTCACACTACAATGGATGACACTGGTGGTGGGAGACCCTGAGGGTAACTTATTATGCTTTTACCTCTTTTGTTTCTGTACTTGTTGTAGAAAGGATATCCTTTCTGAAACAATGTGCACATGTTGTAGAAAGGACATAAAATACAGATGATGTTTGGGCCTAGTGGTCTTACTAGGTCTAAACATTGTATATATCTGATGTCCTTTCTACAAGACACTTAAGTTGGGTTTTCCATTGGCCTGATGCCTATGACTATTCTTCGTAATTATCATATGGAGATAGCAGGTCCATTTAACCCCTTAACGCCGTTACGACGTGCTATGCCGTCACGGATTAAGTGGGCTTTAAAGCCGTTGTGACGGCATAGCACGCCGTAATGGCTGAAGCCCCTGGAGCGCCTGGTATACTTACCTTACCGGCGCTCTGCTTCGGGAGGACTGCCTCACAGCCCAGGCAGCCCTCCCCACGGCAAATCAGGCCCCCAGGGGCCATGTGATCGCTCTCAAAGAGCGATCACATGGCCCCCTATAGCTGGCTGTGGATCTGCCAGCAGGGGGACTGTCTAAAATATTAGACAGTCCCCCTGCTGGTAGGAGGTGTAAAAAAAAATATTAGAAAGGTTATAAAATAAATTAAATGCATTTTTATATATATAATATATGTATATATATTATATATATAATATATATGTATATTATATATATTTAACGTCATACATAGTGTATTTTAATACTAATATAAGTACATATATTAGTATTAAAATACACTTAGAATGACGTTACATATATATAATATACATGTATTATATATATAATAGATATATACACATATATTATATATATAAATACGTATAATTACAATAATAAATAAATAAATAATAAAAATAATAAATAAAATATTGAAACAAAATTTAATATAAATTATATATACATATGTAATTTCATTCTAACTGTATTTTGTTATTAATATATATATATATATTGGTAACAAAATACACTTAGAATGACATTCTATATATATCTATTTATATATAAAATGCAAATAACCGCAAATATATATATATATATATAGATAAATACATATAATTACATAAAAGATTACATTAGTTACACGTAGAATTTAAATACCTATAAATGCATATATATTAAAATTCTACATGTATATTTAAGTAATCTTTTAACATAATTAGGTGATTTGATTAATTAAAATTTGATTGACATACCTGACAACACAGGGAGAAAGTGCTGAGAATTTAATTCGCAAGCACTATATTTGACCCTGTAACTCTCCAAGACAACATAAAACCTGTACATGGGGGGTACTGTTTTACTCGGGAGACTTCACTGAACTCAAATATTAGTGTTTCAAATTGGTAAATTGTATTACAACGATGGTATTTTAAGTAAAAGTGAAGTTTTTTGCATTTTTTACAAACGAACTGCACTTTTATGGACTATATTATTGTTGTAATATGTTTTACTGTTTTAAAACACTAATATTTGTGTTTAGTGAAGTCTCCCGAGAATAACAGTACCCCCCATGTACAGGTTTCATGGTGTTTTGGAAAGTTAGAGAGTCACATATAAGGCTTGTATTTCATTTTTTTGACATTGAAATTTGCCAGATTGGTTATGTTGCCTTTGAGAGCGTATGGTAGCCCAGGAATGAGAATTACCCCCATGATGGCATACCATTTGCAAAAGTAGACAACCCAAGGTATTGCAAGTGAGGTATGTCCAGTCTTTCTTAGTAGCCACTTAGTCACAAACACTGGCCAAATATTACTTTTTTTGCTTTCTTAACACAAAAACAAATATGAACGCTAACTTTGGCCAGTGTTTGTGACTAAGTGGCTACTAAAAAAGACTAAACATACCCCACTTTCAATACCTTTGGTTGTCTACTTTTTCAAATGGTATGCCATTATGGGGGTAATTCTCATTGCTGGGCTACCACACCGTCTCAAAGGTAACATTACCACTCTGGCAAATTTCTATTTGAAAATGGAACGTTCTATATTTGACCCTGTAACTTTCCAAAACACCATAAAACCTGTTAATGGGGGATACTGTTGTACTCGTGAGACATCGCTGATTACAAATATGTGCATTTTTGTGCAGTAAAACCTAACAGTATTATGACATTCACAGCTAAAATGTCAGACGGAAATACAAATTAAAAAAAAAATCTTATTTTCTCAAAAAATTTTTAAATTTTATTCATAATGAATTATGTTCCATATATGAATAGTTAATGATAAATTAAAGCCCTGTTTCTCCTGAACAAAATGATATATAATAAGTGTGGATGCATATAATATGAAAGAGGGGAACTACGGGTGAACAGACATGTAGCGCAAATTCCAGTTTTTGTTTACGTTTTGTTTTGATCAGAACGTGCACTATTGACTCCGTCCTGAAGGGGTTAATGAAGCACCACTGTGACCAACTATTCTACTACACATTCATCACAGAGTGCAACATATTTATCAACAGATTACTTGTAAAAATTTAGCGAACAATACGCAGCCAGACAGTATTAAAGGTGCTGGTAGCAGTTCCATAATCAAAAAGTATACCGAACTGGTGACATTGATCTTAAATAACAGTAAATAAATAATGGCATCCTTATCCACATGATATGTGTGGTAGTGAAAACATAAACATTAAGAGAAAATACCTAGGATTCTTTATTAACTCGCAAGAAAGCATTGTATGATTGATGTACTGGCACCTGCTGTAAAATATTTCTCATTCCTGCTTTGTGCTGTGTTACATGTCAAAATTGTGTTTCATCAAATTTTACGGATTAGTGTTTTTTTAAACCATTTAACAAGCTGTTATCAAATATCTACGCAATGATTTCACATTTTACCACTGCAGACTACAGCCTTGCGCCTTCTGCTAAATTAATACAAATATGTATTCAGCTGTCCTGCTTTTATTATATTCTGCTTAATGCACCTTCTAGTGATTTTAGCTTCCATTGAATGAGTGCAATAAATTAATGTCTAGGAATATATAATGGCAAGTCAATAGATATGCTCGCAGTAAGGTGTTTATTTAGAAAGTTCACAGGTCCACTAAGAACCAACAATAACTTTAGCTCAAAGAATCAGTTGTAATGGATAGATCATGCCCTGCAGTCTCACTGCTAAATTATCTGCCATTTAGGAATTAAATCACTTTTGTTTCTGTTTATGTCAATATAGTTACACCTCCCTGGCTGTGACTCACACAGCCTACATGAAAAAAAGTGTTTATTTTATCAGGTGTAACAGCACCGGGTGTTTACTTTCTAGATTTTTTCCTTTTTTTTTTTTTTTTTTTATCCCCTGCTCTGTAATTTGAACATTAATCACAGACAGAAGGCTACTGCAATCTTTAACAGCCTAATAACAAAGCAGGAGATAAGACATTCTACATTAAACAGACTGTGCAATAAAGGAAGCTTAAAATTACATCTCTCTTTACAGGAAATGTGTAGAGAGACTGTGTAAGTCACCTGCAGGGAGGTGTGAATAGAGCTACATAAACAAAGTGATTTAACTCCAAAATGAAAGAATCAGTTGAGCAGTGAGACTGCAGGATCATGCCCTTTACACCAAAACGGATTCATTAAGCTGAAGTTGTTCTGATGCTTATAGTATCCCTTTAGGTTTCTGATTTCCTTAATTTTCTTTTCTTTTTTCTTTCGTGGACAATTATTCACCATCACCACATTCTATTTTGGACCTCATTTCCCTGCTTGGTTAAATCTTACTTCCCTAGAGAGGAAATATACATGGTGCAACTTATGTGTTATTATCATTTGTATATAATGCACTGTGTAAATCCCTCCCCCCCCCCACCCCATCCCCCTACCCACCGGTTCCTCAACTTTGATGCAGCAATGACAGAAAATGCAGATATAAATACTCAAAAAATAAACAGGGGTTTGCTCATTTGTTCATAAAGCTGTCTATGATGTGCAATAGGTATAATAAAGCTGGCTTGACATGTTTCTTTTAAACAATTTATCAAATGTGTCTGCTAACAGCATCTCTACATCCTGCATTTAGAATCATCGATGAAAACCCGATAACGACAATTTCACAGGAGTTATTTACTGGCCTGGAGTCATTGTTTTTCTTGTAAGTATCACTCCTCATCTTCTGTGGTTTACTTAACTTTGCATACATCTCCTGCAGTGCTGTGATTAGTTATACAATGAAGCAGGTGCAGGGCTTACAGGTATTCGGAACCTACCAGTATGGGGCTTTGGGTATCATTTTAAAAGGCACGCCAGGGAAAATTCCGAAGGGAATGCCTTGGAATTCTTCCACTTTGATGAATATATCTTTATGGGTAGAAGGCTCTTTTTGGAGGGAAGGATGAATGGGGACTGGTAAAGTTTACTGGGTTGCTTGTGGATATGAGAGTTCCGTCCTGGACAAGGCAGCACTCTGCTGGAGAGACAAGATCTCTTCCAGTTATTACTAATATGAAGTGCAAAATAAAAAAAATAATAATTAAAATAATAATGAGATTAAGTATTTATTTTGCAATCATTTAGGATTCATAGTAGCTAATTATTATTTTTTTTGTGTTATAAATGTTTTTTTCGAATTTTGAAAACAAGAAAATTGCAAACATTCTGCTGAAATCAAGTATGATCGCACATTAGAGAGTTATAAAAGTGAATGAAAGCAGATAACAATATAAGATTGGGAGAATATCACATAATTCTAAGTATGGAGAAATGATAATGTGAGTGAATGTAAATTGTAGAGACACGGTTGCTTAAGTTTGGTCCTCTTCCACAACCTGGCAATTCTGGTAGTTATGACTTAAGGCAAACTAAACTTCCTCTGTTACAAAAAAAAGATCTACTTTATCAATCCATTCCATAAGGGATGGAAGTTTGGAGGATTTCCAATGAGCTAGGATCAGCGCGTTCCCTGCATTTAACAAATGGAATAAATGAGGAAATAGTGAAAGAGTTATTGCAGGGTTAGGCAACCTGTGCCACTCCAGATGTTGTGGTCTACATCTCTCCTGACGCTTTGCCAGCATTATGACTGTAAAAAACATTATGGTATATGGCTTTAGGGGCATTACAGTATGGTGAGAGTTCTTCAACCAATATGGTTTGATTTTCGGACAGTGCCATCACAGGTGAGCTGTAGTTCCCACTTCAGCGTGGCATCTCCAGCAAAGCCTAGTTGCAGTATAAGACATTTATAATTGACAAGTTTACCCCATTCCTTATCGGACAAAGAGTAGACCATAGCCCATTAAAAGTAGGGAGACCCTGAGCCACAGAGTCCTGAACAGGAGCATAAAATACTGACGAGCATACAGGTTTTGAGTCAGTACATTAATTTTTTTTTAATTTAGAATGGCTACAATCTCCACGTGTGTGTGTGTGTGTATATATATATATATATATATATATATATATAAATATATATATATATATATATATATATATATATATATATAATCATAATTTAAACAAAAACTACTACTTATCTCTAAACTACTATATTCTACTCTGAACTAGATATAGAACCCTATGTTTTAATTTATCTCTTACTTTAAAGAAATAATGAAATAACTTATAGATTGAACCAAGTTCATGTCAATCACTGAGTTTTAACTCTCCCAATGTTATCTTTTTTCGTTAAATTTTATTTAGGTCAATGATAAACAACTCACTGGAGGCGCTTCCTCGCAAGTTATGCGCCCAGATGCCACTCATTAATTGGATGTAAGTATTCTGAACACAAAGAAAAACATCAATTGCACAAACTATAAAGAAACATCTTTGATTTGTTGTAAGTTTTGTTTGGTTTTTTTATGTGTAATTCATGTTTTTGGCTTTTTCGCTTTAAGCCTTGTATTGCCATCCACACGGATTATAAGATTCTTACATATTAAATTATTTACTTGTTTATATTTTTTTTACTTGGATGGTTTTCTCCAGCTGTAAGTGAGGGGGATTGCCTGATTTAAAAAAAATAAAAATAATTTGAAGAACAGACAGTTCAAAATATATATATATTTTTTTTGCATATATTTTCTATGACTTAAAATTTATTTCTATCTGTTATTCTATAGGGATTTTGAAGGCAACCAGATAAAGACTCTGAGTAATCTGAGTTTTGAGACATGCGATGAACTTACTGTTCTGTAAGTACCTTGTATTTGACACGATTTTAAGTTGTACATATAATACTGTTTGTGTATTAATACAAAAACAGATGGTTTACATTCATATTGTCTTGTATCTTTTGATATTTTTGATCTTGTATATTTTGATATTTTTGTTGATCCTTTCTTTTCTAAGTGGATTACAAAATATATGCAAAATCAATGTCTAAGGACCATGATCACTACAACTATATTTACTAGAGAAACACTGTAGCGTTAGGAATAAATATCTGTATATTGTTGTATGTACTTGTGTATAGTGTGTATGTACTTGTACATATACACTGTTGTGTATATGTATATGTACATGTGTGTGAGTGTGTGCGTGTGTCTGTGTATGCTGGGTATAGGTCTTCATGCATATCCTGTAACCTGTATTCCTAACGCTACAGACCTGTCGCCCTTTGTCAATTAGATCCCCCACCAACTGTTTAAAAAAAAATAATGGAATAGATTAAAAATAAATGAATTACTCACCTTTTCTCGAGTCATCCTCGGCACTGCTGTGACCTTCTCCTCAAGTTATGTCATCCTGGAGGCACCTACTGAATCTCTAAAGATAATCATTGTACTCAGGGATGGCAACCTTGACTGCACTGCAAGTTCCATGCTCCCAAGCCTTCTAGTTAGTTTAATATTGGGTTTTGGGTGGCTAGAACAGGGTGGCAAGCACTGAAGGCTCCGTAGCAACTTCATTAAGATAAGGTTGTTTAACTGCCTGCCGTGTTCCTTTAAGTGTGTGTGTCAAATATTCTTAAGTTGCTTGACAAAAAAAAACAAGTTTCTTCCAGCACTTACTGCCTGGCTCCTTTGCTGAATTTTTGTAATGCTCAAGGGAACTCAAGCTTCTGTATTAGTATGGCCCATTTGGACAGCATTCATAGAATGTGAGAGTTGAGAGACCTGTAGTGTTTATGGTGTTTACAGTGTATAAAATAAAGCAAATGTACTCAATGTTCAAATATTTACTGGGAACTTTGAGTTTGGTTTTGACTAGACCAGGAAGTGGCTGATACTTCCATAATTTTCAATGTCTGTGCTGAACTTATCCCATAATATCTTGTTTACGTTTTACTGTAGAAAGCCCACAACTCCCAAAAAACCCTGTTGTGCAACCACTTGTGATGGTACAAGTACTAGTGCAGGCAAGGAGAAAGACAGATTCCGTCCATAAGTTATATGCAGGGATTGTTTGAAATGTAAGCATTTCTATATCACTATGTTCCTGGTAGACATGGTCAAGGAGCCTTCTGTGCAAGGCACATCATTTGTCAGTGTAATGTTTTCACTAGAGACGTAAGTAAGTTAAATGGCATTCTGGGGTTGTATGTTTGCACCCCCACCAGAATTTAAGATTGTTTTGTATGCCACTCCACGTGGTCTCTGCACTCCTTTGTGTGTCTCTACTAAAGCCCCTTACCCACTTGTGTGTCTCTGAACTGACTTTACCCCTTGTGAGTTATTTAAGCCACCCCTTATCTCTGCATTTCTTAACCCCTTCTGCTAACCTCACTTTCCCCTCATTTGTTTGTAAACCGCTTCCCATCAATTGTGTTTATGCCCAAACAGGACTGCAGTTGACAATGCACATGTACCTTTGCCTAGTCTGACATGGAGCTGTAAGTAACATGCAAAGGGTAGCCAGAAAGGGATTCAGTAATATCCCAGCAACTTTCGCTCACTGAATGCCAGTTGCCGCTCCCTGCCAAACTGGACACCATAACATAAAGGTTCTTTAATATGTTTCCACAAAGCCATGCTACCATGGGTGAGAATGCAGGGAGGGGGTACATGGTGCACACCAGTGGCGGATCCAGAGCCTGATCTCGGGAGGGGCACTTGTAGATTATTTAAATAAATAATCCAGACACAATAACCACTACAGCTCAGTGTAGTGGTTATAGTGCCAATAATGCCAAGACCCCCTCCCAGAGTAAGTAGTCAAACTGTTTAAGAACTGTTTGACAACTTACCTGAGGTCCTCTGGGGAATGGGGCTGTAGTAGGGCAGAGGAGCAGTGGTATGTGTGAGTGGTGCAAAGTGTGAGGGGTGCAGTGTGTGTGTGTGTGTGTGTGTGTGAGGGGGACAGTGTATTAGCAGTGTGTGTGTGTGTGAAGGTTGCAGTGTGTACGTGAGGGCGGCAGTATATGTCAGGGGTGCAGTGTGTGTGTGGGTCAGTATGTGTGTGTGACAGTTACAGTGTGTGTGTGGGGGCAGTGTGTTTATGGGGGGCAGTGTGTGTATGTGGGGCAGTGTGTGTATGTGGGGGCAATGTGTTTATGGGGGGCAGGGGCAATGTGTGTGTATGGGGGGCAGGGGCAATGTGTGTGTATGGGGGGCAGGGGCAATGTGTGTATATGGGGGGCAGGGGCAATGTGTGTGTATATGGGGGGCAGGGGCAATGTGTGTGTGTGTATGGGGGGCAGGGGCAATGTGTGTGTGTGTATGGGGGCAGGGGCAATGTGTGTGTGTATGTGTATGGGGCAGGGGCAATGTGTGTGTGTGTGTATGGGGCAGGGGCAATGTGTGTGTGTATGGGGGGCAGGGGCAATGTGTGTGTGTATGGGGGGCAGGGGCAATGTGTGTATATGGGGGGCAGGGGCAATGTGTGTGTGTATGGGGGGCAGGGGCAATGTGTGTGTATAGGGGGGCAGGGGCAATGTGTGTGTGTATGGGGGGCAGGGGCAATGTGTGTGTGTATGGGGGGCAGGGGCAATGTGTGTGTGTGTATGGGGGGCAGGGGCAATGTGTGTGTGTGTATGGGGCAGGGGCAATGTGTGTGTGTATGGGGGGCAGGGGCAATGTGTGTGTGTATGGGGGGCAGGGGCAATGTGTGTATATGGGGGGCAGGGGCAATGTGTGTGTGTATGGGGGGCAGGGGCAATGTGTGTGTGTATGGGGGGCAGGGGCAATGTGTGTGTGTATGGGGGGCAGGGGCAATGTGTGTGTGTATGGGGGGCAGGGGCAATGTGTGTGTGTGTATGGGGGGCAGGGGCAATGTGTGTGTGTGTGTATGGGGGCAGGGGCAATGTGTGTGTATGGGGGCTGGGGCAATGTGTGTGTATGGGAGCTGGGGCAATGTGTGTGTGTATGGGGGCAGGGGCAATGTGTGTGTGTGTATGGGGGGCAGAGGCAATGTGTGTATGGGGGGCAGAGGCAATGTGTGTGTGTGTGTATGGGGGGCAGGGGCAATGTGTGTGTGTGTGTGTGTGTATGGGGGGCAGGGGCAATGTGTGTGTATGTGTGTGTATGGGGGGCAGGGGCAATGTGTGTGTGTAATGGGGGGCAGGGGCAATGTGTGTGTATATGGGGGCAGGGGCAATGTGTGTGTATATGGGGGGCAGGGGCAATGTGTGTGTATATGGGGGGCAGGGGCAATGTGTGTGTATATGGGGGGCAGGGGCAATGTGTGTGTGTGTGTATGGGGGGCAGGGGCACTGTGTGTGTATGGGGGCAGGGGCAATGTGTGTGTATGGGGGGCAGGGGCAATGTGTGTGTATATCGGGGGCAGGGGCAATGTGTGTGTGTATGGGGGGCAGGGGCAATGTGTGTGTGTATGGGGGGCAGGGACAATGTGTGTGTGTATGGGGGGCAGGGGCAATGTGTGTGTGTGTATGGGGGGCAGGGGTAATGTGTGTATGGGGGGCAGGGGTAATGTGTGTGTGGGGGGCAGGGGCAATGTGTGTGTGGGGGGCAGGGGCAATGTGTGTGTGTATGGGGGCAGGGGCAATGTGTGTGTGTGTATGGGGGGCAGGGGCAATGTGTGTGTGTGTGTGTGTATGGGGGGCAGGGGCAATGTGTGTGTGTGTGTATAGGGGGCAGGGACAATGTGTGTGTGTGTGTGTGTGTATGGGGGGCAGGGGCAATGTGTGTGTGTGTGTGTATGGGGGCAGGGGCAATGTGTGTGTATGTGTGTGTGTGTGTATGGGGGGCAGGGGCAATGTGTGTGTAGAAGAAGGATGGGGGGGGGGGGCTTTTTTTTTTTTTTAATGTGTGTGTGGTTTTTTTTTTTAAACATTTAATTAAAATTAATATATAATTTATGTCCCCCCTCCCTTCTTACCTTTACTGGGAGGAGGGGGGACATCTTTCTTTCCTTGGTGGTCCCAGTGGGGATTCCCTGGTGGTCCCCGTGGTAGGAGTGAACTCTAGCCCGCGCTCCAGGGCTAGAGTTCACTCTCGCAAGATTTGGAGCGTTGCCGTGGTAACTGCGGCAACGCTCCAAATCTCGCGAGAGGAGGACCCGGAGGAGCTGCTGGTAACAGCTCCCGGGTCCTCTCTCCCTCCCCTGCCGGTCGGCTGTCAGTAATGTGCCTGCAGACTGGGGAGGGAGATCACTGATCTCCCTCCCCGGTCTGCAGGCACAATGCAGGGCTGGCACTTGGGCAATGTCAGCCCTGCATTAGCCGGCAGGGGAGAATCTCGGGGGGGGCAATTGCCCCGTTGCCCCCCCCCCTGGATCCGCCACTGGTGCACACACACACCCTTCCCATCTGTCACCAAGGACTGTTTATCGAACCCCCAGTATCAAATTACCGTTATCTTACTCTAAGATGGAATGTCCTTTTAATTTAATGACAGCATTGTTCTACAGAGCTATCATTGCTAAAAAGGACGGTCATTCTTTGCTGGCATAGGGACGTCCTGGACCAGTTGTTTTTATTGTAGCATGGAGCATGGAATTGGTTCTTAAGGGGTTAATCTTATATCTTGATACATTTGAGTATGTAACAAAGTTTTACATTCAAATGCATTTGTCAGCTAGTGTATTCAGACATTACACAATGGGTTACTTCTCGTTAAGTTCCGAAGAAAGAGCGTGACATTAAAAATAAATCAATGATTCATGAAGTGCTTGTAATCATTTTTCCCTTTTTTTGTGCTATGATTATGCATTGCATCCATCTACGTCTTACTGACACTTATACCGTGTGGCCCCTGGCCACCAATCAGCCCTGATATACTCCACAGTAATAATTTTTCCGGTATAATCTTTCATATCAAATTAGGAGAGTGATTTTGTGATGCACTGTAAGTTTAATTGCAGAATAATTACGCTTATTTTGGAGACCCAACTGTCATTGTGAACTCCACAACTGCTCTGTTTGTTAATTATTTAATCTAAAAAAAAAGGAACAGGTCAACAACAGCAATCAAGCGCTTAGCCGCAAAGAGCAAATCTCTCAAAAAGTCTAGACTAGGCTAGACTGAACGTGCATTTACTATAAAAGTTCTCTTGAAATGTGGCACATTGT
Organism: Pelobates fuscus; assembly: GCF_036172605.1. Taxonomy (NCBI): domain Eukaryota; kingdom Metazoa; phylum Chordata; class Amphibia; order Anura; family Pelobatidae; genus Pelobates; species Pelobates fuscus. The sequence goes on along the minus strand of NC_086317.1, from coordinate 432,616,444 downwards.
TCGATTGTTTATGTAAAGAAAAAATAGTCAAGCACTCACTGTTTTAGGTTTCAGGCAGGTTTATTGGAATGACCAGGTGCACAGCAACGTTTCGACCTTTGTCAAGCTTGACAAAGACCTGGGTACAGGTCAAAATGTTGCTGTGCACCTGGATGTTCCAATAAACCTGCATGAAACGTAAAACAGTGAGTGCCTGAGTATTTTTTTCTTTACATTATGTGTATTGTGGGGAGTGCTGACCCTAACCCAGTGAGCACCCTGTTTTTTGGTCGAGTTCAGCCCTTACTCAATCTGGTTGTATTCTTTTTAACCGTAATTGACGAGCAAAATAAGTTCTAAGAATGCTGTTTCTGTAAAGCGTAGGAAATGTAACCCTATCATAGAAGCACTCACTGCTTTGTAACCACAGATTAGTAAAATGTTTGACTATGTCCTGAGTGTAATTTTCAGAAAATTATATGTAACAACTGGATTTGATATAAATTTAACAATATATACCCGGTAGTTATTGAAGCAATATAGCATACTGGAAAAGAACTGGATTCAGTTTTATGTGGTACACTGGGATAAGCGAGGTAACCCCTAGTGAAAACTGACTATAGGCTTGAAATAGTGTACCAGAAGTGGATACTGGGATAAATGGCAAATCCTTTTAGAGAAAACTCTATTTATATAAATATTAAATCACTAAAATTCCTAAATGTAGTGTTACCAATGTATAATTAAAAATGCATCGATAAAAGGAATGCATAAATTCAATTATTCCAGAAGATATATGTAGGTACATATAGGTACGTAGTACTATAGGCTGGAAAAAAAACTTAAGTCCATCAAGTTCATCCTTTCACAGATCTTTGTTTGTGCTATTAATCATTATATATTTTTTTCATTTCTTAAGCCTTTAACCCCTTAAGGACCAAACTTCTGGAATAAAAGGGAATCATGACATGTCACACATGTCATGTGTCCTTAAGGGGTTAAGTGGAGTATCTCTAAACAATTTGGATTATCCTGACTCCAATATTAGCTCAATGGAGAGTGAAGCCTTAAAAAAAAAAAACACAAATGAAAAACAGCGATTTTGACCATTTGCCAGTGATTTAAAACATCTGACCAGATGTAGGTACCTCACAGCTCACACCCTCCAGATTTCTATTCTGTTCCCTCCCACCCCTCAGCATGAGGGACCTGAGAGTTGCAAACATTTGATACTGAGTGTAAGATTGCATGAAGGATTGAACACCCTTCTGCATAGGACATGGGTGTCCAGGGCCTTGATCACAGTCATGGGCCAAGGCATAAGGAGCTCTACATCTACTTCTTGGTCCACACTGCATTACACAAAATTAGAATTATGAAATGAATGGGGAAACTCCAAGGGTTTAGCTTGGTGTAAAAAGGGTACAAGGATTTTTTGTATAGCAAATTGGAGATATTCAAGTGCTGGCTGACCTCAAACAAGGCATGCAGTATAAGTAAGTAGTAGGAGATAACATTTGACTTTCCTAATGTGAATAGCTTTCCTGTGACAGTTACCTCATCCAGTTTGAAACTGACTCAACTCATAATTTAATGGTTAGGACTCATTGGGTTTGAAATAAATATTTTCAGCCTGATGATGAAAACATATATCTACACAATAGTTTATATGATGTAATTGTAAGCTGATGTTGTTTCTTTTAATGTATTGCTGTTTGTTTTCTAGATTTTTACGAGGAAACAAAATCAGCTTGGTGAAAGAAAACATATTTTCTACCTTACGGAGTTTAGCAGAAATGTAAGCAATGGCCTGAAATTGTGCTACATGCCACCTTTTATGTTCTTTTGCTCAATGTATCTGGGAAAGTGCAGCAATTTTATTATTGAACAAAGTGTATGGGCATAATCTCAATGTACTGTTACCAAAAGGCAATTTCTGTTACCAAAAGGCAATTTCAAAAAAGTATGCTGCATATTGGAATGTATAAAATTTATTTTTTTTTAATATCACTTGAGTGGGAGTTCATCTGCTTTTAAATTACTTTAAGATGGGCCTTCATATTTGTTGAGATACTCTAAAGCAAGCTCCTGTTGTCTCACTGCTCAATTATCTGCCGTTTAGAAGTGAAATTACTTTGTTTGTGTTGCCCTAGTCACACCTCCACTGGCTGAGATTCACACAGTCACCATTTACAATTCCTGAAGGAGAGTCTACAGTTTTTAGATTCCTTTATTGCACAGTGTGTTTAATTTAGAAATAATGATGAAGGGTTGAGCTTGGTGTTAAAAGGATACACGGATTTTTAGAATGTTTAATTTAGAATGTCCTTTCTCTTGCTCTGTTAATAACTGGCTTAGAGCCTGCAACAACCTTCTGTGTAATTAAAGTTATTGTAACAGATCATGAGATAAGAACATCTAAAGTATGCACGCTGTGTTGTGAGTTATATTTATAAATTAAAGGGATTCTATAGTGCCAGGAAAATAGACCCATTTTCCTGGCACTGTAGAATCCTGGAGTGCCCCCCTCCTCCCTGCCCCGCATCCGACGTCAGCCGGCAGGGGAGACCTAGATGGTCGCATTAGGATTTCCCCATAGGAAAGCATTATTGAATGCTTTCCTATGGGGATTCCGGCGACGCTGGAGGTCCTCATGCAAAGTCGTCTAAGAAGCCAGAAGTCCCTCTAGTGGCTATCTGGTAGTCAGCTACTAAAGGATGACTTAACCCTTTAAGGACAAATGACATGTGTGACATGTCATGATTCCCTTTTATTCCAGAAGTTTGGTCCTTAAGGGGTTAAAGGACCACTATAGGCACCCAGACCACTTCAGCTCAATGAAGTGGTATGGATGCCATGTCCATCTAGGGTAAACCCCGAAGCTGTAAACATAGCAGCTTCAGAGAAACTGCTATGTTTACATTAGGGTTAATCCAGCCTCTAGTGGCTGTCTCATTGACAGCCACTAGAGGCGCTTCCGCACATCTCACTGTGATTTTCACAGTGAGAAGACACTGCCGTCCATAGGAAAGCATTGAGAAATGCTTTCCTATGGACTGATTGAATGCACGCACATAAACAGAAACACAAGTGATTTAACTCATAAATGGCAGAATATTGAGCAGTGAGACTGCATTATCTATTCTCTAAAATTACTTAATTAGGCTAAAGTTATTTTGGTACTTAGAGTGTCCCTTTAATTGTAATTAATAGGTTTGAAACAATATGGCGTTCTTGAATGAATAGTCACAGTTGTGCTCAAAGGTTTACATACCCTGGCAGAAATTGTGAAATTTTGCCACTGATTTTAAAAATATGACTATTATGATCATGCAAAAAAAAAAAAATTATTAAAGGATAGTGATCATTAGTGATGTCCCTAACTATTCGCTGGCGAATAGTTCCTGGCGAACATAGCATGTTCGCGTTCGCCACCGCGGGCGAACACATGCGATGTTCGGTCCGCCCCTATTCATCATCATTGATGAAACTTTGACCCTGTACCTCACAGTCAGCAGACACATTACAGCCAATCAGCAGCAGACCCTCCCACCTACTGGACAGCATACAATTTAGATTCATTCGGAAGCTGCAATCATTATTTTTTTATTACTAATTTTTTTTTTTTTTCATTCTAAATGCCAAGCATTGGTATATAGGGGAATATTCACTAAATGCCAAACATTGTTATATAGGGGAATATTCACTAAATGCCAAACATTCTTACATAGGGGAATATTCACTAAATGCCAAACATTGTTATATAGGGGAATATTCACTAAATGCCAAACATTGTTATATAGGGGAATATTCACTAAATGCCAAACATTGTTATATAGGGGAATATTCACTAAATGCCAAACATTGTTATATAGGGGAATATTCACTAAATGCCAAACATTGTTATATAGGGGAATATTCACTAAATGCCAAACATTGTTATATAGGGGAATATTCACTAAATGCCAAACATTGTTATATAGGGGAATATTCACTAAATGCCAAACATTGTTATATAGGGGAATATTCACTAAATGCCAAACATTGTTATATAGGGGAATATTCACTAAATGCCAAACATTGTTATATAGGGGAATATTCACTAAATGCCAAACATTGTTATGTAGGGGAATATTCACTAAATGCCAAACAATGTTATATAGGGGTATAAAAATAATGAGGGGGGGTGACCTACTGTCCCCCCCCTGGCCCCCACCCCTGAGCGGTGGGTGTGGGCCCTAAAAAAAACAATAAGGGGGGACCTACTGTCCTCCCCCCGGCCCCCACCCCTGAGTGATGGGTGGGGGCCCAAAAAAAACAAGGGGGGACCTACTGTCCCCCCCCCCCCCGCTCCCACCCCTGAGCGGTGGGTGGCTGCCATAAAAAAAATGAAAGGGGGTGACCTACTGTCCTCCCCCCCGGCCTCCTCCCCTGCACGGTGGGTGGGGGCCATAAATCACAATGGGGGGACCTAATGTCCTCCCCCCTGGCTCCCACCCCTGAGTGGTGGGTGGGGGCCCTAAATACAAATGGGGGGTCCCTAGTCACCCCCTCCCCCCCAAAAAAAATTATCCCCCTACCTACCCCCCCTCACCCTAAAAATAATGAGGGGGGGACCTTTAACTAAGAACCTGTAAAAAAATTAGAAAAAACAACTTACCATTCGATGTTTTCTTTCTTCTAAAATCTTTTTTCAGCCCCAAAAAAGGGCAAATAAAAAACCATAATAACCGACGCAATTAAAAAAAAAAAGCAGGTATTAGGAACAGGTGAGTCAGTCCAAGAGTGCAGGTTCAGGCTACTGGATACCTGGAACAAGCAGATAATACACAGACACATGGAGCCAAGGATAAGGCCACTGGCTGGGATACAGGAGACTCAGGTGCAAACCCAGTCAGGACCAAACCCACAATAAATGTGGAAGGCACGATGACAGTCGTGACAGTAGGGACTTCATTATAGACTGTAATGGGGCAAGTTGGGAACACGTAAGACCGCTGAGAAGCGAATTACAGTAGTCAAGGCAAGAGAGGACAGTGAGATGGACAAGCACCTTTGCCATATCAGGCATTAAAGAGGGTCCGATGCGTGCAATGTTTTTTAAATGGAAGCAGCAGAATTTGGCGATTGATTGGACATGAGGGGTGAAGGAGAGGTCGGAGTCAAAGAGAACACCTAGGCAGCGAGCCTTAGAGGTAGACGTGATGGTAGCGCTGTTGACTTGGAGGGAGACAGACACGGGAGTAGTAACACTACCAAATTACCAATGAGATGTGTTTATTTTATTTTATTGTAGAGATTTATCAAACAATGAGATTACAGAAGTACCACTTTCCAGCTTCAAGGAATTGAAGTATTTGCAGAAACTGTAAGTCCAGATAAACATATTTATTGTTAACATTAATATGTTAAGAGTCATCACACTGCTTTACTCCATTTTTGTATTTTCTATGATAAGATTAGCACGAAAATGTTATTTACCTGAATCAAATATATATCACTGACAATATTAATAAATGCCTACATTTTACATGGTATAATGTTAGCAATGTCTTGAATTAACTTTATTCTCCTTGCTTGTATTATAGCATATAACGCATAGTATTGCTAAAACCACATAGCTAATATCTTCCAGCATTGTGCAACAAGATTAGCCTAATATGTTAATGTGGCCTTATAAATCTTACTCAGCACGCAAGTCAAGTCTATCTATTAATTCATAAGTACACAGTGAGCCTAAAGCAGAAGAGGCAATGATAAATACCTCTATAGTACTTAATTAAACTGTCTGTGGGTTCAGCTATATTCTTTTATGTTGGTGTATCTGTTTTCGAGATATTTTTACTAATGAAGTTTAATTTACCATTTACTCAGTAGCACAACTATATGAACATAGTATGTGTAATGAAACATGTTTTAAATGTTAAATCACTTCATATAGATGACTTATGCTAATGGTGTATTGATTATTATAAAGTGACATTTAACATGTAGTCTGTTATGTAGAGAGAGATAGATAGATAGATAGATAGATAGATTTTTTTTCAAGTTAATTATTTTTTTATTATTATTTTGCCCTCCCTCATTATTAACTATTAGTGTGAGAGAGTAGTTAAAGTTAGACTATTTACCTCTGCTCAATATAGCATGATGTACAATAGTATCCAGTGTTAATCATTGGTGGTTTTCAAATTAAATGCGTACTTTATTGCATTTTTGAGGCTATAGTATATACAGTTCATAGTTTTATCATAATTTTGGGTTTTACTATGATTTATATTGTTTTTTTTGTATTACAGTAATCTTGGTTGTAATCCACTTTCCCTTAACGTTGGCCAGTTTGAAACAATGCAGCATTTGCAATCACTGTAAGTAAAAAAAAAAAAAAAAAAAAAAAAAAAACATGCTAGAATACAACAAAATACCATTAGTGTTACAGGCATGTTGTGATTAAATTAATTTTTAGTTACCCTGTTGAAGATATGTTTTGATTTAAAGTGAACTAAAAAAAAAAAAGAAATGTGCATTTGTTTTTGGAAGAATCTCAAAATGACAGAAAATACCAGTTTTTATTTATTTATTTTTTTTTTTGGTAATTTAGTCAGAATAAGAATGAAAAATCGCTATTCTTCAAATGTCAGAATGACTGAAGACTGAATTTAGACTGGATTTAGTCTGTCTATATAGGTGTTTAATTAAATTGTTCTAAGTGTATTTATTTATTTATTATCTAATTTAACACTATTTCATCATCTTCTAACTTGGTTTACTATCATTATTATAGTCGTACTATTTATTGATGCAGCTGAAGGTTTCATTTTATTTTTTCAACTTCATCTGCTTTTTAAAAAGAGGGTTCTAGCCAACTTGAGTTATGCAACTGGAAGTTCTAATTCACCATAATAATCACTGATGTTTAATTGTTTAATCTCTAATGGTACAATTTAAGAATTATTGCTCTCAAATTACTTATCCCTATAGGTTTGAAACCATCTCTGGCTTCATTGATATGCCTATGCAAAGGAATACGTACCCATAGTTCACATTTCCATTAATAGATTTAAATACATGGGAAATGTATTATCCTTGAAATCTTTCAGTTGTTCTATTGATTTATGAGACATCTCCTAGTTTATGTAAGTTTTATTAGTGAAGGTCTATAAATTCTAGAGGTATTTTACATTAACGTCGTTGCAGTGACATAAACAAATGACCACCACTGCCAGTGCAACCTCTATCCTGGGCTCATGTCCGAAGACTGCTGCTGTGGATCTGCCTTCCAGTCTGCCAGCCTTTCCCTGGACTTACGTCTAATTCTAATTTTCATCTGGCTTAGAGTGTGTGCACATTGCACTTTGAGTACAATTGCATTTATTTCCAAAGACAATGACGTTGACCATAAATCGGTGATTAAATTACAAAAGTTGACACATTTTTGGCCAAAAACAATTGATATATGTCTGAAAGTCAACCCAACTGAAAAAAAAATAATTAACAAGATGAACACAAAGAACCAAAATATTTGTTCATGCACATCACTGAGCCTCTCAAACGTAACTTTTTTTTCTTCTTTTTTTTTCTTCTTTTTTAAATACATTTTTTATTATAATTTTGCAAATTAAACAAGTATTAAAGCAAAATAGTCGTGTCATAAGATAAACACAAAATATAAATATTACATTACATTACAATATACACATAACTACATAAAAAGACATACAACAAAGAAAACAAGGTATCGGGTCGGCCATCGGAATCTAGGAAAAGGACAGAGTCGATATCGCTTCTTTAAAGTATTCATTATAACTAGAGCCATTTTCGGAGTATTATTATCCGTGTTTATCTTACAGAAGCATCAATGCTAGGGTTGTTAAATTACATAAGGCTTGAATAGTTTATTCTTTATAATAATCAAACCATTTTCCCCAATTCTTATTGTAAAAGCTGATGTTATTATCCTTAAAATACACCACCTTTTCCATTAAGCCTTGATATTGAATCTGGGTTTTGATCTCTATTATAGAGGGAGATATATTATGTTTCCATTTTCTAGCAATACATAGTTTAAGAGCCATCAAAATATGTATAATCATATATTGAAAGAATTTATCAATTTTTGAGAAATTTAAATGGAATAAAAAACTTTCTGGAGATAACGTAATATTTACTTTTAAATCTGTAAAGAGTTTAGATATTTCCAATTTAAGAATGTCCAAACCTATACAATCCCACCATCCATGTTTAAATGAACCATATTCACTATTAAAACGCCAGCAGTTATTTGAGGAGTTGGCTTGAAATTTACATATTTTCATAGGGACCATATACCATCTATGGATAAGTTTAAGGTATGTTTCCTGTATGACAAGAAAAAGGAAACTCAAAAGGCTGGAAAGTGGGGGGGGGGGAGGAAAAGACACTCCCGTATCCCACTGCCGAGCCTCCAGAGTATAGAGGTCACCTGGACTGGTTAAAAGGGGGTAACCCTGGAAATTGTAGAAAAAAGGAAGAAAAAAACCCCAAAAATGGATGTCTTATATAAAGACCGCCCAGAGGGTAAATACCCAGTCCAATCTCAACAGTAGTGTAGTTGCCAAAAAATAAAAAAGCCTTTATTGAAATCTATTAAAAACCTGGGTTATCAGTGATGGACAGAATCATATAGGGAGAAATATGTATGGTAGGAACAGGGCTAGTCAAGAGCCTAATAGCCAAAAGGAACCCTCACAAAAAACGGAGAGGGGATAGAAGGCAATATGTACCCCCATACATAACTCAGGTAACAAAGCAGTAGGAGAGAACAGGGAAAGGGAGAAACACACACTCCCAACCAAACAGTAGTGCTATGCTAATACCCTATCTCCTATAAAACACCTTCGTGGGTGTTCTAATCTAAATGCTGTCATAACATCTGAAGCCCCAGGTTACACACACATGCTAGAAAAACATAAATGAAAAGGTGCTCAGAGCAAAGTGCTCAAAGAGTATTAAAAACACAGAAGAACCCGACGTACGTTTCGGCGTGACCACACGCCGTCCTCAGGGGTATCAGCAGTGAGCAGAAACTGTCCGGGCGGTAAATTTATACCTTAAGCTCATAAGCTTTATTGTAATCACCTGTGATTGTGTCTAAGCTGCTCTGGTCCTCCTGCGAATGGGTGTCAGGGTACCTGAAGTCTCTACCTCGGAGGAGGTTAGACTTCCTGACGTCCGTCCTCTCAGCGGGGTTGATTCATCTAATTCTCACAGCTCTCATAGTCATTCCCACGCCGGCCGCGAGAACCCCACTCCCTTTTATGACACGACGCTCAGGAGCCGACGTCATGACGGCAATCACATCCCGACCTGTCAATCTGGTTCGGAACAACGAATCAGGGCTCGGCAAGGGCGGAGCCATGATTTAGAGAACCAGGGTATAAAAGAGGGATGTGGGTAATGGTTCATTGCCCTGTCGTGGTTCTAGCTTGTCTGGTCCCTCAGCGCTCTTATGTTTATCGTTCTATCTGGTTTTGACTCGGCTTGTACTATCGTTCCTGTTTATCTCTCGTGTCCTTTGACCTCGGCTTGTCTCTCGCTTACCTGTCCTCTCGTTCCCTCGACCCCGGCTTGTCTCTGACTATTCTCTGCTTTCTCCTTACATTAGTCCGGCCATTCTAAGGTCCGGTATACGTACTTCTCTCCTGTTCGTACTCTACGTGTTGGATCCCTGTCCCGATCCTGACAATGGGGCTGTGGGGGTGTGGTGTAACACACCATAGTGTCAGCCCACATTTCTATGTCAGAGGTGGCCAGAACAGAAAACTGAACGTAATCAGGTGGAAGGGAATTAACCCTTTGAGTGCCCCGCCCGGAACAGATATAAATGGATACTTACTATGTCTAAAGGGCAGTATCCATAGCTTAACAGTTAACCCTTGGAATGTCCAAATTGTGTCATATAGGTCAAGTATGTGGATTGATTCATATGGCTGTATTGTGTAGCTTTAGTACAATTAAAGAAACAACTTATAACCGTTGTGAACCAGTAAGGGATAAGTACAATGGCTATATGGGCAATCATACACAGAAGCCAACAATTATTTTATTGCCACTGTAAATAGTAACCCATTAGTTATGCAAACACAAAACAGACCCCTAAACTCTTAGACCTATAATACAAGTAAAGTGAATGGACATATGAACACCAAATATTAATAGAAATAAGTAAAGAATATATACATATATACAGGCATAACTTAAGATACCATTTATTATCAGAATTATTGCAGTACTTTAAATAAACGGGGAATATGAAAACCCTTCATTTAACCCCAGGGGAGATAGCGTTTTGAGATGGTAAATCCAAAACGCCTCTCTTTGTCTTAGTTGTAGGTCCCAGTTTCCTTTCCTAGGAGGCTATGGTACATGTTCAAGACCCATGAACCGGATGCCTGCCGAGGAGTGATTGTGATGTAGATGTAAATGCCTTGAGACGGGTGTTTCTTAGACACAATCACAGGTGATTACAATAAAGCTTATGAGCTTAAGGTATCATTTTACCGCCCGGACAGCTTCTGCTAACTGCTGATACCCCTGAGGACGGCGTGTGGTCACGCCGGAACGTACGTCGGGTTCTTCTGTGTTTTTAATACTCTTTGAGCACTTTGCTCTGAGCACCTTTTCATTTATGTTTTTCTAGTATGTGTGTGTAACCTGGGGCTTCAGATGTTATGACAGCATTTAGATTAGAACACCCACGAAGGTGTTTTATAGGAGATAGGGTATTAGCATAGCACTACTGTTTGGTTGGGAGTGTGTGTTTCTCCCTTTCCCTGTTCTCTCCTACTGCTTTGTTACCTGAGTTATGTATGGGGGTACATATTGCCTTCTATCCCCTCTCCGTTTTTTGTGAGGGTTCCTTTTGGCTATTAGGCTCTTGACTAGCCCTGTTCCTACCATACATATTTCTCCCTATATTATTCTGTCCATCACTGATAACCCAGGTTTTTAATAGATTTCAATAAAGGCTTTTTTATTTTTTGGCAACTACACTACTGTTGAGATTGGACTGGGTATTTACCCTCTGGACGGTCTTTATATAAGACATCCCTTTTTGGTTTTTTTTTCTTCCATGTTTCCTGTATGTTTATACAATGGACCGATTTTCTTAAAGCTTCAAATGCTTTTAGCCAATCTTGGGATGAAAAAGATTTATTTAGGTCGGGTTCCCACCTAGAGATTGTATTATATTTTACCTCTTGATTTAATACCTCCAAAGATCTTCTAACTGCTGAAGATGTATTTTTAACCTCTCCAAAAAGGATCTTGTCAAAAGGCGAATCTTTAATTATAGTTGCCTTATAAAGAAAGTTTTTTATTCTTAGATAGGTAGAATATTCTTTATTCACAAGTCCAATTTTTTCTTTAATACTTGGAAAGCTACAAATTCCAGAAAAATCGTATAGGTCATGAATTTTTACCCCAACTCTAAGTAACCAACCAGATAAGTTAAGGTCTTGAATGAAGAATGTTATAATCTCCAGAGGGACATTTGAGGAAATTTGGTTTGGAGCAAAAAAACAATTTCTTTATTGGTAATATAGATTGGAAAGTATGGGAGATAATTAAGTTGTCAATAGGTAGGTTTTTAAAAAGTCTTTTATCAATCCAAAAAAGATCGAAAGGGTCAAAGGTATTACAAAGGCTCTTTTCATATATATACCAAGCTTTCTGATTTGAGTTATTATTTCCCCATTCTAAATAGTGTGAAAACATATCTGTGTCATGGATATAAAATGTTTTCGGAAATGATAAACCTCCTTCTGCTAATCTAGCTGACATAACTTTAAGAGCAATCCTTGGTTTTTTATTGCCCCAAACATAAGATACAAATAGACCATGAAACAATTGAAGTATTTTCCTTGGGACTCTAAGTGGGATGGTGCAAAGTAGATATTCTAATTTTGGAAGTAAATATGCCCTGATAATATTTATTCTTCCAAGCCAAGATATTTGTAATTTAGACCATTTTAGAATTGTGTTTCTAAATTCTCTAAGAAGTATGGTATAATTATCAGTGGTCCATTCTTCAATATTAAAGTTTATATTTATTCCCAGATAACGTAAGGAATTGGAACATTTAAATTTACAGTTATTATTCAGGTTATTTATTAATGCGCTTGGTAGATTATCATGCAGAGCTTGAGTTTTTTGCATATTGATCTTATAGTTAGAAAATCTACTGTATTCTTCTGTACCGCGAAGTGTAAATGGTATAGAAGATTCTGCGTTTGTTAATGTCAAAATTATATCATCAGCGAACATTGTTATTTTTTGTTCCTGAGTTCCTAAGTTCACCCCGGTTATGTTATGCTGCTGCCTTATATATGCTACATAGTTACATAGTTACATAGTTACATAGTTACATAGCTGAAAAGAGACTTGCGTCCATCAAGTTCAGCCTTCCTCACATATGTTTTTTGCTGTTGATCCAAAAGAAGGCAAAAAAAACCAGTTTGAAGCACTTCCAATTTTGCAACAAGCTAGGAAAAAAATTCCTTCTTGACCCCAGAATGGCAGTCAGATTTATCCTTGGATCAAGCAGTTATTACCCTACATTTAAAGATTATATCCTTGAATATTCTGTTTTTGCAAGTATGCATCTAGTAGCTTTTTGAACATCTGTATGGACTCTGATAAAACCACTTCTTCAGGCAGAGAATTCCACATCCTGATTGTTCTTACAGTAGTCTAAACGCATGCCAATGGTTCAATATAAAGAATATAAAGAAGGGGGGCCAATAGGCATCCCTAACGGGCTCCGTTTTTAATAGAAATTTCAAGCAGAATCTAAACCATTACCATAGATTTTTGCTATCGGAGAAGAATATAAAGACATTGTTAGATCCTTAAAAGATCCCCCAATCCCAAATGCGGAAAGTGTAGCTGATAAAAATTTCCAATTTACTCTGTCAAATGTCTTTTCGGCATCGACTGCTATAAAAACTGTAGAAAGAGCTGGCCGCGGGTCTCGCGAGATTTACACTGGGAAGCTGGAGGAGCTGCACGGAGGTGAGTAAACGCTTGCTGCCCGCCCCCCCAGGACCGCCGGGCTTGTAATGAGCCCGGCGGTCGGTATTATCGGAGCACCCACTCGAATATTTATTCGAGTATAACAAGCACCCTAATTTTAGATTAAAAATCGGTATAAAATTTTAATCGAAAATTAGGGGTGCGCGTTATACACGTGTGCGCGTTATACTCGAATAAATACGTAGATATTTATATGAAATTATCTGGGACAATCTATCTGCTAGGATTTTTGAAAATATTTTTATATCAAGATTGATGAGGGAAATTGGACGTTAATTGGATACGTAGTGTGGATCTTTCCCGGGTTTTGGAATTGGGGAAATTGTGGCTTCCAGCATTCTAGAGGAAACACTATTGGAGGTTGTTATATCTGAAAAGGTTTTTAATAATAAAGGGGTTACTATTGACTCGAAGGTTTTTTAAAAGTAAGCAGAAAATCCATCGGGACCATGTGCTTTCCCATTACTAAGCTTTGCAATTGTTTTCTTTATTTCCTCTGCTTTAATAGGTTTATTCAAAGTTAGTAATTTATCAGAGTTTAATTTTCGAAGATTAAGCTTTGTGAGAAAGTCTTTTAAATCGTTCTCAGAGAAGGTATTTTCTTTTAAGTTATATAATGAGGCATAGTATCTAGCAAAGGCCTTTCTTATATTATGCCGAGATAAGCATATTTTATCTCTGTCTATAATTTTTTTTATTGTGAATTTTCTCTGATCTGATTTAAGTTTATATGACATAGATTTCCCTACTTTATTATTACTACTGTACCATCTTTGGTTCAGGGATATAATTGAATTTTTAATTTTATTTTCCAAGATTACTCTTATTTGACCTTGGAGGGTGCTGATTTGTGAAGCTAAAAGGGAATTTAGATTTAATTTATTGCTATGCTTAAGTTTAGACGGTTGTATATAAAAGTATGCTAAATTCGCACCTCTAGTTTCTCTAGTTCTAGCACCTAGCTTAATTAAGTTACCCCTCATAACACATTTAAAAGTTACCCATAGAGTTTCTTTAGAAACTTGTCCATTATCATTAATTTTTATAAATTCTTTTGACATATTTTTTTTTTCAGATGTTATAATTGATTTGTTTAAGCGCCACTGGGGTCTTATGTTATATTCTGGGTGATTTTCTAATATTACGCTAATAGGGGCATGGTTGGACCAAACAATAGGTCCAATTTCTGAACTTATGAATTTTCTCAAATTAGCCATAATTTACAAATTAATCTATTCTAGAATAACTAAGATAGACTTTAGATAAAAACATAAAGTCCTTTTCAGTCGGATGTTGTACCCTCCAAATATCGAATAACCCAGATTTAGCTAGGAAGTCTTGGAGCCAAATATATTGCTTTTTATGAGTATAGTTCAATTGTTTTAAGTCTTTGGATCTTCTATCCAGTTTTGGGTTTTGGATAGTGTTCCAATCTCCCCAAATTAATAATATCCCTTTTTTAACTTTCCAGATATTTCCAAAGAGTTTCCTATAGAATGTTTGTGAGAATATGTTAGGAGCATATGAATTAACCAAAGTATAGATAATATCATTCATTTTACATACAAGTATTAAAAACCTTCCAAGTGGATCTTTTTCCAAACAAATCTGTTCAAATTTAAGTTTAGAGGAGCAGATAATAGCGACTCCTCTTTTTTTTTTTGTCTAACATATTGGCATACATAATATATGAAAATGTTGAATAGTTCCACAAATTATTTTCCCTTTCCTTCCAGTGTGTTTCTTGGACAAAGCACAAATCGATTTAATCTATAAAGAAGGCCTCTTTTTACCGGAGAATTCAAACCCTGTGCGTTTATAGATGCAATTTTAATTGACATTGTTACTCATATCCACGAGTTCCCTTCCAAAAATTGGCTCTAAAATTTTCAATGAGACTCGTCCTTCCCCATTCCCGATAGCCAATCCCTCACAAATTACACACACAATTATATCATTACAATATAATATAACAAATAATATAACAAACAAACAATGTACCCCCATAATTAGATAATACATATCGTGCAGGTGGTTACCCTGAGAGAATTCTAAACATACTCGCATCCCAAAAACAAAAAAATTAAAATCTCAGGGAAAATCAATCGCTGGTGGCATTTTGTGGCCAGGTAATTAGTTATAAAGCATGCTCAATCTAAGGATCATAGAGCCTCTAGGTCTCTCACTTACATTAGTTCCACTTTTCCCTAAGTATAAGAAAAAAGGATATATACAACGATATGTGGGGAGGGAAACAAAATTCAGAGATCAGATAGCAATTATATATTACAAATCAAATAAACATGACCATATGTTCTCTGAGATAGTTATCAAGAACAAATGCATATATACACTAGATGTAGTTTAATATATGTAAAATCGTACTATGTGATATAAGAGTATATAAATTCCAGTGTTAAATAGCGTGTGGACAGCCTACTTTAATTTCCTTTTCAATTGCACTTCTATAGAAACTTCTTTTTTTTTCCTCCCCTTTTCCTTTTTTGTGTAAATATAAATTTGTGCTATCATATTTGTTATTAAGAGGAACAGCCATTATCTATTAAATTAATAAAGTGAGTTTGTTTGGAAATTCCCCATTATAACCCAAATATTATAACTCGTATCGAAACAGTTCACATCATATCTCTTTCTATGCAGTTTATTACATGTGCAGGTGGTACATATTTTTACTTTTTGTGACGCAGATTCTCTAAGTAATAATATAATTTAGAATGTGTATGCATATCCATTCCGTAGGTCTATATAAGAGAACTGCCATATTTCAGTATATAGTAATATTAATTCTTAATATCTTATTTCTTTCATTCTCAAAATTCCCTGTTGTTTCTACTTTGTTCCTCTCCTAAATTTTATTCCTTTCCTTATTTGGATGTAATTAATTCATTCTATTATTCCTAGATGTTTTAATTTAGAGAGTTTGTCAATCGGATCTTTAATTGAAATACTCTTACTATTATGAAAATTGTCAGTTTAGTAGGGAAACCCCACTTATAACTAATATTTTTGGATCTCAGTTGTAACGTTAGATCTTTAAATCTTCTTCTATTTAGTCTTGTTGTCACAGAAAGATCAGGTAAAGCCAATACATTTCCAAACGTCTCATTGTTTAAGTCTGCATGAAATCTAAGCTGTTTTAATAATTTGTCTTTCACTGAAGAGTTCAAAAATCTTACAATCACATCTCTCGGATTAGAATGCTGTAAATTTCTAGGTCTAAAGTCCTGTGGCATCTCTCTTTTGGAGAAGGCGTTAGGAGTAAAGAATTGATAAATTGATAAAAACATTTGTTAACATTTCTTGTTTCATTTCTTCCAGTATGCCTTTAATTCTTATATTATTTATACGTGATCTCTCCTCAAACTCAGTTAATTTGATTTTTAAGAATGAGGTTTTGTGATTTCAGTGATGCAATCTCTGAGCTCATTTTTTCGATTTATTGGTATTGGAAACAACCTATGTAGGGAAAAATCCACTTTGTCTCATAGATATACATGTTTTTTCAGTTAAAGAGATTTTATGCTACATTTTTAGGGCATGAAATCTTTTTAGTTTAATTGACAGCAAACTAGATTATTTAAGGTAAATTACATCTGTTTGAAAGTGAAACCAGTTTTTTTTTCATGCAGGCTCCGTCAATCATAGCCAGGGGAGGTGTGGCTAGGGCTGCATAAACAGAAACAAAGTGATTTAACTCCTAAATGACAGTGAATTGAGCAGTGAGATTGCAGGGGAATGATCTATACACTAAAACAGCTTTATTTAGCTAAAGTAATTTAGGTGACTATAGTGTTCCTTTAATAACATAAAAGATTGGGAGAAATAGTCTCTAAAAGCTATTGGAAGTTTATTGTAGGGTAGAGAAGGAAAGAAGGAGACTAAGAGGAGAAGAAAGGGGAGAAGAGAGAGGAAAAAAAAATGTAAAAAAAAAAATGTTAGGCTAAGTGAATTTACATCTCTATTCATAGCGTGATATTGCCCCTCCCTTTTATTTAGTATCAATACCAATATGCCTCCCAAAAAAAATCTCCCTAACAGATAAGACAGATAAGAACAAGCCTATGAGTACATTTTATTCTCCAAAATCAGACCTTCATAAATCCCAAAGGAGATCTATATCTCCTCCTCCTTTGGTGGAGCTAGGCTCAAAAACAACAATCTCAGAAGCTCTTATTTTACCCACGGAAAAATATATCAAATCAAAGTCTTATTAAAATGATGGATGACCTATATGAGAAAATTAAAAAGGATATTAATCAAAACATCTCGGAAGCAATAAAGAGATTTCTACTCTCAATGTAAAATTTGTTGAACAAAGTCAAACTTAACTTTTACATCTCACATTATCATTTTCTGTGTCATATGGTTCTATCGTGTACAAAAAAACTGCATTTTATTTAATTTTATTTAATTGGATTTTTCTTTAAATGTAGTCTCTCAAGCAATATTTGGCAGATTGATTTGTAATTTATATGTACAAAGCATCGCAAATTTACCAATGACATCCCTACTGTTTAACTCGCTAAACGGTAGGTACATGATTGGCTGAAAATCAAAGCGCTATGATTGCAATACAAAGTATAGTAATCACTTGGGGTAATATGCAAACGCTTTGTCATAATAATAATAATCATAATAATAATAATAATAATAATAATAATAATCATAATAATAATAGCACAGAATGCTTAGATTTGTTAGATGTTTTTATGGTATACTTTGTTCACCCATTGTAATACAAATTGCTGTAGAATATACTGGTGCTTCCTGTAAAAATATAACATTTACATTAAATTTGAAGAGATGTAAAATCAATGTATGTTTGGTCTTACTAGTTATGTCATAGTGCCATCTAGTGACCACTGCTGGTACAGTGAGCAGCTTTGGTATAGTTCATGTAAATAGGTAGAAATACAGGTATCCATCCGCTTCAACAAATGAAAAATGTTTATAAAGATATATTATTTATTCAGATATCATGCATGTATAATATAAAGCTCCATGCAGCTGACTGTTAATTCACAAAATCACATAGTTACATAGTCATCTAGTTTGAAAAGAAACTAAAGTACATCAAGTTCAAACAATAAAATGCAACTTTTGTTGTGCTGTTGTTGCAAAAGAAGGCAAAAAATGCAAAACAATTTGGAAGCTATAGCTAATTAAGCCACGAAAAGGGGAATACATGTACTTCTTGAGTCCATAATGGAAGACAGATTTCTCCTAGAAATAACAACCCACGTACATTTGAATTCTTCCTTGAATATTCTGTTTTTCCAAAAATACACTCAGGCATTTTACAAAATATCTATAGAATCTGATCTATCTATAGAAGACAACCTCTTTAAATAGAGAATTCCACATCTTTAGTGTTCTTATTGTAAAGAACACTTTCCTCTACTATAATTGAAAATGCCTTTCTTCCAGTCTCAATGAGTGACCTCTTGTATATTGCAACTAACGTACAGGTTAACACAGCGGTTCCCAAACTGTGGGAACATAGAGGTGCTGTGGAATGTTTCCCCAGTGCTGTGATTATAGCATCAAGGAAACATTACTGCTTAACAGGTGCCCGGTCGGGTGCCGCGGTCCTTTAAGACCACGACCGGGCACCTGTAATGTTGGCCGGCTGAGAGGAAGTGACAGCCTGTCACTTCCTCCCAGCGTCATGCAGAGAGACAGCACGGGAGGGAGAGGAGGCAGCCGCAGCATGAGGTGAGAGGAGCACAAAGAGCTCCAGACCACTTACTTCCACTAGCAGCAGCAGGACCAGGACTCCAAGCCATCCTCCTGGACACACAAGGCAAATTAACAGGAGGGTGACAGGAGATATTAAAAATATTATTTGTGTGTTTGTGTATGTATGAGTGTGTGTGTGTATGAGTGTGTGTCAGCTTGTGTGTGTCAGGGTGTGCATCTGTGTGTATGTGTAAGCGTGTGCATCTGTGTGTATATATGTCAGTGTGCTTCTGTGTCAGTGTGTGTGTATGTACGCGCACACATCTGTGTGTTAGGATATGCATCTGTGTGTCATTGTGTGTGTTTTTATGTCAGTGTGTGTATCTGTATCATGGTGTGTGCATGTATCAATGTTTGTGTGTGTCGGTGTCTATATGAATTTATGTGTATGTATATATGTGTAAGTATGTATGTATGTGGTAGTATATGTGCATACATCCAAGCAGCCATAAACTAGCACAACATACAAACACACTCCCGCAATCTAACACAAATATTACATACAAACACACCCCTGCATTCAAACTCTAAAAGGAAATACAAACACACCCCTTCACTCAAACACAAATACTTCACAAAAATGTACATCGGCATTTAAAAATGAACATTACATTCAAACACCCCCCGCAATTAAACGCAAACATTACATACAAACACACCCCTATATTAAAACACTAAAGCTATATACAAGCACCCCTTCAAACACCAACACTGTACATTACACAAATGCCGCAGCACTGTACAGATATACAACCTAGACATATTTACTTGGGGTGCCTTCGAAAAATATTGAAATATTAAGGGTGCATTGAACCTAATACATTTGGGAACCACTGGGTTAACACATAGCAGTTTGTAATGACCCAATATATATTTGTATAGTGCTCTGATATCCCTTCTGAGGAACCTTTTTTTTTTTTACTCCTGAATATCATCTCCTTGTTGACGTGTACAGTGATGAACTTTTGAGATAGTGGGCGCCAGACTCCTCCCCCACAATTATACTCATGCCTATGCAGTACAGAGATACTCATACAATACAGACAGCTAAACATATTGCAGAGATACACATACAATAAAACAAGCTGGGCACCACATAAAGATATCTAAAAAAAAAAATGCATACAGTAAGGGGGGAAAGTATTTTAACCAATGCTGATTTTGAAATTGGTGCGATTATTCGCAAATGGAAGAAACACAAAATAACAAACACACAAACAAACACAGGGTGACTGAGCACTTTAAAGAAGATGGTGGATATGTGCAGTAGGCGTATTTAAAACTATTAGTGACAGGCAGGACAGTGCTCTGTGTCAGAAACGCCCCCCTGCCCGTGTCACCCCTGGGCTTCCCTGGCTTCACCCCTCATGTCCAATGAATCGCCAAATCCTGCCGCTTCCATCTCAAAAACATTGTGGCTGTCCTCTCTCGCCTTGACTACTGTAATCCGCTTCTCAATGGTCCTAAGTGGTCCTAACTTGCCCCGTTGCAGTCTATAATATTTGCGGCAGCGAGGCTCATCTTCCTGTCCGCCCGCACCTCCCTCGCCTCCCCCCTTTGTCAGTCCCTACATTCGCTTCCTGTAAGATAAAAGACTCAATTTAAGATCTTGACACCTGTTTACAAATCTCCTGCACCCTAAATCCTCCCCTGAAACTGTCCTCAAAACAAAACACTAAGCCCTCAGTGAATACTATCCTAGCAACCTGCTTTTCTACCCTACCCTTACCTTTTCTGTCACTTTACCCCACTCCCTCTAGCATGTAAGCTCATTGAGCAGGGCCCTCAATCCCTCTGTTCCTGTGCGTCAAACTTGCCTGGTTACAAATACGTGTTAGTCTGTTAGTCCACCCATTGTGTAATTCTGTTAGTCCACCAATTGTACAGCACTACAGAACTTGTTGGCGCTATATAAATTGTAATAATAATATATTAATTATATATCTGAGTAAATTCTCTAGCTTAATCAGCCCTAAGGCAGTCACTGGTGCAATTGGGAGAGAAAAAAAGATATTATACACATACATTTGACAGAGGCCAGGATCTGTTGCTGCTGTGTTCTCGCTGTGCTACTTACAAGATGGCTTCTTGCTTCTCTCTCCTGTGGGCACTGTAATGAGGCCAATAGCATGCCTCCATTCATGGACAGTTGACTCTAGTGCCTGAATGGCAACTCAATTGAAATTCCTGAAACGCTTTGGATTGGGCATGTTCAAAACCTGCTAAAACTAAGATTAAGTGGATAGATCACAGCCTTGATGTGAGCAAGGCATTGCAGGAGATACTTATGTGGCCAAAAATGCATCTTTTTAAGTGGGTTAATTTGTTCAGAATATAGTATAATATTACTTAGAACTCCCTAGGAAAATGCTGCCAAGCAGTACAACACTGATGCATTTCCTATGAGATTCACACCATGATTCATTATTATATGCCTCTGGCTATTCTAGAAATAAGCTGTTTTAAAATTGGATACAATTGTTAAATATTAACACTTTATGGAACCTTAGGATCTGGCCTTCTATGTGACATTGACATGGTTCTATAGAGCTGTAGCTGTGTACCTGATGATGCTACATTAGCAGGGGTCTTCAGTGTTGGAATAAGATATGGACCACATTATAAAATACAATAGAACTTTAATTTTATTTGCAATCACACATTGATAGAATTGGATACCGCGCTATGGAATCTGATGGCGCTATATAAATAATAAAATAGTAATAAAATAATAATTAAAAAAATGAGTTTTATTGTAATCAATCATTTCTAATAAAGGCAATCATATCTGCATTATAAGTTACATGATGCCCTGTGTATTTAAAATGTATCGATAACCTAAATTCTGCAATTCTACATTTATAAAATATATCATAAATTAGTCACAAATATAGACAGATGGACAATTAAAATCTCTACAGGTAGAAAAGTAGGGTAAAAATGTTACTTTAAATCCGCATGCAAGTCTGTCTTAAAAAAAAATAATCATGAAATAATATATGTATATAGTATATTCAAGATAAAAAAATTGATTTATGTTGTTTTTTTAGTTCATATTTTGTGCAGGAACTCATATGTGTGGTTAATTTGTTACAGAATGTAATCCATTAACCTTTGATTTTTACATTTTTTAGCGACCTAGAAAAAATAGAAATTCCTAATATAAGCACAAGAATGTTTCTGCCGATGAAGAATCTGTCACATATGTACGTATCATTCTCTTCATTTAGAACTATTAATTACAGCGCAAAATGTTTGTTTAAAATAAAAATGCTGAAATGTAGATTTTGTTTTTTATCTGTTAGGTACACGTACATTCCATACATTAGACAGTTACAATTCAACAAGTAGACACATATATACACACATTCCTTGGGATATGGACCGATAATAATCAATCATTATTACTTGATTCTATACCCACCTTTACAATCTTGCAGATTCAGGATCATTATGTATGTCTAGCCAGGCAGCAGATTTTGGTAAAAACTCATAACCTCTAAAAATCCCAAAGACAGATGTAACAAAGGACACGTCTTTAAAAGAGAATATATTATGTTAGGAATACAAACACGCATAAAAAAACCTTTAATCACTTGCCAGATTCCAACGATGAGGGACATCGGGACATATGTCGGCACTCCTCCTACGTCATCCGACGGGGGACATCATGCACATGCGCGATGAGCGCTGTGAGCGCATTAGGCCTTCCCCATAGGAAAGCATTGCTATGGGAATTTTAACTGATGTTGGGGGTCCTCATGCAGAGCGTGAGGACGTCCAGCATCAGTAAGGCGACCCAGGGTCTGGTAAACTCCTGCAAGCGCCGCTAGTGACTGTCTGGTAGATAGCCAGTAATGGCTGATTTAGCACTGCAATGTAAACACTGCTGTTTCTCTAAAACTGCAATGCTTTACATTGCAGGACTAAGGGAGACAGGGACACTGCACCCATACCATTTCAATGAGCTGAAGTTGTCTTGGTGACTATAGTGTCCCTTTAAGCATCAGACAATGCTTGAATTAAATAAACTCAGTTTAGCCCTCATCCTCCCCTATATTTGGAGGTAAATATGGTTTGACTACTTCATTACAGTCTAAAAAGTCCTAGACTTACAATTGGGAAAACCAGGCAAAAGCCCAGTGGATCACAATGGCCATGGGCCAAGGACAGATCAGGGGATGTCCTGCACAATTCTGTGAATTAAATAAATATATAACCAGGCAGCCACTCATTTATGGCCAGCTGGCCACAATTACCTCCTCCCTGCTGTCATTTGATGGGTTTGAAAATGGTAACTATGATGGCTAATGCTACTTCCTGCGTGACCATGCTGAAATCAGCACGAGCCTGTATAGCTCTTTCTCACAATGACCATCAAGAAGTATATGGAACTGCAGGCATATGTTAAAAGGAAGGGGTGGGTTGGGTTTGTTTGACTGGGCTGGGCCAAAATGTACCTGGGTGAATTATTTCTCCAGGCCCAGCATTCAAACAGACACATATCAGTGTACTCATTCCCTCTTCTGGAAAGGTTTACTCCAAGAACATATTCAGTGCCCATGTTCCTTTAAGAGAAACCCATCCAAGGATGGTGAGCAATCAGTAATACAAATTGGACAGGGATCGGAAAAACTCACAATAGAAAATGCCATAATATAATAGAATATGCAGTAACAGAGAGATGGCTCCAATCTTCTTTATCCACAATTGTCAATCGTCATAAAGAGTGAGAACCTATATCCCCACCAGACACTCATCAGTCTATGCACATACACACATACATCCACATCTCACGCACATAGCGACACAAAGACAAAAAATAATAACTTTACAGCTACACACTTAAGTATCCATCAATCGTGACACACATTCAGTGCAGTTGTCATACACGTCATTCCCATCAAAGATGCCAGCCTAATTTGCAACTGGCATCAAATTCACATAGCACCCACACCACCCTAATAACACCTATTTCACACACACAATGCTTTTTCAAATCCATCACACTCTTCAACCATGCAAAAATTATTAACCATTTAATTACACAGCACTCACATACTAGAATTTGTTTAGTCACACGGATGGCACCCACATCTCACATGTGAAACGTGCACAAACCCCTCACCCACTTTACACAGCTAACATTACATTCATCACATTGATATCTGGTGAAAAAAAAAAACCTTCCCATCAGGTTAATAGAGCCCAATGCGTACAAAATTTGCATTGTGGTAAAGTTACGCCAAAAATGCAATTTTTGAATTAGCATAAGTTTGCCACAGCATCAGTTAATATAATGGTACAATATGAGTTTCCATTTTGTGCCAGATTTTGTGACCAGGGGCTAGGCATCTCCCAGCACTAACTAAATTGAGGGTTTAAGCCTTATGTAGAAGATATTTGGGCCAGGATACTGCTAGTCCTATTTATATACTCATAGAGAGTTGTTTTTACCCACTGTGGCTTTAACAAATGCTGGCCCTAATAATGCAGGAGGTCTTGTGATCTTCTTGTGGCTTTATTAACCAATAAATTGAAGTCTTAAAGTGGAGGAAGCGGTAGAGACCAGTGATCATGTGTCATTAATATTAGAACTAGCAGAAAGCAAGTTTAATCTCTATTTTTGGAAATTCTATAAGTGTGATGAACATGGCAATTTGTTTTTTTAGAATTAATTAAAATTAAAGATAATCATGGCGGGAGACCTCAACAGTGAAGTAGACACCTTTGTTTTTCTTGACCCTGTTATCCACTATCCTAGGGATCACCCAATCTTATGGAAATTTTTACACCAGAGTAAAACTTGTAGAATTAGTTATATGTTTACTAAGACTGTAAAAATATTTCCTCACCACATTTGTTATTCATGCAAATCTAATTTACATTTTTAATAATTATAATAGAAAAAATTATGTTAAGTTTTCATTATTTACTGTACTTTTGTCTGTGTTTGTTATTTGTAGATATTTCAAAAAGTTTCGGTATTGTTCATATGCTCCCCATGTGCGGGTATGCACGCCAC
Organism: Pelobates fuscus; assembly: GCF_036172605.1. Lineage (NCBI taxonomy): Eukaryota > Metazoa > Chordata > Amphibia > Anura > Pelobatidae > Pelobates > Pelobates fuscus. Next base: position 432,591,609 of record NC_086317.1, on the reverse strand, counting down.
TAACAGACGGGATATCATCATTCGAGAATCTACTGGCCAACACGGTTCTTCGGGTGTTTGTCTGGGTTATCGCTTGCATCACTTGCTTTGGAAACATCTTTGTGATTGGAATGAGATCCTTAATTCAGTCGGAAAATAAGACGCATACAATGTCAATAAAGATTTTATGCTGTAAGTAGATTATCTTTAACTGAATTAGTGTATAGAATATCTTTAACTGAAACAGTGTACAGAGATTGATTACTTGCAATAAATACACAGAAAATTTAACTAAAAAGTAAAAAAATATATACAAAGAAAAAGTTATATTGATACATATTGCACAGTCCAAGTAATTAAAACGATCCATGTTTACCAAGATTTATAAGGAACTACTTGTGGGACTGTCCCAATAGGTCTGCAAAGAGCCAGCTAAACAAATAGCCTCAGTCCTCCTCCTTTGTTTTAAACATCCTCTTCTCTTTGTTGGCAGTGCATCCCAATACCTTAACCCCTTAAGGACACATGACATGTGTGACATGTCATGATTCCCTTTTATTCCAGAAGTTTGGTCCTTAAGGGGTTAAAGACAAAAAGAGGGAGCAACAGGGCATAGAAATGCTTGTAGAGTGTTACACAGAAAAATAAAGTAACATTTATTAATAACAAATTGAACTTTTACAACGTAATGAAGTAGCAATGGTATATAGCAACAAACAGTCTTTCAGTTGTGCGTTTCACTCCTCGGTTCACTGGTCACATAGTGTCAACTTGTCCTGGCTGAGTCACAAATCACGTCTCATTGGTGGTAGTTAGGCTAGCACAAGTTAAGCAGTGTAGTGTCTTCTATTAAAAGCAGTTCACTAAAAGAAGTATAACATTGCCAAGCGCATTTCGCTCTACTTCAGAGCTTTTTTCAATGGCATGCTCTCTGTCTTCTACTGAGATGTATTTAAATGCATGTCCATATATATAATAATGAAGAGAATTTTCCTTCAGAATATGACTGTAGCCATAAAAAAAATAACAAAAAAAGAAAATATAAAACACACCAATATTGACAAGATAAATTGCAGCAGGAGCACAGAATGTGGTAATAGGCAATTACTTGCAAAACCTAAATTAAGTACCAATAGGGGCAAAGCAGAGACATGCTCATAAGAGCAGAAAGGCGAATGGCAAATGTATAACGGGAAGGAGTGTCATGCCCCTCTCTCCCCCAACAGGTTACACCACCTTTTCCCTTCCCACAAGGAACATCAGCGGTCACCTTTGTAACAATGTACAAGACAAGTACAAGACATGGTACTGGCCTTAAACTCCGCCATCAGAGAAGAGGCAGCTTTTTATGGAAGATGCCAAAACCATCATAATCACTTCTTCAAGATCTGAATTATAGTCAGTCGACTCAACTCAACTAAACTATGAACAATTTTATAGACAGCTTAACGTTGGTGGTGAATCTTTTCCCACTCAAACATTCTATCCAGTGCTATGTATACCATTTGTCAACTCACATAAACGTACTTTTTACTCAATAAGCCTCGGGATGCAAAACTATTTTTCCTTAACTTGTGAGCCCCCATTTACTTTTGGGAAGTTTCTAATACATTGTGAGCTGCCTTTTGAATTGAGTATGGCAGATGAGTATTGGATCCCTCCTCAAAACGCTTTAAATTCCTTAAGAGCCAAATAATTGTCATAACTTGGATGTAAACAGGAGAGCTTGACCATTACAACTCATTGTGTATTCTTTGAATTATACGATAGATAGACAGACAGACAGACAGACAGACAGACAGACAGATAGATTCTGTACAATTTCACTCCCACTATAACTATTTAGGCTAACTATGGCATTAGATAATTTATTAGTTTTTTTTTTTTTTTTTTATTCAACAGTAGCTGGATGAGCAATTGCAAGTCCCTGTGTACCTTTTATACCAAAGATTTTAAAGTATTTTTTGCTATTGCTAACCTATTCTAACCTACAACGTAATCTTTAAAACAGGTGCTGATTGTCTGATGGGAATCTACCTGTTCTTTATTGGAGTATTTGATGTGAAATATCGGGGACAGTACAAAAAATATGCATTGCTGTGGATGGAGAGCCTTCAATGCAGAAGTCTTGGGTTTCTTGCAATGTTGTCAACAGAAGTGTCTGTTCTACTTTTGACCTACTTGACGTTGGAAAAGTACTTGGCCATTGTTTTCCCATTCAGCAACATCAGACCAGGAAAACGCCAGACTCTCGTAATCCTTCTGTCTATATGGGTGGTTGGATTTATTATCGCCATCATCCCATTTTGGGACGAAGACTTTTTTGGAAATTACTACGGAAAAAATGGAGTATGTTTTCCACTTTATCCTGATCAAACAGAAGAAGTGGGTGGCAAGGGATATTCTCTTGGAATATTTCTAGGTAAGATAAGTTAGCATCATATAATGAAGTACTTACTAGATGCAAAAAATGCAGAACATTTATCAAGTAAGTTTAAAGAGACAAACATGTCAACAGGGACAGATCCATTATACATATGTATGATTATATCTGGTGATGGTTAAGGACCCCCAGTTTAAAAATCCATACCATAATTCTGAAGTTAAAAAAATATATATATAATTGCATATACAAATATATAGATGTCATCGACCAAACATTCAGGAAGGCTGTGCCCTATGCATAATGTAATCCTAATTATATGCAAGACCAAGGATTGGCATAGACTAAAAAGTGCTAAATATTTGGACAAGTGCAGCTAAGGTAAGTGTGTTTTTTACACACCTTAACTGCAATATTCAATTCAGTAAGAATTTCAATAGTGTTTACAGGCCATCTCACTCTCTGAGATGGCCTTTATCCATTCCCATTAAAAGAGCTATATCAAGGTGTTCTTTTTTGTTTTTGTTTTTTAAATGGTCTACATTGTTTCACCACTTTTTTAGAACGCACCACTTTAAACAGTTGTCACCATTCTATGTTACACTTTAAAATAAAAAAAATATTTTTGTAAATGTAGCAAAAGCAGAATTGTTAAGTAGTTACTGTACTGGTTTGACTTTAAATAATGTTAATTGCATGTGTTCCTGGTTTAAATGGCAAAACCTAAATTTTCTCTCTAATTCCAGATGCCATGTTTTGTTTTGTTTTTTAAGAAATTGATCCCTCTCATTCAAACATACTGTCTTTTACTCTCATCCTCTCTTTCTTTAAAAAATTTTTTTTTTTAATAATTACAATAAAAACAAGTAAAAATTGTATAAGATAGCACTATTCTGTAATAAACTCCTGCATTTTCTTTTTATCAGGTGTGAACCTTGTATGTTTCATCATAATAGTGTTTTCGTATGTTAGTATGTTTTGCTCCATTCAAAAGACTGCCCTCCTGTCCTCCGATGTTGGAAGTCCGATTCATACCGATGTTGCTGTTGCCAACAGATTTTTTTTCATAGTTTTTTCCGACGCTGTGTGTTGGATTCCGGTGTTTCTCCTCAAAATTCTGTCTCTGATGCACGTTGAAATTCCAGGTAAGATGTGCATCTGTCATTCTATCATTAATACGTTTATTATCAATCCGTTTAATTTAAAAATGCAGACAAAACAGAAGTAAAATGAATTTTAAATGCACACTATAGCAACCACCTTCACCCCAACCCCCATTTGCCGTAAAAAAAAAATGATAAGCTCTTTACTTACCTTTCTCTAGCACTTTTTGCATATTCCTAGTTCTGTAGCCCCGACATTAGGACAATCAAAGCAAAAGTCGCACAGTTGAGATGCATGAATGTGAACAGTGCAGTTTCTTCAAAACTGCAATACATTAGATGAAGTGGCCTGGGTGACTTTAGTGGTAATTTAAATCGAGTGACACATTTTAGATAAGTAACTCAGTGAATGGTCTTTTCAAATTGTTTGTATTTAGATTTCTTTATCTGCCATCAAACTTAACCCCTTCAGGACGGAGTCAATAGTACACGTTCTGATCAAAACAAAACGTAAACAAAAACTGGAATTTGCGCTATATGTCTGTTCACCCGTAGTTCCCCTCTTTCATATTAAATGCACCCACACTTATTATATATCATTTTGTTCAGGGGAAACAGGGCTTTCATTTCATATAAAATATTTGTGTATGAAACAATTTATTATGAATAAAATTTAAAAAAAAACTGTGAGAAATTTAATTTTTTTTTTTTTACATTTGTAGTTCCGCCTCACATTTTAGCTGTAAATGTCATAATACTGTTAGGTTTTACTGCAACAAAATGCACATATTTGTAATCAGCGATGTCTCACGAGTACAACAGTACCCCCCATTAACAGGTTTTATGGTGTTTTGGAAAGTTACAGGGTCAAATATAGAACGTTCCATTTTCAAATTGAAATTTGCTAGATTAGTAATGTTACCTTTGAGACGGTGTGGTAGCCCAGGAATGAGAATTACCCCCATAATGGCATACCATTTGAAAAAGTAGACAACCCAAGGTATTGAACGTGGGGTATGTTTAGTTTTTTTTTAGTAGCCACTTAGTCACAAACACTGGCCAAAGTTAGCGTTCATATTTGTTTTTGTGTGAAAAAAGCAAAAAACTAATATTTGGCCAGTGTTTGTGACTAAGTGGCTACTAAAAATGACTGGACATACCCCATTTGCAATACCTTGGGTTGTCTACTTTTGCAAATGGTATGCCATCATGGGGGTAATTCTTATTCCTGGGCTACCATACGGTCTCAAAGGCAACATAACTAATCTGGCAAATTTCAATGTCAAAAAAATGAAATGCAAGCCTTATATGTGACTCTCTAACTTTCCAAAACACCATAAAACCTGTACATGGGGGGTACTGTTATTCTTGGGAGATTTCACTAAACACAAATATTAGTGTTTTAAAACAGTAAAACATATTACAACAATAATATAGTCCATAAAAGTGCCGTTTGTTTGTAAAAAATGCAAAAAACGTCACTTTTACTTAAAATATCATCGTTGTAATACAATTTACCAGTTTTAAACACTAATATTTGAGTTCAGCGAAGTCTCCCGAGTAAAACAGTACCCCCTATGTACAGGTTTTATGGTGTCTTGGAGAGTTACAGGGTCTAATATAGTGCTTGCGAATTAAATTCTCTGAACTTTCTCCCTGTGTTGTCAGGCATGTCAATCAAATTTTAATTAATCAAATGACATAATTATGTTAAAAAAATTACTTAAATATACACGTAGAATTTTAATACATATGCATTTATAGGTATATAAATTCTACGTGTATACTAATGTAATCTTTTATGTAATTATATGTATTTATCTCTATATATATATTTGCGGTTATTTGTATTTTATATATAGATAGATATATATATAGAATGTCATTCTAAGTGTATTCTGTTTCCAATATATATATATTAATAACAAAATACAGTTAGAATGAAATTACATATGAATATATAATTTATTTTATATTTTGTTTCAATATTTTATTTATTTATTTAATTATTTTATTTATTTATTATTGTAATTATGCGTATATATATATAATATATATATGTAGATCTATTATATATATATAATATATATACATATTATATATATGTAACGTCATTCTAAGTGTATTTTAATATTAATATATATACTAATATTAATATTAAAATACATTACGTATGACGTTACATATATATAATATGTATATATATTATATATATAATATATATACATATTATATATATATAAGAAGGCATTTAATTTATTTTAGAACATTTTAATATTTTTTTTTTTTTACACTACCTACCAGCAGGGGGACTGTCTAATATTTTAGACAGTCCCCCTGCTGGCAGATCCATAGCCAGCTATAGGGGGCCATGTGATCGCTCTTTGAGAGCGATCACATGGCCCCCGGGGGCCTCATTTGCCAGAGGGGGGCTGCCTGGGCTCTCAGACAGCCCCCCAGAAGAGGATCGCGGCGGAGGTGAGTACACCTCTGCTCCTGGGGCTGCAAGCCGTTACGGCGTTCTATGCCGCCGCAACGGCTTTAAAGCCCTTTAAAGCCGCAACGGCATAGAACGCCATAACGGCGTTAAGGGGTTAAATAAAAAAAACATTGGCATTTGACTACATTTTTATAAAGTTCAACTTAACCATTAGGTCAAGAGATTAACTTGCTCACTTTAGACACCTGTGCTACCTGGTTACTTAGAAAGAACAATGTAATAATATGCATAGCACATGGCCAGGTTGAGAGTCCATCGGGCCTTGTGCTGACAATTGTGACTAAAACAGCTATACCTCCCAAGCATCATGAATCTGGTGGAAGTGGAGGGAAACTCACAGGATATAGCTATCAGAAAACACATACCCTATGATAATCTCTCGCTTTCATTTCGCAAACCAAATCCATAGCCTCTAACATCGGCATTCTGTCAAGCTGGATGTTGGAAGGCAGGGTGAAAGGAGGTGGGCCACTAACACGAATGATGCCACTGGCACTGCCCAAAGAGGTGAACCTGCCCGGAAAGAGGGCATGTCTGCCCGAAGAAGTGTAAGGCTAGCCTGGCTCAAATGCTTGCCAGGCTGCCTGCCAATCACGCAGGCTAGCCAATTAAGGGTTTTAGCACTCTGAGTTTGGCACTAATACATCTAATGAAGTGTTCGTGCTTTGCTTTCTGGCGACAGTTCCCTCTTGTCCCCCAGCACTCATATACTTCCCTTCATACTAGCAGGCAGAAGCTCCTGGTATGCAGCCTGGGACAGAGGAAAAAGTAGATATCGTGAGTGAAGAATTAATGGAAATGCCATAGTGTTAGAGAGACCGAATCAACAAGTACATTTGCATAGTGTGCAAAATCAGCTTAACCTTAACTCATTTCATTGTCAGCCAGTCCACGCCAGTTTTGTTCCTCTACATGCCTCCCTACACATAATATGAAACGTAGTAGAACAAAATATATCTATTTATTTTAAATCAATGGGACATTGGCCTGGCTCCATTCGCCCCTCTGTTAATCCGACCCTGGGAGCAAATTGTGGGCCAGCAATGATTTGAAGTGCCTTTAAAGTGACACTATAGGCACCCAAACCACTTCATCTCATTGAAGGGGTCTGGGTGTAGTGTCCCTGTTCCCTTAACCCTGCAACTGCAATGTTTGCATTGAAGGGTTAAGACTGCCTTTAGTGCCTGTCTACCAAACAGCCACTAGAGGCACTTCATACAGATTTTAAAGCATTTGATCCAATTAAATAATGCTGGACGTCTTCACATTTGCATGTGGACATCCAGCGTGTTTAAAAATACCATTGTAAAAACATTGATTAAGCGCACTCCTATAGGGAAGGCCTAATGCGCACACATCGTTAGGTTGCCAGACCTCCGATGCGGAGGGACATCGGTGCTGGAATCAGTTAAGTGTTTAAACATGTTTTAACCCTTTATATGGCTGGGAGGAGGGCTGAGTGGGCAGAGGGACACTATAGTATTAGCAATGCAGCTTTGTGTTCCTTAAACGTTAGTGTTCCTTTAAAACAGTCAGCCAGCTTCACAACTGGCACACCTCAAGAAAAGAATAACAGTGCATTTACCTTACACAGATTGCCTCCCTTATTATAAAAACATCATGTTGTAAATATACCTAAATACTAGAAAATTGGTCAACACAGTCAACACTGTAATACAAACACTCCACATTCAGAGATATTTTTAATTGTATGCTGGGAGCTAGTTGTACCCCTGACACACGTGACTTGGGCAGCCCAGAACTCTGCCGGCACCCCCCCCCCACACCCCCCCGTTCCCTTCACACTCCCCCCCCCATCCCCCCGCCTACCTTTGTTGCTCCTATTTGGATTTTTCTTTAAAAAAACACCATCCTTCCCACAATCCCTCCCACACCTCTCCCAGATTGCCCTCATGAGCTCTGAGAATCCTGCGATTGTATCGCGTGAGGCCCTTGTGATGTCAAATGGAGGAGGGAGCTCAGCACCTGGGCTTTGTCTCACACTGGATTGCAGTTAAGTAGAAATTTAGTTTTTTGTTTTTCATGACAGGGTAACCTAACAGCAATGCCCAATAGTGTGCTGCAAGCCCATAAAAAGCAAACTGTAGGTTTGAGTAAGCCTTGTAAGGTAAAAACAAGTGAACTGCAAAAAATTCAAAAGTCAGCTATGCATTCAGTTCGGCTATTCTGGCCTTAAATGTGACAATATCTTAGACTTCATTTTGAATTCTCTCTTTAGTGAATAACCCTGTATGTCTTTGTGTAATGCCTTGATTTCATAAAAGCCTGACCATAACAACATTGAGCCAAAGCATCTTAATAGTTGCTGGATTCCATCTCTCCGAATTCTGTAGCAACCATATGTCAGCAGAGAATTATGAGCCCTACAGATCCGCAATAGTAAGGTCTTGCACTTTGACTTGCAGTATGCTCGTTACGTGTCTTTACAGCCCCGTTATTTGTCACTGACCGATAAACGATGGAATTGCTCAATGTATTTATCTGTGCTTCCGTTTCAGGTACTGTAACTTCCTGGATTGTTATCTTCATCCTCCCCGTCAACAGTGCCTTAAACCCCATACTTTACACTTTGACAACAAGTTTCTTCAAAGAAAAACTAAAACAACTGTTACACAGACAGCGCAGGCGATCCATATTCAGGAATGAAAGGAAAAGCTTATCTACGTCCCTTGTATGGACTGAGGACCCTGTGATCCAACAGTCCTCTTCACTAAAACTTGGATTTCTCCATAAAAAATCTTTGGCTGATAGTATAACATCAACATGATTAAGAGACATACTCTGTGGCAATAACGCCTAATTGGATACTCTGGGTTGCCAGCATCAGCCTGCGCGATGAACGTGATGCATAAATGTTACGGAGAGCATTTGTGTTTCTGTCTTTCTACATCTCGTTGAGATGAAGAAAACCGCTGCCGATGGAATCACTGAAATAGAGGCACATATGTGATGATTATAGTCACTACTGGAAGGCACTTTTTTATATTACAAATGCTGTTTGCTTTTGCACATTAAGGCTTTGTGTTCATATTTTTACTGCTGTGAATCATGACCACTTCTATATCATGCATTGCTAATAGAAAGGGCATTAGTGGTGTGATACAAAGATAGCATACAATGGCTTATAGCCGTGAACTTTACTCTCCTTATAGGAGAACACAAATATTTTTGAAAGGCATTTGCAGCAATTTTTTTCTACACAATACTGTTTCTATTACCTATATTTAATCGTTTATTTAAGCAAAATGCCCTTCTATTCATGCGATAGAATTTTCTAAAATAGAAAGGAAATTCAAATAGTGGAGCGCTTACAATATTTCTGTCTTAGATGTGTATGTGAAGGATACATACATATAGTATGAGTAACAGCTTTAAGAATTTGACTTTATAAATTTGACAAATGAACAGTCTAGGAAGCGCCTTATAACAATAACTATTATTATTATTTTTTTATTTTTGGGGGAAATTTTCTAAAATATTTGCAAACTGAACATAAAGACTACAAACAATCTAAGCTAGCAAAATATGGGTGAACAATGGAATTAATAGTCCATCTACCCAAGTGACTGTTTGATATAGCCAAACACCAAATGGTGCAGTTCTCAGGTTAACAGTGTTACGATTTCCATATAGCCAGCAGTTAGAAACCAAACATTAGTTTAAACATGCATGTTCCTGAAATGTTACTCAGTGTGTATCTGTCTAATGATCCATAATGGTTTGGAAGTTAAAATGTTCAAATGCCTGACATGTGCATGTGTGTGTTTGTATGTTTTCGTTTATGGTTACAAACATTTATTGTAAAATGTTGACTTTTTTAATGGAAATAGCCATTTTCTGCATTTACAACAATCTTATATTAAAATGGGATTTTCATATGAGTTCATTCCCTTACAGCAAATTGTGGTCAATTGGAAACTGGATTTGACAAATGTAGACAACAAGAGCCTTACTTATTGGGAGAATGTGCAATAAAAATATCTGTTTTGGGGTTGTTTGTTTTTGCTCACATGACAAAATAAAAGTGATTCAAGCAGAACTGTAAATATAAAGCATCAGTTGTTACCTATTAATAACAAAGTCTACATTTGCTTGTTTCATACTTGACCATTTTCTATCAGCGTTATAAACTAAACTCCATGTCAACTTACAGATTTTGCTCTCTTTGTACAATGTGGCAAAGATGTTTAGAGAGGCTTTGCATCACTTACAAGATGTAATGGGGCATCTTGTAAGATTTTGTTTTGGGGTTTTTACTGTTGTAGCATGTGCCAGACTTACAAGATATGTAGCATAAATTGTAATGCATGGGTTAAGGGCAAAAAAAAGAAGATTGCAACATGCTTTGAAAGAAAATGGTGGGAGAATGACTGAATTTGAAAAGCAACCAATCAGAGGGTTGTGAGTCAAATTACACAGCATGGGACAATTCCAAAAACCTTTCCTACGCTGTGTAAAATGACGCAGAGAACTCTGATTGGTTGGATTTTAATCCAACCAATTAGAGTGCTGTGACAGGTAAATGTAGAGACTTACCTGTCAGTCTCTTTATTTACCTGTCAGACCACTCTGGTTGGCTTAAACCACCCAATCAGAGTGCTCTGAGCCTAATCGCAGGACGTGGAAAGGCTTTATAAGCCTTTCCCTGCCCTGCGCAGCTCAGTCTGCACCATGCCCTCCATGGGTGAAGATGGATTATTTTTTTACCTTCTGGATTTTTTGGGGGCTGTTTTTTTATTTTATTTTTACAGTTGCAATGCGTATTATGGATTTTTATTTGGCCTTTTTTGGGGGCTGAAGAAAGAAAAGAAGAAATAAGACATCAAACGGTAAGTATGACATTTTATTTTACAGGGTTAGTTTATTGCCTCCCCCTCTTACTATTATTAGGGTGAGGGGGGTAGGTAGGGTATTTTTATGAGGGTGGGGGGGATTTTCCCACGCTGTGTAAAATGACAAAGAGCACTCTGATTGGCTTAAACCAGCCAATCAGAGTGTTCTTAGCCTAATTGCAGGGCGGGGCAAGGCTTTATAAGCCTTCCCCCGCCCTGCAGAGCTCAGTCTGCGCGGAGCCCTCCATGGGTGAAGATGGATTAATTTTTTAAGCGTCGTGTTTTTTTCTTTTTCGTCAGGATTTTTTTGGGGCGCTCAGGTTTTTTATTTTATTTTAAGTTCGACGGGTATGATGGTTTTTTATTTGGCCTTTTTTGGGGCTGAAAAATGAAGATTTTAGAAAAAAGAAGACGTCAAATGGTAAGTTGAATTTTTCTTTACAGGTTAGTTATTTCCCCCCCCCCCCCTCACTATTTTTTAGGGTGAGGGGGGTAGGTAGGGGGTAACTTTGGGGTGGAGGAGGTGGGTGACTAGGGGCTTGGGGACCCCTAGTCACCTTTGATTGGGGGGAGGTTTGTTTTAGGGCCCCCACCCGCCGCCCAGGGGTGGGGGTGGGGGAGGACAGTAGGTCCCCCCCCCATTGTGATTTATGGCCCCCACCCACCGCGCAGGGGTGAGGGCCGGGGGGGAGGACAGTAGGTCCTCCCCCCTCATTATCTTTATGGCCCCGACCCTCCGCGCAGGGGTGGGGGCCGGATAGTAGGGTTTTTTTTTTTTACAGTGAGCAGCCACAGGCTGCTCACTGTTTAGTGGACATGCCCCTACTCGCGGTAGGGGCTGTGCGCAGGTAGCTCCCTCCTTGTAATAAACTGAATGAACAAATGAACACTGATACTCAGTGTTAGTTTGTTCGTCTGATTTTTCTATTCATTCATTCGTCTTTTTCATGAATGAATGGACGAAATTCCCTTTCGCATGTCCAGGTGTTTCACTGGGCATGTGCGGGAATCTCACAGTCTGTCTAGTGTGGGCAGATGACGTGTCCCACAGGGACTTCACCTACCCACACAAAGATGGCGGCGCCCTGAATAAAGATCGGGGCAGAAAATAAAGAATAAAAAATAGGTAATGTGGGGGGCTTAGGGGCATTTGGGGTGACTAGGGGGTCAACTGGATGTATTGGAGGCGGGTTAAAAAAACGGGTTTCGGCCATGACAGTGCCGCTTTAAGTAGAAATATTCACATGGGAATTTGAGAACGTAGACACCATTTGGCATCTCACATGGTGTTTTTTAAATCTTATTATAGGAGCAACAACTGAAAGATAATCATAGCATTTGTAGTCCATGGCTTCTAAAAGGCACATATTTCCTAATACTAAGTAAACACAAGTTCTAAACTTCTCTTAACCCCATATACCTTAACTCTAAAATGCCAGAATCCGCACAGCCTACATTTTATCACTACTGCCATCAGCACTGACATTTCCCTAGTATACAGTAGAGAACAGTCTGCTGCTGCATAATAGACTAGCACACTAGCACAGGGATATACAGTCTTCGGCACTCCAGATGTTGTGGACTACATTTTCCATAATGCTCTTACACCCATAATGCTAGCAAAAACTTATCGCAGATGTAGTTCACAACATCTGGATTGCCAAAGGTTGCCTACCCTTGTCCTAACACATTTATGGTTTACTGTTCTTTCTGCTCTGGGTGATGCAGCTGGAGGGATTTGCAGGAAGACCCCATCTGGGTCTTGTCAAACTATGTGGATCTACCTCTCACTGGGTTAATGTTCAGCCATGTCCAGCGCTGTATTTAGTGTGAGGCAATTTGAGGCCACCCCCCAAATGCCCTGGCAGATGCCCTGTTAGCCTCATTTCATGAGGGCACAAGAGCTGGCCGACTGGCCACCTCAGGACTCCCCAAGGCAGTCAGCTGATTATTATGGAGGCGTGCAGCGAGGGAGCACTGCCCCCTAGCCCTTTCTGCTTTGGTCCCTTGCGCGCACCGCAGTGATGCGGCATCACTAAGTGGCGCAAGGGAGTTGAGCAGGAAGATCACAGCTCCCTCGCAGCCTGTATTGAACATCTGCCCGCACAGCACCACAGGAGCCAGCACAGCCAGCAGCAGCCATATTGGACCCCAGGGACATCAGCCCCATTGGACCCCAGGGAAGAATCCACTCCAGCTCTCCCAAAGGTAGGGAGGCTGGGTCGTTTGTTTTTTTAAATTAACTAACATATCATTTGTGAGTGTGTTAGACAATGTGTGTGAGTGTGTCAGTATCATGGTGTGTGTCAGTGTATGTGTGTCAGTGTGCATCTGAGCGAATGTGTGTCTGTTGGTGAATTTGTGTCTGTCAGTGTAAGTTTTTAGTGAGTGTGTGTGTCTGAGCGACTGTGTGTGTGAGTATCAGTGAGTGTGTGTGTGCGTGTCTGTCTGTCAGTGAATATGTGTGTCTGTCAGTGTGTCGTGTCTGTCAGTATATATCTGTCAGTGTGTGTCTGTTAGTGTTTTTGAGTGAGAGTGTATTAGTTAGTGAGTGTATGTGTATGTCAGTGAGAGTGTCTGTCAGTGAGTGTGTCTGTCTGCCAGTATGTGTGTGTCTGTCAGAGTGTGTCCGTCAGTGAATGTTTGTGTCTTTCAGTGTTAGTATGTCAGTAAATGTGTGTGTCTGTTAGTGAATGTGTGCGTGTATGTCTGTCAATATATCACTGTCAGTGTGTGTATGTGAGTATGTGTGCCAGTGTTTTTCTGTAAATGAGTGTGTATCTGTTATTCGGTGTATGTGTCTGTCAGTGTATGTCTGTGAGTGAGTGTGTGTGTCTGTCAGTGAATGTGTGTCTTTTGGTAAGTGTGTGTGTGTGTGAGTGTGTCTGTTAGTGAGTGTGTGTGTGTGTGTGTGTGTGTGTGTGTGTGTGTGTCAGTGTAAGCCTGTCAGTGGGTATGTGTATCTGTAAATTTGTGTCTGTTAGTGGATGTGTGTGTCTGTGTGTGTCTGTCAGTGAGTGTGCATGTGTGTGTGTCTGTCAGTGAATGTATGTCACTGTATGTGTATCTGAGAGTGTGTGCATTTCAGTGAGTGGTTGTGTCAGTGTATGTCTGTCAATCAAAGTGTGTGTTAATCTTAAAGCAAGGTGCGGCCTTGACAGGAAGGGACGGGGCAAATTTAGATTGGGGAGGGTGGTGTCCCAGTTTTGTTATGCCTAGGGCAGCACATATACAAAATACACCACTAGCCATGTCAGTGATGAACAAGATCCCCTAATGTTTTTCACACGTGACAGACGGGAGACCCACATATCAAGAGAAGCAGCCGCAGCCAGTTCAAGAGCCACAGATTGGAATTATTCTATCATGGGTTCTTAAATCAAAGTAGACAATGATGGAATTAAAGCTGTGAGGGGGTTAAAGCTAACCTTCTCAGTGTTCATAGAGACTGAATGCAAGCACCGTGTGACTCCCAGAACATACAATTTTCACTTCAGATTCCTGTACAATGCAGCCTTCGGGCTATCTTTTGCTGACCTATTTTTGGCGAGTCTATCTGTCAACCACTGACCTGTACAGCTTTACGGACAAGCTCTGTGATGACCTGACTTTTATTTTGTCATGTAAGGATCTCATCTAACAGAACAAAATGAACACAGTTTTCCTGTAATTCAATTCACCACAATTAACTTTTTAGGGAATAAACTCTTACATTTTTTAAATAAAATTAAAAAAAAGCCAGAAAAAGAAAATGGGAGCTCCCACTGATCCCTATATATATGTTTTTTTTTTACAAAGTCAAATGTCCATGGATTTCTAATGTCTGTTTGCCTCCTGTCTTATTTGGAGCATTTTAAATTTGCAGACAGGATTCTAGAATCAGTGTTGGGCTTACGAATTTGTTGAAGCTGTATTGGTTAACTGTAATAATTTCCTTCATTTTGTGTCAGTGTGACAGTGTACTTTGTTAAAATTAACTACCTGTAAAATGCTCTACATGTGTACCAGTGAAGAAATTACTTTTCGACAATTTATATTTTTATTGCATTTTCCAATTTATCAGGTGGCTACCTTGAATATAGAAACAGGTTTGTCTAATAAATTAGATTAGCTCATTATGGCTAACTTGGAAAAAAATTCAACTACAACTTCTAGGCTATTTGCTAAAGTGCAGCTTGTCAGGATTGCAAAGTGGATCTAAAATTGTAGGCCAAAATAGTCAAATTGCAAATATTGCGTTTTTTAAATTCAGCTTTTTGGCCTAAAATTTTATTTTAAAACTTCATTTTAGATTAACGTTGAATTTTCAACAATTCTCACTTTACTAGGTAACCCCAAGTGAGATTTCTTTCCCAATTCTCCAATTTTGACCTAAATGCTTTCTGACGTTACAGAATTTGCTGTTTAATGAACACAGTGCTTTGATTTAGCTTTTAGTACTATTGTGTTCTTTCATGGAATGTAAACCCAGTTCTTTTAACATTATAACATTTCTTCATTTAATGTACTACAAGGAAGCACTCGGAGCAGAGATGCATACATATATATTTACAAGTTGCCTTTTTTGTCATCTTATGTGTTTTTGTGTTTTGTTTTTGTTTGTTTATTTTTGTGTTGTTTTTTTTTTTAATCTGACAAATTGATTAAATCTATATAATGTCTATATAATATAGAATGCACACTATAACAACCTCAAACAGTAAATATAACCTGACTTTATTATGTACAAAGAAACTTTTAGTAACAAACAAGACCAAAATAAACAAAACAAACAGAAGTATCATAGTAATAATAATAATAAGTAGAGGCAATACAATAATACAATGGTACAAAACCAAGAAATCTTACAAGCCACAAGACAGAAACACGAGTCACCAACCCCCCCCCCCCCAAGCCACAAGACAGAAACACGAGTCACCAAACCCTCCCCAAGCCACAAGACAGAAACACGAGTCACCAAACCCCCTTGCAAGATAGAAACACTTATACACTTATATAACAGTCCCTTATACGTTAGACACAATGGGCATGCTTGGCAGTTGTTTGCCAAATTGTGGATACTCTATGGAAGAGCTCAAGGCACAGCTAAGAGTCCGGTTTAGGGATTACCCGGGTGTGTCTAAGGTGTTACAAAAAAAAGAAAAATAAACTAAAAACACCTTAGACCAGGCTTCCCCAAACTCCAACCCTACAGATGTTGCTGAACTACAACTCCCATGATTCTATGAATGAAAAAGATGGGCTGAGAATCATGGGAGTTGTAGTTCAGCAACATCTGGAGGGCCGGGCGCTTGGGGAAGCTTGCTTTAGACACTTAGGTGTTTTTTTTTTCTTCTTCTAAACACTGGACTGTTCTGTGTACCTTGAGGAGAGGATTGAGGAGCACTGCTCTAGGGGATGGTGCTACTGTAAGGCTACACAGGCGGCTGCCTTAGGGTTCACTGGCAGGGGGACCAGGATAACCAGGCTGGGTTACACTGCTGAAATCAGCAAATCATTTTACAGCACTGCAGGAAAACTGCACAGAATGGAAAGAAGAGAAACTAACCACAGGTATTTAAGCTTATTAGCTTTGATTTAAGCTTAATTTGTTTAGCTTCCTGGAGTGTCCCTATAAACTGAGAAAAGGAAAGTAAAACAAGGATTAGTTAGATTAAAAACAAAAGAAGGAAGGTATGTAGAAGAGGATAAAGGTCTAGCTGACTGCCTCAATGAATATTTTTGTTCAGTATTTACAGCTGAAAATGAAGGAAAGGGACCTCAGTTAGGAAAAAGGACATATGAGTAATTTATTACATGTGAGTTTACAGAGGAAGAGGTTTTATTTCAACTGTCAAAAGTAAAAACAAATAAGTCAATGGGACCGGATGGAATACACCCAAAAAATTTTCAAAGAGCTTAGTGGTGTACAAGCAAAACCATTAACAGATCTATTTAACCAATCATTGTTAACAGGAGTAGTCCCAGAAGATTGGAAGTTGGCGAATGTTGTGCCCATTCACAAGAAAGGTAATAGGGAGGAGTCGGGCAACTATAGGCCAGTAAACCTTACTTCAGAAGTGGGGAAAGTAATGGAAACCATGTTAAAGGATAGGATTGTTGAACATCTAAAAACACATGGATTTCAAGATCAGAGACAACATGGGTTTACTTCAGGGAGATCATGCCATACTAATCTTATTGATTTTTTTGATTGGGTATCTAAAATAATAGACCAGGGTGGTGCAGTAGACATTGCTTACCTAGATTTCAGTAAGGCTTTTGACACTGCACATAGAAGGCTTATCAATAAATTGCAATCTTTAAAGGGAATCTCCAGTGCCAGGAAAACTAGTAGACAGCCACAAGAGGAGGAGTTAACCCTGCAAGGTAATTATTGCAGTTTATAGAAAACTGCAATAATTACACTTGCAGGGTTAGGAGTAGTGGGAGTTGGCACCCAGACCACTCTAATGGGCAGAAGTGGTCTGGGTGCCTGGAGTGTCCCTTTAAGTTTGCATTCCAATATTGTTGAATGGGTAATGCAGTGGCTGAGTGACAGGCAACAGAGGGTTGTAGTCAATGGAGTATATTAGAAGCTTGAGTTTGTCACCAGTGGGGTACCTCAGGGTTCTGTACTTGGACCCATTCTCTTTAATATTTTTATTAGTGATATTGAAGAAGTACTTTATGGTAAGTTATGTATTTTTGCTGATGATACTAAGATATGTAACAGGGTTGATGTTCCAGGAGGGATAAGCCAAATGGCAAATGATTTAGGTCAACTAGAAAAATGGTCAGAGTTGTGGCAACTGACTTTAAATGTGGATAAGTGCAAGATAATACATCTTGGATGTAAAAACCCAAGGGCAGAGTACAGAATATTTGTCCTAACCTCAACATCTGAGGAAAGGGATTTAGGGGTGATTATTTCAGATGACTTATAGGTAGGCAGACAATGTAATAGAGCAGCAGGAAATGCTAGCAGAATGCTTGGTTGTTTAGGGAGAGGTATTAGCAGTAGAAAGAGGGAAGTGTTCATGCCATTGTACAGAACACTGGTGAGACCTCACTTGGAGCATTGTACGCAGTACTGGAGACCATATATTCAGAAGGATATTGATACTTTAGAGAGAGTTCAGAGAAGGGCTACTAAACTGGTTCATGGATTGCAGGATAAAACTTACCAGCAGGGCCGGACTGGGAAAAAAATTCGGCCCGGGCATTTTTCAATCACAGCGGCCCCCTGAGAAGGGGGCGGGGCCAGAGAGGGTGTGTTTTGTCATCACTAAGGACAAGCACACCCCCTTTCAAAGTGAGCATCTTAGTTCAATGCGCAGAGCCCTGCTGAAGAGCTCTAGCATGAGAAAAAGGCCCTGTATTTGGTCTGCGCAGCGCAAGCAAATTTAATAACATGCTTGCGCTGTGTTTGCTTTTCACTTGTCTCTGGTGTCTCAATAAGTGGGATACCAGAGGACAAAAGGGCGAGGAAAGCGTATCATGCTAGGGGCTGTAGAGAGTGTGTGTATGGGGGCATAGTGTGTATTGGGGATGTAGCGAGTGTGTGCATGCCGGCTGTAGTGTGTGTAAGGGTTGTAGAGAGTGTGTGTTTAGATAATGTAGCATGTGTTTGTTAACAAGGAATGTAGTGTGTGCATAGGGGATCCAGAGCTTGTATGTCAGGAATGTAGTGTGTGTAGGTGATACAGTGTGTGTGTGTGTGTGTGTGTAGGAGATCTAGTGTGTAAAGGACCCAGAGTGTGTATAGGAGATTGTGTGTGTGTGTGTGTGTGTGTGTGTGTGTGTGTGTGTGTGTGTGTGTAGAGGATTTGGAGTGTATGTGTGTGTAGATTAGATGATCCAGAGTTGGGTAAGGGATCTAGCGTGGAGCGTAATGTGTGTAGTGGTGCAGTGTGAGGGGTGCTATATATATGTATATGTGAGGGTCACTGTGTGTTAGGTGTGCTGTGTGCAGCATGTGTGTGTAAGGGTCACAGTGTGTTGGGTGTGTTGTGTGCAGCATGTGTGTGTGAGGGGTGCATCGTGTTGTGTGTGCTGTGTGCAGCATGTGTGTGTGAAGGGTGCAGTGTGTTGGGTGGGCTGTGTGCAGCATGTGTGTGTGAGGGGTGCATTGTATTGGGTGTGCTGTGTGCAGCATGTGAGTGTGAAGGGTGCAGTGTGTTGGGTGTGCTGTGTGCAGCATGTGTGTGTGAGGGGTCCAGTGTGTTGGGTGTGTTGTGTGCAGCATGTGTGTGTAAGGGGTGCATCGTGTTGGGTATGCTGTGTGCAGCATGTGTGTGAGGGGTGCAGTGTGTTGTGTGAGGAGTGCAGTGTGTTGTGTGTGAAGGGTACAGCATGTGTGTGTGAGGGGTGCAGTGTGATGTGTGTGAGTAGTGCAGCATGTGTGTGAGGGGTGCAGCATGTGTGTGAGGGTGTTCTTACCATCACATTCTATGTGTCTAATTGTCTTTGTTAATTCACTGAGGGTTATTTTATATGATATATATATATGTGTGTGTGTGTGTGTGTCTGAGGGTGCTGTGTGTTTGAGCGTGCTGTGTGTGCGTGAGGGCGCTGTGTGAGTAAGTGTGCTGTTAGTGTGAGTGTGCTGTTAGTGTGAGTGTGCTGTGTTTGTCTGAGGGTGATGTGTGTGTCTGAGGGTGCTGTGTGTGAGGGTGCAGTGTGTGTCTGAGGGTGCTGTTAGTGTGCTGTGTATGTGTCTAACAGTGCTGTGTGTCTAATGGTGCTGTGTGTCTAATGGTGCTGTGTGTCTAATGGTGCTGTGTGTCTAATGGTGCTGTGTGTCTAATGGTGCTGTGTGGGTGAGTGTGCTGTGTGTGTGTGTGTCTGAGTGTGCTGTGTGTGTGTGTCTGAGGGTGCTGTGTGTGTGTCTGAGTGTGCTGTGTGTGTGTATCTGAGGGTGCTGTGTGTGTGTGAATATGTCTGGAGGGATTGTGTGTGTGTGTGGGTGTGGGGGGCAAGGTGTAAAAGTATGTTTTTTTTTATTATTATTATTATTTAAAAAAAAATGTGGGATAAAATCAGATTTTTAAAAATAGGGGATACATAAAAAAATATTAAAAATAATAAACTTCATATCCCCCCCTCCCTTCTTACTTTTAGCCTGGGAGGGGGGGAGCCGTGCGTCCATGGATGAGTCCCTGGTGGTGCGTTCCCATGCTGCAGTCCCTGGTGGTCCTAGTGGTGAGTGAACTCTACCCTGCAGTTCCTGGGGTAGAGTTCACTCTCGCGAGATCTCAGCGTTACCGCGGCAACGCTCAGACCTCGCGAGAGGACCCGGCGGAGCTGCTGGCTGGAGCTCCGCCGGTCCTCTCCTCCCTCCCTCCACAGGCCGGCATAGCTATGTCACAGTGCCTGTGGGCCGGTGAGGGAGATCTTTGATCTCCCCACCGGCCCCCCATGGAGGCACTATGCAGGGCTGGCACACTGATAGCGCTGGCCCTGCAGGGGCTGGCAGGGGAGATTCTGTGATCTCCCCTGCCGGCCTCGGCCCCACGGCCATCGCGGCCCACCGGCATTTGCCCGGTATGCCCGATGGCCAGTCCGGGCCTGCTTACCAGGAAAGGTTAAAGGATCTTAACATGTATAGCTTGGAGGAAAGATGAGACAGGGGGATATGATAGAAACATTTAAATACATAAAGGGAATCAACACAATAAAGGAGGAGACCATATTTAAAAGAAGAAAAACTACCCAATCTTAAATTAGAGGGGCAAAGGTTTAAAAATACTGAGAGGGTACTGGATGCATGGAATAGCCTTCCAGCTGAAGTGGTAGAGGTTAACACAGTAATGGAGTTTAAGCATGCGTGGGATAGGCATAAGGCTATCCTAACTATAAGATAAGGCCAGGGACTAATGAAAGTATTTAGAAAATTGGGCAGACTAGATGAGCTGAATGGTTCTTATCTGCCGTCACATTCTACGTTGCTATGTTTCTATGTTTCTATGATACAGCTGCCTCCATTAAAACCAGCACTATATTTAGTTTAGCTAAAGTATTCCCTATTCAGGTGGTGGAGAGCATGGTCTACTCTTCTGCCTGGTGCAGGCCATATTTATGGCTCCTTTGTGGTTTTAGAGATGTGTTGGTGAGTAAGCCAGTCATTGGGATTCCCAGCCTGTGCTCTGACTTCCTCACTATGCACTAATAATATGGTCTGCACCTGGCAGAGCACTGGACCATTAGGGAATTGTTATTAAGACCACTGAACCTCCAGGGAATTATTTTTATCTCGAGTGGACCACCGGGAATCATTAGCCCACACTGGGCCATCAGGTATTTATTATTAACCCCAATGGACCACCAGGGAAAGCCGCCTCCTTGCAAACACAGGTAAGCAAAAAAATGTGATTTTTTTTTTTAATTAAATTTTATTATATTTTATTAATGTCGTTAAATTAAAATAAACACTCAGCACACATATCACACACAGTCTGACTTATATTTTATGTTGAATTGCAGTGTAGGAAAAAAAATTGAGAAATCAAAAATACAAAATACATTGAAATAAGGAATATCGTTAAATCACGACAAGTGTTACCGAATAATGCGACAGACAAAATATAGCATTTGCAGTACACGTCGCCTATTGGGTTATAGAGACCACTTTATGTTT
Source organism: Pelobates fuscus (assembly GCF_036172605.1). Taxonomy (NCBI): domain Eukaryota; kingdom Metazoa; phylum Chordata; class Amphibia; order Anura; family Pelobatidae; genus Pelobates; species Pelobates fuscus. The sequence continues at coordinate 432,570,173 of NC_086317.1, read as the reverse complement.
TATGAAACAATGAAAAATTCCTTATAATAGTCTGTGGTCCCTGCAGTGGTGTATCCTGGTTTTATGCTGCCCTATGCATGACAAAACTCATGCGCCGCCCCCCCCTTCCCCCCTGCCCCGCCTTCTAAATACACACACACATTCACTGACAGACCCGCATACACTAGCTAACAGACATACACACTCACTAACAGACACATACAATCACTAGCAGACACACACATTCACTAACAGACACCATACACTCTCATTAACAGACACACACATAGTAACACACTCCCTAACACACACTCCCTGACACACACACACACACACACACACTAACACACACACACACACTAACAGAAACACACTCACTCACTAACACACACACACACTAACAGACAAACACACACTTTTTTTTTTATTCAACCCCCGCAGCCTTCTTACATATGGGAATGCTGGGGAGGTTTCTCTCTTTCCCTGGGGTCCAGTGGCTGCTGGGCTGCTGGGCTGCTGGGCTGCTGGCTGGGCTGCTGGCTGGGCTGCTGGGCGGGCGGCGCTGGCACGCCGCAGAGTGATGCCGGGAGCCAGAAGTGCTCCCTCGCCAGCGCCGCCTGCCCAACTGACCAGATATTTAGCTAGCCACAAGGCTAACAAGACATTTGCCCTGGGCATTTGGGGGCGTTTTTTTTTTTGCCGTCCCCTGGAAAATGCCGCCCAAGGCAAATGCCTTGTTTGCCTCGCAGCTAATACGTCCCTGGATCCCTGCCAGTTATGGACTATAACAGATTAGTTGTTTTGTGCAAATCCTGATGATTAGAAGGATATAAACATATAATATGTCTCTATCTCACAGGGATTTAGGACTGTTCTATTCATATTCTGGCCTTATTGCTTTTAACTAGTGTCAAATTGAGTGACAATTTTCTGGGCTGAGCTCTAAGGACTCAATTGTATGGTTAAGGAGACAGCGGCAGTGCACCCACACCACTTCATTGAGATAAAGTTGATTTGCCAGAGCACAATCTTTTAGCTTAATAGACATCTTATCTCCCTTGGATGTATAAGGAGGATGTAATAATTCTCATAAAGATGCTAGAAACATAGAGATGTGCATGGAAGCCCCTGTTTTTGTCAAACTACTTAAAAGTGTTCACCTCTAATTTAGTCTATTACCTAACTTGTAAATATGGTCTATAGTGTCTCCAGTGTTTTCATATATCACCAACTAAACAAAAAAAAATGAAATTTGTGTAACAAAATAGTATACTTTTGTTTTCTATTAAGTGAATGTTCACTTTTAAACCACTAGATGGCTCTACTGATCATGCATACATTGTGCTTTAAAGATACAAAATCTAGACTTCTCCAAAAATGTGTTTTGAGTGGTTCCTCCAACTGAAATTCTTTTTACACTTCAGCTGAACTCAATGATTGTCCCAGATTTAGTTAGACCCCAACAGGTAAATCCTGGACAGTGGATTTTTTTTTTCAGGTGTGTACCAACAAAAAATTTTTTTTTTAACAAGTCTAGAAAATACTAATAAGTAAGAAAAAAAAAATTGTATTCTAATGGAACACCTTTTCCTGATTAGCAACAGAATGAACTGACATTTTACATATAAAAAAATATATTGCAGTATGCAGCAACACCCTTTTAATTGGACTGACACCATATATTAAAATGCTTTAGAGTGTTTCCCCACTTCATCAGACCTGAAACAATACAATGAAAATTGATCTTTGTAAGTTAAAGGATCACTACAGGCACCATAACTACTTCATCTCAATTAACACTCTGTTGACCACCAGTGCCCCATCTTGTGCTCAGAGGAGGAGACACAGGAACCTAGAGTGTCACTATGTGGCAATATGACACAAAGGACCTCCAGGCACCATAACAACATGAATGAAATGAAAGTTGTTATGCTTCTCAAAGAGTTCCTTTAAGACATACACTAATCAGTCACAACATTAAAACCACCTGCCTAATATTGTGTAGGTCCCCCTCGTACTTCTAAAACAGCTCTGATGCATTGAGGCATAGAGACTCCACACAACCTCTAATCGGGTTATTTGGTGTCTGGCATCAAGTCTTTAGCAGCAGATCCTTTAAGACAGAGGTTCTCAACCTTGTCCTCAAGGACCCCCTACCAGTCCAGGGTTTAGGGATTACCTGGGTGTGTCTAAGGTGTTTAGAAAAAGAAAAAAAAACACCTTAGAGTCTAAGGTGTTTTTTTTTCCCTTTTTCTAAACACCTTAGACACACCCAGGTAATCCCCAAATCCTGGACTGGTAGGGGGTCCTGAGGACTGGGTTGAGAACCCTGCTTTAAGACAAGCTGCGAGGTGGGATTAGATTTGTCCATGGATTGGAATTGTCATTGGAGCACATTCCACAGATGCTTAATCGGATTGAGATCTGGGAAATTTGTAGACCAAGCCCAGGGCCAGCTTTTGGCTGCTAGGCGCCAAGTGCGAAAAATCTTCACAGTTCTCCCCCCCTTCTGGTATAGGGGATTTATTAAATTAATAATTAGTTAAAAACAAATATGCATTCCCACTCCCCTGTTGTTACCTTGCAGGGAGGGGGCATGCTTATCTCTATGGTGGTTCAGTGTGCTGTTAATCTGGTCTGCCCCTGCACCGGGTGCAGACCATGAGTAACTTTCTCCCGGGCTCAGGCACTTACAGTGTCAGTGCTTTCCTGTGGTAATCCACAGCAATGCACTGATTATCCGGAGGTCAGACGACAGCTGCTAGCGTCTGCAGCCAGCAGAAGTGCAGGCCAGAGGCGCCAGACTGCCTCACCCGGCACTACAGATAGGCAGACTAAATGGCAGGTACAGCAGACAGTCACATACCCAGTTACAGGCAGACAGTCACATGCAGTCGCACACTGTTACAGGCAGGCACACACACTCGGTTACAGGCAGAAAGTCACACACACAGTTACAGGCATACAGTCACACACACAGTTAAAGGCAGACAGTCACATACACAGTTACAAGCAGAGACACACAATAAGTTACAGGCAGATAGTCACATGCACAGTTACAGGCAGGCAGTCACACACACACAGTTACAGGAATACAGTCACACACACAGTTACAGGCAGACAGTCACACACACAGTTAAAGGCAGACAGTCACATACACAGTTACAAGCAGAGACACACAATAAGTTACAGGCAGATAGTCACATGCACAGTTACAGGCAGGCAGTCACACACACACAGTTACAGGAATACAGTCACACACACAGTTACAGGCAGACAGTCACACACACAGTTAAAGGCAGACAGTCACATACACAGTTAAAGGCAGACAGTCACATACACAGTTACAAGCAGAGACACACAATAAGTTACAGGCAGATAGTCACATGCACAGTTACAGGCAGGCAGTCACCACACACACACACAGTTACAGGAATACAGTCACACACACAGTTACAGGCAGACAGTCACACACACAGTTACAGGCAGACAGTCACACACAATAAGTTACAGGCAGAGAGTCACACACATTAAGTTGCAGGCAGAAAGTCACACACAGCTACAGGCAGAAATTCACACACACAGTTGCAGGTAGACAGTCACAAACACAGTTGCAGTCATACACATGCAGACAGTCACACATACACATAATTACAGTCACACACCGTTACAATCACACACAGGTAGACAATCACACACACACATACTCACACAGTTACAGTCAAATCGTCACCCCGGGAAGATGAACCTGCTTTAGTAGTCACTTCACACTCAGCCTTGTGTGAGCTGTGTCAGCCACACGGCACGCCCTGCTGTCATGCTGCCCTGAGCGGCTGCACAGCTTGCTCGCCTCTAAGGCTGGCCCCGGCCAAGGAAACACCTTGACCTCATGGTCATGTTCCTCAAACCATTCCTGAGCAGGTTTTGTAGTGTGGCAGGGTGCATTGTAAAGTGACTTGCACACTATTCCAAATCCCTATACACATGTAAATAACTGGAAGTTTTTTAGTATTTCTCCAATGGCCATTAAAGTGTAAACATACTTGCCACGTCAAGGCAAAACCTCCTTGGAGAGTCCTACACTAACAATTCACCTTGTTGCTTTCTGATAAAATGCTAAATCCTTAATAAGACAGAGAGGGATATTTTTGTAAAACCCTATACACTTATTAACCCTTAATAGAGAACACATGGGGTGGGCGGCCATACTGTAAAATGGCTGTGTAATACAAAAGCAAATACAAACATACAAAATTAAGCCCTGTGCTCAAACTCCCACTTCTCCTGTGCAGCAGCAATTTGTATTACACAATCATGTAACAGTGCTGCCCCCACCCGACGTGTTCCCTTTTAAGGGTTAATAACTGGTAGGGGTTTAGAAAAATACCCCTCTTTGTCTCATTAGGTATTTTGCCTTTTAACTGAAAGTAGCAAGGGGAATTATTAGTGTAGGACTTACCTAAGAGGTTTGCCTTGATGTGGCAGGTGAGCTTACACTTTAATGGCCTATGGAGTGATACTAAAAACCTCCAGTTGTTTAACCCCTTAAGGACCAAACTTCTGGAATAAAAGGGAATCATGACGTGTCACACACGTCATGTGTCCTTAAGGGGTTAAATGAGCAAAAGGATTTGGGATAGTGTGCAAGCTTTTTGTTGTATGTATTAGGTTTTTATTGTATGTATTAGGGCGGATGTGTACTATAGTCATTGCTGACACCCAGGAGTAGTGGGAATTTGAGCGCAGTCTTAATTTTGTAGGGAGCCTTATCCTGCCGAAACTGGCCACGGACGTCAATGAACACAGTTGCCATGAAGGGGTGCACATGGTGTGCAACAATCACTAGGTAGGTGGCACGTGTCAAAGTAACATTAAGATGAAGGACAGGAATCAAGGTTTCCAGCCGTATAACATTGCCAAGAGCATGGCACAGCATCCTCCATCCTCCCTTCTTCCCATAGTGCATCCTGATGACATCTTTTTCCCAAGTAAACAATGCACATGCACTCAGCCATCCAACTGATCTAAAAGAAAGCATGATTCATCCGACCAGGCAAACTACTTCCATTGCTCCATGGTCCAGTTCTGACGCTTACATTCTCATCAAAGGGGCTTTCAGTGGCGTACAGGTGCCATCATGGGCACTCTGACCCAGTGGCAGTACTAATGTAGAGATGGTCCTGGTGCAAGAAATGGTTTGGGCCCCCCTCAAGTGAAAGAATGGCCAAAAGGTAGATCTCCATCTCTTATACAACTCCCACAATGCTATGCCAGCTGGGGATCTACACATTTGTCATCCTTCCAGAGTTGTATTTGTGAGCAGTGTTTGTGAGTTCGAATGTAAGCATATTTTTGTAAATGTAGGCGTGTATTTGTATGTACTGTTGCCATTGGAATGCAGTTGTCATGCTCATAATATGAAACCCAAAGTGCAGTACTTGTAATAGTAGACATAAATAATAAAATAAAGTTAAAGGCAAACAAATCTGGCAGGGGCAAGGCAAAGGCAAGGTCAGGCAGTCCAACAATAAAATATCCAGGCAGCAAAGGTTCAGAAACAGGAGAGGCAGGCCAGAGGTCAGTAAAATCCAGGAGAGCAGAAATAACAAAGGTTATGGCAGGGAAATAGTACAGAACAACTGAGCGATGACAGCTCAGCTGTTAACAGTTTAAGTAGGGGGTTAAACTAAAGACACACCCATTCTGACATGCCTCCATAACAATAACAATTGGTGCGTGGAACTGTCCTTCATCAGAAGTTGCCATGGAAGGTAATAATGCTGTTAAGTCATTCCAGCCGTGTCCACAGGGCTGCAATGTGGCATGGAAGGATCGTGGACGTCTCCCAAGTGCCTCTTGTTGCCTGGGAAATGTGACGCGATCAGAGTTCAGAGGTAGTGTCCCACACCTAATATTCAGGTGGTTGAGCACCTGCTACTCAGAGGTGTCGCCAGAGTGGCGAGAAAGCGGTGGTAAGTCCTCACAGCAGTAGTGTTCTTGTGTGTAGTATCTGCATTTAAAAACAGGAGTGTGTTTGTGTGTAGTGTTGGCTTTTAAATGCAGGTGTGCTTTTGTTTAAATGCACAGGTGTTTGTATATAATTTTAGTGTATTAATACAGTATGTGTTTGTATGTAATGTTTGCGTTTGAAGGGGTGTGTTTGTATATGATTTTTGGAGTTTGAATGCAGGACCATGTTTGCATGTGTTGTTTGTATTTAACTCAATCAGTGTATTTGCATGTTGTGTTGGTGTTTGATTACTGAGATGTATGCACATACACTGTCACATACATACTTACAAATATATACATGCTGAAACATACCTACACTGAGATATACACACACCTTGACACACAGATACACATACACACACACTGGCACACAGATATAGATTGACATATACATGTCATAATTTTTATATCTGCAGCCACCCCTCTTAGTATCCTTTGTGTGTAGGAGGGTGGCTTGCATGGGGTCCTGCTGGTGCTGGCTGTAGCTGATGGGAGTGTGGGGTCTGTAGCAGCTCTCTCTTTGTTCGCTCCCCTTAATGCTGACTGTGCCTCCTCCTCCTCTGCTCTGCTTCCCGCACGGCGCTCTCTCTATGCAGCTGGGAGAAAGTGAATGGCACCAACTTCCTCCCAGGCAGTGGAAGATCGGGGGGGGGGGGGGGAGCTCTAGCCCCTTACATACACACAGACCCAGTGAAGAAGATCAAAGATCTCCCTCTCCGGTCCTCGCAGAGTCGTGCAGCAGGAAGAGAGGCAGAAGGCTCTCAGCTTATCCTCTACGTCTGCCACCGAGTCCCAGTAGGAGAGCGTTTCCGTGGTTACCACGACAATGCTCGATTCCACGTGGTGCCAGGACTCGCAGGAAGTGCATTCACCCAGCGGAGCCACAGAGGTGAAGAATGAGACCCCCCAGAGCACCACCGGACACCCAGGGAATATACTGCCCCCCTCCCTGGACCCTGTAACACCCACTAATCCTAAACTTCAAAGTCTCTCTCACACTACAAACACTACACACACTGCACCCCTCACAATCACACACGGCACCCCCACACACTGTATCCTTCACACACTGCATCCCTCACAATCACACAGACTGCACCCCTCACAACCACACATACTGCACTACTCACAATAACACACACTGCACCCCTCACAACCAGGGGCGTATTAGCCATGAGGCAAACAAGGCATTTGCCTTGGGCGGCATTTTCCAGGGGGCGGCAAAAAAAGCCGCCCCCAAACGCCCAGGGCAAATGCCTTGTTAGCCTTGCGGCTAACTGACATGCTGTCTGGGCGGGCGGTCGGTCTGCTGGGCAGTGCTGACGGGCGGCTGGCGAGGGAGCACTTCCTCTGAGCTGTCTGCTCAGCTCCCTCGCGCGCCGCAGAGTGAGGCTGGGAGCCGGAATATGACGTCATATTCCGGCTCCGCCTCCCAGCCTCACTGTGCGGCGCGCGAGGGAGCTGAGCAGACAGCTCAGAGGAAGTGCTCCCTCGCCAGCCGCCTGCCAGCACTGCCCAGCAGCCACTGGACCACCAGGGAGAAATAGGACCCCCCCCCCAGCATTCCCAAAGGTAAGGAGGCTGGGGGGGTAAATTTTGTTAAATATGTGAGTGAGTGAGTATGTGTGTATGTCTGTTAGTGTGTGTGTGTGAATGTCTGTTAGTGTGTGTGTGTGTGTGTGTGTGTGTGAATGTCTGTTAGTGTGTCTTTGTATGTCTGTTAGTGTGTCTGTGTATGTCTGTTAGTGTGTGTGTGTTAATGTCTGTTAGTGTGTCTGTGTATGTCTGTTAGTGTGTCTGTGTATGTCTGTTAGTGTGTGTGTATGTCTGTTAGTGTGTGTGTGTGTGTATGTCTGTTAGTGTGTGTCTGTTAGTGTGTGTGTATGTCTGTTAGTGTGTGTCTGTTAGTGTGTGTATGTATGTCTGTTAGTGTGTATGTCTGTTAGTGTGTGTGTATGTATGTCTGTTAGTGTGTGTGTCTGTTAGTGTGAGTGTGTGTCTGTTAGTGAATGTGAGTGTGAGTGTGTCTGTAAGTGTGTGTGTGTTTCTGTTAGCGAGTGTGTGTTTCTGTTAGCTAGTGTATGCGTATCTGTAAGTGAATGTGTGTGTGTGTATTTAGAAGGCGGGGTGGGGGAAGGGTGGGGGTGGTGCGGGCGGGGGGAAGGGTTGGATGGGGGTGGCGCGGGCGGGAGGGGGGCGCCTGAGTTTTGTCCTGCCTAGGGCAGCACAAAACCAGGATACACCACTGCTCACAACCACATACTTGGCACCCCTCACACACTGCACACTTCACAATCACACACACTGCAAGCCTTACAATCACACACACTGCACCCCTCACAACCCCACACTGTACCCCTCACAATCACACACACTGCACACCTCACAACCACAAACACTGCACCCCCGACAACCACACACATTGCACCCCCCCCACGCACTGTATCCCTCACACACTGTACCCCTCGCACTCTGCACCCATCACAACCACACATACTGCATGCCTGACAATCACATGCACTGCACCCCTCACAATCACACACTGCACCCCGCACATTTACACACTGTACCCCTCACAATCACACACTGCACCCCCACACACTGTACCCCTCACACACTGCACTCCTCACATTTACACAATACACCCCCACACACTGCACCCCCACAATCCCACACACCCTGCACCCCTCACACACACACACGCACACCCTGCACCGTTCACAAACACATACACACACCCTGCACCCCTCAATCATACACACTGCAGCCCTCACTACAATAAACCTCCTAACCTCCCACTACTGCCCATATCCCCTACTACAGGCCCAATACCAGAAAACCCCAGGTAAGTTGCCAAACTGTTTTAAACAGTTTGATTACTTACTCTGGGGGGTACCATGGCACGTCTGGCACAGGGTGTGTGTATGTGTTTGTGAACGGTGCAGGGTGTGCGTGTGTGTGTGTGAGGGGTGCAGGGTGTGTGGGATTGTGGGGTGCAGTGTGTGGGGGTGTATTGTGTAAATGTGAGGAGTGCAGTGTGTGAGGGGTACAGTGTGTGGGGGTGCAGTGTGTGATTGTGAGGGGTACAGTGTGTAAATGTGCGGAGTGCAGTGTGTGATTGTGAGGGGTGCAGTGCATGTGATTGTCAGGCATGCAGTATGTGTGGTTGTGATGGGTGCAGAGTGTGAGGGGTACAGAGTGCTGTAGTGGTTATTGTGCCTGTACTGTTCCTTTAAATAATCTACCAGTGCCCCTCCAGAGATTAGGTTCTGGATTCGCCCCTGCTCCCAGGCTGCCAATCTGAAAGAGATCTGGTTGAACTTTTTAAGAGCCCCTTTCAGCCAGGATGGGACTGGCCTTCGGGCAAACCAGGGCAAATGCCCGGTGGGCTGAGATGGCCATGGGTCGGGCCGACCAGGGAGAAGAGGGTTCCATGACTGGCAGGGGGATCAAGGATCGTCCCTCAACCAACCATTCCTCTGTTCCGCCAGGTAGCATGCAGGGAACTGCTCTCGGAGGTGATTGGAGCGTTGCCGTGGGCTACCACAGCAATTCTCTGATACTTTTGTAACAGCTGCACGAACAGCCGCATGAAGACTTCTAGGGATCATTGTACCCCCCTCCCTGGCCCAAGCTAAGCCAAAAGTAGGGAGAGGTGAGTATAATTATTCCTGTATTTTAATGTTTTAAGCAACCACCCCACACTGTGTAGCCCCTTAACCCCTCTACCTAGCCCTATTTTCCCTTTTACAGTTCCTTACCCTACCCTCCTTGTACACACCCATAACCCCTGGACCAAGTACAACTGTACAATAAATAGGGATTTATTTTTCTTCGAGTACCAGGCTCGGAAAGTGGTCATTTTGTCCCAATGTAAGGTCCATCTAGATCTTATTTTCTTCCTTAAAGATACTTCCATAAAATTCTAAAGATGACCAGAAGTTGGAGCAAAGTTTCTGGACACGTTTCATCTCAGACGCTTGGAAGCTGTTAATAGTTTACAAAAGCTATTATCTGAAGTTTAAACATCATTTGTGGACAAGCAGATTTATCTCCATGAGAATATTAGATTACATGTGTCATGCCCGGTGAGCATGATTCATTGTTGCACTATATAAATATTGTTAACAAATGTGATGCGTGTTCTGGATTCATTTTTTGTTATCCTTTCACCCGCAGAAGCAAGTCAAAGGAAAACTTGGAGTAGTTTATAACCTGGAGTTTTAAAGCAGCACTATCACCGATTTGCAAAGATGGTAACATTATATTGCTGCTGAGGATCCAAAGCCAGGGGGAAGGGGCTAGGGAAATGTGAGTTCTAATTATCTGAAACCTGTCCCTCAAGTGGACCGTGGGTAGTAGGCGGGGGCTGTAATATACTTTATATTGTGTGTAAATGCCATTGCACAGTGGGCATCAGTTGGAGGGTGTTAATCTTACAGGAGTGGAGATACCAATAGTTCACCACCCAATCTAGGTTCCTTTCCCATTCTCCCCTTGAATGGATAGGGTTTTCAGCCCCCAAGCCCTCTCCCATTTATTAGTCTCTACCTACCTTCTTCACATTATTAATCGTAGTGGGACCAAATACCTGTAAAAAAAAAAAATCCCATACTAACTTTCAGTTGAAGGGTTAGCTAGAGACTATTTAATAGGAAGAATAAAGGCATAGGGAAGTCACACCTATGGGATAATGGAATTGTGAGGACCATAATTTGGGGGCTAAATATGGGGTGAATGAATGCCCAGGCATGCTGCTGCAACTCCTACCACCCAAGATGGTTGATGGCCCCTATCTGCAACATGCAGGACCAGGGCCTAGTGCGGCCATACTGTCGCTGCTATATTGAGTAGGGTGTGCAGCGCCTGGACGAAATCTGCCATGCCTTCTGGGCTAAACTAATGTCCCGAATGCAGCAGCCACCACAGACACATATTACAGTGGATAGGAGGGACATAGTGCCGAGGAGGAAGGGGCTCACCTACTCACACTCCAGAGATCCACTATCCCAGGCAGAGAGTCACCAGAGGCACAACCGCTAAATGTCGACCATGCCGACCGAAGACCTACAGCCACAGCAGGCGCTCACCATCATGCTCCTCTGGCTGCCCTGGCAGGGGAAAGGATTCGGCACCCAGGTAGCCCCGAGCTTTTGGATTCAAGACGCCAGCCCTTGCTCATGCATGGAGATGGAGGGGAACACCTGTGATGGACTGCCGTCACTGAGTGCCATGCCCACTGCTTATTTGTGTTATTTGTGTTTTTCCCTTGTATCGTGTGGTAGAAGTGAAATGTTTTGCTCTGTGCCTCTCCCCCTTTCTTTTGTAAGTGGATGGTCTGCCTGTATCTCTCTCCCTTCCCCCTCCCTCTTCCTGTCACAGCAGGATGTGGACACAGGGACACTGCCATCTCAGGTTTCAGGGGCTGCGGTGTTCCTCTTCCACCCCACCCCCCATCAGCTTCTTGGGATTGAAACCCCTGTTGTTTTGTGTTGGAGACCCCATGTAGGGGTCTGTGCATGTAAACCCATGTGTGACTTAATAAAAGGACTCCGTCAGTGTTGTACCTCCAAAACTAGGTCTTGTCCAGTTACTTGGGGGAAATGGGTCTCGTTGCAGTTTAAGTGGTTCCTGACTGGCAGAAAGGAATTAGCGATTGTAACCAGTCAGGTTACCCAGAGGCCGCTACAACACCCATCCCGGCATTCAAGCGCAAAAGGATATGTAAACTCAATGGACTGCACCCAAATCCTGCCACTCAGAGGGATCGGCTGAGCTGCGCTTCGGTCCCCACACCAGAGTACTGCCCCAATATTGTTATAACGGAGGCCGAGGAGCTACCTGTATCTGATGGGCAACTAATCATTGTCTTTTTGAAGCACTGTTCTCGCATTTTAGTTAACGTGTTAACTTTTTTTTTTTTTTACATATACCGTCAGGTTAGCGAGTCTATAGATATAAGTTCTCAGCGGACTTCATTTATGTTCATATGCTGTGTCTAGCTTAATTTTTCAAATTACCTTTCACAAGAGAATAGGGCATTCATTGCCTAGCTGTCAATGGTGAACACTACTTACTTTTCTAAATTTTGTTTATCTCTCCTGACACATGACAGAGCTTAATGCATACACTATATAACTTATGCCATGTTTTCTTCAGTCTCTACGCGTTTTAGTTACTCTTCTTATATATAAAAATTGTGCTGCAATCTCAATGCCATGGCTATGTTATACTCTGTTGATGTTACTGTGCCAGCTTTTGCTGTCATGGTGAAGCAAGCTGTTTTGTAAACATATGCACAACAAAAATAAAGAATAAAAAATGTAATAAATTATATAGAATGGGCTCACTTTGCTCTAAGCTCTATGGACTTTGTAGTAATGCAAAGTGCTTATGGTTCTTAGAGAAACCCTTTAAGGCTGGCAAGGTATTATGGGATCTGTAGTACTACAACAGTTGGGAAACTAACTTTTGCCACCCCTAACCTATAGACTCACTATGATTTCTCATGACCATATTTTATCTATGCTGCAGAGTGGTACTAAGCTCTGTTTAGCGATTACACCTCTTTTTTTAACATACTGCCTGGGATTGGCAGGTAGGTGGTCAAAGATATATCCACCCCCTTTTTAGTTTAGTAACCCCCAACAAATGCACAGGGTTTTAGGAGGCAATGGCATGCCCCCCTATAACATTTTATCCCCCCCCCCCCCCCCCCCCCAAGCCCATGTGTGGGAGCAGGGCACAAGTGGCAGGTCCAGCCTATTCATTTACAGGCATAGTCCCACCATGAGACTGGGTCACCCCTTATTCCCAATATATTTACACCCCATCCCACTGCCAAGAGGATGGGATATTAACGGTTGAGCAGCTATTGGCCGCACATGCACACACACCATTTAGGTAGGATTTAATCCTCCTGTTTCTTATATGGAGGTTTCTTAAACCCCAAAGACCACATGTTTTTCTTTTCTTTTTTCTGGGGGCATTCAGACTCGAGTCAAGAACTCTTAATAGGAAGAAACATGGAAAAGTCTGACTTCTTATGTCCCTATGTATAATAATTTTGGGTGGATGGCATATATCTCTTCCCTGGGCCTGCATTGATCTTATTCTTCATACCTGTATCAGCAGTACATATTTTCAAACTGAGAACATTTTTAACCCCTTAAGGACACATGACATGTGTGACATGTCATGATTCCCTTTTATTCCAGAAGTTTGGTCCTTAAGGGGTTAAGAAAACATTTTTAAACGCAATGACAGGTGGTCAAAATTTCATCAAAATGTAAAAAATAAATAAAAATACACCCAAGAATGGATTCCCAGTTTAGATGACTAACTTCAATTCACTACACCGGGAAATGTAAGGAATTCACTCAAAAATATATGTTCCAGCCTGTATTTGTAGAATTGTCTTAAAAGTGATACCTCAAAATATATTTACCATGCAAGATGGTGATTTTAATTAATATCTTAGGTTTGCTAAGCATTATGGGTAGCTTCATTCAGTCCACCCTAACTCTAGTCCCAGGGGCAGACATCTATGATATATGTGGTACATTATGTAACACAGTAACAAAGGATGCCGACTGTATCTGTGGAGTGGAATGTGTCTGCACAGCAACAGCAGCAGCAGGGGACGGAATTAAACGTGACAAATAGTGTTTATCTCAACATGTAGCCTTTATTATGTTTAATAAATGCTTTGATTGTTGTTTGTTTTTTTAATATCTTTTATTTCTATGCCAGCTTTGATCTAGGCAGCTAAGTTAAGTCTATGAATGGTTCCAGAAGAATATTCTTACAAGCAAAAAGAATGGGCTTGAGGAGGAATTTACATTAGTTTTGTGTTTTTATTTAGCCATTATTCAGTCTCTCCTCCTCATAAGCTGTAGCTCACAAGGTGCCATGATCTGAAACTCTAAAACCTACATGGATGACTGATGTGGGTGGTGAATTTTTTTTTATTTTAATTTTTTTTGGGGGGGGGGGGGAGGGGGAATGAAGCTGAGAGAGGCTCAGAGCCCAATCAGGACAGGCAGGGATGCTGAGGTAGGCGGACTCCAGAGCTGGTTGCCTAGGCTTGTTAAAAGAGGTGGTGCTAAAACTGACAGGAGAAACGGGCGGAAGAATTCTGTGGAAAAAAAAAACTAGAATTGAACAGCAGAAGATGTAACAACAGACAGATACAATACAGGACAGCTTCTACAGTACTGTTACATAAAGGTAATGCATGCATCCATTGCTTGGCTCTGTGGATAACTCCCATGTCTCTATCCATCCCAGGGGATGCTGATAATAAATAAGGCAGTCTTTGATCGTGCTTGTTACAGGAGGAGGTGGGTGGAACTGGGTTAGAAACCCTGCTATACAGCTAATGTGTGCTAGGAAATACCCATAACCTATGTTATACCTATACCTGGTGATTCAGAACTTTGATGCCTTTGTCTGTGAGAAAGTCCCCTGCTACTGTGTTTCACTGCCCCTAGTTCTTTGTCATCTTATCTCTCTCTTTTGTCTCTTCATCCAATGCTGTTCAACAACAGTTTGTGTATAAAGAGCAGTTATATAATTTGAGAGATCCTGTCCAGTGTCCACATGCAGAACCCAGTTACAATGTAACTGTATTCAAATATATAGCAATATCTTAAAACAACAAATGTTATCTCATTGGAAGGTTCTGTTACTGACCCAGGTTTGGAACTTTGCTGTAGGATTATTCTTTATGTTGTTTTTATATAAAGTCTGCTATTTGCTTTCTGTTTATATGGGTTGTTTCTTTACCATCCATTTAAAGGGAGTTTGAAAATTGTATCCAGTGTAGGTTTCATCAACTGACTTCTTTTATTATTTTTATTAAATATTTATTCCGCTCTTTATTTAAAAGGATAGACATAGGATATCATTAAAAGTTGATTGCACATAGCTTGGCCTGCCATATGCTTCAATTCAATATTGTCTGTGCCTTTAACCCTTTAACTTCACCTATAAGTTATACCTATTGTATGAAAGTGATGATGGTATTTGTTTTCATTAGTGGCTTTGGATTTTAGTTTTTATAAGGCATCTGAGTAAATCACAAGTTTTAATGGGTAGATCATGTTTCAATGAACACCCACTGTAAATGATATTTAACTCCAGTTTCAAATTTTTTTTTTGTTTCAGCTTCAGATATTCCTATACATTGTATATTGCCAAACTGTATCAAGATTCCAAAAATGGACAGTTCCACATAAGAGAGAGAGAGTGGGTGTGTGCGTGTGCTCTTAACACTATTACCTTCATTTGGGTTCATCTGAATTGCTAAACTCATCTAATCTACAGAATTATTGGGAAGTGTGTATAAATAATTGAGTTATATGTAGGTTATTTATTTTGATGCAATATCTCCTGGTTGGGGTGCACTTTGAATTCACTTTGAATACTCACTGAAGCAATTAACCCTTAAAACTAACCATCACCGTCACTCAGAGGTGGGTTTTACATAACAGGCAATGAGGCCATGAGAATTAACTATAGACCATTTTCAGAGCGAAAAAGGAGCAAATGTGTGATGTATACGTATGTGTTATAAATAAGAATATGGCGCATAGGTGACACATCCTTGGCGGAGATCATCAGAATTGACAATCTTAGCCAATCCAATGCTTTCCTATGGGAAAGCATTGTGATAGGCTGAGATCACCACTTCTGATAATGTCAGCCAAGGGGGCAGATCAGGGGCAGAATCAACACCAGCAGACTAGAATAAAGGTAAGATTTTACTATATTTAGGGGGGCAAGGGTGGGCCCAGCAGCTAGATATTCTTTTTAACACTATAGTATCCGGAATACATGTTTGTGTTCCTGACACTATAGTGTTTCTTGAAGTGTGCAATTGTGGATCCTGTTACATCAAAGTACTTCATGAAGATGGCAACTGGCAACTGATATTGAGATAATGGAGATGGGTCTCTGTGATCATATGGCTGTTTCCTAGACACTTTGTGTGGGGGTTAGTTGGTGAATGGTGTTATTTGTATAATTGCTTCCCCCTGCAGTTGACCCACATTAGCAGTTCGACCTGCTTTACATTTACTCCAGCAGGAAATTGGTTAACTGACCTGCAGCCCTAGGCGAGTCTGCCACTAATTCTTATATTGGGCCATTATCATACAGGCATTTATCAGTTACTGTTTTAGTTAGTTTTACATTCTTTTACCGTTCTTTGCACATGTGTAGTCTTTCCTGACAGGACCAACCAATTCCCTCAGTTCTAAGCATGTTATCATTTCTAAAATAGAGTGGTATATGGTTAGACTACCATTCTTCTTTCAGTTACATCACCGCAGCCATGTACCCTAGCTATTTTGTGGTATTTGCTTTTAGTTCAGAATTTTGTGATTATTAAAAGATGGCTCAGTGGGCTAATGCATCATCCATAGAGTCTATTCAAACCTGGCATGGTTGACTCAGCCCTTCATCCTTGTGAGGTAACATCCCCTGGATGTTGGGCAAAAGTAACATCCCCAGGATCTACTTGGAAACAAATCTGAATGTACCTTTCTTGGTGAGATACTTTATTATTATTATTATTATTACTAAGCCTTAACAATGCTGAGTATGATATAGTTTAAGGAAATTGTACATATATAGTGACATATGTATCATACTTTATCTGACGTCTCTTAAGTTTAATGATGTCTACTCCTATCTTATTAAAATAAAATAAAAATGTAATAAAAAAATAGAATATGGGGCATGAACAAAATACATCGCAAGCACATTCCACAACTAAACGGTACACATTTGTCATCGTTTTTCTTTGAGTCTGTATGGTGAGCACAGAAATACTAAAATAGGTTTTACACATAGAACACAGACACAACTTAACCCCTTAAGGACACAACATCTGGAATAAAAAGCAATCATGACGGAATATTTCCGTCAAGTGTCCTTAAGTGGTTAATCTTATGTTTCATATTTTGTTCTCAAACAGCTAACGTGTTCTAAAAATGTCACTTTTCCCCCTATTTTTATACACCTGCTTGCAAGAAATATTCCTAGTCATTAATTATATCTTAAACACAGATTTTGTTTTTGTTGTGGTTTAGCTGGTGTTTTTGGTAGCTCTTTCTGGCTGTAAACCTTTTTTCCAAGCTTGATGCAATAATTAACCAACAAGTCATTAATTGCTAAAATCGCTGTAGCTATTGTTTGCAAATTACTGGGTGTTTCCATGACACAAAATGACTAGTAATCAGCAGCTGAATAAAGTTTTCACCTCTCCCATAGAAATTAAGAAGAGCCTGTGGAGGAGCTCCCTGTACCCCGGCTGGGTACCTCCGCCAAAGACCGCTAACTAGCTGGAACAGGGGAAAAACCTCAGCACTTCTGCCACCGTGGCTTGACTGGGGTTCTCCCGGAGCCTCTCTGTCCTTGGGCAGAATTGGGGACTAACTCTATTCCCTCCCAGGGACTGGATGACACACAGTCCTGGGAGCTCTAGTCCTTACAAGGACTTTCCCCGCCGAATCATCCAAGAGCTGGAACAAGCTGGAACACTAATTAGCCCTTTCCACTTCCCATTAACTAGACGACACATCGTTCTGGGAGTACAATTCTTTAATGCAGGCACAGTCATAGAATTTGTACAGACAGTAAACTCCTCCCCTGTGCCTGAGAGATAATTGAGTCAGGAACTGTACAAACTCAATTATCTCCAGGTACAGAAAAACACACAATATCACAACACCCCAAAAGTACCCCCAAAATCCATTTAAACCCCTCAAGAGTCACATCCCTGGCTAGCCCTGATCTGAGTGACCATCATATCCAAAAATCACTCAGATCGGTTTGGGGGTTTGGATTTTCCATGGAAGTCAACTTTTGACCAACTGTACACGTGGCTTCTGCCTAAAATAGTTCCATTAGAAAAGTGGTAGTGGTCGGTCAATTTCGGGAGTACAAAACTGAACAAAATACCTAACCGATCCTCTGACTCCTAGGTTGCGATTGTTCGCCTAGTTCATATGAACAATCCTACCGACTGGCACTCTCCTGACATGTGTGGAAAAGAAGCAGGCGTTCGTTAAAATTCAGCGGTGCTCGCGAGTTAAAGTGTCCGATTTTAGTTCTATGAACTCGACGACAAAACATCACTGCCTGCTTTCGTGAGAACAAGATGGCCGCCAACTCAGTTGCATACGAGCGGTGGCCACCCAGCCGCACACTTAGAATCCATGATGATTGAGGTGTCAGGATAGATCAATAGGGGTAAACAAGCACAGAGGTGGTCCGCAGTTCGAGGGTTTGTTTGGTTCCAAGCAATAAAGGGAAACCACATGAACAAAGTCTTTTAACAGGTCATTCACATGGCCCATAGCCATTGGGCAGGAGGCTGGCCAGCAGGCTCCTCCAGGAGCTCGTGGCAAACGTACAGGGAAAGGAGGTCAGGGGTTCATGTTAAATGATAAAACATTCCACCTGTTTCTATCGGACTATAACTCACACCTGCCTTATACAGTTGCAAAGAGGAAAAGACCAATAACTGCTGCAAACTATTAATACATTCTGTATTATAACATATTTTTTTCTAACTAGGCACTAGGCAGATGTTTAAGGGTGGCTTCTGGTTAATTCAGCAATGGTACTAGTTACAATTGCAATTATTTATAAAGTACCAACATGTTCCGCAGTGCTGTACAATATGTAAACCAGACAAACATTTAATTCTATCAAAGCATGTATGACATAGGGGAACAGTAGGTGAAAATGGCCCTTCCCAAATAAGCTTACAATCTAAGAGTGCATTATCTTATTTAATTTTACAAAACGTACAGATTTTAGTAGAAATTGGCAGGTTTATACATTAACCTGGTTACACCCCCTTGGCTGTCAATTAGACAACAGGTCCTGTTACTTCCTGGTTTGGTTAGCTTAGTGGAGCTAAACTTAAGAGTCACCAATTGCCCAAAGCACCCGCCTTGCAAAGACTTCCCATAGAGTTGCATTGGGAAGTCTGTGATTGGGCAGCCACATGAAGTCTGGGCGGGGTTAGAAGGGGAGGGCTTGTAAAACAAAACAAAAGATCCACTGCTCATCAAACCTTTTTTATATATATACTCCAATGAAGAAATACAAAATCAAATGCATGAATGTTTTCATTAGGTTTCTGCTAAACTGTGATTTTCTTTTCTTTTTTTTTTTTTTATGTATTTGGATAATGGAGTGTCCATTTAAGCTTTTGCTCTTTCTGTTTAAGATCATGCTATAAAATAATGATGACACAGGAGAGAGGCAAGAACAGTAAATGAAGTACATTACATTGCCAGTACAATTTCATAAAATCTAAAATACAGAAAAAAAATCACAAGAGATAAGATATATTCTGGTACATAAATCATAACAATTATCTCACTGAATACCTCTTCTTGATCATGAACTCCAAAATTTGTATTTCTAACATTAAGTAAAATAAAAAAGGAATAACAGATAAATAAACAAATAAACTCCAAAATGAAGAAAGAAGAACAGTTTACATATATAGCAGGCAAGAGAGGGATAAAGCATCAGATAGGAGATGTAGTGTCGGGACACCCTCCGGCATAGAATTAACGAGGATCAGCAGTAGTCTTCAACTGGTTAGTCAGGTTAAGGGATATATATGCTTCCCAAGTCCAACATACTATGTATATTAATCGATACTACATTGTAAATAACTTTGAACAATTTAAAAATGTTTTTCTATTTTATTAAATTACAGAGTTCAACATAATAAAGTTACAATTACTATCTAAATTTCAAAGTAATCTTTATATGACCAGGACAAAAACAAAACACAACCAAAACATACTTTATAGAAGTAACGATAGATCTGTTATGATGAGTAAGTTGTGAACATTACGTTTTTTTTACCGGCAGCGCTATGTATGTGGGAGAAGTTTTTATTTAAAGGAACATTCCTACGTTCAAAAAATATATATTTTTCTTGTGTTGATTCAGATTATTTGGGCATTACTTGTTAAAAAGGTAACAAGCGCTAGAAAACATACTTTTATTCCAGCACTGGGGTAGTGTCCTGGTTGCAGCCTCTCCATCAATGAAGTTATCAGTTTTGATGATTTTTGTTTAATCCAATGGCTTAGATAGAGAAGCATTGAATCCAATGCTTCTCTGTGATAATTATTGTCAGTACAACATGAACTTTGTAAATCAAAAATCTGAAGGAGAAAGGGCTTCTAGTAGCTGCCTGCACAACAGCCACTATATCTGTATTTTAGGCAACTTATAAATATTGCTGTTTGTAGAAAAGGCAAAGCTTGACATTGCGAAACAAAAGGGGCAGCATCTCCCCACCAAAACCACTACATTAAGATACAGTGATGTGGGTGCTTAGAGTGCCGCTATAATTAATTAATTAATTGATTAATTATAACAGTTTTTGCTAGGAAGGATACATTGAGATTTTCTGGGCCCACAAACATTTCATTGTTAAAATAGGGTACAATTTAATCTGTGTGTTTAACCCCTTAAGGACCAAACTTCTGGAATAAAATGGAATCATGACATGTCACACACGTCATGTGTCCTTAAGGGGATAAATCCTTTATTTTACCTGCTTCAGCTGCTGGTTTCTCCCTAAATACTTTTAATTTTTTTTTTTTTTTTTCATTTTATTTTCATTAGTTAATTCAAAGCATTTTAGACAAAGAGAACGTATTTGAACACTATAGAACACACAAAGTTTTGATTATACGAAGAAGCAGCATGCACAGTAAGCTTATATCTCAGCAACACACATACAATGAATCAGACACACTAACGCACACAGGAAAAAAAATAAAAAGAATTGAATTTTTGCATTAAGCTTATGTTGCCTCTGTGTAGATGAGAAGCAAGAGCATTGAACCTGGATAACAGAGTAAATGCATAGTGACACTATTAACTATTTATGAGTATTGGAGAAGACCCATTGTTATAAAGTGGGGTAGAACAAAACAGGCTTGCCATATTAGAAACTTTGCATGTCTGTCATACCATCCTTAGTATTCCAATACCAAAAATTTTTCACCCAGATATGATCAGGTGCAGATCCATGGGGGGAGGGAGGGCAACAGGGCCAATATCCCCCTCATACACCAGACACAGATACCTGTATCCATGTAGCAAGTGTTCTGAGTATGGAGCAAAGGCAACGAGAATAGAGAATGCTGCCAAATTGGTGCCCTTTCAAGGCTATTTGTTATTATGACATGCTTTTGCTCTGCAGAATCTTAAACAACTTGAAGTAAGGGCACTATGCAGTGTGAACACTGTACAGCAAACCACGCTTACTTCTCTCTGAAACTGGGTGATTCAATAGGCAGGCAGCTGAAATCTCACTTACAGATACTAGTGTGTCAATTCGAAATGAGAAACATGGCAGAGGATACAACTAGGCAGACGCTAAGCATTTATTTCTATACTGAGAGGTCTAAAACCAAGGACGCCCACCTCACTGAGTCTGGGTATTAGGCTGGAGGTAAGTACCAGAATAGAGTCACTCCTTTGCTTAATTCCTAGCAGAAAGACCTTATAGAGCACATCCATTGTCAGTTGTCATTGTTTGGACATTCAATGTTTGGACATCGAGACTTGGTTATTAATCTGGAACAAAATGTACGAAGAATTAGAATTTGAGTATTCCTATGCAGGGTGAGTCTATGAACACTGGGTACTCAGTGGCCTATGGGAAGGCTATGGCCAATTGTACCAGTATTCTCAGAACTATAGAACAATCCACATCTCAGAGAGGCTGAGTTGGCCCTGCCACTGTTAGTCGTTAGTCGTTTGCAGAAATACACAGAGATTCCTGTTATGGTTGTAGCAGAATATATATTTTTTTAAATATGGCTTATATTTTCTCTAATAGTTGGAAAACAACATTTCAGTACAGGAGCTCCACAAGGTTGCACCTCATCAGCGTAAGGGCCAAGATGGTCCATCTTCAGTCTTTTAGTTACTTTTTTATTATATGTCCTCGGATGGGGAAATATTAGCTAATCATCCCATAGTTTTTGAGTCCACAAAACAACTTTTATTTTATCACATTAATATTTGTTGTTTTGTGAAATAAGTCACAGGCAGGAAATTACAAAAAAACAAAAGGCTTTCACTTATTAATTTATTTTATCTTTCAAATGATCTCTTGACTGATTTTCAGAATATTAAACAATAAACAAGAGATATATATATAAAAGGAGTTATATGTTTATCAATTATAATGTGCCTAAATACATACTGAAACAAACATAAACAAAGATAAAAAAAAAAAAAAAAAAAGACTTCTGTCTTGATTTTTCTAATCTCCAATGCGTTATCAATATACAATATTTCTGTTCAGGGATCTCTGCTTAATAAGATTTCCAGCTTTTTCTTATCAGAGCATGATATCTTTTTGTCATTCCCTTTATATTTGCCTTCTTATTTTGAACTCCTTTTCCCCAACAACTCGCTTATGTATTTTGAGAATTTTTTCAAGTAAAACAGATGCTATTCCGGGTCCTAGCATTTGGAGTAATTGCTATAGAAACCAGTGGAATGTGTCTTTTGAATGTTCCAAATGTAGCATTTTGCATCCATATGCCTTGAGAAAGATGGTCCTTTAAGCAAGTTGTAATTATCTCTCTTTGTTAATGAAACTTACATTTGTTGTACAGCTTCTGATTCAAAAACCCATGGCCTAAAGTGCATACAGTACGTTTTGTATTTACTTGGTGTACTTTTTCCTGGTAGGTATCATAGTTTACATTTGTGTTTGTTATACAGACATTGCATCTATTTTGAGCCATCAAAACACCACCTGCTTGGAGCAGGTGCAGCAATCTTTGCTTCTGCCAGTTGTACGCACTGAGCAAATTAATGACAGATTTCACAGTGTGATTTCAAACTGGAAAATAGGATTACTCCTCTTTCAATATAGATATGGGGGGGGGGGAAATCTTTATATGTGTCCCCAAGCTTAAAAGTACTTAAAGGGTTACTCCTCGAATACCACCATGGGAAACTAAAAAGATACCTGCTAAGAGCATATTGATACTTTGACCCATTACACGACCACATTCACTATGCCGGCACTTTCATCAGCTGGGATGGACAAAGCTCTAGTGCAGACATAGGCAACCTTCGGCACTCCAGATGGTTTGGACTACACCTCCCATGATGCTTTTCCAGCATAATGGGTGTAAGAGCATTATGGGGGATGTAGTCAATAACATCTGGAGTGCTAAAGGTTGCCTAATGCTGCTCTAGTGGGTGCTAGGGGAGACTGGCCTCGGTAGAGGAGGGGGAGCGGGACAGGGAATGTGGACCAATCCTTCCTTTTTCCTTTCTTCCCCTCACTCTAACTTTTCTAGAGCTGGCCTATACCTCCCTCTCCTCTTGCCGTTTCCCCCTCCTCATAAGCCTCTACCTACCTTTTACTCTCTCCCTCTGCTTTCTTTTTCTCACCCCTCTTTTCTGCGTTTTTTCTCGCAACCTCCTCCACGCACCTCTCACTTTCTTAC
Source organism: Pelobates fuscus (assembly GCF_036172605.1). Taxonomy (NCBI): domain Eukaryota; kingdom Metazoa; phylum Chordata; class Amphibia; order Anura; family Pelobatidae; genus Pelobates; species Pelobates fuscus. Next base: position 432,546,654 of record NC_086317.1, on the reverse strand, counting down.
TTACCTTCTGCATCCTCACGAACCATTATTATTCTCACATCCACATGAGACCCCACACATACTCTCCTTCTACATCTCCCGCACATTGAGAGGAAACCTGACTAATATTGCACACACTCACAATTCCGTGGCTGCCCACGAGCAAAGTGTAAAACTTCTACCCGAACCCCGTCTGTAATCAGACATTAGCTCACGACACTTACGGCTGTTGGCAGTCCAGTCTGATACTCACCTACTTTCCTTCTATATAACTATGTATTTGATTTCTAATGTAAACTTTTTACTCGCTGAAAGCGACCTAACCGTTATTCGGTGCTTTTACTTCTCCCTCACCTTCGATGTATGTACATTGATACATTCTCTGTATTTGCTGTTGATATTGTCAATAAACTTGAATGAAAAAAATTTAAAAAAATATTTAGAGATAATAAAATACCTCCATTTATCTTTAAGGGCCATTAATGGTTTATTCACAAACCCAGAGTGTGTGGTGTTTTGACAAGGGAACAGCATACGTTCCCAAACTGGGGGGGTTCCCAAACTCGGCTACTTTTCTAGCTCAAATACTTTTATCCAAAAATTTGCAACTCTGAGATTCATACTATGTATAGTATCCCATAGATAATGCTTTAAGAGAATTATTTTTGTACTGATCATTTGCTTAATATAATTAGGAGGTTACTGTAACCACCATGACCTCTTCTGCTTTTCTAAGTGGTCATTACAGCCACTACGAGTCCTTAGCAGACTTTTGGTATGCTAAATGACGCTGGACGTCCTCACACCATGCATTAGTACATTCCACATCTTCTAAAACCCCTTAGGAAAGCATTGCCGCTGCCCTCAACTATTTATTTTCATTCCGGTGCTCAGCTCGATGCTCAGCTTTTTGTTGTTCTTTTTGTTATTTGTATTGTATATCATGTTTTATGGTAGGTCTGCCATGTGTAAATCATAGTTTTCCAAGACTAACATGAATACAAATCCTGGATGGATCAGCAATGGAGAGAATGAAATAGTCTGATAGGTTATCCCAGGTTACATCCACATGGGTAGAACCAAAGGATGACTTCACCTACACAATGTTTCTTGCTGACTGCTAAATATGGTACTAGTGACATATAATGATACAGGGAGTCATCTCATTGGATGACAGATGATTTGTCAATGAGTGTTTTTCATTCAGATACAATGGTTAATGAATGGCCATTTTACAGGACAGTTAACCCATGACACAAACACTCTCGTCTTGTAATGTCCTCTTATTCTACGATCAAAAAAGTATGTATTCACATTGCGAAACAATTTAACGAACTGGTCCTGGAATATCAGGGTGGATTTCAAACACCTTCCATGGTGTTTCTATTTACCAGATCTCACATGTTGTAGGTAGATGTGGACCATATGTCCACTTTTTTTTTTTTAAATCTCTTTTTCTTCTTTAAGAATAGTGCAATATCCCACTACATATGCTGCATGAATTTACAACAGTATTTCGAGACAGACTGAAGGGTATTCTGAAGCAAGACCCTATTCAGTGTTACTCTACGCACCGTGACCACTTCAGTGCCTCCAAGTGGTCATGGTGGCTGGAGTCTGATTGTGCAGTGCTTCGCTATGAAACGTTGCACATACAGAGTTGAACTCCTCTGCTGCCAGATGTGTAGCTCCACAAGCATCAATGAGATTTCAATATCAATTTTGTGCATATTGGATTGCATGCCCTCCATGTCTTCCTCTCAGCCCGTCCTCTCCCTATATTTCTCCCCCGGCAGCTAGGGGGAGTGAAGTCAGTGGACATGCATCGGTCTTAGAGGAGAACTTGGCCTCAGCACTGGAAAAGAAAGTAGTTTATGCTTTATGTTTTTTATTTTTAAATTATGGGGGGAAACAAGCACAGCAAGGGTTACTCTAACCAAAACCAATGTTTTCCTAAAACACTGGTTTTTGTTTGGAGTAATCCTTTAATGTATTAATGTTTACTTTATTTTTATAATTTCTGATAAATAATCCTGCTAAACATATTTTAAAAAAATATTTTATGTTCATTTAGTTAATGCAAATGTGTTCAAGTATGTGCTTAAAACCTTATTTGCTTAAAACCTTAATTGCTAAATCTGCTTTTTTTCATCATTTGTCCTACTGCCTCCCTTCTTTTTAGAAACAAACTTTGGTTATTCTATTAGGATTATAATGGATTATATCATAAAACTACCTCGAGCAAAGACTAGTACTCTCATTATATGATGCTTATTAGTTAGTGTTTTTTTGTTTAGTTACTTTCTTGTCCATATACTGCAGCATGGCTTAGAACATCTACTCACGGTAAAGCAGAGATGTGTGTTTGAGAGTTGAGTCCTGCACTTACAGTGCACCATCCATTAGATCTCTATACGGATTCCATTCTTTGCTCAAACAAAGTATCCGTATGATGAACTCGATTACTTTACCAGGATAATGCTGGCTGGATGGTGCGTTGTAAATTGCTATTGTCTAAGCTCAGAAAGCTTTTTGTTTGTTTGTCTGCCGTATCACATAAATGCTTTTTAAAAAAACTCTCCATGCAGATTGCTGTTATGTAAGGGCATTTTTATAGTTGATGTGTGACTTCTGACTCCCATTATAGAGCTTTACATTACCAACATTTCCATCATTGTTGAAGTACTATTGCCTTCAAAGTCCTACTTTCCAGTCTCTTTATATTTTGAGGGGAAATTAGAAATTTCTCTATGATAGGATTTGCATTTCACTTCCTGCAGTTAATCTATCATCCTCTGCTCAACACAAAGAAAGCTAACTATTTTCTTACGATGTTTTTCTTGTGTGTAAACATGTAATTTCTCCCACATGACTCTCTTTTTGAATGGCAGTTCCCTTGAGACTTCCAAACTCCTGTTCTTTTCCCCCACACACCCTATTGTTTCTAGAAGCTCTACGTGTTCAACAAGCAACAGAGTAAAGCAAGAAACAAAAATGTATGCTTAAAGTAGACTAATGAAATGCTGCTAAGGAGCGAAACGCGTTAGTGTTTTCTGTCTGTACTGCTGTGTCCCAGCGTAATGTTGCAATTATTAATCATCATGAAACATAGTTATTTATATATTTCTACCTGGGTGAAGTTAGCGATCACTTTTTTTTGTCTGCTTGCTGTATGCATTGTGGCAGGAATAAAACTTGCATTTAAGTCCCAGTGGATATATTTTGCTCCAATGCTAGAGTTGTCTGAATCTTTAACTTCTAGCTGATGTTAATTTTTATTAAATATATTTAAATTAAAATAAAATTAAAACATTAATACTCATGCATTCAGTTAATGTTTGCATAAGATGTGCATTTTAAAGTGTGTGCAATTGGGTTTTGCTCTATTTCTCAAAAAAGTTAAATTTTACTTTTCTTTGGGAACAATATAGGTGAAATTTTGTTACACATTCTGTACTCCAGAACTTCTCATACATAGTCCTTAATTTAATATTTTTTGAAAAAAAATTGTCCAGGTATAAAAATATCATAATATTTATAATATTTTTCAAAATAATAAATCATTTCTTAACTGTATCCACAAATAGTGATGTCGCGAACATAAAATTTTCCGTTCGCAAACAGCGAACGCGAACTTCCGCAAATGTTCGCAAACGGGCGAACCCGGCGAACCGCCATAGACTTCAATAGGCAGGTGAATTTTAAAACCCACAGGGACTCTTTCTGGCCACAATAGTGTTGGAAAAGTTGTTTCAAGGGGACTAACACCTGAATTGTGGCATGCCAGAGGGGGATCCATGGCAAAACTCCCATGGAAAATTACATAGTTGATGCAGAGTCTGGTTTTAATCCATAAAGGGCATAAAGCACCTAACATTCCTAAATTGTTTGGAATAGCGTGACACACATGCTTGCAGGCAGGCAACTGCAATTAGATTACACAGGGAAAAAAAAAAAGCAGACTATCGATTTCCCTATTAAATCAGCAGCAGCTACACTGTCCCTCCTCTCACTAAGAATGCAGCTTCCGGGGGGCGGGGCCTAGCTGTCATGGAGGAAAGACGCACTTCGTGTGAGCTCCCTCAATATCTCACTTTAAGCAGCTATCAACAAGCGAATTTCACCCCAGAAGGGGATGGCCCAGCAATGTTGCTCCTACCTGACCGACCCGACATGCTTAATAGCGGTCAGGTAGATGATAATCAGTCACATGGGCAAACAAGACAGGAAAGGGTTAAAGATAAATTCAGAGTCAAGAACAAAGCCATGGTCAATACCAAAATAAACAAAATAGATCAAGGAATGCACTAAAGGGTACTGACACAGAAACCACGATAGGACAAAGTGGATAGGGCTACTGAAGTTTAAATATCCTTTTTAACATTTGATTGGCCCACGTCATGCCTACGCCCCCAAAACGTTTGTGTGTGGGGGTGCTGGAATGACGTGGGCCAATGGGAGCCTGAATCAACTTTTGGCTCCCAAAGCCCCTTTAAGAGCGAGCTCGTGACTCGAGCCGTGCTCCTAGTGCCAGGCGGGCCACGTGACCGATCACTGCGGTCAGTGCACGCGGCTAAGTCAGAAGAGGAGATCAAGCCGCATGCGGCTCGTGTGGAGGCAGGAGTGATCCAGCAACGCGGGGCTCCAGCTTAGGAGCCAGGTCAGTCCCAGGATAAGGTAAATACAGCCACAACCACTTATCCCAATCACACACCTTTCCTAATGTCCTATCCCATTAAAAGCATATTACCGCGTATTTAATAAAACAGATAGACCCCCTACTTCATCCAGGTTACCGATCGATGGTTCGATATTCTGAGCCCTCTCTGATTTACTGTACACGACTATTCGATATTCCCACAAATTTTATATAGCATTTTATGTTTGTTTGAGACCACCTTAAAAATATTGGATATCGCTAAAAATCATGATCACTATATACTTTCTCTACAAATCTCTAAAACGAACCAAACTACTCATCCATCCGCTATACCACTTTATCCCACCTAGAACTAGTGCCCAGTTAAAATACTTGACTCTTACTTACCCACACTCAGTCATGCCACACATATTTCACCACTACTCTCACTGAATCCCTCTGACTACGGCTAAAGTCATCTTCTAGATCAGAACACTACTCCTAAGATTGGGTTGTATCCATGTCTCGGGTCTTTCATTTAGAATAGGGGCAGCTCCGGTCTCTTTCAACACTGACACTCCAGTGCATATTATTAAAAGATTGGGCAGATGGAAATCCTCAGTCTACAACTGATATATTCCTCATGCCGAGAAAGAAATGAGGAAAGCTTTTAAAAGTTTGGCTTTGTAAATTTGATGCAATAAGCGTGTTTTTCTTTAATACCTTTTCACCCTCTTTGCATCAACCCGATTTACATATATTACTAATATGTTTCTGAACATATATATTATATTATTCACTCACTCACTCACTCTCTGGGCCGGCCTAAGACATCATGCTGCCTAGGTCCAACGATAAATGACTATGGGGATAATGTATAATAAACACAGGTTACTGGCTATGGGGGGGATAATGTATAATAAACACCGGTTACTGGCTATGGGGGGTAATGTATAATAAACACATGTTACTGGCTATGGGGGATAATGTATAATAAACACAGGTTACTGGCTATGGGGGGGATAATGTATAATAAACACCGGTTACTGGCTATGGGGGGATAATGTATAATAAACACAGGTTACTGGCTATGGGGAGGATAATGTATAATAAACACAGGTTACTGGCTATGGGGAGGATAATGTATAATAAATAGAGGTTACTGGCTATGGGGAGGATAATGAATAATAAATACAGGTTACTGGCTATGGGAGGGATAATGTATAATAAACACAGGTTACTGGCTATGGAGGGATACTGTATAATAAACAGAGGTTACTGGCTATGGAGGGATAATGTATAATAAACACAGGTTACTGGCTATGGGGGGGATAATGTATAATAAACACAGGTTACTGGCTATGGGGGGATAATGTATAATAAACACAGGTTACTGGCTATGGGGAGGATAATGTATAATAAACACAGGATACTGGCTATGGGGAGGATAATGTATAATAAATACAGGTTACTGGCTATGGGAGGATAATGTATAATAAACACAGGTTACTGGCTATGGGGGGATAATGTATAATAAACACAGGTTACTGGCTATGGGGGGATCATGTATAATAAACACGGGTTACTGGCTATGGGGGGGATAATGTATAATAAACACAGGTTACTGGCTATGGGGGGATAATGTATAATAAACACAGGTTACTGGCTATGGGGAGGATAATGTATAATAAACACAGGTTACTGGCTATGGGGGATAATGTATAATAAACACAGGTTACTGGCTATGGGGGGGATAATTTATAATAAACACAGGTTACTGGCTATGGGGAGGATAATGTATAATAAATACAGGTTACTGGCTATGGGGGATAATGTATAATAAACACAGGTTACTGGCTATGGGGGGGATAATTTATAATAAACACAGGTTACTGGCTATGGGGAGGATAATGTATAATAAATACAGGTTACTGGCTATGGGAGGATAATGTATAATAAACACAGGTTACTGGCTATGGAGGGATAATGTATAATAAACACAGGTCACTGGCTATGGAGGGATAATGTATAATAAACACAGGTCACTGGCTATGGAGGGATAATGTATAATAAACACAGGTTACTGGCTATGGGGGGGATAATGTATAATAAACACAGGATACTGGCTATGGGGGGATAATGTATAATAAACACAGGTTACTGGCTACGGGGAGGATAATGTATAATAAACACAGGTTACTGGCTATGGGGAGGATAATGTATAATACATACAGGTTACTGGCTATGGGGGGGATAATGTATAATAAACACAGGTTACTGGCTATGGAGGGATACTGTATAATAAACAGAGGTTACTGGCTATGGAGGGATAATGTATAATAAACACAGGTTACTGGCTATGGGGGGGATAATGTATAATAAACACAGGTTACTGGCTATGGGGGATAATGTATAATAAACACAGGTTACTGGCTATGGGGAGGATAATGTATAATAAACACAGGTTACTGGCTATGGGGAGGATAATGTATAATAAATACAGGTTACTGGCTATGGGAGGATAATGTATAATAAATACAGGTTACTGGCTATGGGAGGATAATGTATAATAAACACAGGTTACTGGCTATGGGGGGATAATGTATAATAAACACAGGTTACTGGCTATGGGGGGATAATGTATAATAAACAGAGGTTACTGGCTATGGGAGGGATAATGTATAATAAACACAGGTTACTGGCTATGGGGAGGATAATGTATAATAAATACAGGTTACTGGCTATGGGAGGATAATGTATAATAAACACAGGTTACTGGCTATGGAGGGATAATGTATAATAAACACAGGTCACTGGCTATGGAGGGATAATGTATAATAAACACAGGTTACTGGCTATGGGGGGGGATAATGTATAATAAACACAGGTTACTGGCTACGGGGGCATAATGTATAATAAACACAGGTTACTGGCTACGGGGAGGATAATGTATAATAAACAGAGGTTACTGGCTATGGGGAGGATAATGTATAATAAATACAGGTTACTGGCTATGGGGGGGATAATGTATAATAAACACAGGTTACTGGCTATGGGGGGGATAATTTATAATAAACACAGGTTACTGGCTATGGGGAGGATAATGTATAATAAATACAGGTTACTGGCTATGGGAGGATAATGTATAATAAACACAGGTTACTGGCTATGGAGGGATAATGTATAATAAACACAGGTCACTGGCTATGGAGGGATAATGTATAATAAACACAGGTCACTGGCTATGGAGGGATAATGTATAATAAACACAGGTTACTGGCTATGGGGGGGATAATGTATAATAAACACAGGATACTGGCTATGGGGGGATAATGTATAATAAACACAGGTTACTGGCTACGGGGAGGATAATGTATAATAAACACAGGTTACTGGCTATGGGGAGGATAATGTATAATACATACAGGTTACTGGCTATGGGGGGGATAATGTATAATAAACACAGGTTACTGGCTATGGAGGGATACTGTATAATAAACAGAGGTTACTGGCTATGGAGGGATAATGTATAATAAACACAGGTTACTGGCTATGGGGGGGATAATGTATAATAAACACAGGTTACTGGCTATGGGGGATAATGTATAATAAACACAGGTTACTGGCTATGGGGAGGATAATGTATAATAAACACAGGTTACTGGCTATGGGGAGGATAATGTATAATAAATACAGGTTACTGGCTATGGGAGGATAATGTATAATAAATACAGGTTACTGGCTATGGGAGGATAATGTATAATAAACACAGGTTACTGGCTATGGGGGGATAATGTATAATAAACACAGGTTACTGGCTATGGGGGGATAATGTATAATAAACAGAGGTTACTGGCTATGGGAGGGATAATGTATAATAAACACAGGTTACTGGCTATGGGGAGGATAATGTATAATAAATACAGGTTACTGGCTATGGGAGGATAATGTATAATAAACACAGGTTACTGGCTATGGAGGGATAATGTATAATAAACACAGGTCACTGGCTATGGAGGGATAATGTATAATAAACACAGGTTACTGGCTATGGGGGGGGATAATGTATAATAAACACAGGTTACTGGCTATGGGGGCATAATGTATAATAAACACAGGTTACTGGCTACGGGGAGGATAATGTATAATAAACACAGGTTACTGGCTATGGGGAGGATAATGTATAATAAATACAGGTTACTGGCTATGGGGGGATAATGTATAATACACACAGGTTACTGGCTATGGAGGGATACTGTATAATAAACAGAGGTTACTGGCTATGGAGGGATAATGTATAATAAACACAGGTTACTGGCTATGGGGGGGATAATGTATAATAAACACAGGTTACTGGCTATGGGGGATAATGTATAATAAGCACAGGTTACTGGTTGTGGGGGGATAATGTATAATAAACACAGGTTACTGGCTATGGGGGAGATAATGTATAATAAACACAGGTTACTGGCTATGGGGGTATAATGTATAATAAACACAGGTTACTGGTTGTGAGGGGATAATGTATAATAAACACAGGTTACTGGCTATGGGGGGATAATGTATAATAAACACAGGTTACTGGCTATGGGGGGGGATAATGTATAATAAACACAGGTTACTGGCTATGGAGGGATAATGTATAATAAACAGAGGTTACTGGCTATGGGAGGGATAATGTATAATAAACACAGGTTACTGGCTATGGGGGGGATAATGTATAATAAACACAGGTTACTGGCTATGGGGGATAATGTATAATAAGCACAGGTTAATGGTTGTGGGGGGATAATGTATAATAAACACAGGTTACTGGCTATGGGGGAGATAATGTATAATAAACACAGGTTACTGGCTATGGGGGATAATGTATAATAAACACAGGTTACTGGTTGTGAGGGGATAATGTATAATAAACACAGGTTACTGGCTATGGGGGAGATAGTGTATAATAAACACAGGTTACTGGCTATGGGGGTATAATGTATAATAAACACAGGTTACTGGTTGTGAGGGGATAATGTATAATAAGCACAGGTTACTGGCTATGGGGGATAATGTATAATAAACACAGGTTACTGGCTATGGGGGGATAATGTATAATAAGCACAGGTTACTGGCTATGGGGGATAATGTATAATAAACACAGGTTACTGGCTATGGGGGGATAATGTATAATAAACACAGGTTACTGGCTATGGGGGAGATAGTGTATAATAAACACAGGTTACTGGCTATGGGGGTATAATGTATAATAAACACAGGTTACTGGTTGTGAGGGGATAATGTATAATAAGCACAGGTTACTGGCTATGGGGGGATAATGTATAATAAACACAGGTTACTGGCTATGGGGGGATAATGTATAATAAACACAAACACACAAAAAATAATAATAATAAAAATTTTTTTAAAAATGAATGCAGCTTCAGAATTAATCTAAATTGTATGCTGTCTAGGAGGTGGGATATTCAAAATTGTTGGTTAGGGCTCAAAAAAGCAACAAATGAAAAAAAATTTGCAGCTTTAATTAATTGCAAAAAAAAAAAGAGTAGGCGAAAATTTGACAGAGATATGTCAATGAATCTTTGTTATATCTTCCCCAAAGTCTCTTGTAAACGGTGAAGCCGCATGATTGACAGAATTTGGAAAGTCTAACCCTGAATAGGATGCAAAAGGATAAGCAATACTTGAATATATATTCAACATTTCTAATATTTCCATATTAATATACACCCTAACTCAGGGATAGGCAACCTTCAGATGTTGTGGACTACATCCCCCATAATGCTCTTACACACATAATGCTGGCAAAGCATCATGGGAGGTGTAGTCCAAAACATCTGCAGAGCCAAAGGTTGCCTATCCCTGCCCTAACTCATTAACACTGCATGCATCAATGTTATAGGTCGGGTTTTAACTAAAAATGAAGGTATACCGGTTTAGTGCTGAAACTGGAGGCGTCTGTCAGTATGATCTGCAACACAACTATTGCTTTTCTGATAGCTGCCAAAAGCATCAGCACTGACAATTCAAAGCAGACTAGTGAATATAACACATTTAGACTCAATTTCTCAATCTTCCCTCCATCTGTCATAGGAAAATGAATAACAAAAATCAGGGAGATGGGGCCCAAGATCAAAGCATTTAAACTGATAACATTGGCCTCTATCAGTTTCAGGTTCAGTGAATTCAATCATTTGCAGGTATAGCATTTCATCCCATATATGTGTTATGGTACTTTTAAAAAGTAAACCAAAATGTTTAAATGTCTATCTGTTCCTGTCCAAATCAATAAATTGAATTGCGTATATACGCTGAAGTAATTAAGTCTGACACACAAGGTTCAGGTTAAAATAACTTCGAGAAAGTTTATTGGCAAGTGAAAGTAAAAGCGGGCGCGCAGGCCCTTTTAAGAGGCATTTTGCGTCATCATTGATTATTAGAATATCAGCAAATAAACATCATCAATTGGATTAATTGTTAAGTGTCGGTGTTAGTGTCTTACCTATTGGTTCAAAAATTAAGAGGTTAGTCCCGTGTCCACCCACCAGAGGTGGGATTATTCTGGACACGGGTGGGGATAAGGGGGTCCTAAGCGTCATTTTACACGGTCAATGATATCAGGCTTCATGTCCAGGTGCAAGGTCTCTTATGAATAGAACATTTCATTACTACTGTGTTCTGTGGCCTTCAAACTATACTATCTTACAAGTTCTAAGGAGTAGCCAGCAAGTCTTAAGGAGTAGCCAGCACCTCCTGGTACTTGTCCTTGCAGGAAACACAGTCTTTGTCTACTGTACTAATTGGGTTGAGAAGTTCAGTCACGTAATGTAGTTTTAGAATGAACAAGTTAAGTCATGAGGATAAAATGGAGGATTGAAGAAGTCAGGTTAGGAGGACAAAATGGAGGATCATCACAGTATAAAGTTAAAATGGAGTTAGTACAATAATTCAATACAAGTACAATAAAGATTTTTAATAATCCCACATCAGTCCCCCCTATGAAATGTTAGATTCTAAGAGATAAAAAAAAACTTTATTAAGTTAGTACCAGGAAGACGTGTTAACCCAAAGGCACAGAAACCCCGTGGCCGCTAGCTAGGTGTTAATGCAAAGTGCAAGTCTGTCCCTAGAGCTGACCCTAATAGGCTAACTCATCCATCAGTATGGCTCTCGAACACTTCACACCCATGGGTGTCCCATGGCAGCTAACCCACCACTTCTCCACACGGGGCCTTTACCATTCACTGACAGATGCTGTCCCTAAGTTAGTCCCTTCCTAGAATTCCTGCACTTTATCAACAAAAGGGATTGTTTGCAGCGGCAGACAGGGTGAGTTGACGTCTTGGAAATCTTGGTCATCAACTTCGAGATGGGTGAAAGTGGGTGCCGCTTGGTCAACAGTCTTCATGAGGGATTTTCTCAGACATGGGAGGATACAACAAAAGAGAAGAGCAAGAATAAAAAGAAAAATTAGTATAGCCATACCAATCTGCATTAAAGCCTTTTGCCATCCTGTCATCCAACCAAACCATCTTTCCCAGGGATCTTTTATCCCAGAATTCCTTTTTAATTCTTCAGACAGGTCATTTAATTTTTCTATGGCTAATGTAACTTTACCATTAGGGCCTGTATTTTCTGGGATATAGGTACAACATGTCATAGTGTCGGGCAAAATTTTACAAACCCCTCCTTTTTCGGCTAAGATCATATCTAGGGCCATTCTATTCTGGAAAGCCATTTGGGACGTGGCCTGCAGCTGTTCGGCCAACCCCTGGAGGGCGTCTCTGGTATAATTAACAAAACGCTGTTGATTATAATAAATGTAATTTATCCAATTTAAATTCTTGTTTGCGGTAACTATGGTAAAAATTGATTCAAATCCTGCGGCAACTTCATCCCTTGCTTTAAACTCATTGGGCACCCCCCTAGGCACTCCAATGGCATCAATATACACATGAGGATCAAAACTTCCTTTCACTGGGGCGTCACGTTTAACCTTAGTGTGTTTGGACCCATGGGTGACGAGGTGTGTGTCAGAAATGATATGTATAGGCATAATAGCTTTAGCCAGAGTACACTCCCCCCACCACTGTTTGTCCATTCTGGATCTTAGCTGTAAATCCCCACACAACCAGTAAATATCCCCTAATGACCTGGTGTGAAACTGCAACAAGTCCATAGAGACATTTCTGTAGGTAGCACAATACCCCTTGGAGAAGTTACCCAAGAATTTACCTATTCCATCGTAATTAGCATAACAAGTGTAATTACCTTTATACACGGTAATACCATCTGGGGGTTTGACATCCTGGGTTAGGAGAGGATACTCCTTTGTCCATGCAATACATATGGACCTGTTAAAATTATAGTGATAGGCAAAAAGGCTTAAAACACATTCTTCTATATCTACTGGTAGGATTAAAGGCACGGTACCCAGGTGAGGCCGGGCACCGCCACACACATAACATGCAGTTCTATTATGCTTATTAGCATTATATTTCATCCATTCTAACCATAAATTTACATCATTAAAACCTGTTTCAGCGGCCATGGTATCTTCAAAAGTGGGGTTAGCAATGGCCATCATGTCTTGAAAGGTCTGGATATGAGGTTTTAATGGGTTAGGGACCATATGGGTGGCCCCTTGCCACTCAGAAGAGTTGCACATATCTTTAAGGTAGAAATGCCCTAACTTTTTATAGGAACCCTTTTTCCAATACATTCCCATCACATACTGGTCCGCATCTGTTGGGCTTGGATGCTCAATGTTAAGAATTAATTTCATTGGTGTACTCCCCCCAGGCTTTCTCAGAGTCATTCTCTGGAGGAGGGATCTACCATGATCATCTACTTTAGATACGGCACTTTTTGGTTTGTAACCCCAGGTAGGCCCGGCATTCCATCCCGCCGCCCCCCAATGGTCACAATTGTGCCCCCATTGCTTGTCAACTACACAAACATATGGGTCTTTCGAATGAGGGATATCTCTATAGATGCTCTGGATTTGTGGTGTGGGAAATGGGCATTCTACAATATCACAGTAGTCAAAGGTATAAGTAGCCACCTGGGTGCACGATGAATTATACCAGAAGGTGTACCCACTAATGTCTTTGGTAATGGCTACTTGCTGGGCCTTCATAAGGCTAATTAAGGAGAAGATGTACCAGAGATACATGTTTGTGCGGTATTCGCTTCCTCTGGGGCAGGAGATTTCTTGCAGTGGGAAGCGTGGATCCAATTTGGCCTACCGGCCAATTTGACGGAGGTTGCGGTAAACAGGAGAACTTGGAATGGACCGTCAAATCTCGGTTCTAGGGTATTTTTCCGCACAAACTTCTTGACCAGGACCCAATCTCCGGGAAGTAGGTTATGGGAACCTGTATCCAATTCGGGATCTGGAATTGAAGAGAAAACTTGGGCATGTATTTTGTTTAGGACACTTGCAAGTTCAGTTACATAGTCTACTAAAACATCTGATTGGAGTTGCAACTGCTGCGGATAATAACAACCTAGCCTGGGTGCTGTCCCAAATAGAACCTCATATGGGGACAGTGAATGCTTCCCTCTAGGTGTGTGCCTAACTAACACTAAATAAAGCTATTGGTAGGCTTTCTGGCCAGGGCCTCTTTGTTTCTTGTGACATTTTTAACATTCTGGTTTTTAGAGTGCCATTCATGCGCTCCACTTTACCACTACTTTGTGGGTGGTAAGGGGTATGGAAGGCTAGAGTCACCCCTAGAGCAGTCCAAATTTCTTTAGTCACTGTTGCTGTAAAGGCTGGGCCTTGATCACTCTCAATGACTTCTGGGAGTCCGAATCTACATACAATATCTGTAAGTAGGCGCTTTGCGGTTGTTTTTGCAGTGATATTGGTCACTGGGTAGGCTTCTGGCCAGCCTGAGAACATGTCCACTATTACTAGTGCATATTCATGGGGCCCACTCTTGGGCATTTGGATGTGGTCAATTTGAATTCGCTGGAAGGGGTACATGGGCTTTGCCAGGTGTTTCGCAGGCACCTTAATTGGTCTTCCTGGATTGCATTTTGCACAAATGACACAGGCCTTGCAGAAGCTATTGATCAATGTTGTGATTCCAGGTGCTTCATAATACTTCTGTATGAGGGCGGCCATCAATTCTTTTGACAGGTGTGCGGGCCCATGTGCCCATTGGACAACTGCTGGATACAAATTTCTGGGAAGACAAAATTTGAAGTTGTTGTAATATATTCCGTCCTTTTGGACAGCTCCTTTCTTTTTCCATTTCTGGATTTCTTCAGGAGTGACTGCAGCTTGCTGTTCTTGTAAAATTCGCAAATCAGTAGGAAGAGTTTGCAGAGCAAAAATAGGGACTTCTTCTTCTTCTTGTCCGGACACTTCTTCATCCACTTCCTGCAGATCCCTGGCCGCTAGCTTAGCAGCCTGATCAGCCAAATGGTTGCCTCTTGCTTCATCTGTATCCAATTTCCCATGGGCCTTGACTTTCAAAACGGCCACTTCTTTGGGAAGTAGGAGGGCATCCATTAGCTCCTTGATTGCAGTGCTGTGTTTGACTGGTGTACCGGCGGTGGTAAGAAATCCTCTTGTCTTCCAAATTAGGCCGAAGTCATGTGCCACACCCAGAGCATATCTTGAATCTGTATAGATGTTGGCACGTTTTCCTTCGGAAATTTTGCATGCTGAAGTCAGAGCCTGTAATTCAGCTTCTTGCGCAGACATTGCTGGCGGTAAGGATGATGATTTGATGACTTCGTCTGTTGTGGTTACGGCATATCCTGTGTGATATGTTCCTCCTTCATCGGCATATCTTGATCCGTCCACAAACAGGGTAAAATCCGGATCTGGTAATGGATTCTCATGCACAGTTGGTAAGTGCACTGTTTCCATTTTCATCTGTTCAAAACAGTCATGAGGTGTTTCTGGGTCATAATCATTCTTTATGACCAGGTCTTGAAATTCCTTTTCCAGGAAATGGCGTGGCCATGCTTCTAGAAGGTCAGTTGTTGGGTATTTGGCAATACCATTTTCCTGTAGCTGTTCTTCATTCATGGTGGCCCATAGTTTTGCCATGGGCCCAAGATCATTCCATGACCTTGTCTTCAACTTGGTAACAGGAATATGTGGGATAGCAGTATCCCAATGGCGGTAGAGGTAGTTGAGTTGTTGAGGTAGCTGGACCAAGACCATGCTATTACCTTCAGAGTCACAATAGAAGTCTTGTGCAGTGAGCTTTACATCGGTCCAGTGGTAAAGCTCATCCTCATAGCAAGGTTCAGGAGTAATGTTCGGTTTGTACCACATGGTACAGAAGGCGTAATCCGGACCTTCACAAAGAGGTGTCTCATCTTCATAAAATGACAAATGTGGATGCATGACTTTCTTGATACATCCACAGAGCAGGTAAATGTAGGTTTCATCCGTGATAAATCCATAATAGATACCCCCCTCAGGGAGTGGAAGAAGAGTGGATGGATTAAGCACTTGACATCTCTGGATGGAAATGTTGTCAGGCAAAAGAAGATGACACTGTAGGCGCAGGTGTCTGGCTGGAGACACGTGCTTGAGCTGGACTTGGTTGATGATAGCAGAAATATCATGAGGGGCCAAAACAACCAGAGGGTGGCCAAGGACCAGGTCTGAGGTTCTTTCTATGAGTTCTCTAGCAGCAAAAACAGCCCTGAGACAGGAAGGAGTCCCTCTGGCCACAATGTCCAGTTGACATGAGAAATATCCAATAGGCCTCTGGCGGCCTCTTAAGTCATTAGTTTGGGTGAGAACTCCTGTTGCATGGCCTTGCCTTTCAGAGACAAATAATTTGAAAGGTTTGGAGTAGTCAGGTAGGCCCAAGGCAGGAGCAGAAGCAATGGCACGTTTTAAAGCATTGAAATTGTCCAGAGCTTCATTGGTCAGACAAAACGGGTCAGACTTAAGAGCATCATAGAGAGGTTGCATAAGCAGAGAGGCTTCTGGGATCCATGCTCTGCAGTAGGAAATGAGGCCTAGGAAGGCATGAAGAGACTTTGAAGTTCCTGGAGGTGGAATGTCCAGAACAGCTCTTACCCGGTCCCGAGTAAGATGTCTGGTACCTTGAGATAGGCAATGTCCAAGGAAGATCACTGAAGATTGACAGAATTGTAGCTTGATGAGTGAAGCTTTGCATCCCTGTTCTGCCAAATAGGAAAGAAGACTAATTGAACACCTTTCAGTAGTGGGTATATCATCTCCACACAGCAGTAGATCATCCACATACTGAAGCAAGACAACTTCTGGGTGCTCAGCTTGCCATGGGTCAAGGATGGCACCCATAGCCTTTGCAAATTGACTTGGAGAATTTTGTGCCCCTTGGGGCATGACAGTCCAGGTATACTGTTGCATCTCATGAGTGAAAGCAAACAGGTATTGACAGGATGGGTCCAGTGGAACACTGAAAAAGGCATTGGCCAGGTCAATAACTGTGAAGAATTTTGCAGATGGTGGGACTCCAGAGAGCAGAGTATGGGGATTTGGTACAAGCGGGGTGTCCAGGACGGTAGCTTCATTGACAGCACGGAGATCCTGAACCATCCTGTACTTCTCTGGCTCACCCTTTGGAGTTTTCTTTTTCACAGGAAATAACGGGGTGTTGCATTCAGATTTACATTTTACCAGGGCACCCTTCTCCAAGAGTGCCTTGATGTGGACAGAAATGGCAGCAGACTGTGCCGGTTTTAATGGATATTGTGGTTTTCTTGGTAACTTAGCTCCTGGAATAAGCTTTACCACCACAGGGGGAATATTTAGGTGACCTATGTCCTCTGGGCCTGAGGACCATAACTTGGCGGGCACCTGTGTTTTTAATTCCTCTGGGAAATTGGACCTTAATTCTGCTGCTTCCTCACGGGGCTTTTCTAAATGCAGCATCAGAGGCAAGGAGCACAGGGCTGAGGTGTCTGATACAGATAGAGGTGTGAACATTTCTACTTGCCCGTCTGGGGTGAAGGTGATGGATGCTTGCAGGCGTGAGAGGACATCAGCACCTAGCAGGTTAATTGGGCATGTGGAAGATACCACAAAGCGAGCAAGCAGGCTAGAGCCAATTCGTAGTGGAGTTGTTAAAGGGCTGTGTCTTGGCTGGCCATCCACTCCAACACAAGAGACATCAATATTAGACAGAAAAGATGGGTCTGGCAGGTCTTGTTCTCGCAGAACACTACGGGCTGCACCTGTGTCAACTAGAAATGTGGTAGGGTGGCCTTCAATGGGTAAAGTCACTGTGGCAAGTGGCCCCCCCTTATCCCCTGTAGACACTGCCATGACAGGGGTTACGGACACAGGCTTGCCAATCTCCTAGTCATCGGGTTCCTCAACTATTGGAACCTGTTTGGTGGCTTTGGGAGCCGGGGCAGGCTTGGGTGGTTTTCTGGGTTCCCTTTGCTCCCTTTTAGGTTCTGGACAGTCATTTCTAAAGTGTCCCTTTGCTCCACAATTAAAGCAATGTCCCCCCTCCTCCGGTCTGGGACCTCTAGGGGCTGGAGCGGAGCGGGATACCATGAGAGGAGCTGAAGTAGGTCTTCTTGGGGTCTGAACAGATTCCAAACCTCTAGCAACTAAAAGCAGGGTATCCAGGGGAACAACCTTATATTCAGGGCGTGCAGCAATGATTCCCTTGCGTATAGAGTCTTTAACGCCTTGGACAAACGCACCTGACAGCATTTGTGAATGAATTTTGTCAGTAAGATCAAACCCCAAATCTGTGAACATTTGATACAGTCTTGCATGAAACCTTTCCACTGATTCCCCTTTATCTTGAATAACATCAGTAAGGCCAGCAGCCTGATCTGCAAGTTTGTCCTTAGCCCATTCTCTTAATTGGGTGCAAAAGGTTACCCCGGAGGGGTAGTCAACATCACTGGAAAGCAGATCTGTACTGAGGTGACGGGCCATGCTTGGCCAATAGGCATCCCCTGCTTTAATAGCACAAATGCTGAGTAGATCACGCCATGCGGCGGAATAAGTCTTTTGAATTTGAACTATCCCCCGGTAAAAAGGCATAGGCTGTTTTTCTGGGTCAGGGAGCGATTTCATTAATGCACTGGCTTGAGTGGGGTTAAAAGCAACATACTTAGGAGGGGTCCGTTCTCCCCGACCCTTGTGTCCAAAAGGATCATCGATAGAACGATGAGTTGAGGCTCCTGCAGCAGCTCCTGCAGCCTCCGACGAGTCCTGGGATAATCTATCCTCTTCTTCCACATCTAATTCTGTGATCTGAGCTCTCTTACGGGCAGGGCCCGAGTAAGGTGACAGGACCGGGGGATGAGAGGGGGTCCCAGATGCAGGGGTGGCTAGTGGATCATAACTAGATAGGTAGTCACCGGGAATTACTGGCATCAGGGCTGTACTGGGGGCCGCCATATTGGTGGCTGGAAAAGGTACTGTAGTAGGGTTAAGGGAAGAAGTGGCGGCCATGTTGGATGTGGGCACATCCGGGGCAGACTGTGCCGGACTGGGCATGACCGGAACCTGGGGAGTGGCTTGGGGAATGGGTAGTGGATATCCGGGATAGGGCAGGGCCATGGGATATGGGAAGGGGTAGGGCCAGGCTGGGGAGGGGAAGGAGGTGGGGTATTGAACTGGGGTGGAGATGGGAGGGAACGGAGAGGGATTGGTAGGGTTGGGTGTAGAGGGAGGAGCCGGGGCAAGGGTGGAGGAGGTGGTTAGTTGGGCGGATGAAGAGGGGAGGGGATCATTAACGGAGAGGGAGTGTAGGGAAGGAATGGCAGATGAAATATTAGGGGGAGGTACAGCAGGTAGCGTAGGGATGGACGAGGATGATGGGAATGTTAGAGACGGGGAAGGGGAAAAGAAAGATCCATCAGAATTCGGGACCGGGCAGACAGGGGAGGTGACGGGATGGGTGTTAGGAGGATTGGGAGTGGGGAACATAGTCAGCTGGCTACCACCTACGGCTGACTGAACCTTGGGGATAGATATCCCCTGGGCGCCGTTTTGGGGCGCTGGCTGAGGGTAAACCCCAGTAACACAATTATTATGATATACAAACAATTTCACACCTTTGTGATTTATTTCTTCCTCAACCCAACCTTCTAGCTGAATAGCCTTCGCTACTCTGTACCATGCTTCAGCAGTCTTTAATAAACCATTATCTGTAAGCTTGCCTTTCATTTCTGCCAGTAACTTGCGCCAACTTTCTGGTTGCAATCTTCCACCCGTTGGTACAGTAATTTTACATATTTTTGCAATCTTTTCAACACCTTTAACCATCTCCTCACCCTCTCTGTTTTCTACCAAATCACATGCTAACCAGCCCTTACTGGGCTTGCTTAAATCCTGCCCCATAATCCCTTTACCCCTATACCAGCGTCCTGGATATAGAGAGAGAGAGAGAGAAAACTGAACAAGAACGTCTACAATGCTCGACTGCCACCCGAGAACCGTGGGACTTTCTCAGGTGCGTCTTCCCAAAACGTAGACTAGTCACTGAATCCGCCTACCCGGGGTGGTAGACACGGATTGGGCAAGGTGAGAAGTGTGTGACCAATCACTTCTCTTTTAAGAGGAATGGGAGTGGATAGTATAATAATATAGGAAGTACAGAAAAGATGAAAGGCAAGGAAAATCCTTAGAGACAGACACAGGAGTTCATGAGACTCCTAATTAGACAAACAAGACAACAATACAATTGAAATACAGTGCATGCATCACAGTTCAAATGAAATCAACAATAATCCCTTTCCTTTACTCGTGTGCTTACTCCAAAGTCACATCCCTCAACCCCGTAGTGTCTCCGCTCGGAGAACGACTTTCGTAAGTCTCACTACCAGCGGCCACGGAAAACAACTGACACCGGTCCGAGTTCCGTCAGCCTCCCTCTACACAGCAGTCCACAAGAATGTGGCCACCTCTATCCTCACTCCCGTAGTGCCCCTATAAAACCCACTTATAAGTCTCACTACCACGTGATGCGGAAAACAAGCAATACCTACTTGAATCCCCCCCAGGAGACAGAGTCCTCTGCCACAAGACTAAGCCCCCCTCACAAATAAACAGAAAATTCCCTCAGCCTCCACACTTGAAGCTGCGGGTTACCACGTGCACAAAGAAGCTAGCTAGGCTCTCAAAGTGACACAAGAAGGATCACAGGAAGTTATGAGTCTACACAAAATCCACAGTTCCAACACCCCTCTTTTTCCTTACAGCCACAGCCACGAGGCTCCTAAAAGAGGTAAACAGGTAAAGAAGACCCCCAGGAACGCATCCGCAGGTCAACCCCTCCTTTTCCTTACAACCACAACACCGTGGTTCCTAAAAGAGGTAAACAGGCAACAGAGACCCCCAGGAACGCATCCGCAGGTCACCCCCCTTTTTCCTTACAGCCACAGCCACGAGGCTCCTAAAAGAGGTAAACAGGCAAAGAAGACCCCCAGGAACGCATCCGCAGGTCAACCCCCCTTTATCCCAAAAGAGGTAAAATACAAACAGATAGACACACACACTGAAGACCCGGGCAAGTCCCCTCAGGTCCACCCCCCTTTATCCCAAAAAGGGGAAAACAAGCAAGACAGAACCCCAGGCAAATCCCCTGCAGGTCCACCCCCCCTTTATCTCAAAATGGGGAAACAGGCAAACAATTCAAACACACCCAGGCAACAGATAGACTAAAATGCAGGTAAACAAGTGAGTA
Organism: Pelobates fuscus; assembly: GCF_036172605.1. Taxonomy (NCBI): domain Eukaryota; kingdom Metazoa; phylum Chordata; class Amphibia; order Anura; family Pelobatidae; genus Pelobates; species Pelobates fuscus. Next base: position 432,525,351 of record NC_086317.1, on the reverse strand, counting down.
ACGAGACACCGGGCAACATACCGGTGGCTCTGCAGAAGTCTCTACCGTGTACCTGGAGGTGATCAATCTCCTTTCCTTCCCCCCGGATTCCTCCGTCCACCCTTGTCTTCCTTAGGACGGCTCACCGGCCGGACATAGCCCGATGCCCCACGTTGGGCGCCAAGTTGTTATGGTACTTTTAAAAAGTAAACCAAAATGTTTAAATGTCTATCTGTTCCTGTCCAAATCAATAAATTGAATTGCGTATATACGCTGAAGTAATTAAGTCTGACACACAAGGTTCAGGTTAAAATAACTTCGAGAAAGTTTATTGGCAAGTGAAAGTAAAAGCGGGCGCGCAGGCCCTTTTAAGAGGCATTTTGCGTCATCATTGATTATTAGAATATCAGCAAATAAACATCATCAATTGGATTAATTGTTAAGTGTCGGTGTTAGTGTCTTACCTATTGGTTCAAAAATTAAGAGGTTAGTCCCGTGTCCACCCACCAGAGGTGGGATTATTCTGGACACGGGTGGGGATAAGGGGGTCCTAAGCGTCATTTTACACGGTCAATGATATCAGGCTTCATGTCCAGGTGCAAGGTCTCTTATGAATAGAACATTTCATTACTACTGTGTTCTGTGGCCTTCAAACTATACTATCTTACAAGTTCTAAGGAGTAGCCAGCAAGTCTTAAGGAGTAGCCAGCACCTCCTGGTACTTGTCCTTGCAGGAAACACAGTCTTTGTCTACTGTACTAATTGGGTTGAGAAGTTCAGTCACGTAATGTAGTTTTAGAATGAACAAGTTAAGTCATGAGGATAAAATGGAGGATTGAAGAAGTCAGGTTAGGAGGACAAAATGGAGGATCATCACAGTATAACGTTAAAATGGAGTTAGTACAATAATTCAATACAAGTACAATAAAGATTTTTAATAATCGCACATCATATGCTCCTCTGATATTAAAAGCACTCTAGGACATTTTGTCTGAATGGGTTAACTAAATAATTACTGGTACAATCTTGAATCACACCCTATTTGTACAAACCGACCATGATCAATCATCTGGAGTAAGAAAAGAAATCAATGAAAATTGGTGAGTATCAAAAATGGATATTCCCCCTTCCCGAATTTCATGTTTCTAAAACTCCATGTAAGGAAAACTTACAGAAGATTTGGTTCCAGTCAAATGTTTCTACCCCTCACACCAATGCTAATCATGGCTTTGTAGGATAACTGGGTTGTTTCCCCTGTGGCAAATCCTGCCACCACCCATGTAAAGGCAAAAACATTATAATTCATCATAATATAACCTGTACAACAGCACATGTTGTCTATTGCATAATTAACCTGTAAGATAATAAGGAGACATGGTCTACCATCAGAATTGACTTAATGGAGACAGCATTCTAAGATACCTGTTACACCGAATTTTTCACAGTTTGGTCACCAACATCCAACTCAATTCATGGTTATTTAGCATATTGAGGAATCCCCCCAAGGTGGCAATCTATCTGTGAAACTGCTTTCAAGAGACCTGCTAAATCCATATACTGGTTGCATCCTTGATGGACACCTCGGAGGTCTTCCTGATCCCCAAATTGGATGCCCTGTCACCTCAAGAACTAAAAACACCTTATTTTGCTTCTTGCCTTTAAAATGAGTTTTGCTCTTCTGCTTTACCTTTGTTTTAATTTTGCTCTGTTGTTTAAAATAGCTGGATGTTTGATCTTACCTGTTCATTTAATTGCTGATTGCTTATTTTTGGCCCTTTTGTGTATAATCTCATTTCACCTTAAAACCATAAGTGCGTTGCATGATCTGCTGCTTGTTTTGTTCTTTTCTTACAGAAACATTTGTTTCTTTTGATCATAGTGATAAATGGGTTATTTTTGGACTTTTTGGCAATATGCATTCTCTGATAATGTGTTATTCCTCCATATTTATTCATGTATTGCTAAATGTTTAGTATTCTTGATCATATATTCATTCCATGCTCACCCATCTGGCACTATTATCTAGGGCGCTGTTTTCCCCCCATGTATCACAGTAACATTGTAGGACACCGATTTCTTTTCCTGGAGTTTAATATTGTTTAGAGTTATGTATGTACAGTCATACCTGATAAAGATATAACTATATATATAACTTTAGCATAATAGCTTAAGCTAGCATCTGCAAAATCTAGGACACTAGTATCCCCAGTTAATTTGAATATTTATTGATGGATTCTTAGTATTCCACATAAAATTATTTAATGCCGATGTAAGCCGCTTACTATCTTCTTCGAAATTCTAAATGCTACTATTTAATCTGGTCTCATCATATCAAAAGGAACGTACAGTTAAATTAAAATAATAATATAAAAGAAATTTAACAGGACAGACACCGTAATATTACTACAGTGGTACCTCGGTTTATGAATTTAATGCATTCTCCGGGGACATGTCTTATTGCGAAAAATTTATCAACCGAAACACGGTGTCCCATAGGAATGCATTGAAAACCAATTAATCCGTTCTGGCGGTCAGAAAAAAGCCAATTTGAGCTGGCATGAAGAAAGAAATATTGCAAACTGAAAAGGGCAAGCCAAATATTGACCCTGTAACTTTCCAAAACACCATAAAAACTGTACATAGGGGGTACTTTTGCACTCAGGAGTCTTACCTGTACACAAATATCAGTGTTTTAAAACATAAAACGGTATCATGATGTTATTATCATTGAAAGTGCAGTTTTTGCCTGTAAAATACAAAAATCAAATATGAATGCTAACTTTGGCCAGTGTTAGTGACTAAGTGGCTACTAAAAAAGATTGGACATACCCCATTATGAATAACCCGGGTTGTCTACTTTTGCAAATGGTATGCCATGATGGGGGTAATTCTCATTACTGGGTCTCAAAGGCAACATAACCAATCAGGCACATTTAAATGTAAAAACTGAAATGGGCAAGCTTTATATATGACCCTGTAACTTTCCAAAACATCATCAAACCCCCCCATGAGTGTGTGGGGGGGGGGGTTCTCACTTTCTCTCCTGAACAAAATTATATATACTAAGTGTGGGTGCACTTACTATGAAAGAGGTAAATTATGGTTGAACAGACATATAGTCAAATTTCAGGTTTTGTTTTAATCAGAACTTGTACAATTGCCTCCCTCCTTTAGGGGTTAAATCACTTTTGTTTCTGTTTATGCAGCCCTAGCCACATCTCCCCTGGCTGTGATTGACACAGCCTGCATGGAAAATGGTTTATTTTCAATCAGATGTTAACTTGCTTTAAGAGTTTTTATCATCTGTTCTGTAAATTGAACTTTAATCAGATACAGGCTGTGCCTGCAGGATTTAGAAGACTATTAACAGATCAGGAGATGATCAATTCTAAATTAAACAGACTGTGCAATAAAGTTTAAACATTAGATCTTTCTTTACAGGAAGTGTGTAGGATGGTTGTGCAAGTCACATGCAGGAGGATGTGACTATTGCTGTATAAACAGTGATTTAACTACTAAATAGCAGAGAATTGAACAGTGAGACCGCAGGGGCATGATCTATACACAAAAACTGCTTCATTAAGCAAAAGTTGTTTTGATGCCTGTTGTATCCCTTTACGTTTTAATTCTCTATAAAGCAATACTATGTCATGTTTGGCATGCTCTCGTGGCATTTGTATAATAACCCTTTAAAGAGATGGAGCGAAACAGTTGAGCTTTAAATGGGTACTTAACACACTCTAATCTGCCCCCAGCATTCTGAGCTTGTCATTGTCATCTAAGGTTGGACTGAATCACACTTGATAATGCAAAAGTGTATTTTCCCATAATTACAGTTTCAGAGGGACCAGCTATATGATTTCAGGTATATGCCAGTTTTTGACAAATTGTTTTCGGATATCACCATAACCACTACAATGAGGTGTAACGGGTGGGTTATGAAGTTTAGAGATCCGTTTTTCACAGAACAGAAATGCAAAATACAACTTCACAGTGTGTGTGACACTTGGAATCAGCCTGCTCACACTGAAACCTTGAAAATTAGGCAAAAACCCAGAAAATGCATCAAGCTCTGAGTGTTCTCATGTATAGTCATTATGTACAGACAGTAAATACAAAGCAAAGTAGTGTAGATAATACTGTTAGTGCTCCAAATTACAGTCATTTGCAGTTTTTGAAAAGTATCAGACACAGACTTCAACCAACCTTATATGCTCTCCAAAAGACTCACTTACATTAACATTTAGCATAGTTACTGGAAGTCTATTGTACCCAAAGATTCTGCAGTTATCTTTAAATAGCTGAGGCTTTTCATTTACTTGGGCAATGGGATTTAATGCATATTTAGTTATTTTGCTATTTCAGTCTTTTCAGATGTAGTGGGTCAAGTTCCACATTGTTCATTGTTTATTAGAAAGTAGTTTCTTCTCTGGTGTAAATGACTTGTGATTTAATATCCAAACTTTGTATTTTTCATTCTAAAAGTTCAAACACTCGTGTCAAGCCAGTCCACAATTAATTATTCAACTGTTAATAGTATTAACAAAGTATCCGATTAAAAATATATATATATATATATATTTCTAAATGTATTTATTGTTTAAAAAGCCATTCTAGGCACCATAATCACTACAGTCTGCTGTAGTGGTGATGGTTCTAGGTGTGTGCTGGCACCACCTCGTTGTTTGCAGGCAAAATGGTTTCAAACATATTGACACTTAACTGGGTCCACTAGACACTCTCAGACAATATTTTTTTTATCCAAGAAGGTAAAAAAGATTATATAATGTGAACGTTGAACTTCCATTTTGAATGTATGAGAAGTTGAGGCCTGTGGGGGAGCCAGGTAATTTGAAAACAATTTGAAAATAGTTTGGCTACTTAGCATTGAATGGTTCCATGGCACGTTAATCACCATAACCACTGGGCAAAGATGTTTAAAACTGTGCCTGGATTAAAAGCAATCTTAATTAGTTGTTCATTGGCATATTACTATAAGGGAGATTTAGACCTTCCTATGCCCATACCTTCCATGCCGTGAGTGGGGCATATCTACTAAACTTTAGAAACTAGTGACTGGGCAGGAATTGTTGCATAGTCACTAGGAAGGGATGGGACCTTTGAAGTGACAGTTTTTTTTAATAAATCTCCCTTATTTTAATATGGGTGCATTATTCACCCCCATGTTTTTTTTTGATTAATTAATTTTGTAATGTGGCAGCTGGCTAGCAAGCACCGGCCAGCTGCCACATAATTAACCCTTGCAGATATACACATCCATACACAAAAAGATACACAGAGCTACACACTTCAATATACATACATACAACTACACACCCACATACGCACACAACTACACACATACATAACATACACTCCGCCCTATCAGTACCTGTGCCATGGCCACATTTTGATAAAGGCTGCTTTCCTACACAATGTGCACCAGACAACCTTCCCACTGAAGGTCTGGTGAATGACCGCCAAATGCTGGTACTATAGTAATGATACTGCCAGAAAGCACACGCAGACACAGTAATCCATCTGCCAGCCTCCTCAACCAGAGCAAATAAGGTCATCATTTTAGCCCTGGTGCAAACCAGGCCACCAGCAATCCAGGACATAGAAAGCTATGGCCAGAACTCTGACAAGCCAGTATTTAAAGGATTAAAGTATACAGGGAGCCGTAAATGCCCTCCATCCCGACCCCCTCCCTTGGGCTAGTACTTTGAGACATGTGCATTAATGTTTTAAATAAACCTATACAGCAAGCGTGAACAGACAAGATTAGAGTGAAGCAGGGGGTTGTGGGATGGGCACATAACACATTAAAAACAGTACATTTGCAGCAACACAAGAAATATATTGTTATTTAATTTTAATCCAATATTTCTATTGGCAGCTGGTAAGAGAAACAGTGTAATCTATAAAAAAATTTATAGAAAGACCGGCATTATTACTTTTAAACAATATTATTATTATTATTTTTTGTTTGTTTAATTCCCTTCCTCCTTTGTTCTATATATGCATTTTCTATCATAATTCTATTTAATATGTCAATCTGTAAAGGGGATTTTCTGTACCAAACAGGGTTTATAGAATATATGTGGATTTCATTTCTCTAATTGCTGTATTACTTTTTAAATCCGGTGTAATTGTGTTATAATATTTTAAATGTATTTCTGAGCATGAACATTAGCCTGCAGTGCAGTAGGTCTTCTCATTAAAGCACAACTCACATCTGCCGAGTTGCTCATATTCATTAAAAAGCTATCCAGACTCTCTTGCATTATCTTTTTAGCTTTGTTTGTCATTCCGGTTTGATGCCTTTAATTATTAATGAGAACATTACGGAGAAATCATTTAGAGACAACGAGGACATGTTTGTGAATGCCTATCTTAAATATGACTACATGTAAAATTCATGTGAGCATCTAATCAACTGTTTGTCTTTTTCTCGGTTACTGCCCGCAGACCTTCTTAACCCCTTAAGGACACAACTTCTGGAATAAACGGGAATCACGACGGAATATTTCCATCATGTGTCCTTAAGGGGTTAAATGTATGCAGCCTACCGTAATCTATGGAAGACAAAACCTAGCACATTATACATAACAATACGATTCAGGAGGCTACACAACCATAACAAAGATTTACATTTTTTTTCACAAATAATAGCTTTCTAGATCTCATTCTAGATTTGTTCCTCTTCATTTTGAAGGGTGGCTTGCACGTAGCGATTATCCCTGCTTGATTCCAGGGGTTGAAACGGTCTGTGATTCCTATCAGTGTTAGCAGGCAGTTCGGAATTTTTTGGGCACTAGAACTTCTTGATACAGCTTTTTTTTCTCACAGAATCATCAGTCATACATACATGACACAGTTTGTCAAAACAAAGTGTTCTACATTCACTTGGATTCTTGATCATCCTTTCTTCAAGGTATCCCCACCTAGTAGTGGCCACAACACTCAATGTTCCTCTCCCATCACACAGTGTACTTCTCTTTTCCTTACCCCCATTTATTGATGGGGACCAAGATGTTTCATTTCTGAATTCCATCTCTCTTATAGACTGACAGTCTTCACCAGCCTCTCCATCTCTTTGCACACATGCATGGGAGAATGTGACTACTCTATTTCTCTAGATAACGGTCTTATTGTACAGAGAGAAGGAAATGTAATGGGGTACTCTTTGGAAGATTAACCAACTGGTTTATGATGAGCTATGCGCATATTGAATTTCATTGTTATATTTGGGAAACTGTCATCCCAGATACCTCATCTTTCTGCAATGACCACAATCCACAAACTCCTATTTACTTGGAATGGAAAAATGAGTGTGTGGGCATACAACATCATACATGCACGTGTTCCCTAATATCTCATACAGAGTATATCATTCTAAAATGTAATTTATTGAAAATTTGGCTTTTCAAATGGGTCTTGAAAAATTACTAAATAAAAATGGTCCGTGACAGATTTGAAAGTTTCTTCCAGCAAGCACCCCCTTCCACTTTCTAAGCAAGTCCACACTTTATTTGCCTGTCCAATTGGAGACCTCCCAATTAAGCTCAATGAGTAGTTTTTGCAAGGCAGGTGCTCTGGGTAATTTCCTGCCTCTTGAATTTAGCTTCACTGAGTTAAACAACCAGGAAGTAACAGGACCGGTTGTATGATTGACAGCCAGGGGCGTGTAACAGGGTTAATTTATAAAATTGCAAGCTGAATTGCCTTAGGGGTTTATTACTAAACTACTACGACATTTTTAAAATTGCACAATTAAAAGGCAAACACAAAAAGTGTGCTTCAAGTGAGTCATGTCAATGTCTAAAATGTATCACCAGAATTAGTGTTTTTAATTAGTATATTTCCTATCATTGACAGCACAATGCATGGTATTATCCTTTTATAATATTATTCTCCTTATTAATTAAATATATTAATTAAAATGTAATTGTAATTTAATTTATGGAAGGATTTAGTTATGTGTAGCATTTTCATACAACCTGCCATATGAATTCTAGGAGATACTAATAAATCATCACTATTACTCATCCGGATGCACTCTTTATGTCACTACTTAATGAACGCATGAATGATTCTACAGCATTTCTGAAATCTATATCGGGCAGCCTTCACCCCGGGCAGCACAGATTTCCAATTGCAGCCTGTTAATGGCAAACTCCTGATGTGCTGTCTGTGTGCTTATAAATAAAAGCGTTGTTGCTCCGATCTTGGAGTGTTGAAAGCCTTACTTCAAGGTTCTGTCCTCATGGTTTCCCCTTCACATCCACTTCGGCAGGCTTTTGCAACGTTAGTGCTGATTAAAACACAAGTCAAAAATCTTCCGTGACAGGTGTCAGTTTCCTTAAACTTCAAAATTATAGCAGAGGCAGTAATGTGATTACGGTTCCGGTCATATTTTTACGTGGGCGTTTCAATCTCTTTTTTTTAGGTTACTTTTTTTTTTTACTTGCCAAAATGTCTTCATAAAATGAAATGTTACTGCTGCTGTGATACATATAGTGCACTAAATGTCATACACAGAGAAGTAAAATTGCTAGATTATAAATAAATCACCATTACCGTCAAATAGTCCTATGATCCTTACAGATATTGGTGAAAAAAATATGATGTACTTACTTTATCTAGAAAAGTTTGCTTTAAAAGACCAACATGGAAGAGAGGACTGTGGAGCTGTATAGCTTCCTATACCAGAGAATACCCAGCACAGTCCTCAAGGCAAAACAGCAGTCCAGGATTTGTTGATTTCTTATTTTCGTTCCAATGCATATACTGAGAAAAGTAGGACCACTGGAGTGCCTTCAGAACTGTGTTGGGAACCATTGTCCTTTACCCCACCCATGAGGAATCATCGGGGTACAGGTCTTAGGTGCCTGGTCACAACTGCACACCTTCAACCATGCCTAGTGTTACTGGAATCTGAAAGTAGGATGGAGCATGCCTAAAAAAGTCTTCAGAGTCACTCAGTATAGAAGACAATATGGAAGGTGCAGCTCACGTGCCTTTCTAACTTTAGAAGGTTCAAAATGGTCAAGCGAACAGGTATCTGTAACTGTATCAGTAGCATACAAGTGTGTCATTTTCTACAAACAGCAGAAGAGCATTACTGAAAAGCATGGGATTGTTAAACAAACATGAGATTCTGGGATACTTGGTAAGTAGGCCCACAATACTAGTACGCTGGTGTAATAGTCAAGAATAGGGTCCTGGATCAAGATTAGGATTTAGGAGAAAAGCAGAGACTGGAATCATATAGAACCAGCCATTTCCTTCAACTGGAGATGAGTATATTTTATTGATCTATTTTTGACACAGACGTCTATTCCTATATGCTGCCGTTGTCCTTATTTACATCCCATATATTGCAACCTCATCATATGTTGTGTTAGTATTCGCATGAATTTTAAAACTACCTGAAATACAATCGGAATTGTGTTTGTTCTTAGAAATGCAAATTGCTGTACCAGGACTAGAGAAGGCACACGAGCAGGAAACTATGGCTTCATAAAATGTTGTACCTGACTCCAACTTATATTTTAGGTGGCTTCTACAAAAATAGATTGTAATATCCTTTGGTTTCTGCATCCATGGTGTGCATTTGTTCTGGCCAACTGACAATATATCTAAAATCCAGGGTGATTAAAGGGACACCCAGTTCATTAAAGTGGTCTTGGTTTAGTGTCCCTGTCAGTTTGGCTCTGTAATTGTAATTAGTGTAGTTATTGATAAACTGCAATAATTACCTTTGAGGGTTAAATCCATTAGAGGCGCTTCCGGTTTATTAGGCAAATTATGGTAATTAGGTAAGTGACAAAAGGGTTTTTAACCTTTCTGCGCTGAGGGTGGGGCACGAGGGGGGCAATCTGAGGAGATTCACTGCAGAGAACCTAATCTCTCCACCAGTCCATGAAGAGGCAGAGCTCTCTCTTTAAGCCAGTGGTGTCCCCTATTTTAAGGGGGTGTTACGAATAAATTATCTGATTATTTGAAAGTATACTGCAGCTTAAACATTACATTAACCCAGTCCTCAAGGCAAGCCTACTAGTCCAGGATTTATGGATTACCCATTTGTGTCTAAGGTGTTTTTGGAAAGAAAAAAAAAAAAGAAAAAAAAACACCTTGACACAACTGGGTAATTCCTAAATCCTGGACTGATTGGCGTACCTTGAGGACTGGTTTGGAAGCCAATGCATTAACTCTTACAAACACATGATTCAAATGGTAAAACTACAAAATAAATTAAAAAAAATATTTACATCTGCATTCCCCATTTTTAACTGGATGATATTTTTCAGCCATTCCATCTGTTTTGTGGATCCAGTCAGCTGTTTTTTTTTTGTTGTTTTTTTTTTTATCAACAGGAATGCTGAGATTATGCTGAACAGAGGTTAACAAAATATTTAGTTCACTTTTCACTTGTCATTAAAACATTGAAACTATTGTGCACGTACTAGGTACGGAGAATTGACACACATGGAAGGGACCCTGGGGGGTATTTGAGACAAATGGAAGGGACCCTGGGGGGTAGAGGAGTTGAGATACATGGGGGGGATGGGGGATTTGAGACACAAGGTAGGGACTGGGGGGAATTAAGACACATGAAAGGGATGGGATGGGGGAATGAGGCACATAGAAGGGACCCTGGGGGGGATTTGAGACACATGGAATGGACCCTGGGGGGGGGATTTAAACACATGGGAGGCTGGGGGGAATTAAGACACATGGAAGGGATGGGGTGGGGGAATGAGGCACATGGAAGGGATCCGGGGGGGGGGGGATTTAGACACATGGAAGGGCTGGGCGGAATTGAGACACATGGAATGGATGGGGTGGGGGAATTGAGACACTTAGAGGGACTAAGGTGAATTGAGACACACACGGAATGGACTGGGGTGGAATTGAGACACATGGAGGGGCTGAGGGGAATTGAGACACATGGGGGTGGGAGGTCATTTTGCACCGGAGCCCGGTGGTTTCTAGTTACGCCTCTGGCTGCAGCATATGAATCTGAAATCATGCATGGTAGCTCTTATCATATGCTGTCTATTGGTATGACGACTAGTTAAGTATTCTGGAAAATATGGTGGATCTAGCAACCGAAGTGGAAATTAGAAGACCAATATCCATCAGTACAATCTCTCAATAACAAACTAAAGGAACACTCTAGGCACCAAATCCACTTCATGTCAATGAAATAATTATAGTGCCTGGAGTCCTCCTACACCTTCTTACCTTTAATTGTCAAACCATTCTAGAATGGTTCAACAGTGAAGTGGAGTCCCCTAGGCTTCAGCGGACGCTCTCAACATATCAGTGCTGCTTGAGCAACCGCTTTCACGATTGCGAGGTACAGAAAAGGAGAAAGATGGACTTCAACTCAGCGTTAAACCATTTTACAAAGGAGATTTACAATTGAAGGTAAAACCTCAACTTTACATTTACAAACTATTATTCCTTTAATCAGTATAAAATTATAATCTCAATATTATTTTTTAGATCATTGTTACGTCGCATCTACCTAGAAATTAACCTCATACAACCTGCAAGGCCTTGGTTTATTAATATCTATCTTTCTACTTCCCTTTCTATGACTTCCTTTTGTCCTCGCTGACAGAGCCAAGGCTGTAGAAGAGGCTTTGTGATCGTGGCAGTTAAGGCACAGATGGTCTTATTTCATTGCAGTCTCAGTAGGTTTCCTACCATATCAAATGTTCAGTGAGGATCTTGTGAATCCAGGCTGCGTGAACAATATGTTTCAGCTGGGAGTTTGATTAGCCCAAATAATTAGCATAATCATTGCCATGCAAATAGGCAGCAACTATGTGATGTGTAAAAAAGAGATACTATGCAATTAGTACTTTGCCTAGTTAGGATAACCAAACGTAATAACCTATACACTGAAATAAAACATTTCTTCCTATATCTTTTTTCATTAATGGAGCATGGAAGCAGTCCCCCAATTGTCCCCCAATTTTGTTTATTGTAAAAACAATTGTTTGATCACTGCTTGATTTATTCCCTGTCTGATGCTGCCTGTCTGACTATGTTATAGGGAAAGAATCATTCAGACAGAATTCAAAGAAACAAAATATTCTTTTCTTCTAGGGGCTAAGTGCACTAAGGGATGCCGAAAATGAATTTACTCCTATTACACTTAAAAGCCTCAGCTGGGAATAGCGAAAGATCAGACAATAGTGTACTCTTGGCATTCACACATAGCCAAGTCTAGCTTGATTGAATAGCATCTCCATGTTGTTGGGTGGTTCATAAAAAGTGCTGCCCTGTAGTAATAAAGGGAAAGGTCAAAATGTGTAAACTTATCAATGAAAGGATGGCGAAGGAAGTAATCGATTCTTCTTCCGCAGTATTAAAAGTCTGCATGTTACCAGGCAGCAGCGCTTTTCTTGTCCAATAACATAGGATGGAACTGGCAACTCCATACAGAATGCTCATAACTCAAAAATGACCCAGTCTAGAGACAGGCATTCCATGAGACTGGTTTCCCAAGCGCTATAACTCTTCCTATCCCTGCCCGAACACTGAGATGGACGGATAGGGTTATGTATAAGAATAGTTGTGTTCGCATGGCGTTTGTCCAGTTTTGTACAAATATGCCATTTTCTCATGAATAAAACTGTTAATCCTCCTTTATACATTGAGGACTTTTTTCGGTCCATCTTTTCTCTAATGCACCAAAATAATCCTGGTTTCTGACACTTTTCATTCCTCTCTGTGATATTTTTCTCCATCTCCATGATGGTTTTACCTCTGTATGCATTCATAGAATGATACAAATCCGTAATATTACTAGGAAAAAATAAAGATGCATTCGCAATCTGAAAGATTTTAGTACTTTAAAAAAAAAAAAAAACGTGAATGATTGTGAAGGCTGCTTACCGGTTTCAGAAACCACCAATCTTGTGGTGGAAAAAAAATGTCAGACAAGAGGCCCACTCTTGCACCACTTTCATATATATATATATATAGCTTGCTCCATTATTTCAGTTGGATTAATCTGACCTAAAAAAGGTGCGCTACTAAAGTGGCAGGAGAGGCACACCTTGTCTAAAGTGATGCAGTCAATAGAAAAAAAGTGGTAAACAGTAAACATAACAAAAAAGTCGCATGAATACTGCACTATTTTAAAAAAATGTTTTACAAGGATTGTGACACATAAAATTGATCTTTTCATGGTTGTATAAAAGAAGATAATGCATGGAGTCGGAGAGAGACGCTTAAAGGAACACTGAAGCGTTAGCATTAGCAATACATATTTGTATTTCCTATGCGGCAGTCCCCTCATTAATTAGACCCCTTCCCAACCCCATGAAAGAAATGAATTAAATAACAAAAACAAATTACTCTCCTTTTCACCAGCACAAGATTCCCTCTTCAGTACCTCCACCTCCTGCTTGTTACAACATCCTGGAGGCGTGGCAATCCATTAGAGGAGCATTGGGGGACGCAGGCACATGCATCTGCGTGAGTAACATCACGGTATGTTACCGAATGAGAGCCAGGAAGTAAGATTCCCGGCTCTCATACATCGAATTCGTGAAACAAAGGGTTTTGAGGGTAGGACGGGGGTTCAGGACCGCAAGCATTATAACAACTTTAACCCCTTAAGGACACATGCTGGTTTTCTATTGCATGGCACTCTAGAAGGGCCTCCTCAGCACGTGGGCCAGGTGCAGCCAAACCAGCAGTAGTTCCACCGCTGGTCAGCACCCATGCCTATGGAAAATTCTAGAATTGTAGCCCATAAACAAGATGATTGTGGATAATAAGCATAGAACATGTAAGGGTGTGAATATATAATTAAGTGTTCTTGCATAGCAAGACCACTTAATATTATCTCACATATATATTATTCTTGTTCTTATTATAGTCAAATTTACCACCCTAACTCCTCTCACAGTTTTTACACTACATAGACAGTAATTTACGTGCGGATTGTTCCCGATTGGATTGCTATTACTTTGTGGAGCGTTTCGCTGAATGGTTCACAAAATATCATTGTTTTTGTGGCAAAATTGTTCCCATAGGAATGAATGGCGAAATGTTCAAAACTAGAGTGGGAGCTGGCAAAAGCTAGAGTGGGAGCTGAAAAATCAGGACATGATTTCTAAACTGCCACCACTCCCTCATTTTCAGGCCCACCTACACAAATCTTATATCAAAACGTTCAGCTATCCCTGCTGCCACTAAAAATGTCCACAGCTAAGCCATAGTCCTTATAGATTTCACAATATGACCATTTGTTTGCAACTCACGCCGTCCATTGACATTCATTGAAACTCCACTCTAGCCACCTGAAATTTGAAGGGCAATATCTAAACTGTGACTGTGCCTTCATTTTTAATATTTCAGAGACATACATACAGTTGGTGGAATGTTCGAGGGATTTGAAAGATTTGAAAGCTCTTCTCTGCCCTTGCTGTAGAGTGACTGAACCACACCCCAACCTTTCCACAGTTACTCCAGCCACTCCAACCACACAACAGTTACTCAAGCCACTCCACCCAGTTACTCCACCTACACCAGTTGTAGACTACTGGTGGAGGCAAGAACACTTCACACAATTTCCCCATAGAAAGTCCTTGCTATGCAAGAACACTTAATTATATTTATGATTTATTATTTGTATTATCACTACAAGTTAGTCATGCATTACAGAAACCCGAACCATTAATCTGTTTCCAGCCTTCTTTAGACCTAATTACAAAAGTGCAACAAAAGATATAAAGTTTGATTCTCTAAGCAGTGTAAATTGCCATACTCTTGCTGAATTGAGTTACTTCCTGGTTTAATTAGCTCAGTGTAGCTAAACCCCAGAGGCAGCAATTTCTCAGAGCACCTGCCTTGCAAAGACTTCTCATTGTGCGGCATTGGAAAGTCTGTGATTGGACAGCCACAGAAAGTCTGGGCTGGGTTAGCAGAGGAGGGCTTGTAAAAGCTGCAGTGAAGTGATCTGCAGCTTTTGCAAGCTGTTTTTAGATATCACTCCAATAAAAAAATGTATAACTAAGTGCATGCATGTTTTCGTTGGTGATATAGCTACTAAACAGCAATTTGTGTTTAGAAA
Source organism: Pelobates fuscus (assembly GCF_036172605.1). Lineage (NCBI taxonomy): Eukaryota > Metazoa > Chordata > Amphibia > Anura > Pelobatidae > Pelobates > Pelobates fuscus. Next base: position 432,510,266 of record NC_086317.1, on the reverse strand, counting down.
ACACAACTGCTAACTGTAATAGAAAACAGAAAAGAGGGAGTCAGCCTGTTAGACAAAAGCTCTGAAACTGGAAAGGTATAGGGATTCACCAAAAAACCTAGGAGAGAATATAGACAAATAATGGCTACTATGCAAGATAGTAACCGATTATCCAGGAGCTTACTTAGTCGTGTGAGTGAAATAAAATAAATAAAAAATAAATATAAAATAAGTCAAATTGAACTGAAGAATGAGAAGAGTATTATTCTAAAGTGCAGGTTACTTTGATATACTTAATGTGAATTAACCCTTAATCGTCTGATTTAGTTATATAATTAGACCCAGTTGTGAGGGACCCAGATGGGTAGGGAAGATATACAAAGAAAATAAGATAAAAAAATAAGATAAAATGTAACTTCAATGCTTAGTTATAGAGAAAAATAAGAATAGGTATCTATTTAGAGGATACAGTAACCAAATGGTTAAAATGTGTCACAAAGTATCCAATATCTTCTATTTAAACAAATGATTTCTTAGAGTGAATAGGCTTAGTATAATAAAACTATTCTGTATTAGGCAATATAGATATATATCGCTAAAGACAACTGTAGGTATAAAAGTATCATTTATTAAAAATATAAAAAACGCGTTTCGTAGAGAATAGCTCTACTTCATCAGAGACGGATAAAACACCCTCTACATGGGGGTGTTTAAATACCTTACAGTTGCTGATTTAATAATTGGAAAATTTAAAGATCAAGATACTTTTTCTTACAATACTTGTTCAGTATAATACAGTATAATACATAGAAAAAACACTGACTACCACGTGAAGTTACTTTACAGAAGAAAACTAGATCAACACAATCATCCAACAACACTCCGGCATTTATTACCAAATATAGTAATCAATCACAAATCATCCAAAAAATTCTGAAGAAACATTGGGGAAAATTAAGAAGTGACCCAAGTCTAACACAATTCATTGAAGCAAAACCACAGATTATATTCACAAGAGCTCCTAATCTTAAACTGTTGCTAGCCCTCACGACTAGGTCTGAGATCATAAGAAGAAAGAACACAGATATGAGAGGTTTCGTGAGGTGCCAAAAATGTGCTGGGTGCAAAAATAACCCTACGATGGAAACCAGAAGAACCAAATTTACATCACTAAATGACAAAGAAGAATACCAGATAAAAACTGAAATGAACTGTAATACTTCAGGTGTCATATACCTTATCATGTGTCCCTGTAAAAAACAATACATAGGACGCACTAAGAGACCCCTAAAAGTCAGAATAGCGGAGCACATACGCAACATCAAGAAAGGTCTGATAACTCATAACCTCTCAAAACATTTTAAAGAAACACATGGAGCTGACCCAGCAGGACTGGTATTCTTACCCATTGAAAAAGTCAATGTTCATTGGAGAGGAGGAAGTATAGACACTAATCTAGATCAAACTGAGGCGAAATGGATTTTTACTCTTAATACTCTGGTTCCCCATGGCCTCAACGTAGATTTTGAGCTTAATGCCTTTTTATGATCGTTTCCTCCCTTCATCTCCATCTCTTTTTTAGCATTTCTCATGATCTCCAATAGTAGTCAGATTCACATCCTAATACCCCCTTCTTATATCTATTTCTTTTATTTCGTTTATATCTTGTAATCTAGAATTTTTTAAGCTATATTTTCCCTTGGCCGTTTTAGGGCTATGTAAGTTACCAATGTACACTTGATAATAGCAAATTCCAAATACCCTATCCCTGTATCCACTTTGTCTGTATACACTCTGTCCTCTCAAGTTTAGACCAAGTTCTCCCTCTCTGATCAATGTGTAGGGTTTATACGTTTTTCCTTCCAGATACAGTTATCTGCATATAGTCTTGGAATGTCTTGAACTAAATGCACAAAATATACACATGATCGCAAATTTCTACTAATGATAAATATCCCGGATTAGGACTAAAATAACTTAAGCATCTTCTGTTCCCACTACACACATATATATGATTCAAGAAGAATTTTAATTTTAATGTAAAGAAAGTCCCTCTAATACATACTTGTTAACTTAAACATTTTCATTATGGGGTTTTTATATCATTCCTTAATAGATATTACTTTAATACAAATCTTCTAATTTATGTAATTTTTAATATATCTTCTAACATATATTGTTATTACTATTGTTTTAAAGGTATATTACTATATATATTTTTTAAATAGTTGGTGCGTTATATGATGTCTCCCAATCAACTAATTTTAAACTCATTACATAACTATGATTATCGTTCTCTGTACTAACAATTGTGTCTCGTTCCAGGCTACCAGACCTCGTCTAAATGTTCACACTGTGTATATATAATGTAGACGAATGATAGGTTTCCTGTCCACGTTACCAGAAATATTTAATGGAAATATTCAATGTAATTATTTAACAAAAAGGTCCTTTGATTTCTAATGTATATCTCGTTGACCCAAAATCACAGTTTTGTTTATAAGGTTATCACACTCAATTATGTATAAATACCTAAACAGATACTTATGTATCTATTTCCAAAAATAAGATTATTTGATAACAAACCGAATTTATACATAAATTAATTCATGCAATGCATTTAATTCTATTTATACGACAACTTTGGAATTATGGAAGTTTTCCTTTGTCTATTGTATTTTCATCTTAAGTGGTATTCCGTTTTTAAACTTTTATCTACATTAATTTCTAGCTCAATCTATTACTTTTGCCTTGTATAATGATTCTCTTAAATTTATTTATGTTTATTTTAATGTATTATGTATAAAAAAAACATGACACAAGAAGTGAAAGAATGTTATTAAGGTATGCCTTTTAAACTGGTTTTTCTTTTAATGCCAACCATATTCATGCCAATTATATATAAGAAATAGGACACAACAAACGAAAGAATGTTTCACATCATTTGTTTTATTTTATCTTATTTTATTATATAAATCTACAATGAATAATCTTGTCTCTGGACATCTATGTATTATACTGAACAAGTATTGTAAGAAAAAGTATCTTGATCTTTCAATTTTCCAATTATTAAATCAGCAACTGTAAGGTATTTAAACACCCCCATGTAGAGGGTGTTTTATCTGTCTCTGATGAAGTAGAGCTATTCTCTACGAAACGCGTTAGACAGCTAGAACAGCAAGAAGGAACATCCACACAAGTTCTATCCAGCCAGGGTACTTCTGCAGAATAACTCACCTGTCCCGGATCCCAGGCGCATTACTGACACCGCCGCGAGAGCAGTGCTGTTCCCCCGAAGTGAGGTGGAACGCTCTGTGGAACGCACGCCGTCCTCACCGGCAACCAGGATCTGGGCAAGAGGATCACATACAGCATCCGGATCCATCCATACTTTTAAGGTGGTCTTGCAGTTTTTACCCATAATAGACTGGCACTAATATTGTGGATGTGCTATTAACTTTATTTTTGAATATTTGGATTTTTTATATTTTTAATAAATTATACTTTAATACCTACAGTTGTCTTTAGCGATATATATCTATATTGCCTAATACAGAATAGTTTTATTATACTAAGCCTATTCACTCTAAGAAATCATTTGTTTAAATAGAAGATATTGGATACTTTGTGACACATTTTAACCATTTGGTTACTGTATCCTCTAAATAGATACCTATTCTTATTTTTCTCTATAACTAAGCATTGAAGTTACATTTTATCTTATTTTTTTTATCTTATTTTCTTTGTATATCTTCCCTACCCATCTGGGTCCCTCACAGCTGGGTCTAATTATATAACTAAATCAGACGATTAAGGGTTAATTCACATTAAGTATATCAAAGTAACCTGCACTTTAGAATAATACTCTTCTCATTCTTCAGTTCAATTTGACTTATTTTATATTTATTTTTTATTTATTTTATTTCACTCACACAACTAAGTAAGCTCCTGGATAATCGGTTACTATCTTGCATAGTAGCCATTATTTAGCTATTTGTGTTTATTTATTTTATTTGGGCAATGGACTGTGCCTTTAAGATTTCTGAATTTGTTGAAGAGTTTATTTTCTTCTCTAACTTGCCCTTTGTTCTGTGAGCCTAACAAGCCCAATGCAATTCTCTATTTATACCTCACAATATTACAATAGCAAGTCCTCTTGTGTACAATAACTCTATTCATATTTAGATGAAGTAGGCTTTCCTTCATACATCTTCTACACTTGTCAAAAGTGATACATTCCGTCCTTTGAAGGTTATTGGAAATTGTTCAATTTAGGCATGTTTATCCGCTCTCTTTGGCATTGATGTGGATATCCCCCCTCCTCCGTTGACTGAAATTGTATTTAATTTTCTATGACTTTGGTTCACTAATTAGTTATGTCAAATTATATATTCTATATCTGATGGCTGAAAACGTAAGAAACAGGAAATATTTGATTCTGCATAGTTTTATTGTTCATGAATAAATCCAGTCAAAATATTCCTATACACTTGTGTTTCTTGACAAACTGCATTAATGATAATTGAATCTAACTGAAGCAGTGCTAAACTGCAAAACCCTTTTCTATCCAACATTATACTTGTGTTGCTCATTTTAAGTTTGCTTACCTTTTTCCATCACCACACAGGTGTTATTGTTGCTGGCCCCGCCCATGTTTCGCCTTCTTGGCTGAGAATTTTGATGATCTCAGCCAATCCAATGCTTTTCCATAGAAAAGCTTTGGTTGCCTATTTCACAGGCGCAGCATAACACCGCACTGTGCCAGATTCAGTGCATCTCTATGAGGAACATTTAGTAACTCCATGCAGAGCGTGGAGACGCTGAAAGTCAGTACTGCACATTATGCACCACAGACCCAGGAAGCACCTCTGAGTGATTGCAACTTGAGGTCTTACTAAGCAGTAATGTAAACACTTCCTTTTTTTCTTAAAAGACAGTGTTTACATTAAAAAGCCAGGGACAAGCTATATACACCTAAACAACTACATTAAGCTGTAGTTGTTCTGGTAACTACAGTGTCCGTTTAATTATGTGCATTTTATTCTCAGTTCAGGATCCAAACTAATATACATTAGATGCAGGCCTGTCTGTCATTCCAGCTAGCAGATAAGTATCCATATCTGATTAACGGAAATGATGCCAAGTACTTAACTACATGTTCCATAATCTCGCACTATTTCAGATTTAGTAGAAAATAGTGGACGTGTTAAGGTCGTCTGAGCCACTTCCTGGTTTGTTACAAACTCACTGGAAAAAAAAGTGGATACAATTTACGGATAATAAATCACAATTCATTAACACTTAGATACTCTAACTGTAAAGTTGGAAAAGGTACTACACAGACAGCAATTCCATTTAGGAAATGTAAAATCCGATATGAACTGTATAAAACACATAACTCTCGGGGGGGCGTGGCCTAGACACCGGCCGGGATGGCCGCATAATTCCGGAGCTCCGTCAAATCCACTCTTAATCCGGCACTAGCCATAAGCATCGAGACCCAAAAACTAGCCCAAAACCCTCCACTATGCCAGGCAGACACTCCGGCTTGAAACGACCCGAAAAAGAGGGGTGACAGGAGAGAAACCGGCAGATCGGTGGCTGACATGCTAACTACGCCGCGAGGCAGACAGGCCTCACAAGATGGCCGCCAGCACAGCCCGCGTGGATCCCTCTCCCCGGCCTCTACCACAGGCAGAGACCTGCCAGAAACGCAACCAGGGGACCCTGCACAAATACTGGCTAAACTTCAGGAGGTGAAAAGCTTCCTTGCCAAGGAAATCTCCAACAGCACGAGAGAGGTCAAGGCAGAAATCCAGGCGTTGGGAGCCCGGACAGCGGCCCTAGAGGAAAAGATGGATCTGGTCACGCAGGCCCATAACAACACCGCATCATACTCAAGAGCAATGGAACAGCGGATCTGTGACTTGGAACTTACGGTGGAAGACCTCGCCAACCGCTCCAGACGCAATAATGTGAGACTTAGAGGCCTCCCCGAAACAGCCGCGGAAGGGAACCTGGTGAGCAAAATGGAGCACTATTTCAAGCACTTACTCCCAGATATCCCTGATACTTACTGGGCAATCGATCGAGCACACAGAGCACTCCGAGCCCGTAGAACGGAGGGACAGGCACCGAGAGACATCATCATCCGTTTTCATTACTATTCCACAAAAGAAGCGGTGATGAAGTATGCTAGGACCAATGAGCTAAATTATCAAAACTCTATCATCACCTTATACCAGGACTTTTCCCCAACCACACTGCAACGCAGGAGAAACTGGAGACCCCTGACAACTCTGCTTCAAGAGCGGGAAATCAAATATACATGGGGACACCCCTTCAAGTTGGTGGCTTTCAAGGCCGGGACTACCTACACCCTGCAACCAGGTGGAGACCCACTAAGATTCCTTAGGAGCCTCCAGATAGAACCACCAAGAAGCTTTGCCCTATCCGGAGAAACACCGCCCAAGCTTGAAGATCTACCCGCAGACTGGACAGTCGTCAAAGCAGCTAAAACCTCGACGGACCGCCACACCTGAGACCCTCAGCGGTCACCTCACAACCACCTATGGTTCACTCTCCCAACCTGCCGGGACCCGGTCCCTAAGGAGAGAAAGACTCACCTGAACTGCCGTACACCTCATCGCTGACAGCTGATTGGTATCGTATGCTGCCTTTGCCTAGTTAAAGTCTTCTACATGGGACTTAATTTTTTGCACCCAGCTCTGAAAGTGCGATCCGTGGAGGTGGGGTGTGCTTGTGTACTGTATGTTGTGATATGATGACCCCCACACGGAGTACCCCAACATGCGGTGCACTACCAGTTCATTGGGGCACCCCCCCAAGGTAGCGACACCCTATCCATATCAGCAAATGTTAAAAACTATGTTATTTTGAGGAAAAAAAAAAAAGAGGGTTAAAAAAGAAAGTTTAGCATCGCAACCACTTAACTGCAAACTAGTTCTTGTTACGCGTATAAATGTTACAATTGGGGTTATTGCATTAGCGTGTGTAGCAACACCCTTATAACCTACCCGATATCAATACGGCAGATCGAATAGGTCCCTGGATCAATTAGAGACCCAGAGCGCCGTTAGTAGCAAGGGGTAGTAGGTTCATCTTTAACGAGTAGACCTGATAAGCTGAATGCCCCTGTACACTCCTGTACGCCCCTGTAGCTCTAAAATAGGGACTCAGCGTTCACAGGGGAGAGGGGGTCAGGACAAACGCCTCCATACCTTTCTACAACGCACTGGACTAATGGACGCGTGGAGACTTCAACACCCAGACACCTTAGACTATACATACTACTCCGCACCCCACCCTACATACTCCAGAATAGACAACCTTCTCCTCAACGGAGCGGGCATGGCAAAACTAATACTCAGAAATCAACAATATCACATGGTCGGACCACGCAGATGTGACTATAACCTTAGGCATAGGTCAACATCGCAACGCATGGACATGGAGACTCAACACGGACCTACTCACTGACAACGACATATCCGCCACTACCCGACTGAAAATCTTAGACTACTTCACCACTAACGACACGGAAGATATCAACCCGACTGCATTGTCGGCAGCCCACAAAGCGGTGTTACGGGGACACCTCATACAGGCAGCCACACATAAAAAACGAACCAAAACGAAACGCCTCCTAGAACTACAAACCACAATGAGGAAACTAGAGCTACGACATAAGCAGGCGCCCACAACCACCATATACACAAAGCTACAAACCATACGTCACGCTATAAAAGAACTCACCATAGCAGACATAGCACGCTCCTTAGTCTGGTCAAAGCGCTTTTTCTATGAAAAAGCCAACAAGATGGACACACTACTTGCAAGGACCCTCCGACCCAGACCAGGGCGTAAACCCATAACCACGCTGCGAACTGCTGCCAATGACCTGGTACACACCCCGAAAGACATCAATAGCACGTTCACCGAATACTTCCAGAATCTATACAACCACACACCAAGAGAAGGGGAAGCGCAGACACAATATACCACACGCATAACAGAATTCCTGTCCCAATTAAACCTCCCCCAGGTGTCCACAGTGGAGGCCAACATCCTGGAGAGCCCCATCACACAGGAGGAGGTAGAATCGGTGATAGCAACCCTTCAAGGTCGCAAAGCACCGGGCCCGGACGGGTACGATATGGGCTATTACAAAAGATATAAACCGGAACTAGCCCCCTACCTCACCAAATTATACAACCACTTCCTCCAAGGCGGCACCCCAGACCGCGACATGGCCACGGCCAACATAATTTTAATCCCCAAACCGGACAAAGACGGAACACTAGCCACTAATTACAGACCAATATCACTTATAAACGCGGACTTAAAAATATTCGCAAAGATATTGGCGAGGAGACTAACCCCACTGCTCCCAAAATTAATACACCCAGACCAAGTTGGCTTCATGCCGGGGCGCCAATACGAGAATACACGCAGAGGAGCTGATCTGATGTGGCTCATGTCTAACTCTAAGTCACCAGCCCTGGCATTGTCCCTTGACGCAGAGAAGGCCTTTGACAGGGTCCAATGGTCTTTCCTGTTCCAATTCTTACAATTACAAGGCTTCCCGGACACATACATCACTGCCATAAAAGCCCTATACACAGACCTACAGGCACAAACCATAATAACGGGCGCCCCGAGGACACCATTTCGAGTGAGCAATGGTACAAGACAGGGTTGTCCCTTGTCGCCGCTGTTGTTCGCGATAGTACTTGAGCCACTCCTGCATCTCATCACAACTGATCCAAATATTAAAGGGGTGCAAATTGGGGGGGAGCAATTTAAAACAGCAGCATATGCGGACGATATCCTCCTCACACTGACAGATCCGATTCCCTCAATGGCTAATCTGGAAAAACGACTTCAAATTTACGGGGAGTTATCCGGGTACAAAGTCAATCTCACCAAATCAATAGCACTACCATTTCACATTCCCGAACAAGAGTTACAATACTTTAGACGAACGCACCACATCAAGACGTCTACGACCACACTCACATATCTAGGCGTCAGGCTAACCGCAGACCACAAAGCACTTTACCAACACAACTATACACCGCTGCTCAACAGACTTAAGACAGACCTAGACAACTGGACAGACAAACCGATTACATGGCTTGGCCGGTTACACTCAGTAAAAATGAATATACTGCCAAGACTGCTATTCCTCTTCCAAGCGCTCCCAGTCCGGGTCACCAAGAATGACCTAGCAGACACACAAAAGGCAATAGACGCCTTTATATGGCAAAGAAAGAGACCCAGGATAGCCAAGGCAACTCTGTATAACCCTAAATGGAGGGGAGGTTTAGGTATGCCACACCTGCACCATTACTACAAGGCCGCACAATTGGCTCAAATAGCTCACTGGCACTGCCCGACTAACCAACGTAGGTGGGTGGACATAGAATCCCTCATGACTGGGGCAGACCTACCGCAATTCCTAATGTGGGTGCCCAGAGAACACAGAGTACTCCTACGGACAGAATGCCCGGCGATCCTTAACTCCCTAAGCTTATGGGACAGGGTCGCAAAGAAACTTAAACTAACAGATTTACCGTCCTCAATGACTCCGGTCTTGCGCAACAGGGCATTCCCACCCGGACTGAGGGCACGAGAGTTTCAGGGCATAGAGGCCACAGGTCTACAACGCTACACACACCTGTATTCAAACAACCAATTAGTTACTTACCAACATCTACAATCCCTGGCCCCACTAAAAACAAGCGACTTCTTCAGATATCTCCAGGTACGGGACTTCGCACAGACCAGAGAAGTCAGAACGGCAATAGCCAAGCCGCTCACTTTCTATGAGAAATTTTGCTTGCAAGAGCGTATGCCAACCAAACTAATCTCGCTATTATACAATCATATATGCCTAGAATCAGGGACCTGGGGCAATCAGACATACACAGACAAATGGGAGACGGACTTAGGGGAGACATTAGACGGGACGGACTGGCAGGATATCTGGGAGGCTAATGCAAAAGTTTCCGTATGCACGGCCCTCCAGGAGCAATCTTACAAAATACTACTTCGGTGGTACACGACCCCTGTTAAACAATGCCATATGCAACTAAGTCCCACAGACACCTGCTGGAGGCTCTGCGGAGAAAAGGGCACATACATCCACATGTGGTGGCACTGTGTCAAGGTTAAAGAGTACTGGGGAAAAGTTACAGACCTAACCTCGAATATTATGCAACGCAGGATAACACTTGACCCGTGGGCATGCCTACTATCACGGCCAACAGAGGGGCTAAATAAACACGACCAAAAACTGTTAAATATGCTTAACCTGGCAGCTCGTAGAGCATTAGCACAATATTGGATTAAACACGAAGTACCCCCGATCTCCCTAGTCCTCTCCAAAATCAGGGATAATTACCTGATGGACAAGCTAACCGCACAGGTTCGCGATTCCAATGCCTCCTTCCAAAAAACTTGGGCACTCTGGGAACAATATGACATAACATACCAGCATAATCCCAAATCTGACAGTCGTGAAGATACAATATACAGCATGACATACCCAATGTTACAGGTTTTACAGTTCTTGTTATATACTGTACATATATTACCTTATTTTATTATATAATATTTTGATGGATATTTTTAATTGTATATGTCTCACTGCACAATAGTCATCAATGTATGTACCTACGAATTGAGACGAAATCTAAATACATGTGGACTCGGCACAACACAAAGATATGTCTGAAAGGCTTCTGCGCAAGCCAATTGCGAAGTATTATCTATGCACTAACATACCCTTCCTTTCTGTATTGCAACTATTAAGATGATTCTAATGATTGGGCCTCTGCGTAGGCCAAAAGAAATACGATGCAATGTGCCAGTCGACATTTAAATAAAGAATTGAAAAAAAAACAAAAAAAAACACATAACTCTCAATCAATAAGCATAATGACCGGTTATAAAGCATGACAATAAATCAGAAGTTCACATTATTACAGTAATGCTTGCTCTCAATCAATGCAGATAAAGTAACTAAGCCATTTAGACCATTTAGCATGTACTCGTCTGTAGCTCTAGCGGACATAACCATGTTCTCCTTCCCAAAGAACCACTCTTCTACATTTTTACACACAGTTGGTATTAGAGGTTTACCTGCTGTATAACACAGGGTAGACTCGTAATGGGGAAAATATGTCTCAGGACATATCAGCAGTAGATCCCAAGGAGCTAACTACCAGTTGCTAGTCAGATGTTACTTGAAACCACAAAACTCCAAAATTGGTAGTTGGCTTCTTGGGATGGATTGCTGACAGCTATCAGGTGAGTCAGTTGATATATTTAGATTATTATCCATTATAAGCATCTAGTAAATATAGTGTAGATGTACAATTTTATTTTAGTAGTGTGTGAAATAAGATGTTTAATGGGGTTTTATTAGTTATGAATACAGGTGTAACAAAAACAGTATTATGGGGGGGCGGAGCCAGCTACTGAACCGACAGGTCACATCCCCAGAGAGCTCCCGGCGAAATCGACTTTAAAACCCTAAATATTGAAAAATCACCCCCCCAAAAAAAGTCACCCTACCTACCCATGTAGGAAGCAAACATGGGTAGGAAAAGTAAGAAGCCTAAGCCTGACCTACCTCGGCCGGGCACCAGCATAGGAGACTTGTGGAGGCGAGCACATGGCGCACGCGAACCAGAAATGGCCGCCTACATGGAGGGCATCGAGGACTCAGACGAATTACTCTCTGAGCCAGAGGAGCTATACCAGCCCATGACAAGGGCACCGGAGAAACCCGATCCGAAACCTGCCACGCCACTTGACTCGGCCCCAGTCACCAAAGCTGAAATGAGGGAGCTGCTGGCGGAGCTCCGCCAGAATATCCAGGAGGACGTGGCAGGCATGAGGAGGGACATAAAGGGCCTCACAGACCGCATGGAAACAGCGGAGCAAACCACCAACACGCACACTGGGCAAGTGGCCGCACTCCGACAGGAGATGAATATACTACAACAGAAACAAGTGAAAATGGAGCAGGCCATGGCTGCTATGGAGGACTCACGACGCGCCCAGAATCTTAAGGTTAGGGGCATCGTCGACTCAGTCCTGGACTCTGAGCTCCCTCACCTTGTGCGGCGCCTATTAACTACGATTCTGCCGCCAAAACAGGCCAAAGGGATAGGCCTTGACGGCGTGTTTAGGCTCCCTAAGCCACCAACGGCCCCACCAGCAGCAACCAGGGACCTGATAATAAGATTCCAGAAACGACAAGACAAAGAAACAGTAATGGCCGCAAGCAGGGGTACCGCACCGTATAGCTTTGAGGACATGTCATTATCATTCTTTTCAGACTTCTCCAAGGGGACTATGGCCTGGCGCTCCACTTTGAGGCCTTTTACCGCCTTGCTCCGCGAACGGGATGTTAAATATAGATGGCGCTCACCGCACAAATTGCAAATATACCACGGAGACGCCACTTCTCATAGCGGACCTACAGGAAGCGGAGACCCACCTCCCTGCCTTGGGATTACCGACGGATGCCATACAGCGACGCCACACAACCTACAAGCCACACAGATGGAACCCGGCTACCTCCAAGCCCTTCGTTCCGGGGGGACCCACCAGCGCTGCACAGACTGTAGCCACCACTTGAGAGCTCCCAGAGGACTGCTAGGCCTTACTGGCCACTAATTCAATTTCATTGCTTTTCCTTCACACAGGTCTATGGCAATCGTTCAGCTTTTGTTTTTGTATATAGTTCTACTTGATTTATTTTTACTTTCATTCTTGCCTATAAATGCCTATGTATGTGCAGATTGCTTTAACTGAGCAGGCTTTTATGAATCGGGCACACCAAACAATGTCTGAGCATGCCTGAGCACTAACAGCCAGATCCTATCTGCCTTAGTGACCCCTACTCACGGGCCCACTATCTAGGCCTGAACTCTCCTCATTCTAAACAAACCCATACTGTATTTCTTGGTAGGGATAATGTCCAGTAGAGGTAACGAGATTACACACACAACGCTTAGCTTATTTAAATAAAAAAGTTTTACTAGCAGATGTTTACTCAGAATAACGTTACCAAGTTATCTTATCGCTACGATAAACGACAGGGGGTACCCGGGCATTAGCATGTACGCGCCCGCTAAGTATATGCTTAATTGTCTCAATTCATTTTTATTGTTAACTCTTTGCATGACTACGCTCGCAAACCGTACTACTGGATCTTACTATAACGAAGCTTAATGTTTATAGCCTCACTAGCTTGTACCTACTCACCTTAACCTAGCAACAGTCAACTTTTGTTGTATTACCTTCTTAAAGAAAGAGTGCATACCAGACAGGAAAGCCCTTAAGTGTTATGTCAATATGCTATCTACGTTTTATCTCAACAAAACCTAAAATTTGTGCCGTATTTTCCTATGCCATGTTTGGATCATTGTATATTAACGCTTACGACTGCTATTGTGGCTAAGTAAGCCTATTGTATTACCTTGCACAACAAAAATAAAGAATTTAAAAAAAAAACACAAAAAAAAAAAACAGTATTACTGTGTCCTCAATTAATTAATTTTAAATAAGATAGCACTCCAACATAACGCTCAGTATAAAGGCTCCTTATCGTACACTATATTGAAATTAGATATATTGCTAAATTCTTTATTCCATCATTTTCATCTTGGTTATTTATAAGTAAACATTTTCTACACTTGCTTGTGCTCTGTGTGATATAATAAAGCTTTTTAATAGTATGTATTTTTCCCAGACATATCTATATCCTAGTATTATTAGATTTTCTCCGTCCCAATTTGGAATTGCACAAAAATCATATCTGCACAAATAGTATCCCGAAATTCTATTTCAGTGGCTTTTTATGTTCTCTAATTAATGTGCAATTACCTTGTTCTGCAGTTATTAACCGGTCGCTTTTTCCCTTTTTGATATGTACTAGGATTTGTTTTTTTTCAGCCATAATAGAATTAAAAAAAAAAAAAAAGTTTTATAATGATTAAATCTTCCTCAGTTCTCAAACATTTTATACACAAATGGAGGTGCAACACAAACTCGTAAATAAAGTGCTAATTTAAATGTAGATATGTGTTCACTCAATGAACATTTATATGTATATATTAAATTAAACATGTGCTCATAGAACTTTGTCATGGTTAAATTATCAGTACATAGAACTAGAAGAGAGCAGTATAAAAATATTAATTACTTCATCAATACTGACTGAATATGGAAGATAATTGTTGATTTAAAATGAGAACAGACCTAAACCCTGCTAATAGAAACATAGAATGCGACGGCACATAGGAACCATTCGGCCCATTTAGTCTGCCTAAAGGGACTATAGTCACCAAACCAATTTCAGTTTAATGAAGTAGTTTTTGAGTACAGATAATCAGCCTTTGACTGATACAGTTTGCATGAACCAAAAAAATGTTTCATTTTCAATAAGATATTAACTTACTATAGATGTTTTTGTCTCTTAAAAAAATAAGTTTAATCACACACAGGGGCCTCCTGCAAGGTCTAGCAATCTATTAACAGTGCAGTAGATAATACATTCTAAATGAAACAGACAGTGCTAAAGTTGTTTTGGTGACTATAGTGTCCTTTTAACAGGTTGCTTTAGTCAGAATTTATATGCACACTGGGTATAACATGGGAAGAGGACTACAAATACTTTCTTGGATTGATAATCTCATATGGGAACAGCAAATGGTCCATCTTTTAAATTTCCCAGTGGGTTATTATTATTATTATTATTATCGCCATTTATATATATGGGTTTCTGTAGCTATGCAGATATTAATATAGTACACATCCATAAATATTGTGCATATATGCATAACTGTTATCCACCCAATGTTTTTGAAAAAGCTGACTCGCAAATACTTTATAGGTCATAACTGTTGATTACAAATTCTTATAGTTTCTTCATCTCGGTTCAGCATAGATACAGTCAACGTTTTATTGCCAGACTTTTCATAGGCTTTGACAGTAATGCTGCTCCAACTTAACTATCCTCCCTAATACACACGTATGTCCCGTCGAGGCCCCTACGCTCTGCCAAAGACCTACGTATATCCTCTGTCCGTACTCCCACCTCTAATTCTCGCCTCCAATATTTCTCCAGGGCTGCACCTCTTCTGTGGAACTCCCTTCTCCGTAAGACTTTCACCCAGTCTCCACTCATTCAAAAAATCATTGAAAAATCA
Source organism: Pelobates fuscus (assembly GCF_036172605.1). Classification (NCBI taxonomy): domain Eukaryota; kingdom Metazoa; phylum Chordata; class Amphibia; order Anura; family Pelobatidae; genus Pelobates; species Pelobates fuscus. The sequence continues at coordinate 432,495,039 of NC_086317.1, read as the reverse complement.
CTTCAAGAAAGCATATCAATTAAACTGTTAGCAGGTTTTTATCCCCCACACCCCAGGACTCCTCTCCTGCAACTGTCAAAATTACATACTAAGCCCTCAATGAATACTTTTCTAACAACCTATTTCGTACCCCTACATTTACCCTTTGTGTCACTATACCCCACTCCCTCTAGAATGTAAGCTCATTGACCAGGGCACTCCACCTCTCTGTTCCTGTACATCCAGTTGTCTGGTTACAATTACGTGTCTGTTAGTCCATCCATTGTACAACGCTATGGAATCTGATGGCACTATATAAATGATAAAATAATAATAATATTAATAATGGGGCTGAAATACTGAGTGTGTTCAATTGCCCTTCTACTTTAAGGAACAATGTTGAAACCAATATTCGTTTTTAATGTTTAGAATGTTACTTTAGCCTTATCGGTGCCAGAATGCCCCTCCAAAATCTAAATATACATTTTACTCACTTTATTCTCCAGTAGGGAGTCCTCTTCCACTGCTGCTCCACTACTGACCAGATGGAATTGGCACATGCTCTACAAGATCCACCAATTGTATGAGGGGATTATCCAATAGAATGCATTAGATTGTTTCCCTATCAGAAGTCTACCATAGATCATTCAAGCAGAGTAAGTCAGGAAGCCCTTTTGATTGTCAGTTTGACTGCCAGAGGGGTGTTTCCAATTTAATTAATGAAAGTGCAGTGTCACGGCTTACCTTGGTGGGAGTCCAGTGTGCAGAGATATGCTCACCCTTGCAATTAAACACAGGCCAAGGTGGTCAGGGAAGAACTCACCTGGCCTGTGAGTCTGTGCACGGGGGCTGTTCAGGATAACCAGGTCGAAGTACAGACAAGGACTAGAGCAGGAGAATAGTCGTGGGTAAGCCAGTGGTCAGAGGATGCCAGAACTCAGGATAAACAAGAACAAAGCCCAGGTCAGAAGCCGAAAACTAACAGGACAACAGGAACTCGAAATAACAGGAACCAGAGTCAATGAACTGACACTGCCTTCTGGGAGAGGCAGTGTTATATACCTGGCTAACGGCCATCAGCTTCAGGTGTGCGAGAATATTGGAGCAGCCACAGATAACGGCCAGCCCCCAGTGCTGGATACAAGGCAAGATTGGACTATGGGCAATACTAGAACTGTAAGGTGGCTCTGAGGAGAAACAACAGGCCCAGGACTGCAAAGTACCCAGGTTCAAATCCCTTGTTGGGCACTTCTGGGGCGACCTCGTCTTGCAGTCTGGATGTCGTGGCGAGAACCGTGACATGCAGATTTCTCTTTTATGAATTGATAATGGGGCATGAAACTGGATTGCTTTAGGGCCTGAACTGTGCCTTTAAAATAAAACTATGAATTTTCCATTTTAAGTATCTCTTTCCTTCTGTAAATCTCTAGTCTATACTGACATAATGCATTATAGGGCTAGGATGAGCAGTTTTACAGTCCATTACCAACAATGGCCAACAGAACAACAGCAGTCTTCCTGTAAGAAAGAATAGAAGCCCCAGTGGTCAGAGACCTGCAAAGAGATAATTACACTGTGTTTATTTTAGAGATTTTCCTTTACCCTTTTACCAGTTGTCCATGTTCCATTCAACAATTATGATGGACTCCAGTTTTCAGATTGATTATATAGATTCCATTGATTTACTAGTTTCGGCCTGAGCCCAATCTTCTGTTCTGTCCTGGGAACCTGATCAGCTATGCACATAACGTTTTGTCTGTTATTTTTAAATGTTAGTCTTTAGTCAACATAGTGAAGTTTATGAGCTTAATAAATTCAGCCCAGTATCTTGTTGGCTAGCACTACCACACACAGAATATAATGTAGCCACTTAATTATTTATTACTAATTATCTGAGGCACCTAACTCTGAACGTGACCTGAAAAGGCACAGATGAAGTTTCTGGTGATTCACTTGCATATTAATGCTTCTTTGTTTGTTTCCAGTGATCCAGGTTTGTCATTTTAATTTATTTACTCCAAATATTGTTTGATATTCATACAATGGATGGGAAGCAGAGGTCCTGGGGAAAACAATGGTCTAAAGGTGGTACAGTAAGGGAGATGACAATGCAAGGTTCAATGTCTCCTGAAATACCATCTGCATCATCACCAACTACGATGGACACCCAGCATTAAAGGCTTACTCCAACCAAATATAACTGGTTTTGGTTATAGTAACCCTTTCTAAGATCCACTTCCTCCCACCCAAATTAAAAAAAAATAAAGAAACACAAAAACTCACCTCCTTTGCATCGCCAAATCCAAGTTCTTCCATCAGCCTAGTCCTCTTTTGTCTGACATCAACCTCCCTTCCGGATAAGGAGGAAGGTTAGGGATGATGGACTGAGGGGAGGACAGGGGCAACATGGAGGGGTGAGGGACTGTGTCACCATAGGCAGGCTCCAGCATGCTGTACGCGCTGGTGTCAATGTTGCACAGCATTGACATTAGTTAGCCCGGAACGTTGTTCTGGGCTGTCATATGACACTGCCAGAGGTGGAGTTAAACCAACGGCAGCTAAGGGGGTAAATCTCTGTTTGTGCAGTGTTTTAAAGTGAAATGCTGTAATACAGACTCCAGGCACCATAAACACGCAGCGAAGTGGTCATGGTGCCTGGAGTAACCCTTTTCAAGCAGCAGACCCAGAGCCCCTAATTCTCCATGTAAATATAGCAGTAAATACCGATTGACATTATATGAAATCAATGTATTAAATTAAAAAAAATGTTACCTGGTGGTCAAGTAGTGGATGCTCTGCATGGAATCTATTTATTAGACAGCCCAATGTCATCATCGGCTGGTGACGTGCAGGAATAATTATTACGTAAATGAAAAACGCTTACAAGGAGAGGAAACGATATCTGGAAAGCATTTAGATTTACCCAAAAATATCTGTAATCCGCTGACTAATAAACTTTCTTTTGAATCCCCATCACCCTCAATTCCATACTTAGAGCTGTTGTAGGGATAAATAAAGCAGGGCGATCAGAAATAATCTAGATTAGAATTCTAGATACAATCTTGCACCAGAGTTATTCTTTATGCATAACCCCCAATTTGCTATTTGTATTCCTGAAGTAATAAAAAATAGTGATATAAAATATAAATAATATATTTTGCAAATAAGTACCTGTGTATCGCTGCTGATATTTGAATTCCCCTTAAATATTTTTTTTTTTTTTTTACTTGATTCAAAAAGTGATGGAGATGTACTGTCAATGTTCAATGTTCTAAAATAAGCTGACACCAAGAGACAACACCGGAAATCTAAGGCTCTATAAATACCCCAACATATTTTGTGGTAATCTTTGTACTTACATTAACTTCTTGCCGTGTTTAAAAATAAATTTCTGTCTCAAAATAAACAAGACAGACACAAGCAAGCACTGACGGGGATCTGCTTAAAGTTGAACTGTCACTTTTTCTCGAGGAGCTATTTCCTTGCATCCTTCTTCCAGTAAATACAGGGAGTGCAGAATTATTAGGCAAGTTGTATTTTTGAGAATTAATTTTATTATTGAACAACAACCATGTTCTCAATGAACCCAAAAAACTCATTAATATCAAAGCTGAATATTTTTGGAAGTAGTTTTTAGTTTGTTTTTAGTTATAGCTATTTTAGGGGGATATCTGTGTGTGCAGGTGACTATTACTGTGCATAATTATTAGGCAACTTAACAAAAAACAAATATATACCCATTTCAATTATTTATTTTTACCAGTGAAACCAATATAACATCTCAACATTCACAAATATACATTTCTGACATTCAAAAACAAATCAGTGACCAATATAGCCACCTTTCTTTGCAAGGACACTCAAAAGCCTGCCATCCATGGATTCTGTCAGTGTTTTGATCTGTTCACCATCAACATTGCGTGCAGCAGCAACCACAGCCTCCCAGACACTGTTCAGAGAGGTGTACTGTTTTCCCTCCTTGTAAATCTCACATTTGATGATGGACCACAGGTTCTCAATGGGGTTCAGATCAGGTGAACAAGGAGGCCATGTCATTAGATTTTCTTCTTTTATACCCTTTCTTGCCAGCCACGCTGTGGAGTACTTGGACGCGTGTGATGGAGCATTGTCCTGCATGAAAATCATGTTTTTCTTGAAGGATGCAGACTTCTTCCTGCACCACTGCTTGAAGAAGGTGTCTTCCAGAAACTGGCAGTAGGACTGGGAGTTGAGCTTGACTCCATCCTCAACCCGAAAAGGCCCCACAAGCTCATCTTTGATGATACCAGCCCAAACCAGTACTCCACCTCCACCTTGCTGGCGTCTGAGTCGGACTGGAGCTCTCTGCCCTTTACCAATCCATCCATCTGGCCCATCAAGGCTCACTCTCATTTCATCAGTCCATAAAACCTTAGAAAAATCAGTCTTGAGATATTTCTTGGCCCAGTCTTGACGTTTCAGCTTGTGTGTCTTGTTCAGTGGTGGTCGTCTTTCAGCCTTTCTTACCTTGGCCATGTCTCTGAGTATTGCACACCTTGTGCTTTTGGGAACTCCAGTGATGTTGCAGCTCTGAAATATGGCCAAACTGGTGGCAAGTGGCATCTTGGCAGCTGCACGCTTGACTTTTCTCAGTTCATGGGCAGTTATTTTGCGCCTTGGTTTCTCCACACGCTTCTTGCGACCCTGTTGACTATTTTGAATGAAACGCTTGATTGTTCGATGATCACGCTTCAGAAGCTTTGCAATTTTAAGAGTGCTGCATCCCTCTGCAAGATATCTCACTATTTTTGACTTTTCTGAGCCTGTCAAGTCCTTCTTTTGACCCATTTTGCCAAAGGAAAGGAAGTTGCCTAATAATTATGCACACCTGATATAGGGTGTTGATGTCATTAGACCACACCCCTTCTCATTACAGAGATGCACATCACCTAATATGCTTAATTGGTAGTAGGCTTTCGAGCCTATACAGCTTGGAGTAAGACAACATGCATAAAGAGGATGATGTGGTCAAAATACTCATTTGCCTAATAATTCTGCACTCCCTGTACTATTAAAGCACTTACTGAATTAAATACTGCAGCAGAGATTGGTAAAAGAAAAACACTTACCTCTGCTGAACACTGCGGGGGTTAATTTAATTTACAAGTCAGGCCTGTTATGTAAATCTCACTAGTGAAGGTTCTGTTTGAAAGAATGAATGTGGGGCCTGCGGATGTTGTTCAACCTTTTGCCAGCAGTAATATTTCATTTCTTGTATCCCAATTTAATCCAGATTTAAAAACGTCAGATTAAGAATAGTTGAGACCTAAAACAGATGAGTATTTATTGACAACTGGTAAAACATTGACACCTGAAAACCATTACAGTAACTCAACAAACTGTGCATGGTAACATGATTCCGACCCACCGACCAGCATTGTCTTGTTATTATCTGCTTCTTTTCCTCTTAGTGAAAGTGAGGGCAAAAGATACCTACCTTGGACCAGCATGCCTCCTCCCCCCCTCGACTTGTTGGACTCTACCAACTTAACCCATGCCGTGCCATGTTCAAAACCATCTGTATCTCCAGACATCAATAAAGGGGAGCATGAAACTAACTCCACATATATTCATGACTGACACATGTTTTTCTAACATATTTTTATCTTATAATGCCATTTTTATACTTGTACTTTCTTAGGTAAAGTGTTACTCAAAGGATAAATCCATTTTCACTCACTTTAAAAAAAAAATCATTGTATTTTATTGTTGGTTGTATAAGCAAGATTATGTAATTTAAAAAAAAAATCATAAAATTTGCTTTACTGCGCATAAACTAGTTTCAGCAATGTGCAGACCATGTCATCACTATACAACGCTATTTGGCCCATTTTAAAAGATGAACTAATAATGTTAGTGCATTACCTCTTTAAATAGACAGTCCTATACTGCCACCTGTCCCAACAAGAATAAACACATTTATGTAACCCATCAAGTTAATTGTTCTTTTGCTAAAGGGATTTACAGAAAGGCAGAGCTTTTTTGTTATACAGTCACTTTATCATGTTTGAACAAAAAAACAATTTTTAAGACAAAGCACTGATGTTTTGAATCAGTTTGGATAAAAAGATGTATGATCAGTGAATAAAATGGAGCTCTGCTAACAATTAGCATGTCAATGTAAGAAGACAATATGAAAATCTTTCAACGTAAATTCAAATAAATTCTTCAATCTTAAATTCAAATAAAATGATACATAAAAACAAGAGAGAAAGAGAGAGAGTGAGAGAGAGAGAGAGAGAGAGAGAAAGAAAGAGAAAAAGAGAGAGTGAAAGACCCGGCTCTTGTTTGTTTTATATTATATATTTTTTAGAATTATAACCATTTATTATTATCGACCATCAAGTAGACTGGAATAACCAACTCTTTTAACATGTTTGTTTGTTATGGTTTTTTTTTTGTTTTCTTTCTTAAACAGTGAAACATATATTCTTAAAATAAAAGCTAAACCAGATTTTATTGTAGTGGGATCCTTAAACACACACTCCCCACCCCCCCTCCTCCCTTCCCCCCACCCCCCATTTCCTCAGTTTCTATACATATGATTATAAAAGTAAAAATCACAAAATAAAGATTAACAGAGTTATTCACTAAAGTGAGAACTCAAAGTGAATTCAAAGTTAATTCCGAATTTAAGATAAAAGTAGCCGACATGTAAACATTCTCTAAGCCAGCTCTGCTTCCATTTCAACTACTCTGGCCTTATATCTGAAATTCAATTTGATTTCACTTCTAATTCTCACGGACAATAAAGGAATGGGAAATCCCACAACCAACTTAGATGGACACTGGGGTTCAGTCTTCTACAAAGTAGGGGTCCATGATGATTTTACACGAGGAACCAAAATAATGTTGGTCATGCAGAAAAATCATATTCAAGTGTAAAAGTGCATGATTATTTTCTTTTTGCTAAATGATCCAAAGCTCCATTGCTCTGATACTTTCCACTCTCTTGATCCATTGATGGTAAGTAGTCATTCGGTGATCTCCAAAAAAGACTTAAATATTGAACTGGTGGTGACTACTCACAGCTTACTGAATGTGCCTCATTTTTTTGTGTTTTGAGTCAAACTGTTTTCCTTACAAATTTTTCAGTTAGATCAATCCTGAAAGTAATCTGACTTAAAAAAAAAAAAAAAAAAAAGATTAAAGGCAAATTGAAACTGAATATGCAAACTAGGCAAAAATATTAAAATTAAATTGTATGGCTAAATGGCAAATGTTTTTTTTTCTTCTTAATTTATTTTGAAAATCATTTGTTTCCTGAATAAAACCTTATATTTACACAGTAATTGAATTCTAGTCCTGGGTAGAATGATTTAGCTATATTATGTCTTGAGTATTGTTACTAGTTTGGTAGTATCAATAAATAGCCTCCAATCTAAGTATTTTCTAGATATATATTATATCTGTAGATACTAACTATATATATATATATATGTATATATATATATATATATATATATACATATACACAGACAAAAATAATCAGATTTTTGTTTTCCTTTTTTTTCACAGACGCAGTATTTTTATACTAATGTGATTTTCGGAAGTTGAAAGAAGGAACTTTGCTCTTCGTTAATACAAAAGGTTAAGTGTTCAGTTTATTTGATTGATTTTCAATATGATATCATTGTATGCACATACAGCGTCTTCTAATTTCCTCTCCTCCTAATGATGGTATAATCTGAAGTGAATTACCTCCTGTGTGTTCTTCATTACCGCAGTCATTAATTATGTTTGTTCAGAGATTGTTTGTATTATATATGTAAATACCTGACACAGATATCTGTCATAAATGGATTCAACGATTGTATGTTTGCTCGATTACAGGGTCTGTAATTTAAATACGACAGTGACATTACGGCTGGGTGCCCAGTGGCTGGGGGCATGGAATGATGAGATTTATTTACATGAGCCTGTACCTTGTAGGAGCCGTCATCTTGAGTCGATGCATCCTTTTCAGGTCCAGGCTCTTCGACTGCCAGGAGCTAACAGCAGTGCTGAAGTCTTGCGCATGTGCGCGAGTACAGTAATAAGGTCTATTGAGAATCCAGTGAGTCTGCAAGATCCTCCATAGAGATGGCTATTTTTTGACAGATGGCTGTCACTGGTGATGGCTGGGGGAAATGACATGCTTGACAAAAGGTAATTCCTCAGCTTGTCAAGTGTAAGAATACTTTCAATGAAATTCCAACACAGTCAATGTACATAATGCATAAAGATTCTATCTTCATAAAATACTCATTTTGGAGGGGGTGACAGAAGCGCTTTAACCCATTAAAATGTGTTGTCAAAATGCTTAAATGGTGTCGCTATGGTTTTCTGTGAACATACTTTTCTGACAATGGTCTTTCAACTCTCCTCACTATTGTTAGGAAGAGCGTTCACAAGTACAGACTGGGACAGTCCTTAAAGGGACACTATAGTCACCCAGACCACTTCAGCTTAATGAAGTGATCTGGGTGCCAGGTCCCCCAGGTTTTAACCCTTTATAAGACCAACAAACAAAGAATCCACCTAAGTAGGAAGATTGGATGTTAGTAGTATCTGCAATAGGAAATTCTCATAGGCTCATTGCATAAAGAATCTGCTTTGAGAGACTTGTTACAGCGTTTAATTTTTCTTTACAGGATTTATTTTGTTGCAATTTAGAATGTTCCTGTTTTAGTGTCTATTTTATACTTTCTTAAGATTATACATTGTTGCCTTGTTATCTGTTTAGCTGTGTGCATTATACAAAAGTTTTCAAGTCCATCGCATGTCTTCTTTATGACTTATTAAAGGGACACTATAGTCACCCAGACCACTTCAGCTCAATGAAGTGTTCTGGGTGGCAGGTCCCCCAGGTTTTAACGCTTCAGATGTTTACATAGCAGGGTTAATCCAACCTCTAGTGGCTGTCTCACTGACAGCCGCTAGAGGCTCTTCTGCGACGCTGAATGCAAACTTCGCATCCAGCAGGCAGAACGCCCATAGGAAAGCATTGAGAAATGCTTATGCAGGTCTTCCACCAGGTTAACACTCCCCTAGGGGACCTGGTGGAAAACTGGGACCAAAATATACAGTAGCCAATAATAAGCGTACAGGTATAACCACTCACACAGGTACATTGTAATCCCTCCTCTCTATCCTGGAGATAATTGTGAAGTAACTCAATTATCTCCGAGGATAGAGACCAAACTCCATTTTACACGTGGCAATAAAAATACCTAACTTTCAAACTACCGAACGTAATACACACATTTAACGTATCCCCAGATAGCTTAGCTCTAAGCGCACATTATTACCGAAAGATCACATACATACAGTTCAATCGCCATGGAGCCAAAGTCTTTCACATAGTCTTTCGTTATACTAATGGGCTCCATGGCATAGCTATCTGGGGTAAGTCCATTCGTGCAGAAAAGTACCGAACGGGCCAGCGTTCGTATGCTGGATGAACAGAAGAAAGGAGGTTGACGGCTACAGCGGTGTTTGTGAGAAATAGTGTCCGTTTTTAGTTCCATGAAATTGTCGACGAACACCGCTGGGCATTCATACGTCCAAGATGGCCTCCGCCTTGTGGTCGGCATACGAACGACGACCACCCAGTCAAAATTCCACAATTAGGAAGTGTCTGCAGTTAAACACAACGTTCTGATTAGGCAAGAGGTTAACAAGCAGCACACTTCCATGCTGGGTGGCCGGCCGTTCGGCAGTTGTTCGGTAAAATGAAGAAATAAACGTGGGGGCTATACGGACAGGGAAATAGCCGAAAAAACAAATGAATGAAGGGAAAATAAAAGTAATTCAGGGGTGTACATAAAAATACCCCTGTCTCGTCAGATATATCTGTGCCAGAAGCTCAAGGAAGCAAGGTGAATTGGGAGAGAGCGCGGGTAACTTTTTTTTCTTCGGTTTTTACTGTATGTATTGGGGCTGATGTGTACTATGGTCGTTACTGCCGCCCAAGTGTAGTGGGAGTTTGAGCAGAGGACTTGTTTTTTTGCTTGTTTTTTTGTATTTATATAAATGCAATATACAGAATAAAAATATAACAATAAGTTGCTTGTGTTTATGATAATTAGTGAAATACTGCAAAGAGAGCAATACTGTGGAAGAAGTAAGCATGTTTACGAGTAAAAACTATGAATGCGATGAAGGGAGCACAGGGTGCAAGGTTTACAGATTAATCACAATGACCTGTCAGTTGGCCTTTCAAACAGCACTAGGGGTGGTAGGTAGATTTTCTAGCAGGTGGTATAGAGGCAGCTAATGCAGAAGCAGGTGTTGTAGAGGTAGGTGATGCAGAGGTAGGTGATGTAGAAGTAGGTGATGTAGCGGCAGTTGGTACAGGGGTGGTGGTGATATTATTGCACGTTTCCTCAGGGCTTATACTTATACATTGATGTTGAGGCCAGTACGGCTCAATATGACTCCTGTGGAGGTGTCCCTGGTCTTGATAGTGGTGGTACCTTTGATAGCTGTAGTGTCCCGGATCTGCCATGTAGCCGCTTCTCCAGTTATAAATTATATAAGGAAATGTGGCGGCACTAAAGGCAGAAGCAATTCTCTGCCATTGAAGGCACAAGCATTAATGTGGGAAATGTAATTAGATCACAGATGTCATGGTGCAAGCTTCAAAACAATATAGATATCGCTTCTCCCTCATTTATATCTGATTCCTCACAATATCACATAGAAGGACTCTACCATTAAAAATGTGTGCGACATCAGGGCATTTTCTCTCCAACAGAGGCCTGCTTTCTGCATGTGTTATAGGTGCAGCGTAATAAGCTCTAATATTTAGATGTGCATCGACTTCCCCTGTTTGCATTGAGCTTGCCCCTTTGACAATTTGTCATTGGCACCTGTGTATACCCAGGTAGTTTTGCTATTGTACTATGTGTCCTTGCCGTACTTTGAACATTGTCACCGCAGCTGCATTACGCAAGGTGTGTCACTCCAAGGCCCATTACAGATGGCTATTTATGATGGGAGTTGCAGTGAGATAATAGCTGTAGAAATCTCAGTGCACTTTATGCGGCCTGTTTAATGTCACCGGGCCAAAGTCTTCCTTATTATCTTTCCATGTATCTTTTAGCAGAGCGCACAATTCAAAGTAATAAGCAAACAGGGAACGTGAGGGAAGGGCTAAGCTGATGTTATAGGATAGTTGTAAAACCCCTGGATGTTGGGCTAAGGTAACATCCCCAGGACGTACTTGGAAACCAGAGTAATCTGAATGTACCTTTCCTGGTTAAATACTTTGTTATTATTGTTATTATTATTAAAAGGAATGAGATGATACAGGGGCAGGATACAGGGGGAACTCATTATAGAGCAATTAATTATGATGATATTGCTGTGAAACCCCACTCCCAATTATAAAACCACTAGCACACAATGAAATGCGGAACTGAACATTTAACTCTTTATAAGGCTTTTTTATTTCTGCTTTATGTGTTTATCTTCTTGAGGGTCCTCAATGGATTTAGATAGTAATTATACCAATTTAAAGCGGATTTAGTTGAACTGGCGTTACAAGATAAAGATCTATTATATTAAACCAGACTCCTTTGAAATGCCAAAGGAGAAACCTGAGACAGGCCAGTCTCCTTCTTGCTTAGTAAATTATTCAAGCACGTCACAGATCTAATGATATGCTAAACAGGGTCGTGATACATTTTAACGGAACAGAAGAATAGTTCCTTTTTGGTGTCACTGTAAACCTATTAGTGTTGAAAAGGGAACAATTAGACTGATATAAGAATAGGTGTTGCACCTCACCACTCATTCACTAAACAGTGAGTGGTTCTGAGCTGAAACTGACTTCTAAATAAAAAGTCAAATTACCCAGTTTGTAAAACATATTTCTTTTAGCAGAATTAGAAGATCTTCGCACCGCTGATGTTTGGGGTTAAATTTTATAAGATTGTTCAACAGCTCAGCTAGTTGTGTTCAGCGAATAGACATCAGGAGACTCTCTCCCTCATCAATTTGGCTTGGGAAACTACACATTGCCCAAATTACCTAACTAAAGGGATACTATAGGCACCCAGACCACTTCAGCTCATTGAAGTGGTCTGGGTGCATATTCCCAGGTCCCTTAACCCTGCAAAGGTTATTATTGCAGTTTTTAAGAAACTGTAATAATTAAGTTTGTGGGTTAACTCCAGCTCTAGTGGATGTCTACATGACAGCCCCTAGAGGGACGTCCGGGTCATTAGGTGACTTTTGGTCCCCTAACTGATGCTGGACATCCTCACGTTATGCATGAGGACAACCAGTGTCACCCGAAACCTCATAGGAAAGCATGAGGAACGGAGGCAGAGCCCAAGCCAGTGCCAAGGGACATTTGCACTTGGACTCAGGTAAGTGGCAGAAGGGCTTTTTAACCCCCTTTGCACCCCAGAGGGGGGGGGGGGGGGGTCCTTGATATAGGAGGGCACTATAGGGATATACAACTTTGTTTTCCTGGCACTATAGTTTCCTTTTAAAACCTTAGATGTAATACATTGCTTGTGAGCTATGGAAACTCTCAATGTAACAGTATTGTGTAGCTCTTTGAGTTGCATGTGGGATCATTGGAATATAATTTCTCTGCACGACAAAAGGGATCCTAATTTTATAGTCAGTGCTAGGAACACATCAGCTATTTTTGTCCGCTGGTTCAACTTGTCTCTGCTTATATTCTAAATAAAGTCTTCCATGGTAACATCACACTTTAATTCTCTTACACGCAAATAGAAAACCCATGACTAATGCTAAGTGTAAGAGACACTAAAGATATCCCACCCTAATTTCTGTTTTGTCCCTGGAGAGGAAGCAGCCCGCCAGACCTCACAGTGCCTGTAAAAATGTAATTTATATACGTAAAACAGCAGTGTTTTAAAGGGACAATTCGGGCTGGACTGCACCTTCATATTTTAATGCATTATAAATAATAAATTATGAGAAAAAAATAGAGTTAAAAAAAAAACTACAAAAATAAAATCTAATCTTTGAAGCATCCTGTCAATTACAAATGTGTTGACATGTATGAGCGAATCACGCTGTCTAATCTTTCCAGTGGGAGCATTGACTATTATCCCATAAACCCATGAGGAGCAGGACTTCATGGCTTGTAAAGAACATTACACAACAGTAGTTAGAATAGCAAATTTAGTGAGCAATAACTGAATTTTCTTTCGATGTGACACACTGGTACTAAACGAAAATCCAGGATGCACATCTGATTTGGTCCAAATAGGTGCTTGATAAAAAAAAAAAAAAAAAAACACAGAATCAGTAGGATAAATGGACCAGATCCCATTCAAAGTATAGGATTTAAATTTACCAAACATTATATAATTAAGTTCCACTAGAAGACACACTCACAAAATAAATTCACCTGCTATTTATTTTTTAACTATTTGCTTTGTGTTTTGCACCTTGATCGGCTGGAAAGTTCATATATGTTAATTGCTGTCCGATATATGTTAATTGCTGTTTATGATAGCTTCTTCTTGCTATTTCACCATTATACTTTTTTTTTACATTACATTCATTTTTTGTGTTATGTTTAATGTTAGTATTAGAGTTGGGGCTCAGGTAAGTGTCCCTTTAATCCCAGTCCTGATCTGCCTGAGATTAGTGGGAGAAGTCAGAGTTAAAATGGAGGAAGCAGGAAATAGCAGATACTGTCTGGGTGTTGAAATCCACCTAATGTTGGGCAGACTAAGGCATGTATGTACCCCTTACTGCATAGTGGCATTAAAACCAATAATTACAGGTAGATTATGTGTAGATAGATGGATAGATAGATTGATTGATTGATTGATTGATTGATAGGTAGATAGATAGATAGATAGATAGATAGATAGATAGATAGATAGATAGGTGATTGATAGATAAATAGATAGATAGACCGATCTTGTCATTTGAGTTTTATTCCACAGCAAATTTCAAGCAATACAGTTAAAATCTAATGTCATAATTTCGGTCTCCCTGGACTTACCACATTACAAAAGAGGCTATAAGAAAAAAACCAATCACAATATATCCCCCTAAACAACAAATTCCACAATCCATTTCTCGTCATTGCAAACCAATAGGCTAAGAAAGATACACATGTGCATACAATACAACTTGTGTAGCAAGCCTCATTTCCAAACTGGAAGTGATGTTCGTGTCCCCAATGAAGCCAGTGAAGCTAAGTTAAAAAAAAAAAAAATGTGTGATAGATTTTCACACACTCAACTGTAAAAAAAACCCATTAACTTTAAAATAGAACATAAGCACACTCCCTGAATAAAAATAATTAATCTGAGTTTTAGTACACTTCCAAAGCCAGAAGTGACATCTACTATTGAGTATAATAGTACTCCTTCCATCCCAATTTCCTGCCATCCCAACATTGTTACATGGTGTCCGAGGAGGAGCTGGAGATTGGGCCACGGATGTTTGCAGTAGCAACTAGCTTAATTGATGAAAAAACATGAATAGAGAAATTAGACATTGGGTTCTATACCTGCTACTAGCATACATAGCAAATTAATTAATATATTTTCATTATTATATAGGTTGTTGCCAGATATACCCTTAAGAAGAAAAGTAGGGTATATTCGGAGAGGTTTCAGACACTGGAATTCCAAATGTGATCATATTTGTAGATATAATAATCTATAATCTTGTGTGTCAATGTTGTGTGATGGTTACTATCTGAGTAGCTGCCCATCCATATCCTCAACAATGGGTAGGATAGTTAAAAAAAAAAGGACCTACCGAATGGATCTCTATTCTCTTCACCCATGGGTAGTGTTTGATGGGTTAAACTTTTATTGGGTGTCTACTTTCTAACTTCTGACAAGCTGCCCAAAAGTTAAGAGCACTATCCTTAGCTATGGGATGGATGGGGAGAACGGTTGGGTAGTCCACCTGTTCACATTAGCTGTACTATTTTTTTGTTCATCATGTAAATTTGTTCATATGGTGCTCCATTCATACACAAGCCTAATGTTTTCTTTTATCCTATTTAATTTAATGCAAGTTGTTAGTGTTATTTAAATATTACATTACAAAATAAATTAGGTCACCCCAGCCTAGAGCACTCTATAAAGGTTTGATAGAAATGACTAAGCTAATATTTGCCAGATATAAATCTAGAATGGTATACAGGGAGTGCAGAATTATTAGGCCAGTTGTATTTTTGAGGATTAATTTTATTATTGAACAACAACCATGTTCTCAATGAACCCAAAAAAACTCATTAATTTCAAAGCTGAATATTTTTGGAAGTAGTTTTTAGTTTGTTTTTAGTTATAGCTATTTTAGGGGGATATCTGTGTGTGCAGGTGACTATTACTGTGCATAATTATTAGGCAACTTAACAACAAAACAAATATATACCCATTTCAATTATTTATTTTTACCAGTGAAACCAATATAACATCTCAACATTCACAAATATACATTTCTGACATTCAAAAATATAACAAAAACAAATCAGTGACCAATATAGCCACCTTTCTTTGCAAGGACACTCAAAAGCCTGCCATCCATGGATTCTGTCAGTGTTTTGATCTGTTCACCATCAACATTGCGTGCAGAAGCAACCACAGCCTCCCAGACACTGTTCAGAGAGGTGTACTGTTTTCCCTCCTTGTAAATCTCACATTTGATGATGGACCACAGGTTCTCAATGGGGTTCAGATCAGGTGAACAAGGAGGCCATGTCATTAGATTTTCTTCTTTTATACCCTTTCTTGCCAGCCACGCTGTGGAGTACTTGGACGCGTGTGATGGAGCATTGTCCTGCATGAAAATCATGTTTTTCTTGAAGGATGCAGACTTCTTCCTGTACCACTGCTTGAAGAAGGTGTCTTTCAGAAACTGGCAGTAGGACTGGGAGTTGAGCTTGACTCCATCCTCAACCCGAAAAGGCCCCACAAGCTCATCTTTGATGATACCAGCCCAAACCAGTACTCCACCTCCACCTTGCTGGCGTCTGAGTCGGACTGGAGCTCTCTGCCCTTTACCAATCCATCCATCTGGCCCATCAAGACTCACTCTCATTTCATCAGTCCATAAAACCTTAGAAAAATCAGTCTTGAGATATTTCTTGGCCCAGTCTTGACGTTTCAGCTTGTGTGTCTTGTTCAGTGGTGGTCGTCTTTCAGCCTTTCTTACCTTGGCCATGTCTCTGAGTATTGCACACCTTGTGCTTTTGGGCACTCCAGTGATGTTGCAGCTCTGAAATATGGCCAAACTGGTGGCAAGTGGCATCTTGGCAGCTGCACGCTTGACTTTTCTCAGTTCATGGGCAGTTATTTTGCGCCTTGGTTTCTCCACACGCTTCTTGCGACCCTGTTGACTATTTTGAATGAAACGCTTGATTGTTCGATGATCACGCTTCAGAAGCTTTGCAATTTTAAGAGTGCTGCATCCCTCTGCAAGATATCTCACTATTTTTGACTTTTCTGAGCCTGTCAAGTCCTTCTTTTGACCCATTTTGCCAAAGGAAAGGAAGTTGCCTAATAATTATGCACACCTGATATAGGGTGTTGATGTCATTAGACCACACCCCTTCTCATTACAGAGATGCACATCACCTAATATGCTTAATTGGTAGTAGGCTTTCGAGCCTATACAGCTTGGAGTAAGACAACATGCATAAAGAGGATTATGTGGTCAAAATACTCATTTGCCTAATAATTCTGCACTCCCTGTAGTTCCGCAACATCTGTATCTGGCACATTCAACATGTTCCATGGTCAGGGGGTTCAGTTCATGTTCAAACCAAATGTTAGCCAATAGAAGACGTAGAAATGTGATCTAAGTGGCTTTGATTGTTAAATAATTGTTGGTGCCAGACATGATGGTTTGAGCAACTCAGTGACTGCTGATATCCTGGGATTTTCTCACAACAGTTTCAGTTTACAGAGAATGGTGTGAAAAAAGTTTTAAAAAAAAAACATCAAAAGCAAGAGTTTTGTGCATGAAGAAGCCTTGTTCGTGAGAGAGGTCACAGGAGAATAGTCAGACTAGTTCGGGCTGACAGGAAGGCGACATTAGTTAAGCGTTAAAACATTGCTATTGACTGCTTTTAACAAACCTGAACCCTTAAAGCGTATGAGCTGCAGCAGCAGAAGACCACAATGGCCTCTACTCGTGTCGTGCTAAAATCAGGAAACAAAATAGTCTGATGAATTGTGATTTCTTCTGGTGGTGGTGCTATAATGGTTTATGGAATAATACCGACATCCCAACATACAAAAATACATTTAAGAGAGGTGTTTTTACCAGCTACTGTGCCACATACACACACAGCCACCAAACATGTATGACTAACTTGAGACACAGATACACACACTGGCACATACACACAGATACACACATTGCAAAGCAAAATCAGATACACACTGGCAGATACACACACTGGCACATACACACACTGATGCACACTCAGATACACACACTGGAATATACACTGAGGTGCGCAAACTGACACATACACTGAGGTACAAACACTGACACATACACTTAGATACACACACACAGATACACACTGGCACATAGAAACACATACTCAGATACACACTGACAAATACACATACTGACACACACAGATCTACACTGACACATACACATACTGAGAAACACACAGATACACACACACATCATATTTTATATATATATGCAGCCACCCTTCTCTTACCTTACCTTTGTGTCTAGGAGGGTGGCTTGTTTGGGGTTATGGTCTTGGCTGAGGCTGATGGGAGTGAGCATGCTGCAGCAGCTTATTCCAGTCTTTCCTCTGCCTCAATGCTGGCTTCATGCTCCCTATGATGGTACTTCCAGCCTCCTCCACCTTCCATCCCTCCTGGGCGGCTCTTTGTGAAGCTGGGAGGAAATGACAGGCTGCCCCTGCCCAGTAGGCTTCCAAAGGGCAGGCACCTGACTGAGCCCTTGTTTAGCGAGTATTATGACACACATTCTAATGTACACTGTATGTCAGACTGTGTGTGTAGTTTCCAGGATATTGCATGTGATTTGCAAGGGTCAGGGGGCCGCATTCAAAATGTGGGTGTCTCCCAGAACCTCTGGTAGACTTGTGACGTCTGCCAATACCAATTTAGTGAATGCTTTTACTTAATGCAACATTGCCTATTGGACATTATGACTAGGTCCTCCCCCTATAAACCCTTCAATGAAGCAAAAAACTTCCCTGAAATCCAGTACAGCTCCAGGTGCTGCTCTTCATGTCACCATGCAACATGACTGCTGACCTAATACCCATTCCTGCGTAATAAACACAGGAGACCTATATATGTTGGGTAGGGGCAACAGCCACAGCTTTATTTGTTAAACACCAAATGCCAGCAAACATATATCCCTGTCAGCTCTTGGGATGCTTCTCCAACAAACAGCTCTAACCAGGAAAACCAAGATTCCGGAGCATCCTGCTACCGCTATCAGTTCTCAGCAGGCTGCGACTCCCCAAGCTGACTCGGCACTTTCTTCCAATTTAACTGTGCTGGCAAAGAACACCACAAACTGTGACAAAACAGGAAGAGAAAACAAGACACAGACAACCACCACCACCAAAATTAATCATTTTTTAACCTTGGTGGGGTGGAAAGCTCAGATCCCTACACTTATTCACCCCTTTCTTGTAACAATTGTGTCCCCTCAGTGCCAACCCAACATGGCAGCAGTCATGTCCTCCATTACTTGACAGTCCAGGGAGGTACTTCACCAAGGGCTTCGAGCAGTCTAGTCAAATGCTTCTCACTGAGCTGGCGAGGGAACTACAATTGAAAAAAGACACACAAAAAAAGAGCAATATTAATGGCATAAAGAGGTTGGGAGGGCTAAAATTAGAGCGGTAGGGATTCCACTCCAAAGGTAGTGTTGCACTGAGGAAACCAAACAGTGTCCGAAACCACTCCTGGATCACCGTGGATGGGATCCGTAGTCCCTTAGGAAATTCCAAAATCAAAGTCCGAAGACCTCACAGTGTGGTGAAATTAGTAATACTTTATTGAGGATTAGAAAAGCAAAATCATATAAAAACATATTGGCCTCAAGCCTTAAAGCAGCGCTGTCATGCCGAACTTACCTTTCCCCAATCACTACCTCTTCTCTCCCTCTCTCAGGATCTGTTCTTTTTTTTCCCTATCTGATCTAGTTTTCTTTCAAACTAGTTTTTTCCTACGCTTGACCCGCTCTAACCTACTTCCTGTGGGTCAGAGAAATTTTCCCACAATAGTCACCCTTTCCTCCGTGATCTCACGATGCCTGCCTTCACTATTCCCGAACGCCCTGTCATTTAGACATAACACCGGCGAAACTACCGAATTTCATCCTAACAGTCTCGGTTGGAGTTCCCCAAGGCTCTGTCCTTGGTCCCCTTCTATTTTCTCTTTATACTGCCTCTCTTGGAAAACTTATTGCCTCTTTTGGATTCAACTACCACCTGTACGCTGATGACACTCAGATATACCTCTCCTCACCGGACCTCTCCCCGGCCGTCCTGCAACGTGTCACTGCTTGCCTCTCTTCCATCTCTGACTGGATGTCGTCACGCTTTCTCAAACTTAACCTCTCTAAAACTGAACTCCTTGTCTTTCCTCCTCCTAATACTGATCCTCCTCTCTCACTCTCCCTTCAAGTCAGTGATATCCACATAAGTCCATCCCTACAAGCGCGCTGTCTTGGCGTCATACTTGACTCTGGTCTCACCTTTGAGTCTCACATCCAGTTTGTTGCCAAGTCCTGTAGGTTCCAACTCAAAAACATAGCCCGCATCCGCCCCTTTCTTACGCAAGATGCTACCTAGGAGCTTGTCCATGCTCTAGTAATTTCCCGCATGGATTACTGTAACCCTCTCCTGATTGGTCTCCCCAAAAGCCGTACTGCCCCGCTACAGTCTGTAATGAATGCTGCAGCTAGACTGATTTTCCTATCCAGTCGGTCCTCTCACACCTCGCCCCTCTGCCAGTCCTTACATTGGCTCCCTGTATCCTATAGGAGTCAATTCAAAGTGCTAACCCATACATTTAAAGCACTGAACAATTCCAGCCCCTCTTATATCTCTTCACTGATCCAGAGGTATGCCCCTCCTCGTACCCTCCGCTCTGCCCGCGACCACCTCCTGACCGCTGCTCGCACCCGTACGGCCAACTCACGCTTGCAGGACTTCTCACGGGCGGCTCCTCTCCTATGGAATAACTTGCCTACTGCCATCAGACTCTCCCCTAGTCTTCAATCATTTAAGAAGGGCCTTAAATCCCATCTCTTCAGGAAAGCGTATGGCCTCCCAGAGTAATCTCTCCCTTACATACCTGTCCCTATGGGATAGTGCTTTGCTCTCTCCTCCAGCTCTGCTTCACTCCTACTTGATATTTCCTATCCTAATGTTTCTAATACCCCACCTCCTATAGACTGTAAGCTCATTTGAGCAGGGTCCTCTTCAACCTATTATTCCTGTAAGTTTTCTTGTAATTGTCTTATTTATTGTTACATCCCCCCCTCTCAAAATATTGTAAAGCGCTACGGAATCTGTTGGCGCTATATAAATGGCAATAATAATAATAATAATAAAAGAACAGTTTGTTCATTCATCTTAAGACGACATTCGGTACTTTAAGTTCGGTTTGAAATTTCATTTGAATGAATGAATTCCGATTGTGCTGTGGCTGCATCTTGCAGCCGCTTAGTAGCTAGTTTCCTAATTCCCGCGGTATCAGGGAGCTATGTACCAAAAGGCTAAAAGACCTAAATTGGTTTTTCAGCCAACTTTACTAATACTAAGTAAAAATTACTTAGTATTAGTAATAAAATCTGCCCCTACGCGCTGTGCCGCAAGTAGGGACATGTCTACTAAACAGTAGAACATAAATGGCCCTATTTATTGGAACCCTCTTCCAATAAATGGTTCCATGGTCGGGCATCTATTAACTAGCGGGGGGAACATAGTGTGTCCCCTGATCTCCCAGCCATGCCCCACAAGTGGGGGCTATTTCATTAAACAAGGGACATAGGGTCCCCCCCCCCCAACCCCCACCCATGATTGGCAGGTGGGAGCCCTAAATGACAACAGGGGGACCAATTGTCCTCCCCTCACCCATGAGCAGCAGATGGGGGCCCTAACAGACAGGTGACTAAGGTCCCTAAGTCCCTAGTCACCCCCCAATCCAAAAAAAATAAACTAAAGCCCTTCCTTACCCCCCTCACCCTTAAAATAGTGAGGGGGAACAATAAAGCGAAATACCTATAAAAACAAAAAAAACTTACCATTTGATGTCTTCTTTTTTCTAAAACCTTATTTTTTCAGCCCCCAAAAAGGCCAAATTAAAATCCATTAAGCCCGTCAAATCCAGTATTAGACAGCTGTACCTCATGGAGTGTCCATTGTTATCATTTTATAAAGCAGTGATATGTGGGAATACTTGTTATCCAATTTTTTGTTCTAAAAAAAGGCAATCTGGAAGCCATGGAAGTTTCCTGATTGCTTGGATATTGTATATTCTTACCTGGCTTACAGGAGTTTAGAGCAGATACGGGAACTGGATTAAAGTCGCACCCAGATCATCCTTTATTTTGTCATGAACCTACATACTTCAATAGTCACAGGAAACAGATGTCTGTTTTAAGCAATAACAAATCCGCTTCCTTTTGTGCATCTGGGAATGTAATGGTCTCTGTTCTATGAAAACATGAAATTTTTAAACGATATTTTGTGTCATGCGTTTTCTGTATGCAGATAAATAGGCTAGTTGCTCGTGCATGAATAGAGGACCTTATGGTGAAATGGCATATTTTATCGAGCGACATTTATACCAGCTTCTGACAGCTACATCTGCCTAGTTCTTAAAAGGACACTTCACACACACAAACACTTGAGCTTTCTAGAGTGCTTTATGTTTCAAGAACATCTCATCCTAACTGCAATTTATAAATGTTCCGATTTCTATTTGAAATCGGCACTTTTATAAAGACTTGCAGAAGCACCTCCTTCGCTGTTAATCAGACATCCAGGGGGGATTATCTTCCTGATTCCATTAGTTCCACCGTTAGAGCGTACGTGCCTTCTCCCAAAAGTCAAAGTGTGCCCATGCGTGTGCCTCCACAGGATTCAGTTTACCTTGGCATCTCTGGAACATCCAAGCACACGCATGCACAGATCAAAATCAGAGATTTAATAATGAGAAGGCTCTGATTGGTCATTTCCTTGGTTTGCAAAGGCTGCAAACAGCAGATCTGCAGGATGTGCACGTTTTGAATGAAAAAATGCATAATTAAATGTATAAGTAAATGTATACAAAATGATTAGGCTGGTTTGCCTCCTAGCCTGAGCATACTGTTTACTAGAATAAGTGAAAAATAAATTAAGAATATAAACAAGGCTACATAACTCCCAATAGTCACAGACCATCAGGAACAGTCTCACTTTTTGGGAAACCTGAGGAAAGTCCCCATCAGCCAGAGATAGCCCGAGATAATATTCTGCACTTGGCAGCATTGGTTAGGTTGCTGGCAAGGCTGCCAATCGTGTAAACCTGATATACTCACGTTCCCTCTGTACCTGCTGCTTCTCACTGTATTACTGGAACTCTCCCGCTCTGGACCTGTCTCCCATCACAATATCACAAAACCTAAAGTGAGTTATGGTCCACTAAGTGCCACTTAGACTCTTTTTCAGTTTAAAGATTGGTTCTCTGTAAATACTAATAAACATTAACATAATATTAGAATATCATATTTTTTTTGTGAATTATAATGCATTATTTCCAGTAATTCCTTAGCCACCGAAAGATAAGCCAAATACAGGATTACATGTTTAGAACAATGATGATGTTCTGTGGATGTTAACATTTAATTCCATTAGAATCTCATTAACTACCAGGAAGATTAATTTGATATATTGTACGTGTATGTTGCCATGACACTAGACTTATTGTAATTCATTGTTTAGAGGGTAGGATACAATATGTATTTGAGAAGATATCAATATAGAAATAATAACATAACATAAAAAAGATATAATCATATACTGAAATCGTCACGCTGTGCTAAAGGCCAATAATGCTAATATAAGTGTGGGAGGGAAGCGGAGCATGTCTCTAGAAACATAATATTCATAACATCAAAAACCATATAGAAGGATTCCTGTTTGCAATACGTTGGTTTATAAACACATATATTTTTTCAGTATTGATAATAATTAGCTATTTGTTTATTAGATCAACTGCACCAAATGCATTACTCTCTGGTAATCAGCCATATCATTAATCCCTTAAGGACCAAAGCTTTTTTGTGATGCAACAGGTTTGATACCAATACATTTTTGGCACTTGTTCCAGAATCCCAAACTGCTACAGTATAGCATTTTTTTCATTTAATGCTGTAGCACAATTCCCTCCTAGCCCTTCAGTCAGTCAGGGGCTACTAACTGTGGCCTTAACTGAAATGGGGATCCCAAGGTATTAAAGGCTATGTGCAGTGTCCACTTTGAGCGCTGCACATTGCTCATCTGTCAGTCTGGAGCCACTAACTGTGACCCCAGTTGTGTCCCTCTGTCGCCGTATTCGGTAGGCTGTGTACAGTGCCCACTTTGAGTACTGCGCCTAGCTCATCTGTCAGTCTCAAACCACTAACTGTGGCTCCAACTGACCATGGGGACCGCCAGATACCTGGGGGTCTTTGTTACCACCAGGGATTTAACCCATTTACCTCACGCTGGTACCTTTTCTGAATTACTTTTTATGCCATTACTGTGCATTAAGCAGGTCCTTAAGATGTTAAAACCTTACACGTGAAGTGAATAATATTGTTTATATAGTTACAATGGCACCTGTCAAGGTGTGGGATATATTAGGCAGCAAGTAACAGTCTGTTCTTGAATATCATGTGTTGGAAGTAGATAAAATGGACAAGAGTTCTGGGTGACTTTGACAAGGGCCAAATAGTGAATCAGTGGCATCACTAGGGCGGTGGGGGGTCATTGGCCCTACCTACTTAATGCAGTGCACTGCCTCTCCCTTCTTAAGCTGCAGCAGCACTGCTGTAACTGTGGAACTGTGAGGAGGGGGCACTTCCTCCTGGGTCATAGAGAGCAGCGCAGGGGCGAGACAGGGAGAGGAAGCTCAGCTCTGCATCCAGGCAGCTGCGTGCGTGCGTGTATGTATACACACACACACACGTTTTGTCCTGATGAAAGCTCCATGTGGGAGCTTAAACATTCTGACTTTTTAAATGGATTGAATAAAAGTTAAACATTTTATTTGAATAATCTCATCTCTACAAAGTCCTTGGAGTGCGGTAATTTCTGATTTTATTTATATATATATATATATATATATATATATATATATATATATATATATATATATATATATATATATATATACATACATACATACATACATATACACACACACACATACACACATATATACACACACACCCAATAGTAGAGATGACCAGCACTCACGGTTTGTAGATAAAGGTTAAAAGTTGTAGACTTTAATGTTGAAACATTTTGTAGCAGTCATCAGGGGACTTATGTAACAGTTTACCAGGAGTTGGAGCCCAGTTGCAGGAGATGGCACAAGGTGGAGGCAAACCAGAAGCGCAGTACATTTTAAGGGGAGATCCAAAGGCAGGGTCAGACGAGAAGCCAGGTCTCCTAAAGGGGCGGTCACGCCTTGCGGTCTGCAGGGTCCGGGCTGTGCCATGACATATTTTAAAATAGTTTAGGAACCTGAGGAACGTCCCGGACGAGGACTGAAACGTCGATCAACTATTTTAAAATGTTTCATAGTTACATAGTTACATAGCTGAAAAGAGACTTGCTTCCATCAAGTTCAGCCTTCCTCACATATGTTTTTGCTGTTGATCCAAAAGAAGGCAAAAAAAACCAGTCTGAAGCGCTTCCAATTTTGCAACAAACTAGGAAAAAATTCCTTCTTGACCCCAAAATAGCAGTCAGATTTCTCCTTGGATCAAGCAGCTATTACCCCACTAATTAGAAATTATATCCCTGTATGTTATGTTTTTGCAAGTATTTATCCAATTGCAGTTTAAACATGTGTATAGACTCTGACAAAACCACCTCTTCAGGCAATGAATTCCATATCCTTATTGCTCTTACTGTAAAAAAACCTTTTCATTGCCTTAGATGAAATCTCCTTTCTTCAAGCCTAAATGTGTGACCTCGTGTCCTATGTATAGCCCTGTTTATGAATAGATTTACAGATAATGGTTTGTACTGGCCCCGAATATATTTGTATAATGTTATCATATCCCCTCTCAGGCGCCGTTTTTCCAGACTGAAGAGATTAACATTTTTTAACCTTTCTTCATAACTAAAATGCTCCATTCCTTTTATCAATTTTGTAGCTCGTCTCTGCACTTTTTCTAGTGCCATGATATCTTTCTTTAGAACAGGTGCCCAAAATTGCACAGCATATTCAAGGTGTGGTCTTACCAGCGATTTATAAAGAGGCAAAATTATATTTTCATCTCGAGAATTTATGCCCCTATTTATACATGACAAAACCTTACTGGCCTTAGCAACTGCCGATTGACATTGCATATTGCTACCTAATTTGTTGTCTAATGTTGTTTCAACATTAAAGTCTACAATGCTGAGACACATGGGGACACTGTGAGTCATAGGGACATTGTGACACAGATGCACTAGTGTCTCCATATGTCCCCATGTCTCCCAGCTAGTGTCCATAGTGTCTCAGTCTCCCAGTGTCTCCTAGTCTCCCAGTGTCTGTGTCCCCATGTCTCTCAGTGTCCCTAATGTCTCAGTGTCCCCATGTCTCCCAATGTCCCCAAATGTCTTTGTACCCATGTCTCCCAGTGTCCACATGTCTCCCAGCCAGTGTCCCTAGTGTCTCAGTGTCTCCATGTCTATATGTCTCCCAGCCAGTGTCTGAGTGTCCACATGTCTCCCAGTGTCTGTGTCCCCATGTCTCTCAGTGTCCCTAGTGTCCCCATTGCTCCCAGTGTCCCCAAATGTCTCAGTGTCCCCATGTCTCCCAGTGTCCCAATGTCTATGTCCACAAGTCCCCCCATGTCTCCCAGTGTCCCCAAGTGTCTGTGTCCCCATGCCTCCCAGCCAGTGTCCCTAGTTTCTCAGTGTCCCCATGTCTCCCAGTGTCCTCTAGTCTCCCAGTGTCTGTGTTCCGTGTCTCTCAGTGTCCCTAGTGTCTTAGTGTCGTCAAATGTCTCAGTGTCCCCATGTCTCCCAGTGTCTCCATGTCTGTATCCACAAGTGCCCCCATGTCTTCCAGTGTCCCCAAGTGTCTCAGTGTCCCTGGGTCTCTCAGTGTTTCCATGTCTCACTGTGTCCCCATGTCTCTCACTAGGGGACAGGGCAACATGGGGACACTGACACTGTGATACATAGGGACACTGATGCCAGGCTGGCCTTCCAATTCTTAGACAGACATGCCCCCTTTTTGGGCATGTTCGCCCTTTTTGGCAGTTCTGGTCACGAGTTTCGCGTCAGTGGCCCACCCTTTTACCCCGCCCATTGACTTCCTGCTTCACTGGACACTGATGTTAGGGGATATGGATTTACTTGAAAGATGAAAGCATAAATTAGAGAGAGATTAGCATAGAGTATGTGTTTTCTTATAGCTGCATCCTATGAGTTTCCCTCCATCAGACACGACTCTTGAGAGGTATGACTGTTTTCATTTTTTGGGTCGATAAGATTCTGTAATTAGGCCCATCATAATTGTCAGTACCAGGCCCACTGGGCTCTTAATTTGGCCCTGTTCATGACAATTGTTTTCCCTTAGTGCAGTGCCTCTTTCAGCAGGATATTGCACCTTGCCACACTGCAAATTTCATTCTGGAATGGTTTGAGGAACATGACTAAGATTTCATGGTGAATCCGATTGAGAATATGTGGGAGGTGCTGGAACAACAAATCCAGTTCACAGAGCCCCACCTCGCAACTTGCAGGACTTTAAAAAAAGCTGCTGCTAATTTATTGATTCCAGACACCACAGAACACATTTAGAGGTCTTGTGGAGACCATGCATCGATGGATCAGAGTTGTTTTGCCAGCACGAGGGGTCCTACACGATATTAGGCAGGTGGTTTTAATGTTGTGGCTGAGCAGTGTCTGTGAACTTTTACATCGTCTGTAATATCTGGAAAGGAAGACATTACTTAATATTACCTGCAGAGGGCAGTGTTGGTTTTTCTTCCTTTTTAAGCTTTTTGGAAAAATAGCAGTTTACTGTAAGGGAGGATTGCATAAACTGTGAGAACTGCACGTCTGGCTTTTATCTCAAGATTTTCTAGTGCAGCCACTGAGAAAATTCTGACTTAAAGCAATGATAAATTTATAACACAGAATGGGTTCTAGTCTAAGTATTCTGTAACAGCTCCAAATTATTCCTTTAGATTGTAAACTCATTCAAGTATTGTCCTCATCAACATATTTTATTTTTCATATCAAAATTAACAATAGCTAGTTTAATTTGCTGTTACATTCCCTCTCCCGTTTATAATATTGTACAGCGCTGCAGAATACGTTAGCGATATATAAAGGCCAATAATAATCCCCCCTTTTCCTAATCTAGATTCATATTCACTAAACACTGTGTATTTCAGTATTCCAGAGCAGCTCAGGTGCAACTCCAGCTGAATGCACTTGATGAGTGAAATCTCATGAGAATTCCTTTTTTTTTTCTACAAGCGCTCAAACCTCTTCTGACTTGAGACAAGAGGAATAACATGGTCACTGCATTCCTAGTTAATTAAGCAGAACAATGCACTGGTCTAAAGATGTAAAAGTCACCCCAGCCGTTCTAGGCAGATGGGTTCAGATAGATGCCCCAATCTCATGTTAATAATGGATACCAAAGCAATGTTAATGATAACTTTTAGATTTTCATCTTGGCAATGGGTTTTCTTATTAGTGAACTCAGCAGTGGGTTCTCCGACGTATATTCTACAACTCAACAGTTGCTAGCTTTGTTAAGGTTTTTTAACAGAATTTCCCAGGGTGGTCTTCTAGCCTATAGGCCACAATTATAGTTAAAGGACCACTATAGGCACCTAGACCACTTTAGCTCAATGAAGTGGTCTGGGTGCCAGGTCCCTCTAGTTTTGACCCTGCAGCTGAAAACATAGCAGTTCTTTACACTGAGGGTTAATCCAGCCTATAGTGGCTGTCTCACTGACAGCCACTAGAGGCCACTTCCGCGATTCTCACTGTGAAAATCACAGTGAGAAGACGCTGGACGTCCATAGGAAAGCATTGAGTAATGCTTTCCTATGGGCAGTTTGAATGCGTGCAGGGCTCATGCCACGCATGCACATTCGGCGTGACATCGGCAGGAGGAGGAGAGGTCACCAGCGCCGAGGGAGCCCGGTGCTAGAGAAAGGTAAGTGGCTGAAGGGGCTTTAACCCCTTTAGCCCAGCGGGAGGCGGGCCATGAGGGTGGGGGGGGGACCTAATAACCCTATAGTGCCAGGAAAACAAGTTTGTTTTTCTGGCACTATAGTGGTCCTTTAAGACTAACTTTTTGTCTCGTAAAAAAAAAAAATAACTCACACATTCTATGTAAAGTATAGGTGTCTAGGCATTTCAAATTTCATTAAACTTCAAATTAGGATATTCCAAGGCTCGTTTAGTGTCTTTTGCAAACCTGGCCACCCGATGATGGGTTTCACTGGGGGGAATCATGCATGATGTTGTTGATAACTATATTTTTTTCGATTGGCTATACACAGTCAGGGCCGGCCTTAGGGGTGTGCGAGCTGTGCGGCCGCACAGGGCGCCATGGAGCAGGGGGCGCCCTGACAGCCGACACAGCCCGCACATGGCCGGTGTCAGGGTCTATTTAAAAAAAAAAAAAAAAAAAAATCGCGGCAGAGGGGGCGGGGCTTACCGAGCTGCGGGGGCGGGGCTTATCGTGAGGCAGAGGCGGGGCTAATACCTCCCGAAGCCCCTGCTGCACAGGAAGAGGGAAGGAGTCCCTGCTTCCCCATCAGCCAGCTGCATCCACTGGATAGAGGTAAGTGTGACTGTTTGCCTGTTAGCCCTCTTTTCCAGCCCTCTATGTGTCCCACTATTCCCCCCTCCCAGCCCTTCATATGCTCCTATACCCCCCTCCAGCCCTTCATGTGTCCCTATAGCCCCCCCAGCCCTCCATGTGTCCCTGTACCCCCTCCTAGCCCTTCATATGTCCTTATAGCCCCATGTGTAGCCCCCTCCCCAGCCCCATGTGTCTCATTATAGCCCCCATGTGTCCCTATAGCCCCCCCACATGTCCCATGTGGCTGTGTGACTGTGTGTGTGTGTGTGTGTGACTGCCTGTCTGTGTGTGTGTGTTACTTACTGCCTGTCTGTGTGTGTGACTGCCTGTGTGTGTGTGTGTGTGACTGTCTGTCTGTGTGACTGCCTGTGTGTGACTGTCTGTCTGTGTGTGACTACCTGTCTGTGTGTGTGTGTGTGTGTGTGTGTGTGTGTGACTGCCTGTCTGTGTGTGACTACCTGTCTGTGTGTGTGTGTGTGTGTGTGTGACTGCCTGTCTGTGTGTGTGACTGCCTGTGTGTGTGTGTGTGTGTGTGTGACTGTCTGTCTGTGTGACTGCCTGTGTGTGTGACTGCCTGTGTGTGTGTGACTGCCTGTGTGTGTGTGTGTGTGTGTGTGTGACTGCCTGTGTGTGACTGCCTGCCTGTGTGTGTGACTGTCTGCCTGCCTGTGTGTGTCTGTCTGTTTGTAACTGTCTGTCTGTCTGTAACTGTCTGTGTGTGATTGCCTGCCTGTGTGTGTGTGACTGCCTGTGTGTGTGTGTGACTGCCTGTGTGTGTATATAACTGTCTGTCTGTGTGTGTGACTGGCTGTGTGTGTGTGTGACTGTCTGTGTGTGACTCTAATTGTGTGTGTCGTTGTAGCTGTGCCATTGTGTGTGCCTGTGCCTGTATGTGTGACTGCCTTTAACTGAGTGTGTGTGTGTGTGTGTGTGTGTGTGTGTACATGCCTGTAACCAAGTTTAAATTTCCCCCACCCCTTCCTGTCAAGGCCGCACTTTGACTGACAGACGCTCACTCACTGACAGACGCACACTCACTGACAGACACACACTCTCATATACACTGACAAACAATGACATACACACACACACTATTACTTGGACACACACTGACAGATGCACACTCTCACTGACAGACGCATGCACTCACTGAAAGACGCACGCCCCCACTGACCGACACATACACACTCACTCACTGACACATACACACTCACTGACTGACACACACATTCACTCACAGACACACACACACACACACTTACAGACACCTACAGACACACACACACACATTCACTCACAGACACACACACACATTCACTTAGACATACACACTCACAGACACACACACAGACATTTCCACTAACAGTCACAAACTAATATTTTTTTAATTTTATTTTAAATCCACCCAGCCTCCATGGGAGAGCTGGAGTGGATTTCTTGCCTGCAGTCCAGTGTGGCTGCTGGGCGGGCAGGCAGGTGGCGCACAGACTGAGTAGGCGGCTCTTAGTGATGCCAGGAGCCGGACTGACGTCATATTCCGGATCCCGGCTTCATTAAGCGGCGCAGAGGGAGCTGAGCAGGAAGAGCTCAGGTGAGTATGCTCCTTCGCTGCCCGCTGCCAGCCTCGGGGGGGAGGGGGGAGGGGGGGGGCTCAAACATGGCCAGCCGGCCAGCTCTTGAGCCCCCCAGGACGTGAGGCAAGCAAGGGATCTGGGGGTTTGGGGGCGGCTTTTTTTGCCACCCCCTGCAAAGTGCCACCTAAGGCAGATGCCTTGTTTGCCTCACGATATACACGTCCCTGGTGCCTGTGTGTGTTACTGTATTCAGGCAACTTGGTGGGTGGTGGGGGGGCGCCATGAAGACTTTCCGCACAGGGCGCCTATTTGCCTAAGGCCGGCCCTGTACACAGTTATTGGCCATACAGCCAAACAACAACATTACAGAACACGCCAAGCTGGTAGCAACTGAAGCATATAAATGTCTAAAGCATCTCAGATGTAAGCCTATCTTTTTCTGCTTCTTGCCCAGTCCGGCTGCAAGGACTCGAATAGGAAGTAGCTGGATTATTTCTTAGATTTTTGTCGTCAAATATTTCTTTTATATATATAATTCTTGGAAAATCATAATTTTCAAAAAACTTCTTTCATATAAACAAAGGCTTCAAGGACTGGGCTTATTGTGTGTATATGTATGTATGTAAATGTATATTTTGTTTATAGTTTACGCTAATCTACGTCCCTTTCCTAATATGTATTATAAATTGTCCAGGGCCCTAACAGGTGAAAGTGTGGGGTATTATTATCATATGGCTTTGCCTTTGCTGGGAGCAATGTGTATTACAAGACTAAATAAACCCAGGAGGCAGAGTACAGTACATATAGGACATTGACTTGTGGACCACTTGCGACATCAAAGCATAAACAGTGAAGAAAGGGAGACTTAGTTGGGGGGACAGGGGATTCTCGCTTAGGATAATATGGGGTCCCTGGGACATACTAGATGTTCTGTTCATTATTATTTTTTCCCAGCCTATTCAGCACTACAGAATGGACTCCAACTACAAATTCATCCTGAAGTAAGCTGCAGAGTCATTGTAAAATGTGTTTTGTAAAATTGTGTGAACTGTAGCTAGAATTATTCTGCCGAAAACAGATACAGCTCCCCTATTATCAGCCAATCACTAACTCCTATATAATGTTTCACCAGTGTGTGCAATTACTGTGTGAAAAGCTACTTTGGGTTGTACAGGGATATTCAATAAAGGGAAATCTAAGTGTATTTCACATTTGAGATCAAAATGGCCAAAATGAAAAAATTCTCTAAATCAGCTTTTTTGTTGTTGTTGTTCAACTTTAACCTTAAAGGAACACTTCATACGCCTAAAGCAAAGTAGCTTGTTGGAATGCTTCTATGTGCAGAGTGAGTATTCAAAAGAAATTTGCACTTTTTTAAATTAATATGAGTACACCTCCTGAGACTGTCAGTCAGCCAGTCCTGTTACTTCCTGGTTGTTTAGCTCAGTGCAGCTAAACTCAATTGCCCAGAGCACCTGCCTTGCAAAGGCTTCTCATTGAGCTGCATTGGGAAGTCTGTGATTGGACAGCCACAGAAAGTCTGGGCGGGGTTAGAAGGGGAGGGCTTGCAAAGGCTTCAGATCAGAGAACTTCCGCTTTTGCAATCTCATTTTAGATATAGCCCCAATAAAAAGCATGTTTGTTTCATTAGGGAGTATATTGACTAAATATTGTTTTGTTTTTTGTTTTATTTAGGCATTGGGGTGTCCCTTTAAATTTGAAATTCACTTTAAATTCACTTTGAATTATAACTTTATGAAATAACCCTGAGTGTATTTCAGGTAAGTTACATGTAAGGACATGAGATGTAGAGTTGTTTTTGTTTCAGCTGTATCCTACCAACAGGGCCTATTTGTGTCTATTCGGAACTCCATCTCACACTTTCACAGTACAGCATTTTCTGTTACATTAGCTGTCAGGGATATTTCTTCAACATTGACACTAGATTGCAGTAGCTCTTGGTAATGGGGCCAAAGTAAACATTTTAATGAAATCACAGAATGTCCAATTAGACTTAACAGTAGATTATCAGAAATTAGCAAATGACAAATATATCCAAACTATGGGAAATGATACAGCAGGGGTGATTGCAAACAATGCTTAGACTTCCAGTCTACATTTTTAATTTCGAATAAATCCAAAGTTAGACGGCTGATGAGTAGAATCTATAGTTAGTGCTGTGAGAAACATTTGTCCCTTTAACTCTGTGTGTTTAATGATCTTATCACTGGGAATCACAAATCCATTAATGAAATGAAAAAAAATATGTTGGTACGCAGCAACATGGAGCAATCACTCTAACATGAAATGCAATAAATAAAAAGCCTTGATTTTGTAGCTGATAGTTGGCCAAGAATTACTGATGGCCCCAGTGGTTTTAGTTGGAATATAAATTCCGATTTCTCTGCTAATCCAGTATGACGACATAAAAGATGTTCATAAAAGCCAGTACGTTGCCTGAAATAAAAATGTTATTCTAACCCTTTGCATTAAATAGTTTAATTTAGTTTACAATGCCCTACTAAGTATTATTCACAAGGTTTCCCTCCCCGCCCCACCTCCCCGTACCCTTATATAAGTGTAAATAAAAGACAAACTCACCTGGACTCCAGCACTGGTTTCCATGCCCCTATCACAGCTGCCTGCACCTGGGCCAGTGAAATGCTTGTCAAAGAGAAGCATCTGTTTGGACTATTTCAGCTGCTGAGCGCGCATGCGCATGCACTGGGCAGGGGAGGGCTTTAATTAAAAAAAAATTCTTAAAAAGTTGATTGTGAAGGTATAGGAAGGAGGGAGCGCAGGAGTATTTAGTGTAGCTTCCCTTTGCAGGCGTACTGACTTTAAGGGAGAAGCTCCTGACATCTGTCACCACCGCGCCGTGCATACTGACGGCAGACATCATTTTTGCATAGGATTGGTTATTTTGCTGTTCCAGGATGCCTAGGTCACATGTGCCAAGGGTGTTACTAGCTCCTGCCACAAAACTGCAAATATCTCGGGAGGTGCAGTCAATCAATGGCAAACTCCTGCCATTACGATTACTTCTGAAAGCAGAAATGGTCATGGTGGTTGCAGTAACCTTTTAATCTAAAGGAGCAAATAATGATTTGACCAGTAGATGTTACCTGTTAGGCCAAAAGAGAAGGGATGGACATACATCAGAGTTGGAGAATGCTTACATTGCAGTTATTTTGGACAGCTTTGATTGAGTGTGTCTTGCCTCAGGTGCATTGTTAAAGCATCTCCCACACCCCTTCCCTATAATCTTTATGAAAAGCTCATGAAGACAGTGTTGGAATTTCAATGATATTCTGACGCAGTGAAATGATATCACTTGACACATTAGGGACAAAAAGCAGAGCTGCCGCCATCATTTGTTGTCTCTTTTGTCACTAGCGATGGCTGTGGGAATAAGGAACTGTATCTCACATGTATACTGTCATACATGTGGGAAAGCACAGCACTGACATGGACTCATGGCGGATGGAATGCCAGGAGCTAAAACTCAGATTGCAGCATCCAGAGCAGGGGCGGGCTGGGAAGGGGGGCAGGGAGGCAATTGCCCCCCAGGCCGCCCTAAACCCATGGGCCAGGGCTGCCCACATCCAGCAAAAAAAAGGAAAAATCTGAATCCCCCGCCCCTGGCTCTCTCCCTCTGGCTCCGCCGCTGGCTGAGGATTCAGATTTTTCAGCTTACCTCTCTCTCTCTGCAGCCAGTGGAGTGGGCCGGCCTCTGATGATGATGTCAGGAGGAGGGGGCATGGCTTCCGTTGCCCTTCTCACAGGACCGCTGGGGAGTCTGGGAGAAGAGCAGAGGAAGCCACGCCCCCTCCTCCTGACATCATCACGAGAGGCCGGCCCACTCCACTGACTGCAAGCTCCAGACTTCACTGACTGCTGCTGATTGCTGGCTGCTGCCCACCCCTCCCTGACCTAAGGTAAGACTCAGGGAGCGGGAAATAAATACACTTTAGGTTTTTTTTATCCCCCTCCTCAGCCCTGCCCCCCCTTCCCCCTCCTCAGCCCTGCCCCCTCTCTTCTCCTCAGCCCTGCCCCCCCCCCCTCAATCCCTGCCCCCCTCCTCAGCCATCCCCTGTCCCTTAGTCAGGCTCTGGTCCCTTAGTAAGGCTCTGTCCCACCCTTTCCCTGCTCCTTTTTCCCCCCTATCAGCTCCTGCCCCCTTTCTCAGCCCCATGCCTCCCACTTAGCCCCATAACATCCCCACTACAGCTCCTCTCCCCCAATTGCAACCCATATTACCCACACCACAACCCCTTTCCCAAATTGTAGCCATCAACCTACTTCAGCCACTATCCCCCCCTACATTTCCTAAACCCCCCAATTACAGTTTATACCCTCCACTACAGCCCCTGTCCCCCCACTACAGCCCTGTCCCTTTACTCAGCCACTGTCTACTGGTTGTAAAAGTGTAAAGTTTGGGTGTATGTGTGTGTCAGTATGTCTGTGTGTGTGTGTGTGTGTGCGCCAGTATGTCTGTGTGTGCGTGCAAGTATGTCTCTGTGTGTGCCAGTTTGTGTGTGTGTATGTCAGCCAGTATGTCTGTGTGTGTGTGTGTCAGTATGTCTGTCTGTGTCACTATGCCTGTAACAGTGTAAGTGATGAGAACCGCACTCAGTCCCAACGGCCAAGGGTGTTCCAGAGCAGGACCAGCAATCCCAGTACAATAATCCAAGAAGAAAAAACTCACAGGCACTCCAACTTCAAGCCGCAGGCAGATTTATTATGACAGAATGCAACGCAACGTTTCGACCGGAAAGCTTGAAAAAGACCTTTCCGGTCGAAACGTTGCGTTGCATTCTGTCATAATAAATCTGCCTGCGGCTTGAAGTTGGAGTGCCTGTGAGTTTTTTCTTCTTGGATTATGCCTGTAACAGTGTCTTTCTGTGTGTGTCTGTGTGTGTGCCTGTCAGTGAGTGTGTGCGTGTGCCTGTCAGTGAGTTTGTGTTTTTTAGTGTGCGCCAAATCAGCAAGTGTGTGTGTGTGCTTGTCATTGAGTGTCTGTTTAGGTGACTGCTCCCCCCACCCCCCCTTTCAATCACATGGGAAAGGTGTTTTTACTCTCCTCTTGGTGCAATGGGCCACTTGACTGGATTTGCCCCCCAGGCCAAAGGCTGCCAGCCCTCCCCTGATCCAGAGTGGGGGGTCAGGCAAGTATAACTCACCTCTGTTGCAACCCTGGGCTACCGCACAAAGCAACATTGTAGCTATTCAAAAAGTTTGAGAGAGAATAATATATCTATACTGTACAAAAATCGATATGAAAGATTACTTTGCGTGTTAGAGGAATCCTGTATCATTTCTCCCTACTGCTAGGGAAATACCATAAATACTGCATATCTCTTGCCTGCTTTCAATATTTACTATCTAAAAATGCAATCTGGATACATTAAGCACCATAACTACATCGAATCTTTGAGTGCCGTCCCCTGGTTTTATATCTAATAATTTTGAAGCAGTATGACCAAAAAAAATAAAAAATTGAACTCTCTCCGACACCCAAAGCCAGGCTCCTCAGCAGCTACGCAAAAAATACTTCTACTCAGATTTACTTCTGCATTATTCTTCCAAAGCTGTCTAATGCAGATATGGGTAGAGTCTCAGTTTGACAAACCATTTGAAAACTGTTTTATTTTAACTTTTTTCAAGTACTGGCTCCCTCACCATGATATATCCTCACCACACTCTTGCGAATATCCCAACTCTCAAATTTACACCATATCCTTTACACGCCAGTTTTCAACTATTACATTTACACCGAACTCCTCCACCATCTCATGATCTAGATGTGACTAGCATAGATCCCCTCCAACAACCCCCTCCCCAATCTATGGCACCGAAGTCACCTGTCTGATTAAGTATTTTCTAAAAAATATTTGGTGTCTTTAAAATGTAGGGAGAAAAAATATCTACACTGAAAGCCTTTAGAACATGCACATATCTATTTGACCATTTTGCTGAGAAAAATTAAAAGAAGTTGAAAAGTTAATGTTCTTCATAGTATTATGCAGATGTTATTTGGATGGTTTAAGAGAACAAATTGCATCTTCTGCAGGCTGGCATGATTATCTGTCATCAATGAACAAAGAGTGCATTCATGACATACAATGTGCCACTGCTTTTAAGGACGTAGCCCACAATATTCTGCCAACGCTGTTGATTTTGGACAAATTTTAACACCACGTTGTACAAAGGTTGAGTGTGGAATCATTTTGTAGCTAGTAAAATAAAGTTACTGTGGAAATCAGTGAAAATGTAATTTAGCACAGTGGACAAAGTGTAAAGCACGACGCGATTGGCCGCAGATGTGAATTCCTGATTCTTGGAGATTGCCAAAACAAACTGGATGTCTCTCTCACTGGTTAGCTTTAGTCTACTTTAACCTTCTCAAAGAAAGTGGTGTGGTATCCTCCCTAATAAAATATTTAAAATATATATTTAGACAAACATCCTAAAACTTACTCAGTTCTGTAACTGCCGCCCTCATCATTTGCTTCAGACACCAAAAAGCAAGGGTATAAGTGACAGTCATTGCTGTACAATTCCAACCATGCTTCATTATGTTCCAGGGACACTACAAAAACCAACACCAGATATGTACTTTGCATGTCTTATGGCGTAAATAGATCACCTAACCCAGCATTCTTTTATTCTTTTTAATTACATGTAGTACCAGTTTGGGAATATAATATAATTGTTTTAATAGTTACATCAATGTGCACTCAATGCCTAATAATTACACAATATGTGCAGATACATTATAATAATGTATCACTTTGAAATGAGAATTCAGTCCAGATTAAGATTACTCAGGGCCCTAGGCATGGAGCCCAATTGGGGGCCCCCTGCTGGAGCCTTGGTCTCTGTTCTCTGATTGGGGACAGCTGTCATGTGTGGAGTCTTAGTAATGTATGTGTGTGGGGGAGCCTGAGTGTGGGTGATGACTGTGTGTGTGTATGTATGTGTTTGGAAAAGGCTGCGTGTGGTTGTGTGTGGTGGAGATTGGTTGGAAGGTGTTGTGAGTGTGTGTGGATGGGAGGCTGAGTGTTGTGTATGTGTGTGATGGAGCTTGTGCTTTGTGCTGTGGCTGAGTGTTGTGTGTGTTGGGAGAGGAGGTTGAAAGTATACGGAGGTGGCCTTTCCACACGTCTTTCTCTTTGTTTCCATTTGCCTCTTCTCACTTACCGTTTGGCAGGATGGCGTATAATTCCTGTTGGTCATGTTGAAGGCATGCTTCAGAGCAGGTGATTTCCAATGTTCTGTTCAGTGATTTAATTCCCATAGAAGGGACAATTCTGCTTTAAGGTACCTGATTTATTATTTTTATTTTATTATTTATATAGCGCCAGCACATTCCGTAGAGCTGTGCAATGGGATTTATCACTTGCTTCACTAAGAAGTCTTACAACAAATATTTATTTTATGTCCTATGACTAATTGTCGCCATGTGGTAAAATATCAGAATATACCAAAACATCAATTTCAGAGAGGTGAGTGTGGGAGCATGCACATGTTTTCCTAATGCATTACCCTGATGTTTGGTTTTAGTACTAAACTTGCCTTTGGTATCTTCCTGCTTGAACACAATAAGAATCTTCTGATATAATTCTACCATTACATTTGGGAAGTGATTGAGTCTGAATAATGTGATACAATGTAACTTTATGGATTCAGTTCTATGGGTAAAATTGTACTTTTTGGGTACGTATACGTCAATACTTTGGTGCATAGCAGATACAAATAGTTATTTTTGCTAAGACGGTTATGTTTTAAATCTTATGCGTTTTCCTGGCACTGCAGGACCCTGTAGTGCCCCTCTCCCTCCCACCCCACATCTCATGTTGCTGAAGGGGTTAAAAGCCATAGAAAAGCATTATTCAATGATTTCCTATGGGGATTCCGGCGACGCTGTAGGTCCTGATTCATAGCGTGAACGTCCAGCGCCGTTTAAAACACTTTTCGTGTTCTAAGAACAAAGAGGTCCCTCTAGTGGCTGTCTGATAGACAGCCAATAGAGGAGGACTTAACCCTGTAATTAATGCAGTTTATCAAAACTGCAATAATTACACTTGCAGGGTTAAGGGTGGTGGGAGTTGGCAGCCAGACCACTCCAATGGGCAGAAGTGGTCTGGGTGCCTGGAGTGTCCCTTTAAGTCATTATCGGTTGTGAAAATCACCATCTGTATATTGTTTAAAACCTGGTTATTAGTGTGTCAGATATTTGTATTAATGTTATTAATTTCAAGCTACATATGTGATTACTAAATAACCGTGGCCTCAGGACACACACCCTCTTCCAAGAAAGATCCACGGTACCTTTTGATCAGCAAGTTAAACATGTTAAAAGTATGCAATGTATAAAGCCAGTCTGAAAGAAGAGATTCGATCCATTTGTTTTACACATTAAGAGACACAGACAATTATATGAAAAAAAAAAACGTAAGATAAAAATTTCTCAGGGATTATTAAAATATATTTAAATAGTTGTTTGCACAACAAATCTCTCTTTAAACTTTAAAGGATCTTTAGCTTATAGCTTATTACTTGCAGGGTTATTCACTCAGGTGAGAATTCAAAGTGAATTTCAAATTTAAAATGTGAAAATAAAAATATCCACGTCTGCTAGGCTTCTAGTTTGGCAACTTTGGCCTAAAATAAGAAATTCCCCTTGAATTCTCCCTTTCGTGAATATCGATGTCAGATTCCAGACTATGGTGCAAATGCATTTGTTCTATCCCGTACATCTGCACGTACACGACAGAAGCAGGTTCAACAAGAATAAACACAAGCAGTGGAATGAGTGCATGATGGGCTAAATAATGAATGACAGGTGGGT
Organism: Pelobates fuscus; assembly: GCF_036172605.1. Classification (NCBI taxonomy): domain Eukaryota; kingdom Metazoa; phylum Chordata; class Amphibia; order Anura; family Pelobatidae; genus Pelobates; species Pelobates fuscus. Next base: position 432,455,554 of record NC_086317.1, on the reverse strand, counting down.
GCTGACCTGTACGTGTTTGGCCCAAAGGGTTGCTTGAGGTAAGTCTAGTACATTAGTCTTATGTTTGCCTTTACTGTAACAACTGTAAAATCCACCAACTGGGGAAACTAGAAAAAACTGGTCCCCTGTTCTCGTTATGAAACAAATTGATTGCTACTAAAGGCAAGAAATGCTGTAGAACCCTACATGATACAGATATGAAATATGCGATGTGTATCACTTTTAACATTCCAATCATGTGCCTTTTGTTTTTGTTTTTTATATTTTTATATAAAAACAACTAGGATATTCACAACTTTATACAGGTAGCAGAGTATTCACTCAGTAATCTTTAAAATGAATGGAACAGGTTTCAAAATGTAAAGTTGCAACAAAGCATGCAAGTACACCTGAAGCTATGAATCAAATCTCTCCAGCTTTGGATAAATAGGTTATATTTATTATACACTAAATTGAAACAAACCAATGGGTAATATGGGGAAATCTTGGCTGCTCAAAGTTTGGATACAAATCCATATATTTTAAACAGCTATTTAATTGTGAACTCGAAGTACCATAACCACTACAGTGTGATGTAATGGTTTTAATGCTAGGGGTCTCCTGCTGCCATCCGACATTAAGAGTCACTCTGATTTTGATTGGTTTCTCCTGTTCCTTTGGAGATCTTGGGAGTCATCCATTTCTGCATTAGATAAATTAATTGTGTCACTATTGGGGATGAATTGATTGGCAGACAGTGTCAGCCATTAATTTCCATCTAAACACAGACACAATTGATATTTACGAATGCAGAAGTAGGAGTTTCCACTATAATGATATCTCTGAAGAAGGGTTGGGTTGTGGGGACTGAGAGGAACCTGAGCTTGAATTTGACAGGGTTATTTATAATAAAGTGATATTTGTCAGGAATTCAAAGTATATTTAAAATTTAAGGTCAAAATAGCCAGACTGGAACATTTTCAAAGTCTGCTATGGTTCCGGTTCCAATTCGAACTTGTTGCTTTTAGAAAGGGGTCACTTCAGATCCAACTCACATATGTTTATTTTGTATAACCTGAGGCCAGATATGTTAAATTAATTAAAACAGCATCATGTAATTGTAAATCGTGTGGCTGGAGTAGGGCACCGTTTAAACAATGTGGATCTGGAACCTAAAGCAAACACTCTGCAGCCACTCTGGTAATACCAAAGTTTCATTTCTGGATCATGGAAAAACCGGCAAACTTGAATTTCATCATACTTCCAAAGATCCCAGATCCAGAAAGACTGCCCCAACTTTGAGCTCCTGCTCCATCATCCCAGGTTGGTTCCCTCATGTGCTACCTCTGGGGTCACTAGGGAAATGTTCCCAGCAAGCACAACATGAGCACACCATTAGACATGTTAGTTTATGGTCTACCCTGGTGGTGTCCAAGCCGGGAGGCTGTCTGCAGCCTGATGTACATTCATGCTTTTGTCAGCCCTAATGCATGTTTATATGGGGTTAACACTGGGGTATCTCAAAGTTTTGTGATATGTAATGTACACAATTGATTTGGGGACAATTTATGTTAAAACTAAAATGTCATGATTGGCAGTAAAAGCATCATCTGGGAGTCTGCAGGAAAGTCAAAAAGAGTATTTATGCATGCAGTAGCGTACATACTGGGGTCGCAGGGGTCGCGGCTGCGACCGGGCACGGCCCACCTGGGGGCCCGGCCACCCTGCGACCTAGTATGTACGCCAGTGTGGCCAGCCTCTTCTCCTGGGGGGCCCAGGAGCCAGACACCTCAGGGCCCCCCGAGGCTGGCCCTGGTGATACCGGGTGGGCATGCTGGCGCGCGCACGAGGGAGCACTCTACCATGGATGCTCTCTGCCCAGCTCCCTCGCGCGCCGCGTACTGATGCCGGAGCCGGAATATGAAGTCATATTCAGGCTCCGGCATCAGTACGCGGCGCGTGAGGGAGCTGAACAGGGAGCACTCAGGGGAGAGCTGCGCGTGCATTCAGTCAGTCCATAGGAAAGCATTTTTCAATGCTTTCCTTTGGCCGCTGGCGTCTTCTCACTGTGAAAATCACAGCGAGAGGCGCGGAAGCGCCTCTAGCGGCTGTCAACGAGACAGCCACTAGAGGCTGGATTAACCCAAATGTAAACATAGCAGTTTCTCTAAAACTGCTATGTTTACAGCTGCAGGGTTAAACCTAGATGGACCTGGCACCCAGACCACTTCATTAAGCTGAAGTGGTCTGGGTGCCTATAGTGGTTCTTTAAAGATATGGCCCCCAACTATTTTATCAAACCATAACCCACTACTCACAGTGAAATGTGATGGGAACTGTAAATCTGATGTACTACACATAATTCATACGTGATAAACACAATATCTGTGCTAAACAAACTGTATTTCTTTATTACAACAGGAAATAGGCCAAGATCCTTTAAGCAAACACATTTTGTCCTGTTGCAACCTGCAAGTCATATCCTGGATTGGCTTTTGTAGAGCTGCGGCCAGAGCGTGATGTAGTGCCACGGCACATAATGACAGCTTGTTTCTGGCGAACATGACTTGAAAAGGAAGGTGCAAAATCTAGTTAGACTGCAGCTGAAACCTGTAATTAAAACAAGTTCTCCTGCTCAAACTGGTCTTTTATAGTCCAGTGATCGCCTGCAATATGCTAATGTTGGTAGGAATGTAATGCTTGACTGCTGGAGATGCTTGCAGTTTGTTACATTAAATCTTCAAACTGTAGACCAAGCATTTTGAGTGTTTAATAGCAGTTTACGATATGTTATAGGTGACTTTGGAGAAAAGAAATGTATTCATCCATTTAACTTACTTTTATTAGTGTTGGAGCATAGACAATACAAATAGTTGCTGTGCACAAACTGCACATTTACTCCATGATTTCAATGGACAATATAGTCACCAGAACAGCTTAACGGAGTTGTTTTATAGCATGTCCCTGCAGGCTTTTTAATGTTAACACTACCTTTTCACAGAAAAGGCGGTGTTTACATTGCTGCCTAATAGCAGTAACTCAGACAATGTGCAGCACTGTCATTCAGTGTCTCCACGCTCTGCATGGAGGTGTTGAATGTTCCTCATAGAGATGCATTGATCCAATGCATCTCTATGAGAAGATTCTGGGTTTTGATGCGCATGTGCAATAATCCACCCCCCCCCCCCTCCAATGGGATATTATTCGATTGGCTGAGATTGTCAATCCATGCCAAAACAACACAACAGTACCAATAACGATAACGTGCATTTTTATTCAGAAATTTTTTATTAGAAATTATATAAAGAGAGCTCAAATTTGCCACTAGCCATTAGCGAGTAGAAATTCACTCCTGGTTAGTGTGCCATGGACTCTCCGGGTTTGCAGTGGTGAGTACATTTTTAAAGCTTGGCTAGTAGCATAAGTCTTGAAATTATAAGCCTAGATATATCCATATATTTTTTTTTAAGAATTCTGAAGAAATCCCATTTAAATGGTTTATTAAAGAAGTAGAGATTAGAGATTAAAGACCAGGAATTCAAAGTTTGAACTTCACAGACTCACAGAGTCATTCCCCCAAATCGTGGTGGAGACTGGACACAATTTAAACTAAATATTTCTGAAGTTAGTTTGTTAGATTTACTATTCTTTATAATTTTGATCAAACTTCCTAACAATAAATCACTTTGAATTCCGATTGAGAACCCACCAACTCCCAAGTCCCTTAAACTGTGTGAAAGTACCTTAGGAATAAATTCTTTACAATTCCCAAGCTGTTCCCTTAAATACACAGATGACCAGAGGCTGCACAAATAATACTGAATTAAAGGTTAAAGGGATTCTATAGTGCCAGGAAAACAAAGCTGTTTTCCTGGCACTATATTATCCTATATTATCTATATTATCTATATTATCCTGCAGTGCCCCCTCCCTCACGCCCCCTCTTCTGAGGCACTGGAGATGTTAAACCAACTTCAATCACTTACCTGAATCCAGCGCCGATGTCCCGACGTCAGCCAGCAGGGGAGACCTAATGTGCATGCATTAGGATTTCCCCATAGGAAAGCATTGAATATTTCCCATAGGGGAAAATCTGACGCTGGAGGTCCTTGTGCAGAGCTTGAGGACGTCCAGTGTCAGATAACAGACCAAAGGACTGCTTCAAACCAGGAAGTCCCTCTATTGGCTGTCTGGTAGACAGCCACTAGAGGTGGAGTTAACCCTGGATAGTAACTATTGCAGTTATTTCTCCATAACTGCAATAATTACTATTGCATGGTTAAGGGACAGGGGACATTGCACCCAGACCACTGCAATGAACTGACGTGGTCTGGGTGCCTACAGTGTCCCTTTAAGTGGGTAAAACATATATGTAGAAAACAGCAGAGGCAGCATAAAAGTAGGCAGACCCCTAACTGTCATGGGAGTTGTAGTTCTAGCTAAGAATCTAACTTTTGGCCATACCCACTTTGCAGATTAAAACGTATGGAAGAAACTTCCATGACCACATCCATTTAAGAGCATGCAATATATTTATTTTTGTAAAGCAATTACTTATTTTAGCAAATCCAGGGTATTTTGTTAGCACGTCCATTGCTAATTTAGTGAGCAACCTAAGCTAATGGGCATTACTTACCATAGCTGAAATTGTAGAGAAGTGACATGGAATTGCTGTTTGAGGTCAAATATCGAATCCTAAATTGGAGAATCTTTTTACAATCCAGCAATTCTGTTGTCAGTTCTCCAAAATTTCCAGTTTAAATAATATTAAATGCCTGTGTCCATATTAAAACAAGCTTAGTTTGGTTGCCAAATCTGTTCAGCAAAGTTGATAGGGTGGAATAAGAAGGGACAATCAGATGTTTGGAGACAGAAATTATACAAGATCAATGTGATTTGGTTTTAAGTCCAACAGTAGGAATGAAAACCTACTTGCCATATACTGCACTTAGATTTTAAAGAGACACAATCGTGTTTATTAAATAAATCATGTTAAACAAATTGTTGGTTTGTTCCATGTAGCTCTGCAGTGTACACAGTCTTTTTTGATGCTGATACAAATGAATACATGTTGTGTAGTTTGATTGGTAGTTGCAGGATGAAAACAATACATTTAAACTGACCATAATGCTACACAGATTGAAGGCACACCTAGAATAGTAATTAAAGGAACACTATAGGATCAGGAACACAAACATGTATTCCTGACCCTATAGTGTTAAAACCACCATTTAGGTGGCTTGTCACTCCTTAGCACCCTGAAAAGGTAATCCAACTTACCTTATTTCCAGCACTTTGTAGGTCCGCCAATGCTGGCCCCTTGCTGATATCATCAGACATTACTTCAGCCCATAGGGAAAGCATTAAATTGGCTGAAATTGTCAAGGATGCAGTACAGGGGCGGGGACGAACGCCGGCTTGGCCAATCAGCACCTCCAGGCAAGTTCAGCATCTCCATGCAGCATTGCCCCGGGAAGCACTTCTAGTGGACATCCCTTGGCGCTGGTTCAGGCTCCATCTCCGATACTCCTCTGCCAATGTCGGCCGGCAGGGGGGACCTAATATGCATGCACGGCAATTAAGACATACCCCCATAGGAAAGCATGTTTAATGTTTACCTAAGGGGTTTTGGGTAACACTGGATGTCTTATGCATAGGGTGATGATGTAAAGCATCAGTTAGGCGACCAGAAGTCACTGAACCACCTGGAAGTCCCACTAGTGGCTGTCTGGTAGACAGCCACTAGAGGTGGAATTAACCCTGGGAGGTATTTATTGCAGTTTATTAAAAACTGCAATAATTACCACTGCATGGTTAAAGGACCTGGGACACTGTACCCAGACCACTTCAACAAGCGTGTCCTTTTTAATAAAACATATACTGCATGGCTCCACTACATTGCTGTCTGGCAGGATCCAGTTTTATATACTTAGGGGAGGGGTGCAATTTACTAAAAACCTGGTAGGTTTAATCACTAACGTGTAAATGTTTAAGAGTATAGAGAGAATTTAAAGTAAATTTCACAATTTAGGCCACAACAGCTACTGCATTGTAAGTATTGTCAGCTTTAGTTTCCTTTTGGCTATTTTTGATTTTAAACTAACTTTTAATTCGCTTAGAATTCCTGACAATTCACATTTTAGTGAATGACCCTGTGTGTTCCTAAATTCACCTTTTCCCCACTTGGGTAATTTCATTTGAATTCAAAACAGATCGCTTAGTTCACCACATATCACAATTAAGTGAATAAATCCCTTAGGAGTGTCCCTTTCTAACTGATTTATTTTAGTTTTAGTAATTTGTGAGATACATTTAGTACATAGGGTAACCCAGCAGTGAGAACTCTTGATGTTCTATGCACATTCCATGCAGATACATCAACATAATCGTTTTTGTGCATACCCTCCTCCTCTGATACAATTACCTGTTCTAAGGAGGAGCTGTTTAGTAACACAACACCTGTAGGCTCACGCCTCTTTTCTTGCAAAACTTCCCAAACAAGTGTATGCATAAGCATGAACAACAAGGCTCAGGGAACACACTACAGGAAATAGTTTGTTTCCATTGATTGTTTTGTTTTTACTGATTTACAAATGTGCTAATCATGGCCCTCGATGACAGCAGTTTGTACGCCAGGACTAAGAATAAGCTTTGTTTGAACCAATATGATTATTATAAAGTTGTCAGAAGATGCAGCCTGCCCCAAGAACTTCTCTCTGGATTTGATGTTAGAGGGAAAATCACAAGAAATATTAAGATTTTGGAACCATTGTACCTGAGAAAGCCTCGAAAACGGCCGTCCATTATCCCAGGTAAGATGCACTTAGGATGAGCGCACCGTGATGGCTTAGCTGCTAAATCACAGACATGATTTACAGCCTGTCAGCCTGGAACACACGTGAATTTTAAATGCATGTTTTGCCATAATTACTGAAAAATGACAAGTAACGAATGTACGCCTGAGGGCTTTAAACTACAGCACAAATTGCTTTGTTTTAACTCTTTATGACCTACTATTCTATTTTCAAAATCTGGGCCTTAAAGATCAAGTGTTGGCAGCCTGGTATGGGGGAGGGCTAGCAAGTTTTTTCCTCCAGCCTTTAACCCCTTAAGGACACATGACATGTATGACATGTCATGATTCCCTTTTATTCCAGAAGTTTGGTCCTTAATTAAGGAACTACAAGCCCCATGAACCTCAGCAAAAGCATGAAATGTCAAAGACTAGTGCAGTATCATGTTTTGTATAGAAGCTATCTTAAGGCTTTCCCCAATGGAGGCAAGTTCTGCTTTGAAAGCCGAATATGTTGGGTGTTCTAGGTTAGAATGTGGACTTCAAGGATTGGCTTGGAATGTTGACATTATGGATAGTTGGATTGAAATGCCAGCGTATATTATTAGTCAGCAAATCCTAACTATATGAATCTACAAACATATTTTGTATTTGAAAAGTGGTAAAATTCAGAATTTTCAAAGTTATCAAAATTAAATTTTAGTTGATATCTAGAGAAACTGTTATTCGTCATAGTAAAATGTTATTCCTCATAGTAAAATGCATAACACAATAGTGCGGTTTTATGACGTTTATACATTGTTCACTTTATCTAGAATTGTTCCAGAATGCATTGCACTCCGGTCAGATTACCCAGGATTCCAGATTTTCTTTTCTGCATTGCTGGAGTATTGCACGGCTATTCACTAACATGTGAAGTGTTTGGCATTCAAAGTGAATTTAACATTTTTAGACAAAAATATTTAAACTGAAACATAGCAGATTTAGATTTAGAGACTTTTTCTTATTCGGCTATTTTTCGGCAAAAAATTTAAGAATTGAACCTCACTTTAAATCCCCCAAACCAACACGTTCGTAAATAGCCCTTTTGGTTTGATTTCTGTAGGCAATCACTTAATATGCACATCAATTTTAAATGCAATACTCTGAGTCTTGTCTGTGCCATTTATACACAGTTCTCATATGACCTCATTTCCTGAACAAGAATAGTCTGATTGCCTAAAGGAGTATGGAGATAAATCCTGGAATTGCACAATTAAAGCCACACTGTCTGTTTAGCTGGCAAACATATTTACTAAAATGTGAGTTGTATAGAATTCAATTGTGGATTTCTAATTTGAATCCAAAATGGAAAATTTCCTTAAGCCAGCTAAATTTTCGGGTTCTCCTAGAATATCCATTTATAAGAGATACTATATATGTATGTAGATATGTTGTATTATATGTGTATAGTGTAATCAGTATTGTTTGTTTAGTTTTTAATTTAGATCAGCGTTCCCATTTAAGCAGCATGTTCTGTTGCACAACCATTGCAAATTACTGAAAGAGTTATTGTTAAGCTTTGAGTTATTTTGTTTGTAAAGGGCTGGCTGAAATAATGAGTAGCACTTACCTTGCCACTTTACAAGCCTACACTATTATTTATTAAGGAGTTTCTAAGCCAAAATCATAACAGAAGTCACAGCAAAATAGAAAGCCCAACTATGGATTGCATTTTTTATATATTACTTGATGTGTATTGTTTCTTTCTTGTTTGTTTTGTTTTAAATTGTGACAAAACAGGGTTATTCACAAAAGTGCGACGCGTCAGGATTTCAAAGTGAATTTAAAATCTTAGACCACCTTTGCCAAATTGGAAGCATAGCTAACTTAGAGCCACTTCAGATATTTTGGTCTTAAAGGGAATTGCCAAACACCTAAAACACTACAGCTTGTTGAAACCCTTTGTTTTTTTTTCCATTTTACAAAAAGTGCAAATATCAATAGAAATTGGCAATTTTATATATTAACCTGGTTACACCCCCCCTGGCTGTCAATTAGAAAACCAGTCCTGTTAATTCCTGGTTTTAGTGAAGCTAAACTCAAGAAGCAGCAAATCCTTGGAGCACCTGCCTTGCAAAGACTCCTCATTGAGCTGCATTGGGAAGTCTGTGATTGGTCGCATATCTAATATATGTACTAAATAGTATTTTATTTTATTTGGGCAGTGGAGAGTCCCTTTAAATGTGAAACTTACTTTGAGTTCACTGTTCACGACCACTCTCCCTTTAGTGAACAATCTCAAAATCCATGTTTTATTTTTATTTTTAAAGCAGATGGCTGCATATTCTTTATCAGATCTAGAAGGAGCCTGCAATGATTTCAACACATTTTTAGCTAAGGAAGACCAATGCCGATCTCTACCCAGGGTGCCAAATCTATCATTTGTTTTCTGGTTACTATTATTTATTCATGTGGCTGGCAATACATGAAAAACATTACCTTACAATGTGCATAATTCATAGTATGCAGGAGAGAAATTATTTTTTGTACTTTTTTTTAGAAGAGACTTCAATATTAACTAGCTGTGCTACATGAAAATTTTCTATACTACGGGGCACAATGTTTTGTGTATTTTCCAACAGCATGAATAAGTGATATGGATCCAGGAAAACATGGTGTATCTGGCAATCATGCCCCTATATTTTTATTTTTTTTTACTACCATGCTAATCTTTGCCAAAACTTGGGTTTATGGTGGTCATGTTTGCTAACAACTGGATGTCTGTGGTTGAGTAAGCCTGGCTTAATGAAGACCTTCATAATTAGTGTGGTCAAGCCAAGGGTTGCTGGTGACCACAAAATGAACGTGTTTACTCATATATTCTAGAAAAAAAAATGCATTCACAATCGATATATAATTTATCACATAATTAGAACTATAAGTTCAGTGTATGTCAGTATTTAAAGTTACCCACGTAAACACTTTTTTCCATTGTGACATATTGGGGCCCATTTTACTGAACCAAAAGTAATAGAACCATGTTTTATTTCCAAAACTATCCAACTACTGTACAACAAACAGACTGTTATGAACTCAGCCAGGCTGGGAGTTCTTGAGGTTGGGTTATGGGAACATTGTTTAGATGTTTTCCCCCTTTTTCATAATTCTAAAAATCATATCAAGTACTATGTGTCTCCACGGAATGCCCCAAGTTGAGACTAATTTTTGGGGAGAAGAACAATGTAGTATTTCATAAAATATTACCCACAATTAACTTGGCACAAACTACAGATCATACTAAAAGAAATGTTTAGCTTCCTATTCCATATTTATTCTGTAGGGATGTGTACAGTAGCTTGGAATACGTTCTACATGACTTCTGTAAGGCACAGCAAATTGTGCACAATTCATCTTCTGTGCCCTGTTCAATTACTTCCACAATACTGTGTTTAAGCCATTCTGAACCAATCCCTGAAAATGCTCGTATAGCAGTATTTTTTTATTCTCTTCAATTTATGTAATATGTTCTTGGATTCACCGGCTTGTCTCCTGCATTTTGGGATCCACACTTTCTCCATTACATTGAATAATTCGCACTCCTCGTGCAGTACATGATGAATTGCTTTGAGAAAAGATTTTGTCATTTGACCTAGATACAACGCACTTAGATTAATTAACATAACTTCCAACTTTGCAAACCCTGTGTCAATAAGGATATGTTCTCGCTGCTTCGAGACAGTCTAAGACAAGGTGATGGACATGATTTCATTATTTTGGATCTCTTTGGCACCAGCTAATGATTGAATGCAATTTTTCTTCATAAACTGGGTCCAAGACTAAAATGTAAACCGCATTTAATCTCTCAGATTATTACTATATTTATAACCGATTTGTAGGAATATTTATCCTTCGGATGTATCTCCTATCCATGTCTTAGTACATTTAAAGGGATACTCCAGGCACCATAACAACTTAATCTGAATGATTTTTTTTTTATGGTGCCTAGAGTCTTACTGAACGGTCTTGCCTTTAAAGGGTTACTCCAAACAAAAAGTGTTTTAATGTAACCCTTGATGGCAAGCAGGGACGTTTTAGCCGTGATGCAAGCAAGGCATTTGCCTTGGGCGGCATTTTCCAGGGGGTGGTAAAAAATGCCGCCCCCAAAAGCCCAGGGTAAATGTCTTGTTAGCCTTGCTGCTAACTGACATGCCGGTCGGGCTGCTGGGCGGGCGGCTGACAAGGGAGCACTTCCCCTGAGCGCTCTGCTCAGCTCCCTCGCGCGCCGCAGAGTGATACCGGGGGTTAAATTTAAAAAAAGTGTCAATGGGAGTGAGTGTGTGTCTGTGTGTGTGTGTCTGTGTGTTTCTGTTAGCTAGTGTGTGTGTATCTGTCAGTGAATGTGTGTGTATTTAGAAGGCGGGGCAGGGGGGAAGGGTTGGGTGGGGGTGGCGTTGGGGGGGGGGGGGGGCGCCTGAGTTTTGTCCTGCCTAGGGCAGCACAAAACCAGGATACAACACTGATGGCATGCCCCCCTCTCCCGCCAAAAAAACAAACAGCAACACTTACCTGCAATTCCACGCTGTGGCAAAATCCTCCCTGCAGAGCAATCTGCCTTCAGCAATGTCACCCCTCCCCCCCCCCCCTCCCTGCAGACAGAGGTATGTCCCAGAGGCAGGTCTGAGGGAGGACTTGGTGCCTCCATGGAGGGAAGGGGCATGCCTCCATTGGTCATCCGTTTCCAGCATGCTATTCGTACTGACGATAGGCGCAAGCTATGCCGCAGAACTGATATTAGCAGCTTAGAATGCTGATACTAGCACCCCAGAACTAACGTTACCAGAGGTGGAGCACTGTCCCTCCATTCAGAGTTAAACCATGTTCGAGCAGTTTAACACTAAGTAAAGGTCACTTGCCACCCACGGTCCTGCCCCTTCTAGAGGTGTGACTAAGGCAGAGATTACACACTTCCTTGTAGTTATACCCTTCATACAGTCACTCGTATCTCTGATAGGCTAAAAGCAGTCAGCTGACAATTCCAACCAATTACAGATGGCCCTTGCTGCTCAGGCTTATACTTCCTCATTAGCCAAAGCAGCACAGAGGGGATGGGTTGCTCGGGACTCTCCTTTAGCATTAAACTATAAAAACATTAAACGTGCTTTAATGCTGAATGAGATTATGGCACCAGGGAGATCCAGACACTATAACTAGTTTAATGAGATGAAGCAGATGCAATGCGTACAGTGTCCCTTTCATTATTTGCACTGGTGGAACTACCAGAGTTGCAATGGATCCTTCATGACCGTTCCTCTACCTGCCAAAAAGGGCGCCAGGCTAGTCAGCCCCCTCCCCCTTGAAAAATATATAATACATTTGCATTCTAGAATTATGTTTAAAAAGATGGTACAGTTCATGAGGGGGCACTTGGTAAGTACCCCCAGACTGAGTCGATGAGCTCTGGACAAGAAGACAGTTCAAATGCTCTACTAAGGCTGAGGACCATCAGGGTCCATACTGCAACTAGAACACCATGGATCATACCCCTCTCCATGCAGAAAGCTAATCAGGAAGATGCGGGGTTAAAAAAGAAATCACAGGGGGGCGGAGCCGACAGCCGAACAGAGTGGTCGCAACTCCGACGAGCTCCGTGATTTTACAAGCGTATTTTCCAACAAACTACAAAATATCACCCCCCAAAATCGTACAAAACAAGCTGATCACCCCAACAACCTAGTCAGCATGGGGAAGAAAAGCAAAAAACTAAAATCGGACGGCACGCGTCCAGGTGCCAGTATTGGAGACCTGTGGCGGAGAGCACAGGGAGCCCTGGAACCTAACATGGCGGATTACACAGGCTACATGGACGACTTCACTAACTCCGACGACCCACTCTCAGACCAAGAAGAAGTGGCCTTACCCGCCTCGAGACCGCCGACACTACCCGCGGTACAGGCGGATGCTGCACCGGTCACGAAAATGGAGATGAGGGAGCTGTTGGCAGAGCTTCGGCGGGGCATCCAGGCCGACATGGCGGAAATGAAGAGAGACATCCAAGGCCTGTCGGACCGGGTGGATGCAGTCGAGAGAGACTCCTTGAGCCACGAACAGCGACTAACATCTGTACAGAAAGATATCGCTACCCTACAACTGCAATGCATACAAACGGAACACAAAATGGCGGCAATGGAGGACACGCGGCGGGCCCAAAACCTCAAAATCCGAGGTATAGCGGACTCTGTCTCTGATGCTGAGGTGCCTCACCTCATTTGACGCCTGGTAAGCACAATACTACCCGCAAGACAGGCCAAGGGAATTAGCATTGACAGTGCATTCCGTATACCCAAACCCACGACGGCCCCAGCGACAGCACCCAGGGACATTATAGTTAAATTCCAAAAACGCCAAGATAAAATGGCCATCATGGCAGCCACCAGGGGAAACGCACCTTATGCCTTTGAAGACATGTCCCTCTCGTTCTACACGGACCTATCTAGGGGAACAATGCAATGGCGCGCAACCCTCAGGCCTCTCACTACCCTGCTCCGCGCACATAACACAATATCAGTGGCGCCCAACCCGCAAAATACAGGTGCTCCATGGGACGGACACATATCTCATAACCGACCTACCAGAAGCACAAAAGCACCTGGCGGCTTGGGGCCTCCCGCAAGATGCCATACTGCAGCCTGCCATGCCCAACAACTCCCATACGTGGAATCCGGCCACATCCAGATCATTTGTCCCGAGAACTCCCCAAACGGACCTACCGGCGAGCTCGCGCTGACACCGTAGGTGGACTTAAAGATCCGCACCTATCACTTTGTTGAGGTCCCCTGGACTGTAAAGTATAACATGAACGCTTTCCAGATCAAAGACTACCCCATAAAGCACTCCGAGAACATCGGCTAAACGACAACATTGGCCTACAGCCCGGAAGCCGGCCTGGACACAGACCGGGATACCTGATGTTCTTGCGGGGACACCACTGATTGCATACCCAGAGACCCAGGCTCTTCCTTGTGTTATGTTATGTTATTATTATTTGCTTTGTTTTATGCCCTCATTCAGAAACTACATGACATTAAGCTAACACTTTAAGTCACAGTAACGCGCGAGAGGCACAGCATACTGAGGTGCATATCTCTCCCGGGCATACGTAGCGCTCAAGCAACTAGCCACGGGGCTAACCCCCCAACTACTCATTACGTCTTTGACCTACTAACGCCTCCACATAGAATATGGCCGTCAACCACCGGCACAGTTGGCATGCTGGATTAGGATGCCTACCCCAAGACCTCAGCGTAACCTCTATGCCCAGAAAAGTAGAACAGGGCACACATTTTTTCTTTTCCCTTTTTGGTATACCGCTATATAGGCATATAACCTACGTAGCCCCATCCCGTGCCTGACTAGCAAGACCCCACCTTAATTGACCTGCTACACAGACAGCGCCCACATAGTCGGATTGAACAAAATCAATCACACATTCCATCACCTAGAACCACTCTTCGAGTTACTCAAGTTATTTATAATTTTTTTTTTTTTTCTTGTTCTATAGTTAAACTTGTACCTCTCCAACTCAGCTGAGCTGAACCAGTTAATCGGTCTGTCAAGCTACGTTGATATATACAAAAATGTGCAGAATTCTCTGAATGCTATTCACTTTAGTTACATTACGATACATCGTTTATTCCTACATGCTGTGGTGGCATTGTAAACATGTTGTGTTTTTTCCATGTAATTTTTAACATTAATCTAGAACTGTTAAACGCTGACCGCCCTACTTTACTTTACTATTGCTAAGTTCACCGTTTAGCTATGCTTAAAAATACAAAAAATGTGCACTTCCTCATGCCACTGTCAAACTCCAGTACATCTCTTAACACGCTGATGTGGCGTATGTCGCTACCTTGTAACACCCTGCACAACAAAAATAAAGAATTCAAAAAAAAAAAAAAAAAAAAAGAAATCACACTCCAACTCCACACATACATAGCACACTGAGCTAAGGCCTACATACAATCACACTCAACAAACTCTTACATAATCCCACTCATTCCACTCAGGTGTACTGCTTGGAGGAAGCGAGGGGGGGCATTTCTTTAATTCTTTCCCCTGGGACCTAGTGATTCCTAGTTATGGCCCTGATTATTTGTATTCACATATTGAAAAGTGTAACTCTATTTATTTTTCAATCCATTGTCATGTAAATGGAAAACCACTGTTTGCATAGTTAACTGTGAACAGGCAGGTTTGGCTCATGTAGTTTCAAAACCGTGCTTATATCTAAAACTTGCATATAAAACAGCAGGCCGTTGTAGAGTAAACCTTTACAAAATGAAGATAGGAAATAATGTGGAAAGCATTTATTTCCATATAAGTGTCAATTCTCGGTATTGTATTCACTGCAATATACAGTATTGGGATTCTGCTATAGATTTATCTCTAAACAGAACAAGATTGATGACAGATGATCAATACGAGCCCTATCTCTCCATTGATGTGTGACAATCAATACACATGTACCTTTTGTGTACAGACTCCTACACTTCTTCTCTTTGCTGAAAGCTTTTGGTTTCCTTGTATGCAAAACTAACTAAGGAAGGGCAGTCCATTGTTTATCATCCCTGGGGGGACACGGCACTAGAAACACTTGTAATAGTACTGCAACATACACAAAACATTGAATAGTTTTTCACCTACAGAAACCATGTTTGTTGCTTGGGAGCGTGCTGCCGTAAAGGATACAATATAACTAAGACGCCCTGTATCCATGGCTGTGATATAATTAAACCTATCTGTTTTGGCATAGGGGTCTTCTCTCTCTTTTTTTTTTTGTGGCTTTTCTTTCATTGTTGCGTCCTTAAATATGGATTTATAGAAGTCTCAGGAGGAGAATGTCCTCAAGGAAATATGGAACATGGAGCTTTTTTCTAATTGCAGTTTGTTCAGAACAACAAGACCTTGATATTCTACATATATGTAGAAATATTTTGTCATAGAGTAATCAAATAGTAATGGGTGGGGGCGGAGCCTGGACGCCGAGCTGTGCGGACGCGTCTGCCACGAGCTCCTGCAGGACGGGCCATAAATACGGGGAAAAGCGGCAGCTATATGGCACAACGACCCTCAAGGGGGCACCACCCATGCAGGGGGTGCACCGTCAAAATGATAGACACCACCCTGGGGCTTGCCGGAGCCGGGAGCGCAGAGATACGGCCGCAGCCTACTGGGGCTGGAGCCGGGGGGAGACGGCGGCTCTCCTCGGTGATGGAGCCCACAAGCGACACTACTGCAAACAACCCCCCCCCTCCATGGACCGGTGCGGGATATCCCGGCGGTCCCCTAAGCAGAAAACTGACAAGATAGCCCCGCGGTACGCAAGGGCAACAGACTACCAAGGCCCTGTCAAAATGGCCGCCCAGCACAGGCCCCAGCAGCGGAGCGCCCAATCCAAGCCATCTACCCTTTATGAGAAAACCTTGACTGGCTCAGCACAAGGCTCTTGGACGTGCTACACAGGAGCACACACCTAGCCACCACATGCACCAAACACCCAGATGACGGTCCCATTGGCATATCCCATGAAGCTTAACTTGTCACACACCGGGACTTTCATGTGGAGTCATTTTTGCTTGAGTCAGACCCCAGCGGTCACCTACTTATAGCCTGATTAGCTCTTGACGCAGCAAAATAACCTCTTGTTTAGGAAGTTAAGCGATGTCACTCTATGCTCTGTTATACCAATACCTAAACAAAGTACAGCACTACTGTTTATATTCTTACCTAAAAAAAAAAATGTGCTTGTTCTACCCTGTACCTCCATGTTATACTGTTCGTAATGTGCTAGAGGATTGCCTTTGGGGTACCTCTCAAGCAACTGTTACGCTTATGCACTATAAAATAAAGAATTTTAAAAAAAAATAGTAATGGGTATATGCATTTTGTTGCTCTCCAATTAGACTATTTCATAAATTATGGCAAACGTGTATGGCTTCTGGAAAGTTTAATAACTTGAGTTAAAAAGATTGATAAATATAATGTTGATCAGTTCTGGGTGTAATTGGAAAGATATATATATATATATATATATATATATATATATATATATATATATATATATATATATATATATAATCTTAAACTGTTCTGAAAATGTACTTTTTTTTTATGTGTCGATATTTCGTAAATTTTTCTAAGATAGATCTAAAAGGTGTCGACTTTTCTCTACCTCAAAACATGAAGTTTAGAAGAGTGAAACAGAATACTTTTCTGGCTCAAACAGTGATGTATAGCCTGATAAATCTTTTGGGAAAGAAAATGCAACAAAAAATAAGGAACAAAAAAGAGCTGGCAGTTTTAATAAAATGTCAGAAAATAACAAAAGAAGGCTCAAAGCTGTCTGCGACCCAGTGATAAATCCCTCTCATTGTCTTTGCTGTTGATACTTTTGTGAATCTTGTATCTGAGGCTTATACCCAAAAAGTTAAGTTCAAAGTCTCTCAACAGGATTTTGAGTGCCAATGTTTTCTCGGTTGCATAGTTTTAATTCCTTATATGTTGTAGCTTAGAGCTGTTTATATAAGCAGATCTGGCTAACATTAGCAATAGGATGTTGCGTTAACCAATTATAGCTCATACACAGACAGACTACCGATAAAGGTCAGTTTCTTTTTTGTGACCGTTAGCAGTAGTCTGCATGTAAACAGAGTATTTAACCCCTTAAGGACACATGACATGTCTGACACGTCGTGATTCCATTTTATTCCAGAAGTTTGGTCCTTAAGGGGTTAAGAACTTTTGAAGGACCTGTTGGACAGTAGTTTTAATTTCAGGTGCTACAAGCAGAGGAAACATGGCAAGTTTGATTCTCAATTTCATTGTTTTAGGGGACCAGCCTCTTATGTAATGTAAACTATCAATATGTATTCTGGCCACTAATGCCTCGTTTCCACTGAGTGGTATGGTTCGGGTCAGTACGGTTCGGAAGGGTTAGAATGGTCCCGCCTATTCAGGTGAGCGTTTCCACTGCAAGTTGGACCGCCAGGGGGCATGCGGGGTTTAGACCAAATGCCTAGCGTGTCATTTGTCATGAGCATTGATGTTTTCCTGACGGCCAATCAATGGATTGTATAATGTGATGCCAGTAGCTCTGCCTTAACCGTACCATTTCCTATGGACCTATATCTGAAGTGGACCAGGAATGGTGTGGTTTGGTTCGGTTGTATGGGCCATTTTCATAATGGAAATATTCAAAATAGCTTACCAGACCGTACCGACCCGAACCGTACCGCTCAGTGGAAACGAGGCATAAGTTATGTCCTGTGTATGTTATCTCTATAATCTTGACTTGATGAAGACATGTTGACCAGTTTCAATACAATATTACAATGCTCACTGGTTTAGTCTTCCAGCAATCCTTTAATATACAGTTGCTTATTAGGGAAGCCTGTACTCATGGGTCTGTGTTAAACATGAGTTGTAGACATATGCAATTCGTTTCGCTCCGAATATGAATTCAGACGAATTTCGGGCAATTCGGACATTCGGGTAGTGCCAAAGTGTCGAAGCACAGTATTGCCTAAGTACTAATATACTTACCAAGTGAAAGAAGAAGAATGTTACATTGTATACAATTTTAAATAAAAAGTATACAAACATAGCCAGGATTCAGCTGTAAGCATTTGCAACACTTACAACCATCAAGTAACATACATTCATATAAAATGTAAGTTACTTGGCCAGTCAATGTAATGACAGGAATGAATAAGTAGATAACTCCCTAATTCCCACGGTATTGGGGAGCTATCTACTAAAAGGCTAAAAGACCTAAATTGGCCTTTCAGCCAAATTTACTAATACTAAGTAAAGATTACTTAGTATTAGTAAATTATGCCCCTACTCGCTATACCGTGAGTAGGGCATGTCGATTAAACAGTGAGCAGCCTGTGGCTGCCCTACAGTAAAATAAGGGGGGCCTAATGTCCTCCCGTCTGGCCCCCACCCCTGAGCCGTAGGTGGGGGCCCTACAGTAAAATAAGGGGGGCTGACCTAATGTCCTAGCCCCTGGCCCCCACCGCTGAGCGGCGGGTGGGGGCCCTAAATTGGAATAAGGGGGGACCTAATGTCCTCCCCCCAGGCCCCCACCCCTGAGCGGCAGGTGGGGGCCCTAAATACTAATAAGGGGGGGACCTAATGTCCTCCTCCCTAACCCCCCTCCCAGATGACTAGTGGGCCCCAAACCCCTAGTCACCCTCTCCCCCCCCAAAAAAATTAACCCTCTACCTACCCCCCTCACCCTAAAAATAATGAGGGGGGGACCTTTAACAAAGTACCTGTAAATAATAAAAATAAACTTACCATTTGATGTTTTATTTCTTCTAAAATCTTATTTTTTCAGCCCCAAAAAAGGCCAAATAAAAAAACCATAATAACCAACGCACTTAAAAAAAAAAAAAAAACGAGTGCAAAACAAATAATCCATCTTCACCCGGCGAGGGCTCCGCCCAGACTGAGCTCTGCAGGGCGGTGAAGGCTTATAAAGCCTTGCCCCGCCCTGCAATTAGGCTCAGAGCACTCTGATTGATTGGTGGGTTTAAGCCATCCAATCAGAGTGCTCTGACAGGTAAATGAAGAGACTGACAGGTAAGTCTCTACATTTACCTGTCACAGCACTCTGGTTGGTTTGAAATCCACCAATCAGAGTGCTCTGTGTCATTTTACACAGCGTAGGAAAGTTCTTAGGAATTTTCCCACGCTGTGTAATTTGACTCATAACTCTCTGATTGGTGGATTAAGTAACCAATCAGAGAGTTATGAGTCAAATTACACAGCGTGGGAAAATTCTAAAGAACTTTCCCACGCTGTGTAAAATGACACAGAGCACTCTGATTGGTGGATTTCAAACCAATCAATCAGAGTGCTGTGACAGGTAAATGTAGACTTACCTGTCAGTCTCTTCATTTACCTGTCAGCGCACTCACCAATCAGAGTGCTCTGAGCCTAATTGAAGGGCAGGGCAAAGCTTTTTAAGCCTTCCCCCACCCTGCAGAGCTCAGTCTGCACGGAGCCCTCGCCGGGTGAAGATGGATAATTTTTTTTGGATAATTTTTTTTTTTATAATTGCCTTGGTTATTATGTTTTTTTATTTGCCCTTTTTTGTGGCTGAAAAAAGATTTTAGAAGAAAGAAAACATTGAATGGTAAGTTGTTTTTTTTTTTTTTTTTTTTTTTACAGGTACTTAGTTTAAGGTCCCCCCTCATTATTTTTAGGGTGACAGGGGTAGGTAGGGGATAAAAAATGTTTGGGGGGGAGGTTGTGACTAGGACTTTGGGGACCCCTAGTCACCGGGGGGGGGGGCATTTTTATTAGGGCCCCCACCCGCCGCTCAGGGGTGGGGGCCAGGGGGCAGGACCTTAGGTCCCCCCCCTTATTAGTATTTAGGGCCCCCACCCACCGCTATGGGGTGGGGGCCAGGGGGGGAGGACATTAGGTTCAACCCCCTTATTCCAATTTAGGGTCCCAACCCGCAGCTCAGGGGTGGGGGCCAGGGGGGAGGACCTTAGGTCCCCCACCCGCCGCTCAGGGGGGAGGACATTAGGTCCCCCCCCTTATTAGTATTTAGGGCCCCCACCCACCGCTATGGGGTGGGGGCCAGGGGGGAGGACATTAGCTCCCCCCCCTTATTCCAATTTAGGGCCCCCATCCGCCACTCAGGGGTGGGGGGGCTTTTTTTTTTTTTTTTTTTTTTTAAACTGAGCAGTCACAGGCTGCTCACTGTTTACTAGACATGCTATACCGCGAGTAGAGGCAAAATTTACTAATACTAAGTAAATTTGGCTAAAAGACCAATTTAGGTCTTTCAGCCTCTTGGTAGATAACTCCCTAATACCGTGGGAATTAGGGCATTATCTACTAAGCGGCTGCAATCGAAGTCATGAAGTCCCGAATTGCAAAAATCCCGAATTTCGAAATGCCGAATCGAAAATTTTCCCCATGCACATGCCTAATGAGTTGTATCATTACAATAAACAGATACATGTAAACCCTTTTATAACATTGCATTATCACATTTAAATGTAATATAACTTACTATTATTTCGTAATTCTTTGTCATTATCTCATTTGACAGGCTCTTTAAAATGTTTTGGATATTTCTTAGGATGGTGCCTCTGAAAGCCTTACCTTTTTTAATTGAAAAATAGAATTTTAGAAGGTATTTTATTTCTGCACTAAAACAGCTACTCCTAAAACTATAGTGTGTGTGAAAAGTTGGAAATGTAAACTGCATAGTTACCTTGCTTATGGTATTTATTTTATTTATATTTATCAACATAAAGGTATTGCTTAATGTTCATGTATTAATAATATTTCTGTTGCTGTTATTGATCAAATTCACAACTTGAGTCCACCTAATTACGTATTTACTTATTTATTTCATCATGACATTTTAACTTTCCTTTTTAACTTTCTGCACATTTACTGGCAGTTAGAAATTCTGAATGTTGCTTATCTAAATGGGGAGTATCTCATTAGTGGTTTGGAGCTTTGGCTCAATTATTTGTTGTGTTTTGTGGACAAAGGTAAAGAATTTAGAAGGTCATATTTCAAAAGGCATATGGCTTTGAAAATACAAAATGTTATTGAAGTCATTTCCGGGTATTATCCAATTGTTGATATGATAAAATCTGAATTTCGACACTTTTCTCTTATGCGTAAAGGGACACACCTAAAGCACTTTAGCTTGTTCAATCAATGCATCACTATGAAGAGATGCTGATTGGCGCCGTGTGGCATTTTGCCGCACACAAATCATAGCCTCTCAATGCTTTTCTGTTGGAAAGCATTAGATTGACTGAGATAATCAAGACTCACGGCCACTAGAGGTGCTTCCGAGTGCAGAACTGGAATAGGAAGCACTTCTAGTGACCGTTTGAGTGACTGCCACTAGAAGTGTTAAGGGCAGCAACACTGCCGTTTCTTATAGAGAAATGATGGATTGGGTGTACTTTATGCGTGGTCTAATGTCATGCTCTGGTCAAATGCTGCTATCATCGGCATTTTATTGCCAGACCCTGTCTGCCAGAAAGACAGCCATCAGTGGTGGGTTTAACCATGCGATGTACACATTACAGTTTCTAAAAAAAAACGGCAATGTTTGTTATGCTGCGGGGTTAAAATGATAGGACCACTGAACCCAGACCATGTGATTAAGATGAAGTGGTCTGGGAGACTATTGTGATCCTTTACGGTTATTTAACATTCTATTCTTTTTGCCACTGTTCTACTATAGCCCCTTGATATTACCTTATGACTGCTTTTATTGTTTTTACTTTGTCTAATAAATTCAATTGAAACACACATTGGACGTGATTTATGCCGATTGGAAATCCACATCGGCCTTGTTCTACCATACCCCCAAAAATGGGGTACCCTGCTACTTTTTATACAGAGCCTCGATACAACTCTATACGATGTGAGTGATTTCTGTAAGAAGTTTTTAACTATATTTACTTATATTTGTGCTATAAATTTTCTTCATTTGGATTGTTTTGTTATAGATTTTGTACTCCAGCTAATACAAAATATTTAATTAAAAGGAAATTACCTTATTAATAATTTGTCATTTTATGGTGTGCAACACATTTATTCTATTACAGGAGCTTTGTAAACCGTATATTGATTTATTTATACTATATTGGGTCCGAGAGGGCACCTACTTTAGAGTGTTATATGTGTACATTATTTCATTGTATTCATAAGCACTTTTGGTCATTTTAATGTTTTGGTTTTTTTTTTTTAAATGATTGTCTCGACATTACACTTTTTTTACGTTTTACTATGAAATAAACATGCGGGTTACAGAAGCTGTCTGACCGTATATCAACAAACAATATGGTGTCTTTTATATTGTAACACTTGCTGCACTATTGTTTGCACAAAGAATACATCAGTGATGAAGTAAATGAGCAACTCATCATTATCTTTGCAGCCAGTCAATTAAAGGTGCTTATTAAGATCAAAACATTCGTTTCTGGCTTGAATCACACCTTTCTTCTGAGATAGTATCAGCACAGGCCACTTTACAGGTTCCATTAAATATACTTTCATTTTGATTAATTATTTTCAAAATAATTCTCTATCTCTTCTCCCTTCTCCCTTACCCCTTACCTCTCTCTACCCTCCAACAGGGCCGGATTAACATAGGGGCTGATGGAGCTGCAGCTCCAGGCCCAGGCCCATGGAATAGGCCCATTTTACACACTAGTCTTAGGTTTGCCACCTGACTGGTATTTTAAGGCACAGACAGTATTTGAGGCTGCCTGGCCATGCAGGTATTGCAGTAATACCGGCAATACAAATGCAAATATTTTTCTCAGCATAAACAGAGATTACTCTGCAATACCAGCAACGGTCAGTAGGGGTCACTGTGTATGGAGAGAGGCAAGGATAGGAAGTTACAGCATATCTCTCCCTGCCTCTCTCTACTCACTGATCTGTGGGGGAGCAGCTACACAGCACATAGAGTCCAGACAGCAGCTCCCAGCCTGCAAGAGACAGAATACAGCTCAGGGAAGCGAAGGAGGGGGGAAAGGCAGCAGGGAGACATGGGGACACTGAGAAACTTGGGGACACTGGGAAACATTGGGACATTGGGACACTAGGGGACACTGAGACATGGGGACACTGAGACATAGGTAGACAAATTAGGACATGGAGACACTAGGGACACAGTGTCTCCATGTCTCCCAGTGTCCCTATGTCTCCCAGCCAGTGTCCCTAGTGTCTGTGTCCCCTAGTCTCCCAGTGTCCCTTAGTCTCCCAGTGTCTGTGTCCCCATGTCTCCCAGTGTCCCCAAATTGCTGTGTTCCCATGTCTCCCAGTCTCCACATGTCTCCCAGCCAGTGTCTGTGTCCCCATGTCTCCCAGTCTACCCATGTCTCCCAGTGTACCCAAATGTCTGTGTCCCCATGTCTCCCAGTGTCCCCATGTCTATGTCCACAAGTGCCTCCATGTCTCCAAGTGTATGTGTCCCCATGCCTCCCAGCCAGTGTCTCTAGTGTCTCAGTGGCTCCATGTCTCCCAGTGTCTGTGTTCCCATGTCTCTGTGTCCCTAGTGTCTTAGTTTCCCCAAATGTCTGTGTCCCCATGACTCTGTGTCCCTAGTGTCTGTGACCCCATTTCTCCCAGTGTCCCCAAATGTATGTGTCCCCAAATGTATGTGTCCCCAAATGTATGTGTCCCCATGTCTCCCAGTGTCCCCATGTCTCCCAGTGTCCCCATGTCTCCCAGTGTCCCCATGTCTCCCAGTGTCCCCATGTCTCCCAGTGTCCCCATGTCTCCCAGTGTCCTCGAGTGTCTCAGTGCCCCCATGTCTCCCAGTGTCCCCAAATGTATGTGTCCACATGTCTCTCAGTGTCCCCAGGTCTCTGTCTTCCCATGTCTCTCAGTGTCCCCAGGTCTCTGTCTTCCCATGTCTCTCAGTGTCCCCAGGTCTCTGTCTTCCCATGTCTCTCAGTGTCCCCAGGTCTCTGTCTTCCCATGTCTCACTGTGTCCCCATGTCTCTCAGTGTACCCTAGTATTCTAGTGACACGGGGCACACTGAGACATGGGGACACTGGGAGAAATGGGGACACAGACACTGGGAGACTAGGGGACTGGATGACATGGGGTCACTGACACTGTGATACATAGGGACACTGATGCCAGGCTGGCCTTCCAATTCTTTGGACAGACATGCCCCCTTTTTGGGCATGTTCGCCCCTTTTGGCAGTTCTGGTCACGTGATTCGCATCAGTGGCTCACTCTTTTACCCCACCCATTCATTGACTTCCTGCTTCACCGGACACTGCTGTTAGGGGGTTTGGATTTACTTGAAAGATGAAAGCATAAATTAGATAAAGAGATTAGCATAGAGTATGTGTTTTCTTATAGCTGCATCCTTTGAGTTTCCCTCCAACACCAACTCCATCAGATACATGATGCTTGAGAGGTATGACTGTTTTAGTGTTTTTGGTCAATAAGATTCTGTAATTAGGCCCCATCATAATTGTCAGTACCAGGCCCACCGGGCTCTTAATCTGGCCCTGCCCTCCAACCCCTAACCCCCCTTACCCCTACAAGTTATCTGCACTTTTTCTAATTCTAGATTTGGAAGTAAACGGAGGCCAAAAATGTCAGGTTATCATGTAGCAACCAAACTTATCTAATTTACTCTGCGTGCCAAAATATGATAATAAATCTAATCGAAGTGAGTAAATTCATTTCCAAATGCCAAACAACAAAATCCTGTCTTCATAGAAATACCCACTGTATATCATCATAAGTGAAGTCAGATGCAAGTTTGGAATGTTGAATAACCTTGTAAGCGTTAGCTGTAATAGCAATATTCAGATTTTCACAAACTTAGGTTTAGTGATTGGTGACTTCTTCTGGCTTGAAGCATCATGGGGAATGTAGTCCTCAGCAACTGTAAGAGCAGGTATGAAATGAACTTGCTTATACATAATGCAGTATGATCAAGATCGTATATAGCAAGCCTAGCCACGCAGAGCTTATTGATTTATTTATTTATCGATTGCTTCAGTAGCTATAAATACCAAGGGGCCCAGAGTGTACTTGTAGAAGAAGAAATCTATTGGTGTACAAACCCAATATAAATTTCCCAAGTGGTATCAATATAATAAATTAAATCGCTAAAATGTTAACTTTTTTTCTAGTAAATTAGAAATAAACTTCTCAAACTGTAAAACCCAAACTAAATGGTGTACAAATTATTCTCAATCAATATCTAAATATAAAGGATTATAGCTGTGATTACCATTTCATATCTATAAAACACTAGTTTCAGGTAGACTTGTGCACAAATGCATTTCAAGTGGTTTGAACAAATCAAATTGTTGTTAATCTAAACCCAAACGTACGTACGCGCCCGGGATTGACCTGTGGAGTAAGACGGATCATTCTTTTGGCCATAGAGTAACAAGACTTTGATTTGTTCGTACCAACTGAAGTGGATTTATGCACAAGTCTATCTAGTTTCAGGTACACTGTGAACCATGCCTCTCAGAGCACTACATTTCCAATCTGACATTTAGGTACTAAATTCTAATAGTGTCACATAAAAAAAAAAACAACAATGAAAACCTATTCCGACATGCTGGAGTTTAATACCTCTATACCTGAGAAAATCTGAACATGAACTAACAAAAGATAACTAGGTAATGTAGGGTTGAATGATCTGGTCCAGTGTCTTAATCTGTCCGATTTAAGAGAGAAAATATATATTTTTTTAATGTGGGTATTATTTATATATATATATATATATATATATATATATATGTTTGTTTGTTTTGTTTTTTTAAACGTAAAGTGTCTAAATGAGATGTTCAACTTTGCACAATATTGTTTCATCTGCCGCTATTCAACTGGCACAACAACCGAAAAAGCTGACCGATACCCACCCTATGTTGAATAATGACACCCGATAATGACAAAGGGGATTCAGTGCTAAACAGAATGCTTTAACTACATCCCTAGACACAAGCCCTGTCTCCCTAGCCCTCTAAACCAAAAATGAGAAAAATATTGGAAACTGGTTGTGTCTTACATTTAATAACTCCCACTTGCAGCAAACAGAGCGTGAAACTAAAATCTGTTCATAAAATTTGGAATAAAGTCAACCAGAATTCCAGAAAGCCTTCTGTCCCCAAACAAAATTATTTTTAAACCCATGTATTCACCTTGAAATCCTGCTTGAGCACAACATGAACATCCAGACCTTCAATGCTTGGGCTCCACACAGGAACTGAAACAAAAGGAGGAAACTGAAGTTCTGCAGAGCATACAATCACAAGCTATTGATATACCTGAGAACTTGCACGGTTTCATCCTAAGCCACAGGACTCCAGGTGAGGCGGCAAATTCTCAGGATTACACAGTGTGCAGCTCACGCCATTGACTGTAGTGAGTTTGCTGGTGGTTGAGACTCCCAATATGCCTTTTACATAAGACACTCTTACATTTATGTATATGCTATCTAAAGGTTAATAATTGCAAGGGCCTTTGTCAGATCATTCAAGTATGTCCAGAGAAAGGAAGAGAAATTGCCCAACTTTAGTAACGATTAGCCACTTGTCTATACTGCCATACGGGTAGATCATATCTATATATATATATATATATATATATATATATATATTTATTTATTGGGTATTTTCAAATACAACAAACATACAATCACGGATTATCAAAAATACGTTGTTGATCTCCAAATACTTCAATATATCACAGTATTCTTATTATCTAAAGCACATATTGTTCAATCTGTTTTAAGATTCAGTTAATCAAAAGCATTAACAAGCTCATTACGAAACAAATACGAAACAAATACAAAACAAAATATGATGGTCTTAAACATTTTAAGATACAGTAAAAATAAAAATACAGTAAGGGGTATTCATTACAATTCTCCATAATACATATTCTACATATATTTCCATTGTAAGCCATGGATCCCTAATGTATACTCCCACAGAAAAAGGGGGGAGTATCCTAAAATGCTATGAACCAGTCAGGGAAATTTAATTTAATATATGTATATACTAGGCTCCTTGGATAAAGTTTTTCCATATATTCCATCCATATTTAGTTAAAGGCAGGGGCTCTCTCTCCATTTTTAATTGGAAGTAGATTTGTGTTTTTAGTGTTGCCCATGTTGTGGGCTCCCTCTACTTCCAGAGGTTTACAATACATTTTTTTTGCAGCTATCAAAATATCAGTAGCTATATATCTGTTTTTGTTTTGTTTGTTTTTTAGAAAGTATAGGCCAGTCGAGATGTAATAAAGCAGTTTGGGGTAGATCTTAATCCTCTTCCTTTCTTCATAGTCTTATGGCAGCATCTGTATTGTATTGTCCCAAGGAGATAATGCTATATTTTGACTCATTCTCAGGGTATTACAGCTTAGTTTGGCATTTATTTTTCTTAATTAATAGCAATATATATATATTACAAGCTAAATTAAAAACTCAAGGTTAGGTACATCTTTGCTATTTGGAAGTGCTCTTTTTGTCATCTGGGTTTATCAGACCTAACGGTTTTCTATAGACCTGACTTGATGGTGGTTTACTATATGTCAGACCTCAAGGAGAAAACACCAACGGGAGGTTTGATTCTCTGCTCTTTTCCTAAAGAGACATGGTATGGTCATTTCTTTTTTTGTCTTTGTTTATTGCATGCTTGTTGACCAGTGGACACCATAAATATTTAATGCTTTACATTCGTCACTGTTTTACTGTGGCATTATGAAATGGCTGTATCATTATCTACTGTATTAACTCCCGTTACCCACCGTACATCATATATCTTCATGGTGTCTGTATGATATTGGTCATTTTAATATCCAACAAATGGGACTGCACACACAAAGCAGAGAGATATTCCAATAGTGCCACACTATGGGAGGCTACATAGAATAAAAAGGTCATCCGGTCACTCAAAGGGCTAAATCTAACAGAAGATTTTTATTGGAAACAGAGGCAACACTTCGATCCCAGTCAGAGCGTTTCTCTTTGGTTGCTTGATTCAAGGGAGTAGAATGTAATCCCTATTTATGAGCTTCGGGGTCAGTTGACCATTTTGCACATTCAGTTTGCACTACCTTTCAAAGAGTTCCTATGGGAAATACAAGTATATCTCTGACTATTTCAAATGATTTAATATTTTTGGATAATCGTTCAAATAAAATGTTTTTTTTATATTAACATATCAAAAAATATATCATAATATTAAATAATTTTAAAAGTTTATTCAAAATGATGGAGTTTATCCAAAATGATGGCCATTATTGGACATCTGAATGAGCAAAACACTACATGCTAGGGTTAATATCAGATATTTGTGACCATCAAAGATAAACTTCAAGTTATCATTTTAAACAAACACAGCAGCAAGGATTTAGCTTAAGATGTTTTCACCTCATCATTTCAAAACACTGCCAAGAGTTTGGGACAATTTGCCTTGCACAAATTTCAGACAATGGCTGGATACATAATCCATGTAATTCACTTTTCCTTGATTCTTTTCAAAAGAATGTTCTGAGCTAAGGGGACCACTCCATAATGATAAGATGAGCACATATTCTCTTTAGATGTGTTTTTGGGTCACTGCTGCAAATTGATATCCAACAATTCCATCTGTGCAATTGCTGTACTCTTGCCATTCACATGAACATAACTCAGTGAGCTGGCAATTTCCACACTGCCATACATAAAACAAGCAGGAGGAAATGTTTGTCATCAGGATATCTGCATGTGGCAAGTTCTTCAATTTCTCTCCGAATCTACAGGGTCTGTGCACATTAACCCCTCAAGGACACATGATGGAAATATTCCGGCACGAATCCCTTTTATTTCCTGAAACTGTGTTCTTAAATGTTTATAAAGTTAAAGGATTTAAGGAAATGCATTATTTTAAATGTATTGCTCCAAAAACAAATTTCTGGTTATGTATTTTTTTTATGCGTTATATTATAGTTTAGCTAGTCTTATAAGCCTCTCCTATTCCATAGCTTTCCTGTAAGACTTCAGCCATGGCAAATGTGACATTTAGAATTCATCAACTAAGGCACGGGTAGGCACTTTTTGTGGTACTGTGCCAAAACAAGATCTTGAAGTCCCTCGGCATCCCGATTTAATTTTTTTCAAACTGAGGTGTGTATGTTGCCGTATTCTGCTTGTGTTATTTATTGGTGGTGCAGTTACTTTGTAGCCTTGTATGTGGATGTATGTTGGCTGTTATATATGTTCATGAGTAGTTTGTGGTATTGTGTATGATACCTATGAATGTGAGCTGTTTATAGGGGATGCTTGTGGAATTATGTGTGTGGATGATATGTCATGGTGTGAATGTGTGGGGGTTGCTGTTTGGGTTTTTTTTGTTCTTTTTTTTTTTTATTATTATTTCAGTTTACCCGTATTGAATCGGGACTTTATTTTCTTGGCACACTTCCTTTCGCATATTTTTTTCATTACTTTTTCTCCATTGATGGTCAGTGATTCTGACTAATTGATATATTATGTATTTTTGATCCAATTTTGTACTCACAGATGATTTTATTTATATTTATATATCTGCATTTGTAACATTTAGGTGATTCACCCCTGTGAATGTGTTATACATGTTACCTTCCACGCGGAGTTGCAACACGCTGCTTCTTTTTATAGATACTGTTGCTTTGTCCCAGCCTGGGAGGTTTATATGTATCCCAGTTATGTATATACATTTAATATTGCACTTTTTTTTTTTTTTTTTTCAATTCTTTATTTTTGTGGTGCAAATAGTATCAGGGCGTTACATCGACATGTTATAAACATTTTATCAAAGGTATTTCGAGTAATAAAAATCCATTAACATGTTATAAAAAACAGCACCGTTTTTTTTTTTTTTCTGTAAGGCAATTGGAACAGGATTATGCATGTTGACGTTATAACTGTAGTAACATTTGAGAAACCGAAGTGCTGTTAACATAAGGTTTTAGAGACATTTAAGGCTTATATACGCTGAGAATGGATGACTGTATACACATATAAACATGTAAAGAGCACAGTGCTGATGTTACATGGGTTATTCAAAAATATAGAATAAGAAATAAAAACAAGGGTAAAATAAGTAAAAACAGTTGCAGATGTAGATAATACGTAGCTCAGAAGCATTTAAGGCATATAAATGCTGATACTATGCAGTTTTATGTGCAGTTAAGGAATATCTGTGCTGTCATTGCGTGCCTATAATAACATGAGCATGTAAAAAGAGTCTTAAGAACGCGTGTTGATAATATATATGGTTGTAAGGGCAAGGGTGGCTATAACGTCTAGTTTGAGAATATTTAAGAGTGGAGTATGTTGACAATGGGCGACTTTTACTAATTTGAATGCGGAGTACTTTTGCTGTCACTACGGGACTTGTGATACTTATAAGGAGTATATATGCTGCTAATGTTTGATATTATACACCTTGAAGGAGTACATATGTTGACATAAGAGTCAGGAGCATTAATGGCTGTCAATAAACAGCGTGAGACATTTACTATATGTGTTGTGGGGTGCCGCTCAGTGACCCCTGAGCGCGGGGGGGGGGGGGGCAGGGGGGGCACCGGTTAAGATGTTATAGATACCGGCGTGGTGCTGTCGGGAGCAAACAGGTAAACTGAAGGGTACAACGTCTAACTTTAACTAAATATATGGGTAACCAGAGGGTATTACTATGTGGTTTTCGGTCTGCAGTTTTCTCGCCATCAAGTGTCCCCTGCGGCTTCAGCCTGTGTCAGTCCCAGCTCGGGGTGTAAACGGGACTATCGCGGAAACGTCCCAAGTGTCTGTGTGTCCCAAGGTGGTCGGCTCAGGCCGTGTGATGCCTAGATTTTGCAGGAAAGATGTAGTTTCGTCCGCCGTGGAGATACTATGGTTGCGGCCGTCTTTCGTGGCTATCAGGGTTCGTAAGGGCCCCCACTTGTAGGCAGTTCCAGTGTGTTCTCAGTGCTTGCGTGACCCATTGGAGGGATCTTCTCCAGGTAAGGGTGGAGCAGCATAGGTCCTGCAGGAAATGGAGCTGCATCTCTTCGAAGGGATAAGGTGTTTTGTTTCTGGTCTCTCTTTGCACCGCCAACTTGTCTCGGAGCATAAGGAAACGTACCATCACGTCTCGAGGTGCCCCTGCAGGGGTTCTAGCTGAGGTGGCTAGTCTGTAACAGCCGTCTAGTTGTATATTTTTGGCTATTCTTTGTTGCAATATGGCTGTGAATAGGCGGCGTATGAAATGCGGCAGTTCTTGGTTGTCTACCGATTCTGCAATGCCTCTAATCTTGAGGTTTGTGCACCTTCTCGCATCTTCCATCGCCTCCAATTGAAGTTGGGTGGAATGTTGTGCGGTCTGAAGTTGCAGGATCTGCTCTGCTTCGCCTGTTTGGCGTTGGGCTATGGCGGAGAAAGACTCCTCTGCACCTCGCACTCTGGCCGTGACCATAGAGATGTCATACCTGATGATGTCTAGGTCTGCGTTAAAAAAGGCCCTTATATACATGCTGGTTTAACCCTTCACATGTTTCCTATCCTAAATATAAAAAATGTGCAATGTTTTTCAATGCCATACCTATGTTACTATATGTTTCCATACCTGCTTGCACTAGCTATCGTGGCAGTGCAAACATGATTGTTCCCGCTATGCACAAATAAAATAAAGAATTAAAAAAAAAAAAAAAAGGCCCTTATGTTGTTCATCAGGGCTTGAATATCGCCCTTGGTAGCTGGGGCTTGAGGGTCACCTTGCAGTGAGGATACTTTTGGGCCCTCCGATCTCGGGATGGCATCAGGGGCATTGAAGATTTCCTCGTCGGAGGAGGGACAGGTGGAGTCCGCAGGCGACGCCATTTTGGGTCTAGGCCGCGGTTGCTGCAGCAGGTCGTAGATGCTTCTGGAGCCGTCCCCCGCGAGGGTTCTGAGTTTCTTCGTCTTCTTACCCATCTCGGGTGTTGTTGGGCCCGGTCCTCAGTGGTGTGAGGGTGAGAAATCGCTGTTTAGCTTGCGTTTGTTGTATGTGTAGCGGGAGCTTGTCCGACATGCGTCTGCTCCCTTCAGTGTCCCGGACACGCCCCCAATATTGCACTTTTTAATAAGATTTTTCTTATTTTTATTTTGTGTCCTTAACAT
Organism: Pelobates fuscus; assembly: GCF_036172605.1. Taxonomy (NCBI): domain Eukaryota; kingdom Metazoa; phylum Chordata; class Amphibia; order Anura; family Pelobatidae; genus Pelobates; species Pelobates fuscus. The sequence continues at coordinate 432,423,094 of NC_086317.1, read as the reverse complement.
ATTTGCATTATTTTATTGTTAGCCTTTAGAATGTTGTGGGGACTGTGGGAGTGCTGGTGTGTGGGCTGTTTGTTTTCTTTGTGTGAAGGGGAGGCTTATTTTGCATCTCTGTGTAAATCTAGCAGTGTGAGTGGCTTACCTGAGGTCCAGTGGGGACCGGGATGGCCAGGTGCAGGTCAAGCGCAGGAGCTGCAATAGCTTCTGTGGGCTGCTCTACTCCAAGGCGGATTTCCTTTACAAGTGCTGGGAGGAAGTGATCTGAGATCACCTCCTTTAAGTGTTGCAATGCATAAATTGAGGATTGTCCCTCACCACCTGCAATCACCACTAGGTATGTTTTTGCTGTTGATCCAAGAAGGCAAAAAACCCAGTCTGAAGCACTTCCAATTTTGCAACAAACTAGGAACAAAATCCTTCTTGACCCCAAAATAGCAGTCAGATGTCTCTACCCCACTAATTAGAAATTATATCCCTGTGTGTTATGATTTTGTAAGTATTTATCCAATTGCAGTTTAAACATCTGTATAGACTCTGATGAAACCACCTCTTCAGGCAGAGAATTCCATTTCCTTATTGCTCTTCCTGTAAAACAAAACTTTTCTTTACCTTAGATGAAATCTCCTTTCTTCCAGCCTAGATTTGTGACCTTGTGTCCTATGTATAGCCCTGTTTATGAATAGATTTCCAGATAAAGGTTTGTACTGGCCCAAATATATTTATATAATGTTATCATATCCCCTCTCAGGCGCAGTTTTTCCAAACTAAACAGATTAAAAATTTTAACCTTTCTTCGTAACTAAAACGCTCCATTCCTTTTGTCGATGTTGTAACTTGTCTCTGCGCTTTTTCTAGTGCCATGATATCTTTCTTTAGAACAGGTGCCCTTTAGAACATATGTGTGAGAATAAAATTCAGATCTAGAGAGGATCTTAGAAGAGATCATGATCCCCTTAGGAGCTCATGCATGTGATGCTTCAATCATGAGTCTTGGTGGGAAGGATATAGCAAGTGTAAGCTCATTAAAGACTCGACTTTTGATATATTTTGCCATAATCTGGCATGCATTCAAGGCAAGCTAGTCCCTATTATTATTTTTTTTGTGTGTGTTTGTCTTTGCGTTGCATTTTAATTTTACTGACTTTGTAAAGCAATATGATTTATTTATTTTTCCATGAAGATTCTATCATGTAAAAAAAATCAGAAGTCCTAGTGTTGCATCTGAACCAGATATATAAATACATTGAGTGACATCAATCAATCAGTAGCTTGTTGGTGAATAGATTTCTTCCTACTATTGTCTCATTAGCCGCTTCACATTTAAATAATATTAAAAAAGAAAAATGTTCCCTCTCACTACAGGGACATTGAATGCCACCAGCCAGATTTAAAGATTTAAATTAAATTATTTTTAAAATTTTATTTCCCTTATTAACTCTGTAGTTTTCCCTTCTGGGTGCAATGTAAAACAGCCTATTTTTATCTCACTACCCTTTGGTAAATATGTGATACGTGTACAATTCTGTCCAGTACTTACAGTACACATTTGCAAATTAAAAGCCAATGTTTGTAAGTAAATATATCCTGCATAAATAGCGCGCCGTACGTGACAAACGGTGTTAATTAAATTAATTTTGTGCTGGGGTGAAGTTAAGAAGCCCTTGTGAACAAGGTTATTAACTAAAGTGTGTTGCTGGGAATTTGAAATGAGTTAAATGTGAAATTTTACATTTTAGGGCAAAGTAGCTGAATTGTGAAAAATCTTCAAAGCAGTTATGTTCCGGTTTAATTTTTGGAAATTCAGTTTGAATTTATTTTGAATACCCCTGAGAGAGTTCTGTAGATGAAGGGAAGTATTTGTTGCATGCTGCACACCTATTAAAATATGGATTATTAGTTTTGGTTTCCTGGGGACTGTAATATTTGGGGAAAGTGAAAGGTGTGCTTTGCGTCTGATCAAAAGGTTCTCGTTACATATTTAGTTCACTCTCTACCTTCTGCTTTAAGGCAATTTATAATCCATTCCTAATCTATTATTTTCTTCTAGTCATTAAAGGTTATTTGGCCAAATTGGAGTATTTTTTTTTTTTTTTGTCGAAAACTAGGGAATTGCATGCATTTCTCAGCAGTAGTGCTACCATAAAGATCAAAATGTATACAAAATACACACTAAGGAATAGCGCACACACAAGAATACAGTTTTACATTTTACACGGCATCTTAAAATTGCCTGTCTCAGCAAACAAATAAGGGGATTCAGTTCATATTGTGGAACTGAATACCCATACTTGTTTGCTGCTTGTGCTCTACAGCAGAGGTGCCCGATAGGTAAATCCCCAAATGTTATAGAACTACAACTCCCATGATGCTTTGTCACTCTTTAAAATGCTTTTAGAATGACAAAGCATCATTGGAGATGTCGTTTTAAAACATCTGGACATCTACTTTTTTGGCTCCCCTGCTCTACCGGATGCTATTAAAAGCAGAGCTAGAAACAAGCACTTGCTGCCGAACCATGGTCCCTAACTATTAGAGGGATATAATTAACGAGTACTCTTCTTACAATGCCTACACACATTCACATAAGTCCTAAGACTCCTAACTTCTTAACTTACAACAAGGAGGACCCAGCATCCAACAGGGTAGGATGCAAGTTGGGTACCATAAACCATTTATCACAGAAAATAGCAAACACACTTAAACTATCCTTTACACAATCTTTATATAGTTCAATGCTGCAGCTCAGTATGTCTCGGTTTGGCATTTGAATGCCCGTACCCAGCAGATGTTCATTCCTGATACTCATGTGTTGATTGTTTTTCTAATTTTCTAGAATAGATGGACATTCTCCGAATAACATGGTGACTTAATCTTGGGCCTTTCTCTGTTTTATTGTTCTCTGCTGGCCAAGTATGCCACATTGGTTGAATTTACAACTCCAGCCATGATATTTGGAGTGTTTTAGCTCCAGCAGTCCAGCATTGTCATTCTTTCTCTCAATCAATATATATATATTATTCTAAAACATGACTTTGCTTTTTACGGAATACACCTTCTGATCTTATCACGTTGTTGAACTTATAAGACCTTGTACTCAACATAGGGCCAGTATTTACCCATACTATTTATTTTTATCCTTTTTCTTTCTTTTCCTCTTTTCTCAGATCATCTTGTGATTAACAACCAAATAGGGTGAGCAAGCACCCAGTATTCAGCAGGTTTAAAAGGGATTCATATACCAATCTGAAAAAAGCTGAAAATCTGCAGCAGCACAAAGACAGGCTCAAAAATTGGTTCAGGTTATGGAACAATCTGTTCTGCATTTTGTAGCAAGAAGAGATACACTGCAGGGAGAAACAGCTGTATTCTGATTGTCTGTTTATTCTGTAAATAAAAATAAAATCCAAATAAACGAACAGCAGGCCTCATTCTGATGAACAAGGCAGAGATCCCAGTGCATTAAAATAAAAACAAAATTAAAACATAAAAAACAGCATTTTCTTAGACTTACATATTATATATTTAGAATATAACTTTTTCTATTAATATGAATATATGAATTCATATCATCTAAATTCACATTGTGGCATTAATGGTTCAGCTGATTCATAAGTAAAAGCCTGAGTTATAAGTTTTTTTACCTCACACCTGAACAGAACTCCGATGTTCTTCACCCCCTATTGTTTTCTGCCTCCCTTGGTAAACTCATCAGCTATTTTGGCTTCCAATATCACTTCTATGCGGATAACACACAAATCGATCTGTCCTCTCCTGATATCTCGCCTTTTGATTTGTATCACGGACTCCCTCTCTGCTATTTCTAAGTGGATACCTGCTCATTTCCTTAAAGTGCCACGATGGTCACCAAACAACTTTTGCTTACAAATCTCATCTGCATAATACACAAGTATGTCCTGTCCAGACCCTTACATTCTGCTGAAGATCTGTGTCTACCCTCTGTTCATACTCACGCCTCTTACGACCACCAAGACTTCTCTAGGGACTGCGCCATTTCTATGGAACTCCTTTCCCTGGCCAGTAGACTCTTACCTAGTCTCCATTTCTTCAAAAGATCATTAAAAATGCACTTCTTTAGGAAAGTGTATCAATGAAACTGTTAATAACTTGGTAACCCACCGTGCTTCCCAGGGCCGGACTGGCCTACCGGGATACTGGTAAATTTCCTGGTAGGCCGCCTGACCTGGGGCCTCTGTGACTATGAGCTGCGGCTACGATTGCATGCTTTAGAGACCAGCCACAAGCGCAAGAGGCTCAAAACTTTTCTCCGTGCCAGCCGCCGGATATGCGCATTCAGCATGTGATGTCATATCTGGCAGCTGTGCGGCGGCCCTACAGTGTGCAGAGTGGCTGGCTGCGTGCCGAGCAGGCAACCCCCCCCCCCCCCCCTTCCTCCTGCTCGCAGTATAACCTGCTTGAGCACAGAAGATCGTGGAACTGGAGGATCTCCTGAGGTAGGCTAAAAAGGGTCTGGGGGACCTTCCGGTATTGCATTAAATTGGAGGGGGGGATGTATTAAATTAGGTGAGGGGGCTTAGGAAGGGCAGTGTATTGAATTGGGGTTGCAGGGGAGGGCAATGTATTGAATTGGGGTAGCAGGGGAGGGCAGTGTATTAAATTGGGGTAGCAGGGGAAGAAGGGCAGTGTATTAAATTGGGCAGGATGGAGGTGTATTAGGGGAGGGTGAAAGAAGGGCAGTGTATTAAACTGGGGGAGGGTGACGGAGGGCAATGTATTAAATTAGGGGAGGGGGAAGAAATGCAGTGTATTAAATTGGGGAGAAGGGGTTATATTAAATTTGGGGAGGGAGAAATAAGGGCAGTGTATTGAATTAGGGAAGCAGGGGAGGGAGGGCAGTGTATTGTATTGTATTGGGGGAGGGAGGGCAGTGTATTGTATTGGGGGAGGGAGAGTATATTAATTTGGGGTAGGGAGAGGGGAAGTGTGTGTATTAAATTAGGGGAGAGCTGGGGAGAAAGAAGGGCAATGTATTAAATGTGTTGTGCTACTTGTCTTTAAACTCATAAATATGTCTTCTTCTTTTTTAGTATGCTTTGATTTTTTAAAAATTTTATTTGTTTCCCTCTACAGCCTGAACCCTCATGCCCCCTACACAACAGCCCCATACATACATACTAAAGACCCTTACACACACACACACACAGCAGCCCTAATGCAAACTCACTGTAGCCCCATACACACACTACAGTCCATCCACATAAACATTAGATACATGTATATGCACACTACAGCCCTTAGATGCACACACACCCTACCACATAGACAATCACATACACAACACTCTCTATGGCCTCTAGACTCACACACTACAGCCCATATACAAACACAAACAACCCTGAAACACAAACTACAGCCCCATACATAAAAACACATTACAGCCCCTAGATACACCCACACAAGAGTCCCAATACACATACATGCACACTACACCCTCTAGAAGTACTACAAATACACACATGCTTTCTCTGTCTACAACCGCTAAACAGAGACACACAATCTCTACAGACCCTAGATGCACACACATCCAGTGGAAACATATACACACTACAGTCCCTAGCCACACATAGTATACCACATACTCCTTTATACATGCACAACACCCCAAACAGTCACTTCTATGCACTCGCAATCTCACAATCAGCCTCCAACCACATACAGTGCTGCAGAGAGCCTACCCACGCATACACAACCCCTTTTACTGGTCACACCCCACTTTTGTCCTCTGTTATCTCTCTGGAAGGGACACCAGAGACATGTCACCAGCAATCGCAGAGCTGTGCTGTGTAAAATAAACACAGGGCATTGGTGCGTGTGTTCTTCAGCAGGGCTCATGAAATGCCCTGGAGGTACAGCCAACTAACATATTCACTTTGAGGTGGCGTGCATGTCATTATTGATGACATGCAATGCCCACTTTCTGTCCCCGCTCCCTCCAACTAGGCTGCTCTGCCTTTAAATTTCCAGGCTGAATTTATTTCCCAGTCCGGCCCTGGTGCTTCCTCTCCTGCAGCTGTGTCATCCAAACAACTAACTCTTCATGGAAAACTATTCTAGTAACCTACTTTTTTTTTATATGAAATATATCCTACCCTTACCTCTTGTGTCACTTTACCCCCCTCCCTCTAGAACATGGGTCGTCAACCTGGTCCCTACCGCCCACTAGTGGGCGTTTCAGGATTACAGGTGGGCGGTAGGGATTTTCACATTTTTTTACAGATTGGGTGAGCGGGCGGGTGCGAGCCGGCGGTACCCCTGCGACCGGGTACCGCCATCACCACTTGCGACCCCGGCGGCAAACCGTATGCTGTCAGGGCCACCCAATGGATGCGGCTTGTGAGGGGGCCCGGTCAGCGCTGGGCGCTTTAACAGCGCGACCGGGCCCCCTGTGATGACATCATCTCTGTTGGGAGGAAGTGATTCCCCGGTCACTCCTCCCAGCATACTGAGAGCCCGTGCGGGAGGAAGGAGCAGGAGGGAGTCAGAGTGGGAACTCTGACTTCCATCAACCAGAGCCACCACTGGACCCCAGAGAAAGTCACCCTCCTGCACCTTAAAGGTAGGAAACAGGAGGGTGACTTAAATATAATGTTTGTTTGTGTATGTGTCTTTGTATGTATGTCTTGTGTGTGTCTTATGTGTGTCTTGTCTTTGTATGTATGTCTTGTGTGTGTATGTGTATTTGTATTTATGTCTTGTATGTGTCTGTATGTATGTGTCTTTGTATCTGTTATAGTGGGATACCTAGCTCAGCCTTCCTACTGGGCATTGCTATAAGGAAGGTTAAAAAAAGGGGAAAAATAGGTGGGGAGGGGAATTGAGCAGGGAGAAGAGGGTAGCTGACGCACAGATGAGAAATCATATTATGCGCAAACAGAGAAGTCGTCTGAATATCACCGAAAGGAGACCTTCGTTTATTCCTTACGAAAATCGAACCAGATATAAAATATTTAGTCTTGCAGCATCAACCTCAAGGATCTCATTAATCACTAGTAAAGGTAATTTCAATTTACTTTATTGTTTTCTCATTAAACTTTATAAAGTTGAAAACATTATAAACATGCATTAATCGGAAATAAAAAGATAAATGTACGTACATTTTTTTTTAAATTTTTTTTTTTAAACACCCTCCTTTCGAAAAAAAATATTCCTTGTGCGAAAACTGGTGGGCGGTAAGGAAATGTTTTCAACCAAAAATATACATTAGTGGGCGGTAGGTAGAAAAAGGTTGACTACCACTGCTCTAGAACTCTAGAACGTATCTAGAATGTAAGCTTGTTTGACCAGGGCTCTCTGCACCATCTGTCCCTGTGCATCTATCTAGTTTTAGTATTGGCGCTTCATAAATAATAATAATAATTAAAGGGTCAGTCTAAACAACATAACCATTTCATCTTGGTGGAGACACTGGATGCCATCCTCTATTTTGTGTTTTGGCATAAGCCTAAGAGGTGGATGGTGAGTGTGTGTGTGTGTATTGTTATCGTTTGTGAATTGGCCTAACAGTGCACCAGAGATGAGGCCTAGGTTGTAATAACGCTCCCTGTATGACTACATCTAAAAAAAACTGAAAAAAAAACTGAAAAATTACACTATATAATTTAATAGTGTTATATAACTTTTATTAGCGCGCATATAACTTTTATTGATGGACTTTATAGGCCATGACTGATCATTTGAATGAAGAAAAAAATGAAACTGTTTTCAGTCATAAGAAACCACTATCTATGTTTTGACCGTCCGTATTTGAGTTCTATTATTAGATATGGGTTCCTTTTGTATTCTTATTGCTTTGCATTCTCATCTGTATCTAAGCTGTCTGTGACTTGGGTGTGGGCCCCAACTGCTAAAGTTTGTGCTGTTCCGATTCATTCTTCTCCAATTCATCACATTCCTTAGACATAGTTTAGAAGCATTCAAGGGACAGTAATAGCTATTACCCCTGACCTCATCATAACAATCGCAAGACTTCCCTCACTGATCTTTCTTGAATATGTTTTTGCATTAATTTTTTTTTTTTTTAAATACACTTTTGGTTATTAATTAATATTCTTTAAAGAACAACAGTCACAATCCAGGATTTTTTTTTATATTATGTTTAATTTTCCTCTATTTAGAAAATATAAGTTTGTAAGTTCAGGAAAAAATAAAGTCTAAGTTTCATTCAATGGTATAATTTTAGACACGACAGTTCCCCTTTGAGGTACTGTTAAATATACACATCAAATGATAAAACTATGCTTATGATGTAGGCTGTTAAATGTCACATTGGGATTATCTACTAGGGATCATCGGCATTATTTAATTTTTTGGAGGGTTGTTTTGTTTTTTTGCTATCAAAACAAATTTACTCCAAAATCAGATTTACTACCTGGCATAGACAAAAACGTTATTAGCCAATTTCCAGATGTTGTTGCAGTTTCTCAAGCGTTACTTTTTTTTGTTGTTGTTTTGGCGTAAACCCTACATCTGGTGGGATCGAACATAACATCCAACTAGCTGTGGATTGCCAGCCAGCCTTCCATTTTGAAAACCTTTGTTTGTGTTGGTTGCTAGTGACAGATACAAATATGATACATTCCTCAAGCCTCTGGGAACATTATCACTTGTAGATATCCCCAGTCAAACAGACACAGGTAATCCCTTAATCTGGGACATTTAGTGGTCATTGTCTATGGTAAATGTCCTATTGTTTAGCGATTTGTATCTCTTATTTGAGAATTTTTCCTACTCATTATGTGCTAATATTCGTAAACAATGTTTCTCTGTGTTTCTCTCAGTCAAACATTAATGCCAGCACCTTTTTTATTTATTTATTTATTTAAAGATAGATTTTATATGTCCCACACTAGATTAAGGAAGCATATATATTTTTAGATAATTTTACGGAAAATATAAACATGCATAATGTTGGTCAGCTAGCAAAATGATGTTTGGACTTATTATTAATTATTAATTATTTCAGTAATTTATACGAACACCTAATCAAATATTCCTCTTTTATCCACTGTGTGTGGGTTTTTGTTTTTTTCACATTAGAGACGTATTTCTCTGCTAGGCCTCAATTATCTTACTCTGCATTGTTAATAACAGTCCTCCCTGCAAAGCCTTATATAGGGTAGATGCTTTGTGTAACTGTACTTACTGTATATTGGCATTACATCTACATAGAAACATTAAGAAATTACTTAAGGTGCTTTACAGTCACCGTAAGCAGGTTAATCTGACAATTTGTATCATATCTGACAAAAATGGCATTCAAACCATATCAGAAATATTTAAAAAAAATATATATCCCCTAATATTTCTGTGCAGGGCTGGCATTGCCCAAGTGCCAGCCCTGCAATGTGCCTGTGTACCGGGGAGATCAGTGATCTCCCTCCCCGGTCCGCAGGCACTGTGCTGACAGCCGGCAGGGGAGGGAGAGAGGACCCGGAAGCTCAGCCAGCAGCTCCTCCGGGTCCTCCTCTCGCGAGATTTGGAGCGTTGCCGCGGTAACCACGGCAACGCTCCAAATCTCCTGAGAGTGAACTCTAGCCCTGGAGCGCGGGCTAGAGTTCACTCCACATTGGGACCACCAGGGAATCCCCACTGGGACCACCAGGGAAAGAAAGATGTCCCCCCTCCTCACAGTAAAGGTAAGAAGGGAGGGGGGACATAAATATATTTATTTTAATTAAATTTAAAAAAAAAACACATTATAAGCCCCCCCATCCTTATCATACACACACATTGCCCCTTCCCCCCTATACACACACACATTGCCCCTGCCCCCCATACACACACACACACATTGCCCCTGCCCCCCCATACACACACACACATTGCCCCTGACCCCCCATACACACACACACATTGCCCCTGCCCCCCCATACACACACACATTGCCCCTGCCCCCCATACACACACATTGCCCTTGCCCCCATAAACACACACACATTGCCCCTGCCCCCCATACACACACATTGCCCCTGCCCCCCCATAAACACACACACACTGCCCCTGCCCCCCATACACACACACACACATTGCCCCTGCCCCCCATACACACACACACACATTGCCCCTGCCCCCCCATACACACACACACATTGCCCCTGCCCCCCATACACACACGCACATTGCCCCTGCCCCCACCCATACACACACATTTCCCCTGCCACCCATACACACACACACACACATTGGCCCTGCCCCCCATTCACACACACACACTGCCCCTGCCCCCCCATACACACACACATTGCCCCTGCCCCCCCATACACACACACATTGCCCCTGCCCCCCCCATACACACACACATTGCCCCTGCCCCCATACACACACACATTGCCCCTGCCCCCATACACACACACATTGCCCCTGCCCCCCCATAGACACACACATTGCCCCTGCCCCCCCATACACACACACATTGCCCCCCCCCATACACACACACATTGCCCCTGCCCCCCATACACACACACATTGCCCCTGCCCCCCCATACACACACACATTGCCCCTGCCCCCCCATACACACACACATTGCCCCTGCCCCCCCATACACACACACATTGCCCCTGCCCCCCCATACACACACACATTGCCCCTGCCCCCCATACACACACTGCCCCCAGATACATACTGCCCCCAGATACATACTGCACCCACACACAAACACTGCACCCACACACAAACACTGCCCCCACATACACAAACATTGCCCCCACATACACACACACACTGCCCCTCATAAACACATACACTGCAATACACACACACACTGTAACTGTCACACACACATACTGACCCACACACACACTGCACCCCTGACATATACTGCCGCCCTCACTTACACACTGCAACCTTCACACACACATACACTGCTTACACACTGTCCCCCTCACACACACACACACTGCACCCCTCACACATTGCACCACTCACACATACCACTGCTCCTCTGCCCTACTACAGCCCCATTTCCCAGAGGACCTCAGGTAAGTTGTCAAACTGTTCTTAAACAGTTTGACTACTTACTCTGGGAGGGGGTCTCGGCACTATTGGCACAATAACCACTACACTGAGCTGTAGTGGTTATTGTGTCTGGATTATTTATTTAAATAATCTACAAGTGCCCCTCCCGAGATCAGGCTCTGGATCCGCCACTGCCGCCATCAGGGGTTGACAACCATGACGGTTGTCACGGGGCCCAGCGGCACGGGCCCCACGTGTAGCGGCGGAACTGATAGGGCCCACCAGGTGGCCCAAGCAGTTAGTGCCACTTGATGGGCCCTATATCTTCAGGGGCCCGGTCAGCACTGCGGCTGTGCAATAGCGCGACGGGGCTCCTTTAAAAAATTACAGTTGCAAAGTAGTGCTGGGAGAAAGTGACTGCCGGTTACTTCATCCCAGCTCCCTCCGCGCATGAGGGGAGAGAGGCTGTGAGGACGGAAGAGCCGCGCCGACTCCTATCATTCCTGCAAAAAAAGTATGAAAAATTAGCTATGTGTCAGTATGCATATCTGTATTGGCATGTGTGTCAGTATGTCTGTCTGTGTGTATATCAGTATGTATGTTAGTATGTGTATGTATTTCAGTGTGTGTGTATCTCTGTGTGTCTGTCTTTGTGTGTGTGTCTGTGTCTGTATGTATGTTCTTATGCGTGTGTGTCACTATGTATGTCTGTGTGTCTCTGTTTCAGTATGTGTGTCTGTTAGTATGTATGTGTGTATCTTTATGTGTGTATCTGTGTCCTTTTTGTATCCAGTGTGTTTGTGTGTGTGTGTGTGTGTGTGTTCCTGTGGGCTGGCTTTGGAGGCGGGATTTTCTGGCAGGCTTGGAGGCGGTCCCCCGGGGGCCCAGACCTTGAGGCGGTCCCCCAGGGGGGCCCAGACCTTGAGCAGTGTTGGGGGCCCCAAAATTTCTGATGGCGGCCCTGGCTGTAGGTCCCATATTCAGGAAGCATGAACAACAAATCAAAAATAAATTACTTCATTCAATCCAGCATGGAGGCGAGTCAGGCATACTGTTGATGTAGTGAATGCCAGAGTTGATACTATCTACTTCCATGGTCAGCCGACACCCTGTTGTGAGTACATAGAGACCAGCCACGATAGTCCCAGTATCAAGCCCCATAGCCCACCTAGTGAAAGGTAGAAGGCAGGATCATGCAAGCGAGGTGATTTATGCCGCAGCCGGCAGACAGTTTTGGGGTGAGTCTCCAGTCTCTTGCAGCATAGCCCCACTGCTTTTGGCTTCAATTGTGTAGCTATAGTATTGGACAGGGGATATCTCCTTCGCCACCGCTATTTTCCAGCCCTTCTTGTGGTGAGCTCCGGGTGCTTGTGATGGGAGCGTACGGGCAATTTCAGAGGTAAGTGTTCACCCGTTGTGTAGGCTGTAGCATGATTTTGTCGGAGTGCCAGTCTTCTCCAGAAGGCATTGAATATGCTTTCTAGCTTAGTTGCGAAGTCCTGTTGCTCAGCACGACACTTAGGGGAGCACGTGGCATCCGCGTGATACGCGTCTCTGAGTTTGGATGATGGTTGTTTAGCCATGCGTCATGCCTTCTATACAGCCAGGTTACCTCTCGGGGTTGAACCCGGATCACCCCCACCGGTACGAGGGGGTTGGGGGGCAGGAGTTCAGCGGATTCACAGCCGACGCAAGGACGAGGAGAGTGTCCGCCTCTCCCCGGCTCCATCAACTGCACGCCGCATTTAGCCATCTTGGGCTCTTGAGTTCAAAAACTCTCGAGTAAGAAGTCAGAATGTTCACCTAGGCACTCCCAGCTCGGGTAGTGCACAAAGGCGTGTGTATACACTTGATATTCGGGAGTATTTCACAGAAATTGGCACATGGAACGGGAGCCCAGTGAACATGCTTCCTTTCAGTTTGAAGGTCAGGCCCCGCTCCCGGGATATTCCATTTTTATATAGTATGTTTAACCCCTTAAGGACCAAACTTCTGGAATAAAGGGGAATCATGACATGTCACACATGTCGTGTCCTTAAGGGGTTAAAGAATAATTTTTATTTTTCCTCAACTTGTCCAATAGCCTACATCCCAATAGCAGGAGATATGAAATTGGGACAAATGGGTACACCTTCAAAGAGACACCAGAGACGCAAGATGCATCACTAGTATCAGACTAAGTAGGCGGATGCACCCAGAAAGAGGGGGTGACCCCCCCGTGTCTGTCCCCCCTCCTACACGACCATGCAGATAGTGCTGCTGAATTATTCTTTGCATAGTTCAAATGCCCTCTGCGCAGAGAATTCAAGTGAATTTAAAATATTAATGCAAAAAAACAAGTCCCGCGCTCAAACTCCCACTACTCTTGGGCGGCAGCAATGACCATAGTACACATCAGCAACAATACATAAAGTATAAACAAAGAAAACAAAGTTATCTGCGCTCTTCCCATTATGCATATTTAAACAAATGGAGATTATTTAGTTTCTCCAATGGCAATGAGAGGGATGCTCACCTGCCACATCAAAGGTTAAGCATGTAGAGGTTTATAAAGATACCCCTCTCTGTCTCATTAGAGATATCTTTGCCAGAAGTTCAAGGAAGCAGGCTGAAGGGTCAGTGTTGAACCCACCCGAGAGATTTGCCTTGACGTGGCAGATGGGAATCCCTCTCATGGCCATTGGAGTAACTAGATAACCTCCATTTGTTTAAATATAATAGGGATTTGGGCGCAGAGCGCAGGTAACTTTTTTTTTTTTTATTTAAAATATGACTTCGCTAACGTAGAAGTTTTTTCCAATTCAGCTATTTTGACCTAGAATTTGAAATTCACTTTGAATTCTCACTTTGGTAAATACATTCTTTAAATGAAAAAGCTCTTGTTTCTTTTGTTGAGCGTTGAAGCAAACGATAACGCAGAACAGGACAGTTGGCACACAATACATAACCGTTTTTTGTTACACAAACATAACATTCTTTTGTTTCCACGAGGATGCTGCACCTTTAAATCACTCAACAGTTTTCTTTAAAAACAAAAAATGTGAAAGAAAAGCCCAGTGAGTTTATTTTCAAGTATTTCCTGCTGTCTGCAATGGACTAAAAATAGGGTTTTCTATATATTTTTTTTCTTTGTATCTGCAGTATGTTAATGACAGGCAGACACATCTACCTAAGAAAGCCCATACCTTTTTAACGTCTTGCATAGAGCCCACATCCATTTGAGAAAACCTTTGTTTTGGTAATATTGAATGATATTTTGTGTGTATATATACATATATTTCACAAGGCATTGTTTTTTTGAGCAGTTGTGTTTTTTTTCTCTTGTATTTAGAATCTTTGGTTTAAATGTTTTACATTGCAGGGTTATAACGACAGAGTCACTGCAACCAGACCACTTTACTGAGATAAAGTGATGTGGGTAACGTTTAGTGGTCCTTTAACTAAATGTCACATAATCCACAAATAGCAGGAATGTTGTCGATTTTTTTTGCCATGTAAGGCAAGTGTATAAACTAGATTATTAAAAGATTGCTTTTTTTCTCCAGCCTTTTATGCAAAAAAATATAAAAATATTTTTCAACCAGTCTCTACAATAATTTTTTTTTTTTTTTTTTTTTTTTTTAAACTTGCAAATGTCATCATTCAAACGAATAATGTTCTAGATCCACATTTACTAGAGGATGGAAGATACCAGTGACTCAGTGTCATGGCCGTTACCAGTAATTCCTGTCTCTTCCGGGTTGACGGACTGTTGCCACTCCCCCTCTCTGACGCGGTCTCGCTGCGCTACATAATGCGACCGCGCCAGACAACAGACGCTGGATTAATGAAAAGCGTACCGCGGACTTAAACCGGCTGCAACTCCTCTCTACAAATTTCCTGTGTACCGAACCGGACTCGTACTCGACTGACCTCCTTCTCCTTCCCTCGATCACGGCTAACTCTTGGACTCCTCTCGACCTCTCTACAACAGAACCTCCCCGGAGGGGACTCTGGGACCAACTTAAAGCCTCTGGAAGCTAAGTTACCTCGCTTGTATATACAAACTTTTCCTCTGTCTTCTGAGCACTCAAGCTTTAGCCTGCTCGCACGTTCTCCTATCGTTATAGGAGTAACTCCTATTCATTAACCCCTCAGTCTCCAGCTGATATGTTTTCTACCAATTAATCTAAATCAATTCTCTGCAAGTTATTTTCAACTACCTTGCTTCATTGAATTATTGCTGCAAATCAATTGTATAAGACAATCTAAGAATCTCTAACCAATTCCGAAGTATTTAAAGATACAGCACCTATGTTCCTCCAATCAAAATATTAAAGACACAGTATAAGTGAATTCTCTGGTGAACTGTCATCTCTTTAATTCCACAATAGATTACATTCACATCTATTCAGTCTGAAATCTGCAGTTGAGCTCCATCTTAATATATGTGAACGTGACACTCAGCAAGATATTAATGTAAGCTTTGTAGGAGGTCCATAACTCCTAGAACTAATTTTCACTTTATTTCTTAATAGTTACTCCAACCCTTTATACTAGAATTTCTATTTTTTATAGAATGCACTGATTTCTACTATTAGTTAATGTCGGCTCCCCCCTCAAACCCTCCTCCCCCCCCCCCCCCGCCCATAACCCTAAAAAGTAAATACAGTGGAACTTAATCCGTTCCAGAAGGCTGTTCGAGTTCTGATTCGTTCGAGAACCGAATCAACATTTCCCATAGGAATGTGTATCTGGCATTGTCTATCTGTGTATGTGCCTGAAAGTGTGTCTCTGACAGTGAGTATCCTTGTTTGTGAATGGCTCTGTGAGCATGTGTATGTTTGTTTATGAGACTGTATGTGTTTGGCTAGCTGACTGCTGTGTGTTGTGTGTTTTGTGGGGGGCCTGCCTGTGACCTTTGTGCACCAGGTCACACACAGTGTGTGGAAGGGTGACAGTCAGGGCCGGTGCAAGGATTTTTGCCGCCCTAGGCAAAAAAAAATTTGCCGCCCCCCCATATGTCCAGCCCACCATGTGACATCACAATGCCCCGCCCATATGCTCTGCCATATGGGCCAACGCCAGTCTTCACAAAGTGTCTTATCTGAAAAGACCGTGTGTTTACATTAAAAAGCCTACAGGCACAGGCTATAGACACCAGAACCACTACATTATGCTGTAGTGCTTCTGGTGACTATAGTATCCATTTAATGTGAGGTAAATTAGAGATTAGTGCCACTAATAATATATTGGATTGCCTACTTACCACCAGATGAGGACAAGAGGCTGATGATGGGCTCAGTCTGGCTCCACAGGTCTGGTGTAGAAGAGGCTCTCTGGAGACTGTTTTTAACAGTGCTCACAACAATTAACGAACAGGAAGCAGCTCCATTTTTTAGGGTCCCTTACACAGCTCAAGGTCTGGGCCCCCAGGGGGCATACGCCTACAATGCCCACCCATAAATCCACCTACATGGCCCATCCATGAGTTGGGGATGTTTTATGTGTGCAATTTGTGTAAGGGATGTAGTGTGTTTATAGGGGATGTAGTGTGTGTTTGCGTGTAAGGAATGCATTGTATGTTTCTGGGTGTGTGTGTGTGTGTGTGAGTAGGAATGCATTGTATGTAATTGAATGCAGTGTGTGTCTGTAAGGGGTGCATTAATTATGTAAGAGAACGTAAGGGATGCATTGTGTGTTTCGGGTGTGTCTGTGTGTTTGCCTCATCCTGGGGGGCACAAGAGGTGGCTGGCTGGCCACCTTAGGGCCCCCTCAATGCGTTCAGACATTCAGCGTGTGGCAGGCGGTGAGGGAGCGCAGTCCTGAGTTCTTCCTGCTCCCTCGCATACCCTTCTCTGATGCTGGGAGACGGAATATGACCTCAATATGGCCCCAGCGGTGCCCAAAGGAGCAGAACAGGAAGAGTTCCATCACTGCCTCCATGAGCATTTGCATGTCCGCCCAGCCAGGAGCCTGCCAGCAGCCCAGCAGCAGTCAGGGACAGGATTCACTCCAGCTCTCCCAAAGGTAGGGAGGCTGGGTGCATTAAAATAATACAATTTTCAAAATTGGTGAGTGTATGAGAAAATGTGTGTGTGTGTGTCTGTCAGTGTGTGTATTTGTCTGTAAGTATGCGGCTGTCAGTGTGTGTGCGGCTGTCAGTGTGTGTGCGTCTGTCAGTGTGTGTGCGTCTGTCAGTGTGTGCGCGTCTGTCAGTGTGTGCGCGTCTGTCAGTGTGTGCGCGTCTGTCAGTGTGTGCGCGTGTGTGTGTCAGTAAGTAGGTGTGTAGCTGTCAGTGTGTGTCTATGTGTGAGTGAGTGAATGTGTGAGTGTCTGAATCAAATCAGGGTGGGGGCAGTGTTGGGGGACCAGAGTGTGTGGGAGACAGTGTGGGGGTCAGGCTGTGTGGGAGACAATGTGGGGAGCAGGATGTGGAGGGGGAAGGCTATGTGGGGGTCAGGGTGTGTGTGTCAGTGTGGGGGACAGGGTATGTGGGGGACAGTGTGTGTGAAAGTCAGTGTGGGGGGACAGGGTGTGTGGGAGGCTGTGACAAGCCTCCACACACTGAAATACCCTTTTTTTTTTTAAATATAATGCAAATCCCTGGTGATCCAGTGGTAGCATTCCCTTGTGGTCCGGTGGGATAACTAGTCTGTCTGCAGCTCCGCCATGCACAGAGCTGTAGACCCTGTTTTTACAAGGATTGCCATGGTTCTCGTGAGAGCTAAATCACGTGATCTGCAGCTCCGCACCGGGCGGAGCAGCAAATCAGAGGCTCTGCTCTCTCTATGGGCAGACTGTGGGGAGGGGCCCTGCACCCGGTGGCATACTTGGAGTGCCACCGGGCCCCCTCCCAGTGTCGGGCCCTCGGTCACAGACCAAGGACCCGACAGTTCAGTCTGCCCTAAGGCGATCAAGGGAGCCGCGAGGCCCCAGTCAGCGTAAGGCCCAAGGCGGCCGTCTAATCGCCTAATTAGAGAGCCGCCTCTGTACTCATACCACCAGGACTACTTTATAAAAGCAGACGTGGTCATAATGGTTGGAATAAACCTTTTAATCACTAGATGACTGTGTTGGTTTTTCGTTGGGGGGAGGGGGGGGTGGGAGGAAGAGGATTTGTGAAGCTATATGCGGGTACATAACAATGAACTATATATTACAGTATGTCAGAATACACAAGACCAAAGACTGAGAGATTTTGTTCTGCAGCAGCTGGGATATTGATATATTGATTGTTCCCTAACATTCCATTAAATTTGGTAATAGTAACATTCCCTGGATGTTGGGCAAAAAGTAACATCCCCAGGACGTACTTGGAAAAGCGAGTAATCTGAAAGTGCCTTTCCTGGTTAAATACGTTGTTATTATTAGACACATACATAGCCCAGTGTGGCTGAGATTGATTGGAGTCCCAATTCTGCGCAGCAACCACTGTTAGTGATCATGTCCTTATTACGTTTGCAGACATGTCGGTGAAAGAGACAAACGGTGCCTAAAACTCAAACATTTCATTTCACAGCAATGGGACCGTCATTTCGGTTAAAGGTTGTTTAAGTTCAAGTTCTGAAACAGACGAGACTTTATAATCTATTCATGTAATCAAAACAGAAAAGTGTTTTGTTTTTGTTTTTTGGCGTTTTTTGGTACAAACATGGTCGACTAATCATATTTATAATAGAGGCATTCTGAAGATTAACAAATAAAACCAATTATTGGCAGCTGGCATGTTTAAACTAGACAGACTATAACTCTTTATAAAGGATTGGTTGTTATAATCACTCAGCAACTTCCAGCTGTTTTAGGAATGTATCCAAATGATGCCAAAAAATCTGCTGCAACCGTTATAATATAAAATATCAGAAGAAAATCTGATTTAACCCTGACACTTTCAGGGAACAAAGTAGGGTTTCACAACCTAGCCAATGCACTCCAAAACTAGACCGCTTCAATACCTATAAAGAGGGGTTTATACGAAATCTGTTTTTTTAGGCCATTGCTATTTTGGGTTAGAATTTGTAACTCTATAATCATTTTTTCACAATATCTGTTTTAGTGAATAACCTGCTGTATTTTTAAGAAGGACATAGGCCTCAATATATTTTTTGATAATCTTTTTGAATTAATAAATCTTTTGGATAAACATGTTAGAATAAATATATTTTCAAAGCATGAAAAGATATATTTTTTAAATGCATCACTTTATAAAAAAAATTAAAAAATTGAAAGTTTTTCTAAACAATAATAATTTAAAAACGTTTAGCCATTTTTTTTCTCTCTCTGGCAATTTCATATATGAATGATAAAAAGTAAGTATTAAGTTGAAAACAAAGGAAGACACCAGACAGACTTAAGGAACAAAAGGATGAGTTTTATTATATAAAAGTCTTTAAAATAGCTTTGTTTTATCTTGAACCATAAGATTATATTATTGCATGAGTTTGAGCAAGGAGCACAATGGACATGCCTGAGTAGCCCCAATAAACATTACCCTGAAAGTGTAGCATTACTTGTCCGGTCCTCATGCATCCAAAGCGAGCCGCGCGCTGACTGTTATGATCGGTTGCGCGACCTGAATGTTATAGGGGAGAATGCTGCTCGGGTACAAAGCACGCTCTTAAAGAGGCTATGGGAGCCCCACATCACTTCTGGCTCCCATTGGTCAATGTCATTCTGGCGCCCGCATAAATGCATGTTTTGTTGTCGCAGGCATGATGTGGACCAATCAAAACCCACCTATTGCTTTTTCTGTTAACAGTGCCCTTTACTGTGCTCCCTGATTCATTTTGTTATATATTGATATTGTTTGTCTTTAACCCTTGCCTATCTTGTTTGCCTATTTGACTATTACCGTCTACCCAACTTTGGCTCGCTCTTGTTTTTTTTCTGTCTCTCTGTTACCTTGGCCTCAGCTCCTTTACTGACAACGCTTTGCTCTCTGTCTAACTAGTGATGTCCCAAACGGTTCGCTGGCGAATAGTTCCTGGCGAACATAGCATGTTCGCGTTCGCCGCCGCAGGCGAACACATGCGATGTTCGGTCCGCCACCTATTCTTTATCATTGAGTAAACTTTGACCCTGTACCTCACAGTCAGCAGACACATTCCAGCCAATCAGCAGCACACCCTCCCTAGCAGACCCTCCCACCTATTGGACAGCATCCATTTTAGATTCATTCGGAAGCTGCAACCATTTTTTTTTTTTTTTTTTTTTAGTGCATATAAATGTTACAAGCAGATACTCCCCCCAGACACCCTGTGTTACTGCAGATACTCCCCCCCCAGACACCCTGTGTTACTGCAGATACTCCCCCCCCAGACACCCTGTGTTACTGCAGATACTCCCCCCAGACACCCTGTGTTACTGCAGATACTCCCCCCCAGACACCCTGTGTTACTGCAGATACTCCCCCCCAGACACCCTGTGTTACTGCAGATACTCCCCCCAGACACCCTGTGTTACTGCAGATACTCCCCCCAGACACCCTGTGTTACTGCAGATACTCCCCCCAGACACCCTGTGTTACTGCAGATACTCCCCCCAGACACCCTGTGTTACTGCAGATACTCCCCCCAGACACCCTGTGTTACTGCAGATACTCCCCCCAGACACCCTGTGTTACTGCAGATACTCCCCCCAGACACCCTGTGTTACTGCAGATACTCCCCCCAGACACCCTGTGTTACTGCAGATACTCCCCCCAGACACCCTGTGTTACTGCAGATACTCCCCCCAGACACCCTGTGTTACTGCAGATACTCCCCCCAGACACCCTGTGTTACTGCAGATACTCCCCCCAGACACCCTGTGTTACTGCAGATACTCCCCCCAGACACCGTGTTACTGCAGATACTCCCCCCAGACACCGTGTTACTGCAGATACTCCCCCCAGACACCGTGTTACTGCAGATACTCCCCCCAGACACCGTGTTACTGCAGATACTCCCCCCAGACACCGTGTTACTGCAGATACTCCCCCCAGACACCGTGTTACTGCAGATACTCCCTCCAGACACCGTGTTACTGCAGATACTCCCTCCAGACACCGTGTTACTGCAGATACTCCCTCCAGACACCGTGTTACTGCAGATACTCCCTCCAGACACCGTGTTACTGCAGATACTCCCTCCAGACACCGTGTTACTGCAGATACTCCCTCCAGACACCGTGTTACTGCAGATACTCCCTCCAGACACCGTGTTACTGCAGATACTCCCTCCAGACACCGTGTTACTGCAGATACTCCCTCCAGACACCGTGTTACTGCAGATACTCCCTCCAGACACCGTGTTACTGCAGATACTCCCTCCAGACACCGTGTTACTGCAGATACTCCCTCCAGACACCGTGTTACTGCAGATACTCCCTCCAGACACTGTGTTACTGCAGATACTCCCTCCAGACACTCTGTGTTACTGCAGATACTCCCTCCAGACACTCTGTGTTACTGCAGATACTCCCTCCAGACACTCTGTGTTACTGCAGATACTCCCTCCAGACACTCTGTGTTACTGCAGATACTCCCTCCAGACACCCTGTGTTACTGCAGATACTCCCTCCAGACACCCTGTGTTATTGCAGATACTCCCTCCAGACACTCTGTATTACTGCAGATACTCCCACCCAGACACTGACACAGAGCAGAATAGGGACTGTTCCCCCTACATAGGGTCACTTGGAAGATATGGATTGACACCTGTCCTCAGGGACCCTGATACACACTGGGGGGGACCTACTGTCCTCCCCCTGCCCCCACCCCTGCACGGTGGGTGGGGGCCATAAAAATAATGAGGGGTGGGGGATCTACTGTCCTCCCCCCGGCCCCCACCCCTGCACGGCGGGTGGGGGCCGTAAATCACAATGGGAGGAGGCAACTGTCCTCCCCCCGCCCCCACCCCTGCGCGGTGGGTTGGGGCCATAAAAATAATGAGGGGGCGGGGACCTACTGTCCTCCCCCCCTGGCCCCCACCCCTGAGTGGTGGGTGGGGGCCCTAAAAAAAAATCCCCCCCCTAATCGAAGGAAGGTGACTAGGGTCCCCAAGCCCCTAGTCACCCAATACCCCACCCCAAAAGAAGTTACCCCCTACCTACCCCCCCTCACCCTAAAAAATAGTGAGGGGGGAATAAAATAACTAACCTGTAAAGAAAAATTCAACTTACCATTTGACGTCTTCTTTTTTCTAAAATCTTTTTTTTTCAGCCCCAAAAAAGGCCAAATAAAAAGCCATAAGAACCGACGCAATAAAAAAAAAAAAAAAAGAGCGCAGAAAAAATAATCCATCTTCACCCATGGCGGGCTCCGCGCAGACTGAGCTCTGCAGGGCGGGGAAGGCTTATAAAGCCTTGCCACGCCCTGCAATTAGGCTAAGAACACTCTGATTGGCTGGTTTAAGCCAATCAGAGTGCTCTTTGTCATTTTACACAGCGTGGGAAAATTCTAAAGAACTTTCCAACGCTGTGTAAAATGACACAGAACACTCTGATTGGTGGGCTTGGAATCTAACTAATCAGAGTGCTCTGTGTCATTTTAGACAGCATGGGAAAGTTCTTTGGAATTTTCCCACGCTGTGTAAAATGACAGAGCACTCTGATTGGCTTAAACCAGCCAATCAGAGTGTCCTTAGCCTAATTGCAGGGTGTGGCAAGGCTTTATAAGCCTTCCCCCGCCCTGCAGAGCTCAGTCTGCGCAGAGCCCTCCATGGGTGAAGATGGATTATTATTTCTTGCGCTTTTTTTTTTTTTTTTTTTTTTTTAAATTGCGTCGGTTCTTATGGCTTTTATTTGCCCTTTTTTGGGGCTGAAAAAAAAAGATTTTAGAAAAAAGAAGACGTCAAATGGTAAGTTGAATTTTTCTTTACAGGTTAGTTATTTTATTCCCCCTTCACTATTTTTTAGGGTGACGGGGGGAGGTAGGGGGTAACTTTTTTTGGGGTGGGTGACTAGGGGCTTGGGGACCCCTAGTCACCTTTGATTGGGGGGGGGGGGGGTTTAGGGCCCCCACCCACCGCTCGGGGGGGGGGACAGTAGGTCCCCCCCTCATTATTTTTATGGCTCCCACCCACCGTGCAGGGGTGGGGGCCGGGGGTAGGACAGTAGGTTCCCCCCCCTCATTATTTTTATGGCCCCCACCCACCGCGCAGGGGTGGGGGGAGGACAGTAGGTCCTCCTCCCATTGTGATTTATGGCCCCCACCCACTGCGCAGGGGTGGGGGCGGGGGCAGCACAGTAGGTCCTCCCCCATTGTGATTTATGGCCCCCACCCACCGCGCAGGGGTGGAGGCCGGGGGAGGGAGGACAGTAGGTCCCCCCCATCATTATTTTTATGGCCCCCACCCACCACGCACCGCGCACAATGGGGGCCATTGTGATTTATGGCCTCCACCCACCGCGCAGGGGTGGGGCGGGGGGAGGACAGTAGGTCCCCCCCCCCCCCGTGTGTATCAGGGTCCCTGAGGACAGGTGTCAATCCATATCTGCCAAGTGACCCTATGTAGGAGGAACAGTCCCTATTCTGCTCTGTCAGTGTGTATCAAGGATCCTTAGGATAGGTGTCAATCCATATCTGCCAAGTGACCCTATGTAGGAGGAACAGTCCCTATTCTGCTCTGTGTCAGTGTGTATCAAGGATCCTTAGGATAGGTGTCAATCCATATCTGCCAAGTGACCCTATGTAGGGGGAACAATCCCTATTCTGCTCTGTGTCAGTGTGTATCAGGGATCCTTAGGATAGGTGTCAATCCATATCTGCCAAGTGACCCTATGTAGAGGGAACAGTCCCTATTCTGCTCTGTGTCAGTGTGTATCAGGGTCTCTGAGGACAGGTGTGATGGAAGGCTGTGTAGGATCTGAAATGCCCCTTTTATATTCTCCATCTTAAATACCCAAACCAAGTACTGTGAAAATCAATGTTTTGTATACCGTGTTTAAAGATATATTTTTCTATGCTTTAAGATGACCGATGGCTATGGAATTTGCTGAGCTCAACAGAATGACGATACCTCCCCCAGAGACAAACACCCTTATCATAAAGAATGAGCCATGTGTCAACAAGGGAGAAAAGAGAAGACACATAGCAACTAAAAGTATCCAATGGAAAGCTTACAACACAATGTATAGCTTATCCAATAAAATGTTTACAGCTTAGGTTATACAATGTATATGTGCTGAATGTGACGTTTTATGGCTATAAAAGCCACGCTCAGGCTGTCAGTAAAAGAAGGATTTTCCTACTGAACTTTTACGTGTCAGTGTGATTATTTCTCTCCTCATGCATGAGCTATACCTTGAACATATTGATTAGGACTGACAATATACAACAGAGGGCAAAAGAATCCACTTCAAGGTGTCAATCCATATGTCAAGGTGCCAATATGTCATATGTCAGGTGTCAATCCATATCCATTGTGATTTAGGAATGTTAGGTGATTTATGCCCTTTATGGATTAAAACCAGAGTCTGCATCAACTGTGTCATTTTCCATGGGACTTTTGCCATGGATCCCCCTCCGGCATGCCACAGTCCAGGTGTTAGTCCCCTTGACACAACTTTTCCATCACTATTGTGGCCAGAAAGAGTCCCTGTGGGTTTTAAAATTTGCCTGCCCATTGAACATTTGCGGAACATTTGCGGAAGTTAGCGTTCGCCATTCGCGAACCGAAAATTTTATGTTCGCGACATCACTATGTCTAACGTGAAGTCCAGCCATTCTAAGGCCCATTAATGTGTTTCTTGCTATCCTAAACTCTGCGTGTTAGGGTTTTACCTTGTGACAGATATAAATCAAGGTTTCCAGTGGGGATATGTACTCCAATAAATCAAATGGAAACAAAACTATAAACTGAGAGAAGGTCCTAGGTAGGCAAGTGACAGAACAGTACAGTGAGATAGGAGAAAATCATAGAATTGGGTGGTAAGGAGAGGGGAGGAAGACCATGGCCTCGTGCGGCCAGTATTTTGATTAATGAAAAGGCACCTTATCGGGTATGGGATCTGCAAGGACAATCCCTGCTAACTTCCCATCTATCCTAGTACAATGTATTTTCCGTCTGTAAATCTCAATCTTTATGAAGCAGTCTCATACACCGTGTCCCTGATTTCTGGACAGGTA
The DNA here is from genome assembly GCF_036172605.1 of Pelobates fuscus. Lineage (NCBI taxonomy): Eukaryota > Metazoa > Chordata > Amphibia > Anura > Pelobatidae > Pelobates > Pelobates fuscus. The sequence continues at coordinate 432,398,018 of NC_086317.1, read as the reverse complement.
ATCCAGCCTGGATTTAACATGTTGAATAATTTTGAAATGTTTATCAAAAAAATACTAAATCGATCCAATATGCAATGCTTTCCAATTTATTAACTTAAAAGTACAACATATACATTATTCTCACAATAAAAGGGTATTCTCAATATCAGACCCATAACAGTTGCAAGATCCACTATGCTTCTTGAGAATTTATCCCTTGTATATCCTGATGGGCGACACATGAAAAACGTTCCCGGGGGCGGGGCCTGACCGCAGAGCAGAGAGGACGCAGAGAAGAGCTGCTCCTGCTCCTCAGGGCTAATTCCACCGGTTATAAGCCTACAACTTATCCTAAATCCCTCACAAGAGCACCTAACGGCAGGGCGAAACCGGGGGCTACCCGCAGATGCTAAACATGTGGCACAACTCGAAGAAACCAGCGAGGTACACCTCAAGGCCTACCAGCATGGCCGGCGCGGGGGATACGGCCGCTCCCCTAGTGCCTCTAACGGCTACAAACGAGAAATTGGGCCCTTACCCCCCCCCCTATGGACCGGCGGGGGTCATCCCGGTCCCAGGCGGACTGCCCCAGAGGCTGAAGCAGCAGTCACAGCCGACCCAATATGGAACCAATATGGCGGGACCTACAAGCGGGATGCTGGACACCACGCGAGAGACAGACATCCTGACGCGGCTAAACGCTACTTTTGCTGCTTTCTGGAAAAAGCTTGGGGACCGACTGAGCACTTCCAATGCTCGAGTCCCGGACCCACCCGTGGCGCCATCAAGCCGCCCCTGTTCAGGCTACTCACCCGGGAAAGCACCACGCGCCAAACAAACATGGCGTCGAAGAAGATACCCTCACCGGCGGGCAGAGGCACACACATGGCGGCGCCCGAAAACAATCACCACTCGGCACAAGAGAAAGCAAGCCGTACTTAGGCACGCACCTACAGAGCGACCCACTGCGAGAGCCGAGAAGAGCTTGTGCTCCCAAACGGGAAGGACCCGCACTACACCGGCAAGTCCGTCGGGAGAAACAACAGCCTATCCAACCCCCAGCAAGCGACCAAAGTTGTGCCTGCAGCACTCAGATCTGGCGGTCCGGATGGATGGGAAAAGGTGCAACGGACCACGCAACCCACTCCAGCACAAGGTCAAGCAGAGGACAATGCCGCAGAGATCTATTGCTGGCCCTCACCAACGGACACCGATCCGAAGGGCTGAACTACTCCACCTGACAACGCTTGAGCCGGGAGACCTGAGGTACCGAGCCATGCTGCAGGACTGTGAGGTTCCCACACAGGGCATAGGCTGAAGAAGGGGTCTACCACCACAAGCCGTCCGGCTGGACACAGCCTGCTTAGGCTACTTTGCTCGTAACCTACCAATTTAATACTAGCCACAGTCTACTGCTTTAATGCCCTATATCTTCATACCTGGACTGTTGCTGCCGTAACCCTGTCCTAGATAGATCTGATAAGCATGATCGTTTTTAGCCAGCCTGACACTATGTGAATGTTTTTTCTTTTGTTGTTGTTCATTTTCTCAGTTACTCCACTCCATAAACAATATAGATTTGCATAGTTAGCCTGCAAATGTTTAGCTACTACCTAGCCTATTAATTTTACATGCCTGACATGGACTGGTATTTTCAAACTGGTGCAGCTGCCCTGATCGCATGTCCAGCAGCCTAACTGTGGCATGATTGTAGCACCTTCTGTAATACCTAATAGACAGGACTTCCGACTACTGAACTCACAATGTAATTGTTTAGCGATCTATATAGGACGACTGCCCTTCACATAGGACGACTGCCCTTTCATACTGATCTGGTATTATATTTTGATACTGCCATTGCATGTCACTGTGCTTCAGATGTAAATAGTAAATCTGTACCATTGCCATGTCACCATGCTATTAATATTAATGCAATAACGCCATAAGATATCACCATGCCTACGCTACAAATGTTTCTTAGCCTCTAGCCTTATGTCATGACCACTAGTTTGTGATCATAATATGCTAGGGGAGCAACTGTTTATTACCACTTCACGAGGGTAATCTATAGTGACGCTATACTTTACAAGAAATGTTAAACACATTATTGTCTAGTTTATTCAACCCTGTATATAGTTATTTTTTACTCAAGTCTACTGCGGGAGATGGCGGAATGTGTGATGCACTGACTGGTGGCGGCACCCTGCTTTAATGCTAAGCTGGAAACTGAAATAGGACTGCATACTCTTTAGCCTACACTGTGTAATCTATCATAAAGCAAATGTTACTTTACTCCATAGTGCATAATAGTGCCTAAATGACGCATAAAACATACACGCATGCTCTATGTATTTCCCACTGCATTGATCCAGCTAGTTCATTTATATGTAGAAAACTCTAGACAACGTTAAGCTTGAATGAATATGTTTAAGGTTTAACCCCTCGATTCAGAACACGCAACTCTACTATATACGTTAAAAATGTAAACGGTGAACAACGGAATAGAATAGCCTATGCTGGAAATACCATGAATAATATTGTGTTCCTACAACGAAAGCATGCAAAAGTTCATTTTTCAAGGTGACGTTAAGATAGATTGATTTTGTTCACTATTTAATCCATAGACAAAAGCCAGCAACAGTCAATTATTTCACTGTAACGGTGAACACTCGATTAAATTTGTTTAATGATGTTTAACCTATAGCAACATAACGTTTTTTACTCTTGTTTCTATTACTTTAACGCTGAAGGTACCACCGTATAGTTCGAAGCTACCTTCATAACTACTACTCAATACAAGTTCCTAACCCTCTGGAAAGCGTACTTAATAATAAAAAAAAATAAAAAAACTGAGGCTATCAATCGTAGGAGATGTACTGCTGTGTTACAATGATCCCACTATGTACAATTACTATGCATCCCCTCCTCTTTATTCTGTATCCCATTTAACATCTGCCTCAATAAAAGAAAGATTGACAAAGAAAAACGTTCCCCTGCTGCATGTAGCTGTATGGAAATCACAAAAGTAATAAAGTTCCTTTTAGATTCTTTTTTGATTATGTATTGATAGTTTTGGTCCCCTATATCCCTCTTAAGTTTCCATACTTGATTCACAAGCACAAGCATATATATTTATTTTTTTGTATCAATGGGTCTGTTACATGGGCATGGACCTGGAGCGTCAGCTCCTATGGTAAACTGGCCCAGGGTATACCTCCTACCTCATATGAATCTTGCATACTACACAGCCATGACTGCTGGATTTTTTTTAAAAAGTGTTTTATTAAACACCTACCCTGGAATCTGACTCCACTCCCTTACTCTGTAAACCTCACCTTTTTATCTGATGGGATCTGCCCACGTAACCACATATATTGAACCCATGAGATGTCAGCCCTGTTGAACACTAGTGGCAGCCTATTTAAATTTTAAAATTGGTGGGGCATTAAACTCCACTTCAGGAATTAGATAGGGGTGGAGTCAAACTCTTCCTAACCTGTTATTATCTGATTATATGTATTCTACCCTTAATGAGATGCCCCTCCCTGGTCACTCCACAAACCTATAGACCAGGGTTTCCCAATTAACCCTTTGACATAGTGTATCAACACACACACACAGTGTGTGTGTGTGTGTGTGTGTGTGTGTGTGTGTGTGTATCTAGTGGCACACAGATACACCCACTGGCAGATACTCACACCTTGACACACAGTGTGTATCTGTGTGTGTGTGTGTGTGTGTGTGTGTGTGTGTATGTATGTATCTATCTATCTGTGTGTCAAGGTATGTGTATTTGTGTTTGTATGTGCCAGTGTGTATGAATCTGACACACAGATATAAACTGGCAGATAGTGGCACACAGATTCACACTGTGTGTATCTGTGTATGTATATATCTATCTGTGTGTCAAAGTGTGTGTATCTGTGTTTGCGTGTGCCGGTGTGTGTATCTCTGTGTCAGTGTGTATATGTATCTTACACACAGATATACACACACACTGGCCCACAGATACACACTGACACACAGATACACACACCTTGACTCACAAATACACACTCAGATACACACAGTGATATACACACACACTTGCACCCAAAGATACACACTCAGATACACACACACAGGCACATACAAACACACTGATACATACTGGCACATACACACACACACACACACAGTGACACATACACAAACCTTGACACAGATACACACACTGACACACACACTTTTTGACAGACACACACACACACACTTTTTGACAGAGACACACACACTCTTTTTGACAGAGACACACACACTCTTTTTGACAGAGACACACACACTCTTTTTGACAGAGACACACACACTCTTTTTGACAGAGACACACACACTCTTTTTGACAGAGACACACACACTCTTTTTGACAGAGACACACACACTCTTTTTGACAGAGACACACACCCCCTTTTTTGACAGATACACACACACTCTCACTGACAAACACACTCTTTTACACACACACACATACAAACACATATACACTCTAATTGACAAGAACTGATACATTCTCACTGACAAGCACACAAACTCCCTAACAGACACACATTTTTTTTACATTTTACTCCACCCATCCCCCCTACCTTTAGGAGTGCTGGCATGGAGTCCCTGGGGTCCAGTGGGGCTGGCTGTAGCTTGGTGGTCGGGAGGTCTGGCAGAAAGGTGAGCGGTGGAGGTGGGCGGTGAGGGAGCAGTGAGCTCTGATCTCCCCGCTCAGCTCCCTTGCGCACCTCCTAGTGATGCCGGAGCCGGAGTGATGTCATATTCCGGCTCCAGCATCACTGCTGTGCGCGCGAGCTGAGCTGAGCAGGGAGATCAGAGCTCACTGCTCCCTCGCCGCCTGCGGCCATTTTTTTTTCACATTTTTTTGGCGGAACACCAATTAGTGTTCCGCGGAACCCTAGGGTTCCGCAGAACACTAATTGGGAAACGCTGCTATAGACACATGATATATTTGAATGCATTTAATACAGTATGGGCCATCTCCAAATTGGAGTGTCCTTTTAAGAGTTTTCATAAACCCTCATCATTAATTGGTATATGTTATGTATGGTACAATGTACGTGTGTTGCATGAATTATTCGTTATCTACTGACTCTGAGAATGCTAGACAATGCCCTGAGTGTTTTACTTGCCTTTATGCCTGAATTAAATAAACAATGATGGTCATATCATTCAGGACTGGCAAGGTTGCATATGAAAATGTATATGATGGATCTTTTGTGAATCAGGATTCATAATATATTGCTAATCATTTTTTTTTTTTTTTTTTTTAAAGTGTAAACCAAACATTAAAACCAAAGTTGACAAACAAGGACCATATTTTGACAATATTTCCTTAAGCTACTATTGTGCAAATGTATGTAGTTCCCAAATAACTATAGTACTGAGATTTTTTCATATCCGTTTCTCTACCCTTCCCTTTCTTTTTACATGAAGTCTGCATCATGTCTTTTTATGTGCAGCCAGGAATAGAAGGGGCAGGAGAAGCCTGAAGGACAGAGAGACTGAGCATGCTCCTTTCTCTGGTCTCCAAGGTTCAACGTCCCCCCAAGGCAATGAAAGTTCTTCCCTGCAGGGAAAAACCAATTCGGTAAAATGGAACCGTCCCACAGGCTAAACATACTGTAGCTTAGTTAGTTAAAAATCTGTTCGGATTCTTCCTTCAAAAATGTTTGTCGAGAAAATTTTAATAAAATTATCTTTGTAACATAAGCATGTTTCTGATCTTATGTTTATATTATTTAAATACAATGCAATACAGTTTAATGTGCATCATGTAATCTAATCTAAATTTATTGGTTGAGTGTACCGTATATAAAGCCCTGAACTAACCAGTAGATTTTTTTTTTTTAACTACTAAAAGTAATTAAAGAACAATTGTAAAAATTACAATTGCAATGGTACAAGCTTACAATAAAAAAAAATGTTAAAGGGACATGCATTACTTTGAGACATGCATTACTTTTACCTGTTTTCCACACCTGCACTAGGGGTGGCACTGATCTAACCAGTCAGCGTCCTATCACTAGGGATGCTGGAAAAGTTCATTGAGCATGCCTGTCAGTCGCATTTAATTATTCAATTTGAGAAAGCCTAGATGTTCAACACGTGTTTTGTTATCATTTATAAATCTCCAACGCATTCTGCAGTTTCATCAGTGTTTTATGCTATATATTGGTTTTATCATTTGCTTTTAATAAAACTATTTTTTTATGCTTTACATATAGCACAGAAAGGTCCTATGGAGATTGAGCTGTACTGCAAGACCACCAAGTGTTGATGTCATAGAGATTAGATCTGAAGTTAATGTGATTGGCTGACTGCACAAACATTCTCTTGGGCAGGGATGGTTAGTAGAGCAAGGGAGTGATGAGAGGATTATGAGGTTGATACAATTGGTGGGAATGAGTGGGATACGTGGATTATGGGAGAGATGGTAATGGGATTGAAGATGAGGCTCATGTAATTAGGACAATCGGGTAGGGAGTGATGGGGATTATGGGGCATGGGATTGAGGGATATTATCAGTAAAGTGATTGAAGTTAATATAGGACCACCTAATAAAGCTTTGCCATGTGCTTCAAATGTATATATGCTGCTCATTTCCTGACCTCTCCACATTTACCGCTACAAAAAGCATATACCCACAGTTTTCTACTCAAATTTATGGGGAAACTACGTAGGCATTGGATGTAATTTTCCCCTGCAGTGCGAATAGGTATTTTGTAAACTTTTATATTTTTAATGATTTATTAATGGCCGTAATACTATCAGTTTACATTACATTTGGTCTTTTAGATCCCTGTTTTTGATTGTCCTCATGAGACTATTGTTAAGTCTACCAGGTATAACAATAGCTGGGGTGGAGGTGAAAATTAAATCGTTACAAAATGCTGGTGTTGACCTAGATCAGCAATAATATACCATTACTAATTCTGCAACATACAGTGTACCACACCCAGGAGCATGCAGAGCTAATCTAAAATAATACCTTACATCATCACAAAACCATGGCATTGCTTCATTCTGCACTGGGAGCCAAAGATTGTCTGATGACTTTATCCCGAAATCTCATTTCAATGTCTGAAAGCTGAAATAAAAAAAAAAAAAAAACAAGCCAAAAACAAACACACACATCATTTTAATGATGGAGAGCTGAGATGTCAATCAAAATGGCTGAGCCGCACCGTTTGTGACACCTGCACACAAGCATGAGTCAGACTGGCAGGAGTTTCCATGCGGAGACAAACTAAAGTAATTTTTACTTTAGCAAAAGTTGTACCGGTTTAATTTGGCTTGGTTTCTACATTTTACTACGGGTTTACTAGACCTTGGTTCCAAGAGCTTTGCACATTTCAACTCTGCCATGGGTGATGGTTGAGTGATTTGATTGATATGAAAAACTTTCCAATTGTACTACAAAACACGTGTTATATTATATTTATTATCTATCGATTGACTTATTTTGGGTAGGATTTTGTATAGTTTATTATGGGGGGAATAAGGGAGAGTCGTTATGGCAAAAAAAACAAAAAACCTGTGAAGCCACTGATCGTTTTCCACCTTGAATATATAACGTGTTACAATTGTTCTGTTATAACAATAATTAGTAATAATTAGTAATTAGTACTCTTTCCCTCTTGAGTTGTTATTGACCTCAAATTCCAGTTGACACAATGGAACGCTCCACTGTACTAGATGTGTGTTGGAACACCAGTAAACACAAGGACTGATAGATAAAAGCAAACAGATAAAACGTTCGTCACCCAATACATCCGTACTGAGTTTATTGGATTTAGACTCTAGATCGCAATCTTACTTGTTTCCTGGACCCACGTACATTGAAGATTTTGTGATGTAGTTGTCTTGCTTTTGCAGAAGCTGAGTGACTTCAATATTGGATTTGTTGGAGGAAAGTATATAACATAGAAACATAGAATGTGACGTCAGATAAGAACCATTCGGCCCATCTAGTCTGCCCAGTTTTCTAAATACTTTCATTAGTCCCTGGCCTTATCTTATAGTTAGGATAGTCTTATGCCTATCCCACGCATGCTTAAACTCCTTTACTGTGTTAACCTCTGCCACTTCAGCTGGAAGGCTATTCCATGCATCCACTACCCTCTCAGTAAAGTAATACTTCCTGATATTATTTTTTTGGGTCATTCTTTTTTTTATTGAGATGATGGCGTTGTACAAAGAAGGCATAACAATATGTCAAAGCATTTCAGTTTGGTATCAAGATCAACATACATCCTCTTACTCTTCATTTTTTTTTCCCTTATCAGTCTAGATAGTTAAACTCTATGTGAGAATATGTCATACTGCCAACGTAGACTTGTAACTACAGCCTGTGATATGCACTAAAACAAAAAAGTGAGATGTTTTTCTTGCACAGAGCATTATCGGACTAATCATGTATGTTAAAATAATTGTATCTGGTACACCTAATGTGTTAACCAGGGGTGAGGGAGTAGGACTGGCACTGGGCCGCTCAAAAACTGGAAAAATAGGAATCCACTAAAACCTATAGAAAAAATACTATGGATAAACACAGATAGTGTGTGCAGATACCAGGAGCTGGCCTAGAATATGGCTGAGATAGGGTGAATATCTGGATATGAAAGTGAGTAGGTGTGCAATGGTACTGTGCCTTTAAGAGGGAACTGATGTTGCTAAAAGGTAAAAGCAAGATAAATAGATAGACTTAAAAAGCATAAATGGGATATATCTGGATAAGAAATTGGTATCTTATAGACATATAATACATAAAATAAATGAATAAGTGAATGGATGAAAAAAAAAAAAAGGATAAGTTTGTCTCCAAAGCAAAACTGTGCAGTGCAGGTGCCTCTATTACTGCTATGAAACAGAATGGCTGGCACTTGTACTAAATAGTATACTCTGTGTCTTAAAAAAATACAGATGGAAAAAGTAGACAATGGGAATATAATAGCGATACAGTATGTGGAACTGTAAGCTAAAAATTGTTACAATGTAACAGCAGTACTAAAAAGCAATGGTTCTGAAACTGGATGGGAATAAAAAAAACTGTTTATTAGACAAAGAATAAAATATATGGAAAAATAGGTATTGTTAAAAAATATGCATCAGGAGAAATTCATACAGATGTTACCAGTCAATATTGAAGTAAGAATTATTCAGAGACCTTCGGATTGTACTCGGATGGATGTAGATTAAATGTCTTCCCGCTTGTGATAATACCGCCAGTGAGGACAGCGTGTTCAACCGGCATGCGTCCCTGCGGGAGCCTCACTCCGGAGGAGCGTGTGCTGTAGGCGACTCCAATTCAGCAAAGAAAAAACCGACAGGTCCTGTAGGAGTACTGGCTTCAAATGATGTATGGATGCTTGGTCTGTATCCTGATGTGTGTCCAATAGTCTTACGCGTTTCGTAGGTGAACCCCCTACTTCTTCAGAGACGGAGATCCTTATCCGATTTCTTATCCAGATATATCCCATTTATGCTTTTTAAGTATATCTATCTATTTATCTTGCTTTTACCTTTTATCAACATCAGTTCCCTCTTAAAGGCACAGTACCATTGCACACCTACTCACTTTCATATCCAGATATTCACCCTATCTCAGCCATATTCTAGGCCAGCTCCTGGTATCTGCACACACTATCGGTGTTTATCCATAGTATTTTTTTCTATAGGTTTTAGTGGATTCCTATTTTTCCAGTTTTTGAGCGGCCCAGTGCCAGTCCTACTCCCTCACCTCTGGTTAACACATTAGGTGTACCATACATGATTAGTCTGATAATGCTCTGTGCAAGAAAAACATCTCTTTTTTTTTGTTTTAGTGCATATCACAGGCTGTAGTTACAAGTCTACGTTGGCAGTATGACATATTCTCACATAGAGTTTAACTATCTAGACCAGGGATGTCGAACATGCGGCCCCCCAGATGTTGCTGAACTACAACTCCCATGATTTCCTGGCTATCTGTTTCATTGAAAGAATCATGGGAGTTGTAGTTCAGCAACATCTGGGGGGCTGCATGTTCGACATCCCTGATCTAGACTGATGATAAGGGGAAAAAAAATAATAAATGAAGAGTAACAGGAAAGCGTTTACAGGCTTGGGTATAGAGGTAAACTCAAGATGCATCAGTAGGGAAGCGTAGTTGCAAGGTCGCAAAGATGTACATATATTATTTAGCAAGTCCCCTACATTTAGCACTGCCCCATTTTTACATTGAATAAACAGACTGAATATTTCAGGCTAGAAATAATAATGATCCCAAGGCACACCAAGGTTGGCTCATAAAAAATGTTTATTCATGCATTGACAAAATACATTAATTTTGAAAGAAAGTGCATAAAGTAGTGCATACTCAATCTATAATACCAAAACCACAATAGTAATAAAGTTCTAATTGCAAACACCCATTAAAAAAGGTATACTGACCAAGAGCAGGAGAAATGAAAACCCTGATGTTTCGACTCTGAAGCCTTCCTCTGGGGGACCTCTCACTGACTGATCCAACTTATATACCCTGTAAATTCAAACTAGTAAACCTAAGCATGATCAGCTGGATCTAGGGAGGTACTTGCCATTAGTGTAATGATGCATAAGATCTTCTATATAATGCCGGAGGATACTTCCGGGTATCCGTGACGTCATGACGCACATACGTCAAATGACGGAATTGCGTACAGACGTGATCACGTGTTCCTGCAGTGCAGAGCAACTACAGGAAGAAGTAGTGGCCAAACTTAATACAAGTCAAAAGGAAAAATGGTTCTAATGCATAACGGCTATTTGTAAATGCTATCTATTGGCCTGTTCATCCTAAATCTTCTGTAGCACATCCTATAAGTATGGTCCATATCCTCACTAAGCACATGCCAGTGTTTTTTATAATTTGTGTAATATGGCGATTTAGTGGAATAAGTGTGTACAAAAGGAATTTGTTTTGGATTTGTCTCAGCTTCAATCCTCTGTCACTCCTGATTGTTGTGCTCCAAAACCCTTTACTTGGCCGTCCTTAATGTCTCCATGGGATACCCTCTATCCCTAAATCTCTTCATCATTCCAACCGCTCTTTGTTCAAAAACCTGATAATCAAAGATGATCCTTCTCAGATGTAGGTGGATGGAATGATGTGAAATGTAGGTACGAATTCCTGTCTGGCGGTTTAGAGAATATATCAAATTGAAAACCATCTGGTATTTTCTTGACATTGACATCCAGGAAATGAACCTGTGTCGGGCTATACTCAATGGTGAATTTTATGGTGGGGAACATTTGATTAATGCTTCTCCAGAATTCCAAGAGGGTATCCAATGGACCGCTCCATAGAAAACAAATGTCTATGAAGCGTAACCATAACTTAAATTAAAACGAAAATCAGAGTGAGTATCGATGTAATCCTCCTCAAAACAAGATATAAATAAATTGGCATACAATGGGGCCACATTCAACCCTATCGCCATGTCCTGTAATTGTTTATAAAAAGTATCCTTGTACAAAAATAATTCTCATACAATACCTTCTCCAAAAGAGTGACTGTAAACTCACGCTGAGCCTCATCAATATCTAGTTTCAATAGATGCCGTTTAACAGCCTGTACACCTTCATCATGTGGTATAGAGGTGAACAGGCTGCTAACATCCATAGCGCACACAAATGTCACGTCCTGCACTTCCCCAAAGTCACTAGTCATTACACTAGGTTGTAAAAGTGTATCAAAAAAATGGAGAGTCGGTCCCTTCCACTATTGGTCGTCTGGGTGGATCATTCAGGTTCTTGTGCACTTTAGGTAGCACATAGAAAATTGGTTTAATCAAAAACTTCCTGAGACTTTTATCAATGATCCCTTTTCCTGTTGCGTTATCCAATATCCTTATAATATCCAAACAAAATTCTTTGGTTGGATCCTTAGATAATTTGCAGTAGGTCTATGTGTCCGAGAGTTGTCTCTTAATTTCGAGATCATATTTAGATGTATCCATGACTACCAAAGCCCCACCTTTATCTACTGGCTTGATAGTAAGGGCCATATTTCAGGCTACATTGAACTTCATTGAACATCCAATAGCCTTCTGTCATTTGAGACAAAGAGAAGGCCATTGGATACATAAACTGAAAACTATGCAACCTAGAGGACTGAATGTTGATTTTGATTTAATTGGTTTTCTGTAGTTTGTTCACTTTTTTTTTTTTATTGCCTCATGTACTTTTATATATATATATATATATATATATATATATATATTTTTTTTTTTTCCTGTTGGATCCTCGATGTATTGGGATTTTAAATGTAATATTTTCTTACAATATTTTTTATCATAACACATATATATTCATGTATTTATTTTCTCTTCATATCTGACATCAGTTGCCATCCTATATTTCTCTGTCAAATGGATTATATATTAATCCCTTTTTTTATGTAGTGTTTTTTTTTTTTTTTTTTTAATTCTCTTATTGGACTTATTCTGCTCCTTACGAGCTGTAGAACGCATCCCCAAGTGTGGAACACATCGCGATGAGGAAGTCTTGACGTTCACACGTCTGGACGCAATCTGAAAACGAGGTATGAGCCGCAAACCTGGAAGGAATTTAGTACCCGGAAATGTCTGATGATGCTACACGCGGATTGGCTCATTGCAAACCCTTGTCAATAACGCCAGCCATTTAAAAAGCGGACCACCGGCTTCCTGTGAATATGCCATTACGAGGAAAGGGCAACTTGCTCTAATGACCCTGAGGAAGTTCAGGCTGTACTGAACGAAATGCGTAGGGATATATTTTAGTGTTTTGAGTTTCTTTTGCACTTTGTTTTTATTTTACTCTTTGTCATATTACTGTTTGCTTGGACTTCACGATCTGCACTTGGAGTTGAATTCTATGACACATGCGGATCCAATTTACTGCCTCCACTGACTGATTGTGATATGCCTTTTGTCACTTGTATCTTGTAATTGTGCCTTGTATTAAAACTTTTTTGTTTTTTTTAATTAAGAAACTCTGCACTATTATTATTTTCTTTCCTCTTTCATGATTCGATGTCCTCTAAGTCCTGATACCACTACCAAGACTTCTTTGGTGACATTGATATGCCTACATTCAATTTGGGTTTATGAGTGAATTTATTTTCTCTAAATTCCAATTTTCATAATTATTTGCAATATTGCCCTATGTCTTTCTGGTATGTTTTTGTATTGTAGATAATCTGTTTTATGGTACTTGTCTATTTTGCACTGAGGACCTGAAGGAGTCCTTTACCTACATACAACCAGTTAATAAGGGTAATTTTGAAGTTTTATTTATTTTACCCACTGAGTGTTTTCAACCACTACACATTAAGTGTGTCTGTATCACACGCTTTCTACTATGTCCTCTTGTTGTGGTAGTTTTTCTTCATTTAAATATACTCTCCTTCTTTACTGTGTTAATTCCCTTTATGTATTTAAATGTTTCTATCATATCCCCGTCTCGTCTTTCCTCCAAGCTATACATGTTAAGATCCTTTAACCTTTCCTGGTAAGTTTTATCCTGTAATCCATGAATCAGTTTAGTAGCCCTTCTCTGAACTCTCTCTAAAGTATCAATATCCTTCTCTAGATACAGTCTCCAGTACTGCGTATAATACTCTAAGTGAGGTCTCACCAGTGTTCTGTACTTCGGGTTTTAGTATTGATGTAAATAAATGATATTGGTCACCAGGACTCTGAGAAAATGTATATAGAATAGCTGACAACAATACAATATTTGTAGGTGTCTTGATGGAACAATAAGTGTTGTAGCACATTATTTGGGGGGGGAGGGGAATATTTTTCTGATTAGGGCAATACATATTGAATGCTAAAGGTTACCAGTCTACCTACATCCAAAGCAAAATTCGGTCACCAAGCGAATCTATTTCATCCTTCACATGCTAAATCATATATATATAAACCACTACTCTTAAGGATTTCTGACACATCAGTTGCTTTCATTGAAATAGGAACAAAAATCATGCAAAATGTTATGTATTCTTCAGCTACCTCGGGGAAGTGAAAATATGCACCTCAAGGAATTCTGAATTTATTATACAGTAATGTAACTAGTCCCACGGCCCATTATTAGCCGAGCTCCCACATTGCCAGTGGCCTTCCTGATTTTAGTTTAAAAGCAGCAGCAGAGCCACATTTAAGTAGTCCCACAGCTTATTACATCCCTATGTATAACTCCTCATGCTCCAAGAGACTTTGCTTGTTTTTAGACCAACAATAGCAATCGAGCAACGTATTCCTTAAACCTTTCCTAGAGGCTGAAATTCCACCCTGCCATGAATATTGATATAAACACTGCATGAACTGAAATTCAACATTAAAGGGACACTATAGTCACCCAGACCACTTCAGCTCAATGAAGTGGTCTGGATGCAATGTCCCTCAGGTTTTAACCCTTCATATGTAAACATAGCAGTTTCAGAGCCAACCTCTAGTGGCTGTCTTCCTTACAGCCGCTAGAGGCACATCTGCAACACTGGATGCGAATTTTGCATCCATCATGCAGAGCGTCCATAGGAAAGCATTGAAAAATTCTCTTATTGACAGCTTGAATGCGCGCGTTGCACTTGCCGCGCATGCGCATTCCGCTCCACTCGGGAGGTGTCGGCGGCGGGGGAGGAGAGGTCACCAGCGCAGAGGGAGCCTGGCACTGGAATAAGATAAGTTGCTGAAGGGGTTTTGACCCCTTCAGCCCAGCGGGTGGGGCACCCTCAGGGCACTATAGTGTCAGGAAAACCGCTTTGTTTTCCTGACACTATAGTGATCCTTTAACTGTGTAAAAATGCAAAATAAAAAATGGCTTCTAATGAAGCATTCTACAATTACAATGATTTAAATAGTGCTAACTTATTCTGCAATGCTGTACAATAGGTAACAAGACCAGCATTAATTCAAAGCACATTTGACATACAGGAACAGTAGGTGAAGGGGGATCTTGCCCAAACAAGCTTGCAATCTAAATATTAGTTAAACATATTAAAGGGACACTATAGGCACCCAGACCAATTCATGCAATTACAGTGGTGTGGGCTCACTGTCCCTGCCCCCCTTAGTCCTACAATGTAAAACATTGCAGTTTTAGAGAAACGGCAATATTTGCATTGAGGTACAAAGACTTCCTCAAGTGGTTGCCTAACAGAGAGCCACTGTCTGGAGTTTCATGGAGGTTGACTCTGTGAAACGACACTGGACGTCCTCGCTGTCTGCATGAGGACGTCCAACATCAGAGAAAACGTCATAGGAGAGCATTGAGGCAATGCTTTCCTATGTGAAAGCCCAATGCACTCGCAGAGCATACGCAATAGATAAACCCCCATGGCATGAGTTCGGAGGAGGTGGACGGCGTCGGGTAAGTGAATAAAGGGTTATTTAATCCTTTCCAACTATAGCCAATATCCGGCAGAGGAAGATGTTAGTGTAAGGAATACAGCTATGTATTCCTAACACTAAAGTGTTCCTTTAATGTTCATCCACAAATTATGCAAGGGAAGTTGAGGAGAAACGTTCCACTTATGTATTTCCTAATATAATTTAATATTTCAAGTACTGAACGGTTGTGCTACTTGTATATTGTATGTCTTGAAATAAAAAAGGGGTATTCACTAAACACTGAATCCTGGTGAACGGAACATCTAATTGTAAAATTTAGCGAACAATTGGCAAAGTTGAGATTTAAGGCCGGTTAGAGAATAAAAAAATAAAAAAAATCGGATATTTTAGACTAAATTGTGCAATTTGGTTTTCAATTCAAAACCATTTGGTGTTTTATTGAATAAACCGCATGGTCTCTTGAATTATTTGAATGACGTCCTTCTCTATAAAACAACGGGCATGATTTTCATGAAGCAATTAATACTTTGAAAATCAAAGTGTTCAGACTGCACTTATTATGGAAAAAAAAGAGTAGTTGAATATTAAGATGCATTAGACGGAGTTGGTTTAAAATACAGTTCAGTCCCAGATGGAAAAATTGGTTCAGTTCCAAGTTAGAAAAGAATTGGCGGAAAAAGTGCCTATTGTATTGAGAATGTCATTCATATAAAAGTAATGTTTATGCTTTGTGGTATTTATGTTTAGAAGTACAGTAACATCGTTGTTTGTGCCAGATAATACCATTGTCGTAGAGTTACCCCCTCTAAAGCTTCTCAAGAACCTAATATCGGTCTACTCTATCGGTTGCTTTTACCATCTATCCATCCATCACTTCCTCTTCCATCTCATAAATATGGCAATCACACTCTATATACATATAACCGCTAAAGAATTATAAACATAAATCAATTGTAAGAGTATGGAAAGTGGTGTCACGAACGCACCTTACTTCAAGAGTGTGCGTGACGTAGTTGTGGTGGTGAAAGGATAAAAGTTCACTATTTGTCTGCACTAGACCGGAAATATTGGTAAAATCCCCATTAACACCACCCACACTTAATCATAATAATATAAATATTACTATTTTAACGCTGCCACCACCAAGACAATTGATAAACTGGGTGCCTTGGTCCCCCAGGTAAATCAATAATAAAAAGTACATTTAGCACAATATCTAAGCAATTGCAAACCACTAATTAGTCTCTTAAGGTAACGTCATTCTTAACCAGACAAAGGCAGAACTTAATAAAGGAATATTTATTATGAGCAAAACATAGTCACAGTGCATACAAAAATATAGACAATCAAAATTATTTACACCAACTACAGATAAAAAACCAAAAGGGATAAAATAACGTCCTAATCACTAAATCAGCTCTTCGAAGTAAATACTTATGTCCCAGGGGGGTCTCTAGTAGGAAAGATGGTCACTCACTTAGAATTATATTCTGCCCCTCAAGCAAGTACCCTGCACTCTTCAGTATTATTAGAGATATACCCTGTGGATTACCACGCCTCACCCAGAGGTGGAGTTAAGGCGTATCTATAGAGACACTAAGTGACCACCCCCTTGTGTCCAGACCCACATCAATCCAAATGGAAACATTTGGTTCTATCTCTTCTTATGTGCCTGCCACAGAAATAATTGCATCTACAAATTTAGTATTTTCCCATTTCATAGACATGCCACACTTCTTACTTGCGACCCAATATGGTCGACATCACAATCCCTTCCCTGATGGTTAAGTTATGCCACTCATGTTTGAGCTTGTTTAGAAGATGGCAATTGTCACATTCCAAATATAACAAAAATGAGGCTTATATATTATTATGTGCATAAATATTAATGTTTTTTTCATTGGATATGATACTGGAACAAAGCTAGTGGTCATTAACATATCAAAAAGATTGATTCATCAATTAAGAAGTACAGGCCATATCCCTGAAGCTAGACATTCAGACTTTTCAAGTGTAGAATCTCACACCTTGCAGAGCCTTTGATTAATTCACAGGATCCATCCATATGGTAAAACCCTTTTCACATTCCTATGCAATTTACATTACCCCTTCTGTCATCTGACCTTTCATACAATCAAATGAACTCCTTTTGATATTGACAATATTCAATTTCTACCAGGCAGGCACTACACAAATTACATTAAAGGATGATATTCCATAGTGCAATAACAAATTATGCACCCTTGCTGTGACAAATGGCATCAAAGTAAATTTAAAATGTAGGGCCAAAGTCACAAAACTGAAAGCAAAATGACTTAGAAAATGTTTTCAGTTCAGCTATTTTAACCTTAAATTTGAAATTCACTTTGAATTCTCACTTTGGTAAATAACCCTGATAGACCGCATCAACCTTGGCAAATATGAGACAAAACTCTCTCCTAGAGCCATGTCTCCAGTTTTATCCTGGGCTATGGAATAGACCTCAGTTATTCTTATTCCTATGCTGTATACCGGTAACCTTAAATTACTTACATCTCTTGTATGGGGAGGATTGGCATGACTTGGACATAAGAGGATATGGTCTACAGCAGTGATGGCGAACCTTTTTGAGCCCGAGTGCCCAAACCGCAGTACATGTCAACTTTTTTTTCCTCAAAGTGCCAACACGGCAATTAAACCTGAATACTGAGATTTAAGTTCAGAAAAAACAACTCGTACAGTTGTCCGAACTAGTTAACATCTTTTGTTTTAGAAGACACAACAGAGAGTTCAATTATACAAATTTTTAAATAATGATATTAATATATAAAATTAAGCACATATTTATTAGTATCTCCAACAAATGCAATGCATACACACAGCTGAACACATGTACACACCGACTGCTTAATACATCCACACACAGACTGCTAAATACACACACAGTCTGTTAAATACAAACACACACACAAACATACACACAGTCCGCTACATACACACAGTCAGTTGAATACACACGCAGTCAGCTGAATACACACACACACACTGCTGAATACACACATATACTGCATTGAGGGGTGCAGAGTATGTGTTTGTGTGTGAGGGGTGCTGTGTGTGAGAGGGGGTAGTGGTGCTGTGTGGGGTGGGGGGGTAGCGGTGCTATGTGTGTGTGTGGGGGTAGGGGTGCTATGTGTGTGTGTGGGGGTAGGGGTGCTGTGTGTGTGTGTGGGGGTAGGGGTGCTATGTGTGTGTGTGGGGGTAGGGGTGCTATGTGTGTGTGTGGGGGTAGGGTGCTATGTGTGTGTGTGGGGGTAGGGGTGCTATGTGTGTGTGTGGGGGTAGGGCTGCTGTGTGTGTGTGAGGGGTAGGGCTGCTGTGTGTGTGTGAGGGGTAGGGCTGCTCTGTGTGTGTGAGGGGAAAGGCTGCTGTGTGTGTGTGTGGGGGGGTAGGGGTGCTGTGTGTGTGTGTGGGGCATAGGGGTGCTGTGTGTGTGTGTGGGGGGCATAGGGGTGCTGTGTGTGTGTGGGGGGCATATGGGTGCTGTGTGTGGGGGGTAGGGGTGCTGTGTGTGTGTGGGGGGCGTAGGGGTGCTGTGTGTGTGTGGGGGGGATAGGGGTGCTGTGTGTGGGGGGTAGGGGTGCTGTGTGGGGGGGTTTAAGATACATTAAAACGTTTTTTTTTTTGTTTTTTTTTAAAGCATACTGAATCAGTATCCCCCCCCCCTTTTCATCTTACCTTTGGTGAAGGGGATGGGGGGGAACACAGTCATCCCTGGTGGTCCGGTGGTGGTAAGTATGAAGGACAGGAGCCTGCAGCTCTCCTCCCGCGCGATGCTGTGTGGAGCGTTGCCATGGTAAGATAGAGATAGATAGCTATAGGGTTGTGTGTGTCTGTGTGTGTATATAAATATCTATATAGGAAATATATATATATATATATATATATATATATATATATATATATATATATATATTTGTATATATATATATATGTAAAATTTTACATCTACATCACTGGACTAATACGGCTACAATCTCTACTTGAACACTATATATATTTGTTTGTTTGTAGATAGATGGTGGATGTCTATGTACAAATATGTGTGTGTAATCTTTTTTTTCGCAAATAAAAATGAGAAAAAAAAGATATTCTATTATCAAAGAAAACCATGTAATATTTTTTGAGGCTACACACAACTCCGCATTCTTGGAAACTAGTGAACCATAACGTAAACTTCAGAAAGAATTAAGTTAAGAGGGGCTGGATTTAAACATCTCTTGCTTGCATTGTGCATTAGTTTGCTTTTTCTGTGTGGCGGTTCTCACTGAAAATGTAATTCTTGAGTATATTATCTTTTAGTTCTTTCCATACATGTATCTATCTAAATATTCATTGATATACATATAAATCTATATATTCTCAAACTTAAAGTGTACTTACAAAACTGGGTCACATACAAAATATATGTAGGCGCTACAGAATCTGTTGTCGCTATATAAATGGCGATAGTACTAATAATAGTAATAATAATGTAAAACTGCACAAACAGGGTTAAGCAATAAACTCCAAATGTTTGCAAATTTTATTTCCTAATGGCAATTTCAATGTTAAAATAAGCAACTCGAGAGTATAGTTGAGTTGGAGAACTATTGCAGATCATGTAATTTTACTCCTGTTTTGCCATTTGTAATTTATTCTCTAATTTATACTCTTACCAATTAAGAGTTTAGTGAATAACCTGCCATGTAAAGTCATATACCAAAGTTAAGATTTATCCCCCCAAAAATGATTAACACAAGGAAAGTTCAGACGAGTTCACAGACTGAAAGAACAATCAACTAATAGTGCGTCGGTACTGCAAATTAATTCTCTTTAAAATATTGACTCGGAAAAGTAAATTTCATGAGAGCATCGGTCATGAGCTTCATTAGCACATGGGTTCACTGCATTGGGTAGCAGGGGCTTATGGTTAAAGCCTGGGGCAGGAATAGTAATTGCAGCCCACAGCCACTTGAGGGTGGATAGCCCTCATCTGTAACATCCCCAAAACCACTAAGCCCCTCAAACCTCAAGGCACCTTTGCTCTGGCCTTAACAATATTAACTTATGTTTTTAATGGCCTTGACTATAAAGATGCAGCAGCCTTTTAAATCCGTGCCATCTCAGCATTGCCCAAGTGGCGACTGCCGTTTAAGACATGGTAATGTTATGGAGATGTTTAAAATACATACCCGGAAAATATATCTTGTATACCATGATCATGTCTAGAAACTAAATGAGTAGTTTAGTACATCCGGAACCAGAAACGGTGATGGGAATAGTATTGTGTGGAAATGTACAATATAAAACAATTAGAATGTGAAAAGAAATATAGTGTAGAGGGAATAGGAGGAAAATACTTTCTGAAAAGAGAGAGTCAAATATCAACCATTTATTTTGTTTTAACAAATTGTGAACTTTAAAAACAATAGTCTACAGATGGTAAAGCTAGGACATATTTGAATAATCAATTGCTTAAAGGAACACTCTAGGGTCAGGAATACAAAAGTGTATTTAAAAACACTATTGCTGTAAACACCGCTCTTTTCTCTGAAAAGGTAGTGTTTGTTTACAGCATGGGTGTCCAACCTTTTGGCTTCCCTGGGCCACATTGAGCGCAGATGAATTGTCTTTGGCCACACATAAAATCTATAATTTTTATAATAAAACTTAAAAACCCCTTTTATTAATTTTGTTTAGTAGATAACTCCCTTATTTGTTATCCTTATGTGGATTTGCCATATTTAAAGGACCACTCTAGTGCCAGGAAAGCATACTCGTTTTCCTGGCACTAGAGTGCCCTGAGGGTGCCCCCACCCTCAGGGACCCCCTCCTGCCCGGCTCTGGAAAGGGGAAAGGGGTTAAATCTTACCTTTTTCCAGCGCTGGGCGGAGAGATCTCCTCCTGCTCTCCTCCTCCGATCCTCCTCTTCTCCTCCCCGTCGGCTGAATGCGCACGCGCGGCAAGAGCTGCGCGCGCATTCAGCCGGTCACATAGGAAAGCATTCATAATGCTTTCATAAAGCATTCATAAAGGCATTTAGACAGGTAACAATGCATTTAGACAGGTAACGTTTTCCTGGCATCCGCCAAACCTAGACTTGCCCATCAGACTGCTAAACAGAGAAGCGTGATTAGTCACTCCATAGAACATGTTTCCAGTGCTCCAGAGTTCAGTGGCGGTGTGCTTTACACCACTCGATCCGATGCCCTGCATTGTATTTGGTGATATGAGGCTCGCATGCAGCTGCTCGGGCAGGAAATTTCCCGGTGGGCCGTCGGCACCTGGGGCCGGGAAGACAGCTGGCTGACCTGCGGCCGCAGTGGAAGCTGACTCTGATAGCGACCGCGGGGGGGGGGGGGAGCTGGCTCTTATAGCGACCGCAGGGGGAGCTGGCTTTGCTGTCTCTGCTCCCCCCCCCCTCGCGCGCTACTTAATAAGACCAGGGCCGGAAGATGACGTCATATTCTGGCCCCGGTCTTATTAAGCTGCAAGCTGGGGAACAGAGATAGCACAGCCAGCTCTCCCTGCGGTCGCTATCAGAACCAACTCCCCCTGCGGCAGCCATCAGAGCTCCCTATGCGGCCGCCAGCACAGACAGCTGTCTGCACACATGTAGCAATTATGTGTGTGTCTGTCTGTGTCATGGTGTGTGTCTGTGTCATGGTGTGTGTCTGTGTGTGTTTTTACTCACCTTTTTTCCCTCCAAAGTTGTGCTGGTCTCCCCTCGACTGGTCCTGCCTCTATGGCTGAGATCATCAAGCTTGATGATCTCAGCCAATCTGCATTGACACAGGAAGCACCTCTACTGACCGTCTGAGTGTCTGTCACTAGGAAGCAATGTAAACACTACCTTTTCTCTGAAAAGTCAGTGTTTACATTGAAAAGCCTGCAGGGACAGGCTATAGACACCAGAACCACTACATTAAGCTGTATGTGTGTGTGTGCCTGCTAGCGAGTGAGCTTGTGTTTTTATGTCAATGAAGTTATGTATATCAGTGAGGTTGTTTGTCTATGAGGCTGTGCATCAATGAGCTTGTGTGTGTCAGTGAGATTGTCTGTGTCTGCATGTGAGTATGCTTACTGTATAATTAAACGTTTTACTCTAAAAGGACCAATATTTTATATTAGAAAAAGCAATATATATAAAAACCCAATCATCTGGGGTGGCAAGACATAGCCTTACATATTACATGCGACAATATATGGCGCAATGACTTATGGGGCTGGCATAGATTTTTTTTTTTTCCAGGGCTGCTTTGTATCCCCAGTCCGACCCTGGGGATAACCCATTCCATTAAGCTCCTCCCACCGCACAGTTTTGTGCTGATATTAATGTCAGTGGAAGTATTGAATTCCTCCACTATGGAATCAGCAGAGCATTGGCGACTTTTACGCACCATGCGCTTCAACACTCAGTGACCCTGATCTGTGACTTTACATGGTCATGGCTGAGTTGCTGATGTTCCTAAACGCCTCCACTTTCCAATAATACCATTTACAGTTGAACGTGTAATATCTAGCAGGCATAACATTTTACAAACTGACTTATTGCAAAGGTGGCTTCCTATCACAGTACCATACTTGAATTCACAGAGCTTTTCAGAACGAGCCATTTTATTAGAAATGTTTGTAAATGCAGACTGCATGGCCAGGTGCTGGATTTTATACATGTGTGGCAATGGGTCTGATTAAAACACCTGTGTGTGTATATAAAATAACACATGATGATATGCTGCAATACCTTTTTTAGTGCACTACAGAATATTGGAATGACAAGCTTTCAAAAGATCCTCCCATTGTCAAACCTAAAGAAATTGTTAAAATCTAGGAGGAGGGGGTGGGGGATCCCTTCAAAGCTTAGTCTAATAAAATAAGGTAGTACAAGATACCAACTTTCCAGATGCATCGCTGTACTAATACGGCTACAATTTCTACTTCAGCATTATATAAATATATATATACCCACACGCATAGGCGTGCACACGGGGTGTTCCTGGGCACACCCTAATCCCTGCAACCCGCGCTGTGTGCCTCCATGGGCCGGTGATGGAGATCAGAGATCTCCCGCACAGCATAAAGGGAGGCAGGAGAGGACCCGGGGAGCACTTGCCAGCAGCTCAGCGAGGTTCCTCTCGTGAGGTCGGAGCGTTGCTGCGGCAATGTTCAGATCTCGCGAGAGTGAACTCTAGCCCTGCAGGCTAGAGTTCACTCACACTAGTACCACCAAGGATCCCCCCTCCCAGGCAAAAGGTGAGAAGGGAGGGGGGCTATTTCCTAATCTGTCCCCCTACCCCCACACACAATCCCTCCAAACAAATTCACACAGCACACTCACACACACATCACCCTCACACACGCACCCTCACACACACAGAACACTACCAGCACCCTCACACACACACAGCACTCACACACACCCTAACACACACACACAGCAGTGTATGTGTGTATATATGTGTATATGTATGTATGTATATAAATATATATATGTGTGTGTGTGTGTATATATATATATATGTGTGTGTGTGTGTGTGTATATATATGTGTGTGTGTGTGTGTATATGTATATATATATGTATATATATATGTGTGTGTGTGTGTGTGTGTATATGTATATATATGTACATAAATATGTGTGTGTGTGTATATATGTATATGTATATATATACACACACACACACACATATACACGCGGCATGTGTGTTTGTGCTTTAGGGTGAACACCCTTATGCAATAGGCTGCGCACGCCTATGTATGTATGTGTATATACACATATACACACACACAGGATTATCTTGGCACTCACCCTCTAGCATTGTAGATTAGCAAATTCTTGCCCAGGTGCATCCCCAGCGTACAATATGTATACAAGGAGTAATGGGAGCACTCACAGGACTTTTCTTTCCAGTGTTTTTTTTATTGTGGTATCATATTTATTCCAAAGATTTCAACCAACGTTTCAACACCAATAGGGTCTTTTCAAGATTGCTCCTTGCATATTTATATATTACTCCTTGTGTGTGTATGTATGTATGTGTATATATAGGTATATATATATATGTGTGTGTATATTGTATATATGTATGCATATATATATATATATATATATATATATATATATATATATATATATATATATTCCAAAATGAAGTGGGTGCACTCAAGGGATTTAAGTGAATAAATGTAATATTTTTTATTGCATATTAGCTCCTTGCATATTTATATATTACTCCTTGTGTGTGTATGTATGTATGTATATATAGGTATATATATATGTGTGTGTATATTGTATATATGTATGCATATATATATATAGATATTCCAAAATGAAGTGGGTGCACTCAAGGGATTTAAGTGAATAAATGTAATATTTTTTATTGCATATTATCAAAAAAATACACGCTGTCCCGAGATCGGGACAGCGTGTATTTTTTTGCTAATATGCCAATAAAAAATATTACAATTATTCACTTAAATCCCTTGAGTGCACCCACTTCATTTTGGAATATCTATTTAACGCGGTTAGCATCAGGGTAAGAATTTTTCATTTGATACACGAAAGGTGAGTACCAAGCCTTCGGAGATATATATATTTTATAGGATAAAAAAATCATTTCCTATGTAGACATAACAATGAGTCAGTGCCTTTGTTTATTTAATACAAGGTGGGCACATTATCAGCACTGTATGGAAAGAATAGAGAAGCAGCATATGAGACTGGAAAATGTAATGTGTTTACAGTAGCTGACAAATTAGGAGGGGGGAGTCAAGTGCTTCCCTCCTGTGACTGGGCTGACTGATGGCTTTACTAGGACGTCACTGCTCGCAGCACAGCTATGGGTGCAGCAGCTGTAACTGGGCTGACTGATGGCTTCACTAGGACGTCACTGCGAGCCGTGCAGCAGCTGGCCTTTACCGCAGCATGATGCAGCCATGGTCAGGCACAGGCAGTGAGACAGGACCTGCCCAAACCTCTATCACTGGAACATAGAACCTTGTGAATTCCCGGCACAAAAGGAACGTTCTAAGCCAGGCTGCAGAAACATAGCACTGAGCACACCGAGCACAGAGGGAGGGAGGGAGGTGCATCCAAATGCAGCCTGGTTCTCTAACAGATCTAGGAGGAATAGGATTTTAAACAGGCAGAGGATTCAAGGAGCCACAAATAGCTGTCTGTGTGCTGGATGCAGACTCTGTCATCAGCCCACTGGAACAAAAGATGTCTTGAAAGATGAGAAGTCCACATACATCTCCTGGCTGCTGCATGCAATGGTAGATCCAGCCATTGAGAGCCTGCAGTGAAGAAAACCCTGGGTTAGTGGAGAAGGAGGAGCAGGGGACAAGTATCTCATGTTTTTTTAATGAGGACTACCTACCAGGAAGGGGAGAAACAGATCTGCAGACTTCATTTCCTCCACTGACCTCTAGTTTGCATCCCTGGCTACTGGTAGCCATCCTATCTTAATATCTTGGACCTGTCTGGGAGAGCACTGGCTGGCTCTCTCCACCTGCAGAAGGCATGGCCAGCCAGCAAGATTCAGGCTTCTTTGAGATCAGTATCAAATATTTACTGAAATCCTGGGGCAACAGTGAGTATAGCAGTAATTCTTCTCAGTGTTATTATTTTATGACTTAGCCTCCCTTCCTGTAAATATGAATGAGGAATTTACAGCTACCATTTCTTGGCCAAATACACTGCTTAAAAAAAAAAATACATGCACAAAAAACCCTGACTCATTCTGTTATGTCAGGCAGTGGAATTTTGTTTATATATATATATATATATATATATATATATATATATATATATATATATATGTATTATTTTTTTTGTTTGTTTTTTCATTTTAATGAAAATACCCAGTAAGGAGATCTGGCTTGTTTTCAGTTTCAAGGTGATTTTTGTTTTTACAATTCAGGATGCCCTGGGCTGTAATATATAATTAACCAGCTCATTCTTTGTTTGAACTCACTTTAATATTGCAGAATATAACCAACAGGGTGTGGTAAGAGCTGTCAAGCACTTTCAAATGAATGTCTTATTATTTAATTGCATCAATACTTGTGTACTCCAGGTGTTACACGTTTTGGAATGTGACATTGAAAAGCCAGGTACACATTAACAAATTTAAGTAGGCAGTGAATATTCTTTGCTTGACCTGCTGCTACCCTTAGTGTTACTGGTCCTAGATGGGATGAGGGTTATTACATACAGTCTGATACAACAGTGACTCCTAACAGTTGTTTATGAATTTGGGGTTAGCACACCTGCAAATCAGATCTTTGTACATGAGCTTGCAGGGCTCACTCCCAGTATAATTCTGTATATATTGTGCTGATAGAGCAGATGGACTGTCTTTCCACATTGTAAACAAACAACAAGGATGCACAATTCAATACAGGGGCCTGCAGGAACATGGATTGTTTATGTTCGAAAATGCTTATTTTAATGCACTAAAACACAGGTTTGCAGTAGAAAACCAGTACAAAGCTCTCAATTGGCAATCTGTACATAATAAAATATTAAAATACAGGAAGCACTCAATTTGAATTATGCCAATTCCTGTTGCATAGCACCGGCCTAGTGACCCCTACATTTTTGATAGTGCATGACATGAAGTAGTCCAGGCAATTTAAAAACTGATTTTATTTTATATAAAACCTGGCGTTTAAATTTAAATCCTTGAAAGTTTACATGGATGTGAAAGAAAAGGCCTACCTGTGAGGGGTATTTTTTTCATTTGCACATCAAAGTCTTGTTATATGTGTTTAACTTTGTATGTATGTATTCTATTTAATATGATCATTGTATGGTGGACAAGTGCACTAAAAATACATTGAAGGCTTCAGGCATTTCTGCTGAATGAATGATAAAATACATATAACGAGGAAACGCTATGTACGTTCCTTTGCGTACAATTGATCTTGTCTTTGATCGTTTGTATATATTTTTTTCCCTGTGTTTACATAACCTTTCAAAGTTTCTAATTATCCACCCCATAGTTATTTTGTATGTTGAAATTTCACTTTATATTTGGCTGTGCTGAAAGCATCACTCTTCGAAGACTTATCTGTTTCTTAGTGTAAGCCTATATTGATAGAGTGGTCCTTGTCAAATAATAGACACTATATACCATAGAGAATGACTGCTCTATAAGTTGCTCAGTTGTAATTTGTGCCATTTGGACATTTGGGGGGGGGGTTCAACATTCATCTATAACTGGGTTTTGTAAAATATTTTATTTTGCATTTGTAATTTTAGTATATATTTTAGTATATATCGGAGCAGAGGTCGACTTTTGAGTTGCAGGCACAGATGTAACACAGATGTTCTAAGAACACTAACTGAATGAAATGGTGTATTATAGACTTTAAATTAATGAAATCGAACACCTCCCAATTCGCTTCAACGTCCGTTTCCTCTCATGATATAAATATTCAGCATTTCATTTAAAATTTGCGTAAAAATTTTAACACACTTTTACCAAATTTTTTGTCCTATTGGTTCTACATCTACCGATTTTATTATATTATTGAAAATCATTATGGATTTCTCAAATAATATATTTTGTTGAAGGATAGGTTATCCAAATCGTTAACAGCCAAGTCATTCCATTGAAGATGATTTAAGGACTTTTATGTGATCTATATGGTTCTCCTGCTGTATTAGATTCTGGCATGTAGGCCTGAGAATAATGTTTTCCATCATGTTTTAGTTTGTTTTGTGCTTGACTTCTCTTTGCCCCAATTACTGGAAGCTAAATGAAAAAGTAAAAATTTGTGCGATTAAACCATTGGTCACTTTCTATATATTTTACAACTGCTTTTGTTGTTCCCAGATATGAATGTAAAAATATATATTCACTTATGTCCAAACTTTAAAAGATGTCTTTTCGTGTTCGTGATGTCAGTCTTTTTAAACATGTAGGTGTGTTTTTGTATTTTGAATTACGTAGCGCTATCCTTATAAACCTCAATCTATTCTCTTGAGTTGACTCTCTGATCTCTTGATTGATAAGCCAAGGTTTGTAATATTTTATTTCTGTGTATGATGGGCGTCTGCTACAGCTGCTAAATATTGAGCATTGCAGCAATGCTTGGTATTGGGAATGTCCATTTAAGAAACAAATCCACCACCTATTAAAGCCACAGTTATGTGAACTACCACTCCCATCAGGGGTAGCTGGGTTTTGAAGGTTTGACTGTTACAGCTGTACAAAAGAACACAGAGCAGTGTTAATTAATAACACATTTTGTCACTGTATTAGATATCTAATTTTGTATTCCAAATTGTTGTTTTATGTGTAAATGGACATTGTAGCTGTTTGCATAGGTTATGTTGAATGAATATATAAAGGTTTACGGAGGAAAATGTTGGATGATGGAATGGTAACATCAGAAGACGTTTATACAGATAAATGTATGTTTTTCAACTTCTGAGCCCGTAGGTGAGAATTTGAAGGAGGGATCTGTTCTATATGAGTTTTTCATAAAGATTCAATCTTACTCTAAAGCAAATTGCGTTCATGTTGCATTGGAATTTTACCGACATTGTTGTCTTTCATATAATATTCATAGGTCCAAAGATGGGTAAGGCAGAGAATTTCTGTTGTACAGTAAGCCATTGAATGTGACGACTGATGGAAAAATGATCTTGGCTTTGGATGTATGTTATATGCCTCTGGCTTTTTTTTTGTGCATGCAGGAGAATATGTATGGAAGATCCCGCGGTCTTGTGTGATATTTCATTGATTTCTGTTTTATGGGGTTCCTGAAGACCTTTTCTCCCAAGTCTCATGAAGGAAGATGGTAGCACAGATAAAGAAGGAGTAAGATAGAAGTTTTTCTGCCCTCTACGTCCTCTTAAGAGGCTGCTCTAGAACATGCAGCAATATAGACAGAGAGCTATTTGCAGGAAATTAAAAAACAAAAAAAAAACCTCTAAATATACAGCTGCAAGTCTGCTGCAATTTGCATCCAAAATCTTTTGAGCTTTGATGCCTAATAACATAAACTGTAACACATATCTTCTTATGACACAAAACATCAACAGTATAATCCTCTACAAAACATTATAAAACGAGCAACTACAACCCAAGACTGATACTCAATGTTAGGTTAATGTTGACCCCTTAAGCATATATTTTTTTGGTGTTTTTTCTTTACCTACAAAGGTATTTTATATAATAATACAGGAAATAATAAATTCGATAGAAATGGTGGACTTAATACATTTCAGATCCATTTCTTCTTTTACTGGCTGTAAAAGAATCTGTTAAATATAGTCTTTTTATACATTAATAGACAGGATTTTATGGTACCTAGAAGACTATAGATCCTAAGCCAATTATTACATTCCTGCTGAATAACCTTTCTTTAACTTTATTCCTCCAAGGTTATCCTGTCATCCTACTAATACTGGAGCTATATACTATGTTAGTCACATTTACCTTGGATTTAAGTACTGACCTTTACATTTTGGTAGACCTTTGTAATTTTACTTTTTTCAAATTTTTTTTACATTCTCAAAATTACAGACATTCTAATATTTGTTCCAATGGAACGTTAAATCTCCCAGGGACATTATTATATTTACCTTTCCTGTTGTTTTAATTATGAAAATGCTCCTCATCATGCAGTAAAGATAACCCTATAATATGCACTGATAATTATAATTTTCTGTTGTACCTCAAATGTCCATTGCTTGAGTATCAATAAAAATGGAAATAAGACTTTTTTTAATGACAGCTGAATACACTGAATTGATATATGATCTAAAATAAATTCACGAACACTGTCTGTTTTATATCAAACTAAAAAAACACAGAATATAAATATCTTTGTATTATAGGCCTGCTTAAAGTTTTTTTCATTTTTCCAAATCTTCAGTCCCCCGTTGCCCCCCAAAAAACAAACTTCTTACCAAGTATTCTTTCATCAGCAAAATATATACTGTGCTTCAATGCATATTACTTGTATGTATCCCATAGTTTTAGCCCTCAAACATTCCAAAATAAAGACAGTAAGTAAGAGACTACCTGTATAAATATATAAACCGATTTCTAAAGCGTCGGTTTTGAGGGATTCTTTTTACTGTGTTTTACAGTATTTGTCTCCATTAATTCTTTTTGCAGGCTGTAGTGGATATAGTGCTTTAATTGTAAGGATGGTGTGCATTGAGGACTCTTCATTAGAGAGAAAAAAAAACTTGATTTGACCAAAAGCTCTTTCTTGGTCTTACCTGACTACAAGAACATTTCCACATTGAGGCAAAATTGTAGTTGTTCCTTTATAATTGCGATGCTCCCTCATTGGCCAATGCTATATAGTGCTCTTAATGTGGCGAACTGGTTAAACGACATTACTCTACTCTCAGGCAATGGACTTGGTATCTCCATTCAGTGAGATTGTTGGTCTCTCTGTGGTTTCTTCTTAAGTTTCCTTGTTGAATGCAGCCTTGAAGAACAACCTTTATTGGGAAGGGCAAGGTTGGTGTGATCCATCCTTCGCTTCTTGATTGTTGATCTGAGAGCACACTTGGATATTCTTGGACAAGCTTTTCTTTTCTTAGTATATGCATTTGTATTACTTTCATATCCAATTTTTGTTGACCTTCCTTCCATTCTTGGCGGACCAGTGATTCTTCGGCAATAGGCTTATTATCCTGACCTGTTAGCAGCATTTGTAAAATAAACATATTTAGTTCTAACGTTTGAGTTTACTATCCAGTAAAACTTGAAAAACAAGAAAGTTAAACTCGCTTTTCATGCGATGGAGTTCCGATGTTGTTGCAGAAGCCATTCTGCATCTTGTGAGATCATCCTGTTGGATAATGTTGGCCAATCCAATGCTTCTCAACATCACATGCAAGTCAATCGAATGCTTCTCCTAGATCAGTGATATCCTGATGTTGCTCTATGAGGGGGTTTAGAAGTGTTTGCCGTCCTCATGCTAGGCGTGATTACATCAAATGTAACAACCTTAAAAAATTTAAGATGCTCAAGGGGGCAGCCACTAGAGGCATTTTTAATGACAAATGTAAGCATTGCCATTTCTCTGCTTACGTTTGTCACAGTGCAGAGATGTGTTGGTTTTGGTGCTTGGAAATAAAATATACATACATAATATAACAAAATATTTGATTAGACATTTAACTTTGTTTAAATTAAGAACATACGCTTGGAGAGAAAGAAAGTTATTTATAATCACTTTATTCAGTAGTTTCTCATTCAGTCACAAGTAGCTCTAGATGATTCAATATTTCTTATTGAATAGGCATGTTGACATTGCAATTGGCATCTTTGCGCAGGGACAGGTGATAAAATCATGATTAATCCAAGTTATTCTAACAGCTATGGTACATGGTATTACCGTCCGCATTAAAGTGAGTGAGATGCTCATGAACATGAAATTAGGTACCTACAAGCAGCAACAAAATCTGAAATAATTTCACCTCTAAAATTTACAACCAAATAATAACGTGCATTTAGTCTCCTTGTTCTAAAGGCTTTCTGTGTAGGGAAATGCTACAACATTTTCTATAGGTTACAGACTTTTACTATAGACATGGAAGTGATTTTTCAAGCTTAGTCTTGTTAAAGGACCACTATAGGCACCCAGACCACTTCAGCTTAATGAAGTGGTCTGGGTGCCAGGTCCAGCTAGGTTTAACCCTTTCTGCTGTAAACATAGCAGTTTTAGAGAAACTGCTATGTTTACATATGGGTTAATCCAGCCTCTAGGGGCTGTCTCATTGACAACCGCTAGAGCGCTTCCACGCTTTTCACTGTGATTTTCACAGTGAGAAGACGCCAGCGTCCATAGGAAAGCATTGAGAATGATGTTTGTGAATAACATTTATGTGAAGCACATTCATGATGCTTAGTCAGCCTTAAAGTCTAGCTAATGCCTCGTTTCCACTGAGCGGATCGGTTCGGGTTGGTACAGTTTGGAAGGTTTAGAATGGACCAGCCCATTCTGGTGAGCGTTTCCTCTGCAAGTCAGACCTTCAGGGCCATACAGGGTTTAGAAAAAATGCTCTTCCTGTCCACCAATCAATGGATTGTATAGTAGTTCCACCCTAACCGAACCGTTCCATTTTCTATGGCCCTACATCTGAAGCAGGATCCTGAATGGATTGGTACAGCTCGCTTGTATGGACCACTTTCATAAAGGAAACACCCAAAATAGCGAACCGAACTGAACCGAACCGATCCGCTCAGTGGAAACGAGGCATAAGTGTCCACAGTAATGTGCCGTCCCTCCTGCTAAGCCAGAGAGCCAGAAGCTCTCTATCTGAGCTAAGCCGAGCAGTACAGGACTTGGCTCATTGGCTGAGAATAGTCATCTGACCAAGATTAGCTCAGGAGCACTAATAGAAAATCCTAAACAGGAGATTCTCGCTCTGGGTGAGGTAGCGGATGCGGGGAACAGCTTCCCAATAAACCCCAGTTGAGAAGTCAAACCATTCTAAAAAGTTTTAACTCCTTACAGTGAGAGATGGGAGCGCTGCAGTGGGTATGGTGCCTTTATAGTGTTTCTTTAATATCAATCAGAACTTAATTTTTTACGTTTTTTTTTTTTTCCCTTGACTTGCACTGGTCTGAGTGTCAGATTTATAGTGTGCTGGGAAATTTGTCCTAAGCTATAAAGACTGTTCTGTGTGATTTTTAAAAATGTTAAGTACATTTCACTATTTAATGGTATAAAATGTTAACGCGACCTACAAGGCAGTTCGATTGATTTAATATGCCCTGCCGACAGATCTGCATTAAGTAACTGGGTTTATTGATTTGCATTTTTTTATTTTTTTTTATTAAAACATTGGGGTCTTTATTCGAAAGTGCAGAATGTCATAGTCTCGGGAGTCCTGAGTAATGTACAATTTTATAGTCACGCAGCCCACACGTGTTAAGTCCACAGCTTTTGTTCCCCGTTTAATTATAGCATGACGTAATATTGGTTCTATTGTATTTGCTTAGTTCTGGATCTAGGGCCAGTTGCTATAAATTGCTGATTGTTTTAAGCCGTGAATCAAGTTATTGAGCAGATGCCTAATTTCCTTTCTAGCGAAGCAATAATATTCGGACACATCTGTCTCAAAAGAAATCACGCAATATAGAATTAGACAGAACACTGAAACATCTATTATGGGAAAATATTGCAATTTCCAGGTTCTGGACACATCCATAAAAGACACTACTCTTATTCATGGTTTATGATATCTGAAGTCTTTTGAGGACATTTTCCTGATTCTTTCTCTCCTGTTGAGTCGTTGGTTGCCCCATGACTGGAGCAGAATAATGGATGTGGAGTGTGGCATTTTTTTAACATATTGCACGTTCCCCGTGATTGTGTGGGTAATTGTTTATTTGCCCTTTAGCCCACACTTTGTCTAACAATCACATGCAAACAATTGAACTATAGAGTTTTACTGTGTGGTGTTTGGTCGGAAAAGCATATACTTTAAAGTAAAATATACTTTAAAGTAAACATAATCTAACAAATCATTGGAAGTGACAGTTTCCCTTTAAATCAAACAAAACCCCCAACACACCAGCAGATATTGGGCTCTGGCATTGCATTTTAGGATATCTCATTTAAAGGGACACTATAGTCACCCAGACCACTTCAGCTCAATGCAGTAGTCTGGGTGCAATGTCCCTCAGGTTTTAACCCTTCACATGTAAACATAGCAGTTTCAGAGAATTCTGCTCCACTTGAGAGCTGACGTCGGCGGAGGAGGGGAGGTCACCAGCGCCGAGGGAGCACGGCGCTGAATAAAGGTAAGTGGCTGAAGGGGTTTTAACCTGAGGGTGAGGGTCCCCCAAGGATTATATAGTGTCAGTAAAACGGGTATGTTTTCCTGACACTATAGTGATCCTTTAAATAGTTTTGCAGATCTGTGTTTGTAGACTTTAATGAGAATCCTCTCTGTGTCAGATAACTGATTGTTTTGGAAAAACGTTACGAAAAAAAGTAAAAATATAATCTTTCGATCACTCAGCAAAGTAATAACAAAAACACCACCCTTGATTTATTTCTGTATTATTCTAAGTGTAAAGTATTTGCAGATAAGTGTAATCTTGGCTCTTGACATCTGTGAAAATGAACGTGTCTGTCTGTGTTGAGTGTCATGTCTGGGCAATGTGCAGCATTGCTGCCCACATAAAACAGTTGCACATAACCTGTCTTGTTCTGTGAAATCCTCACCTGCCACCTTTCCTTTTCCGTAATAACAAATACGGGAATCTCCTCCCTGCAGCCATGAATTTTCTATCCACGTCTGCTGTGGCTAATGGAGACATTGCAGCTGTTGTCTCTTGTTTAATATCTTTTGTCTGGTAAAGCAAGTCGTAATTCTAAATTCTAAATTCTAATTTCTACATATTTTTTACATGCAATATAATTGTAATTTACTCAGATGTAAACCATCACTACATATCATCGTAACATTTTGCATATCTTGGAAAATGCTGTAATATTATTACTACTCCAGGCTCTCATAGGGCACAAAATCAGATTTCTGTTAAAGGAACACCATAACCACTGCAGCATGCTGTAGTATTCATTTAAGGATATGTGCTTTATTTTATAACATTAAATATTTCAAATCACCATTGAGGAACGTAATTTCTAAAGGTGTTTCTAACTTTTATGAGATGTTGTCAACTGTTGACTGCAGTTTTTTTCAAATCGGTAAATAATTGAGAAAATTAGAGAGTATAGTGTATTTAAATCCATATTATTATAATTATTATTATTAGTTATTTAGTCAGTGTCAGCACTAGATACGTTAAGAAAAAGCTGTAACAAAAATGTAGTGCAACAGTGACTTCTTAAAGGGACACTCCAGGCACCCAGACCACTTCTGCTCATTGTTGTGGTCTGGGTGCCAACTCCCACTACTCTTAAACCTGCAACTGTAATTATTGCAGTTTTTTATAAACTGCAATAATTCCCTTGGAGGGTTAACTCCACCTTTAGTGGCTGTCTACTAGACAGCCACTAGAGGTCACTTCCTGATTTATAGCAAAGATTTTCTTTGCTAGAGCATCGCTGGACGTCCTCACGCTGTGTGAGGACCTCCAGCGTCGCTCAATTCCCCATAGGAAAGCATTGAAAATCTTTTTCAATGCTTTCCTATGTCGAGACCTAATGCGCGTGCGCGGCATTGCCACGCATGCGCATTAGGTTTCCTCAGTCGGCGGGCGGGATCAGTCTCGCCCACCGGCTTACGCGATTACTGGGAGGAGTGACGTCGACCCGAAACCACAGCCGAGGGACATCGGCGGGGTCTCAGGTAAGTGAGCTGAACGGGTTTTCACCCCTTCAGCTACCGGGGGATGGGTGGTGGGAGGGAGAGGGTACCTGCAGTGCCAGGAAAACGGATTGTTTTCTTGGCACTGGAGTTTCCCTTTAATGCAGTAGATTTTAAGAGCCCAGTTTAAAGGGAACTGTAGTGCTAAAAAAAAAAGTTGTCACCTTCTGTTACTTACCTTATTCCAGCGCCAATGTGCCTCGGCGCTGGTTCAGGCTTTGCCTCCGGTCCTCCTCTGCTGTCGTCAACCAGCAGGGGAACGGGGGGAGACACACTTAATGCGGAAGCGCGCCACGATTAGAACTTCCCCCAAAGGAAGGCATTGTATAGTGCTTTCCTGTTGGGTTTTGGGTGACGCTGGACA
Organism: Pelobates fuscus; assembly: GCF_036172605.1. Lineage (NCBI taxonomy): Eukaryota > Metazoa > Chordata > Amphibia > Anura > Pelobatidae > Pelobates > Pelobates fuscus. The sequence goes on along the minus strand of NC_086317.1, from coordinate 432,361,939 downwards.
TACCGCATCAGGCGACCAAAAGTCACCACAAAGTCAATCTAGTGGCTGTCTACCAAAGGTAGAAGTGGAGTTGATCCTGATTGCAGTTTCTCTATAACTGCAGTAATTACAATTGCAGGGTGAAGGGGACAGGGACATTGCACCCAGACCACTTCAAATAGCCTATTGTGTGCCTTTAAGTCTACATTCAGAAGATACATGGGACAAGAGAAACAAAAGGTAGAGGTTTTTTTCTGTTTGTTTGTTGTTGTTTTTTGCCCAAAGGTAATGATATATAACCCCTTAAGGACAGAGCTTCAGAAGCTTGTCTTTCACTTAATGACAACGGCATTTTTTGCATTTTTTGCTATTTGCGTTCAACTGCAATTTGCTTTTTACTTATTCATTGCACCGACACATATTATATACCGTTTTTTAAAGGACAGAAAGGGCTTTAATTTGATGTAACACATATATATATAAATGCTTATTTATTATTAAAAAAATACAGAAATATGCAAAAAAATGAATTTTTGTGTGTTTTTTTTACAGTTTTTGCAATAATAACATAATTAGTGTACATAATTAGTGCAGGTTAAGGAAAGTAATTAAAAATAAATTCATTTAGTTGTTCTGAATTACAGAATATATAATGTGTCTGGGATTTTCAGTTTTTTTTGGTAGTTACAGGTCACAAAGCACAAGGAGTAAAATACACTTTTTATGTGGAGCGATTTTAGAATTTGGTATGTTTGTCTTGTAAGCCTAATAGCCATAAAAGAAAACAAAATTGCCACACAAAAGTATATATTTATATAAAGTAGACACCACAGGCTATTTACCTAAGGTTGTTTTGACACTTTCTACGTAGCCATTTTACCGCCAACCTCTGCTAAATATTGGAGTAAAATTGTGTTTTTTGGGGGTTTTCGCACACAAACTTATAACAAAGAACTTCTCATGTGTATTTTGTAAAGTTGGTGTGTGCTATTCCTGTACAAAGTTTTATTATGTGTTCAGTTACTTCTGCTGAGTACAACGGTACCCCCATTGTATGTCTTTGGCACTATTTCGTGAAGCTACAGTGCCATATAGGAGACCTGTCCTTTTCAGTATTCACAGTAGAATTTTGAGAGACGGATTTAATGAGCCTATGCTTCCATTTGGGGTATTATAACAGTCTGTCTGTTCGAAAAAAAAACCCAAAGGCCTACCATTTGTAAAAGTAGACACTCCAGGGTATCTCATAAGGTGCATATTGTGCCTTAACATGCCCCCATTTTTTCACCAATAGTTGCCAAAGTATGTGGTATAAAATAATTTTGTGCACTTTTTACATATGGATTGCATTTGTGCTGGGCATTTTGTAGATTTCACATGTGCCACTAAGTTCAAACCCCCCAAATTATGTTCAGCTAAGTCTTCTGAGTAAAATGACACCCCCATTGTATGTCTCTGGCACTAGTTCATGAAGCTACAGTGCCATATAGGAGACCTGTCCTTTTCAGTACTCACAGTAGAATTTTGAGAGACGGATTTAATGAGCCTATGCTTCCATTTGGGGTATTATAACAGTTTGACTGTTCAAAAAAAACCCACAAAGGCCTACCATTTGTAAAAGTAGACACTCCAGGGTATCTCATAAGGTGCATATTGTGCCTTAACATGCACCCATTTTTTCACCAATAGATGCCAAAGTATGTGGTAAAAAATAATTTTGTGCGTTTTTTACATATGGATTGCATTTGTGCTGGGCATTTTGTATATTTCACATGTGCCACTAAGTTCAAACCCCCCAAATTATGTTCAGCTAAGTCTTCTGAGTAAAATGACACCCCCATTGTATGTCTTTGGCACTAGTTCGTGAAGCTACAGTGCCATATAGGAGACCTGTCCTTTTCAGTACTCACAGTAGAATTTTGAGAGACGGATTTAATGAGCCTATGCTTCCATTTGGGGTATTATAACAGTTTGACTGTTCAAAAAAAACCCACAAAGGCCTACCATTTGTAAAAGTAGACACTCCAGGGTATCTCATAAGGTGCATATTGTGCCTTAACATGCCCCCATTTTTTCACCAATAGATGCCAAAGTATGTGGTATAAAATTATTTTGTGCGTTTTTTACATATGGATTGCATTTGTGCTGGGCATTTTGTATATTTCACATGTGCCACTAAGTTCATACCCCCCAAATTATGTTCAGCTAAGTCTTCTGAGTAAAATGACACCCCTATTGTATGTCTTTGGGACTATTTTGTGAAGCTACAGTGCCATATAGGAGACCAAGCCATATCAGTTTTTACCGAACTTTGAATTTTGACGCTGGGCCTATGTGCAATTTCCAAGCATCTTAGCATGTTTTAAATTCAAACTACCCCACAAAGGCCTACCATTTCTTAAAGTAGACACTCCAGGGTATCTCATAAGGTGCATATTGTGCCTTAACATGCCCCCATTTTTTCACCAATAGATGCCAAAGTATGTGGTAAAAAATAATTTTGTGCGTTTTTTACATATGGATTGCATTTGTGCTGGGCATTTTGTATATTTCACATGTGCCACTAAGTTCAAACCCCCCAAATTATGTTCAGCTAAGTCTTCTGAGTAAAATGACACCCCTATTGTATGTCTTTGGGACTATTTTGTGAAGCTACAGTGCCATATAGGAGACCAAGCCATATCAGTTTTTACCGAACTTTGAATTTTGACGCTGGGCCTATGTGCAATTTCCAAGCATCTTAGCAGGTATTAAATTCAAACTACCCCACAAAGGCCTACCATTTCTTAAAGTAGACACCCCAGGGTATTTCAAAAGGTATATTCTAAACCTTAGTGTAGGATCATTTTTTTGTTAGTTTGTACCAAGTCTAGTTGCAATTAGCATTTTTTCTGCCTTTTTGACACACACTTGGAGATGTTACTGTATATTTTGCTATCCTTATGTGTGCTACGGCAGTATAACACCTAATATGTTGCTCAGCTATGTCATCTTAGTGCAATGATACCCCCATATACAGAATAGTTGGGGTAAACTTATACGGGGGTAGTACACAGTTATCTGCGTCCCGGGCAAAGCTGTCATGGATTCCGAAACCAAAACACAGATAGACCACAAAGAGAGAGAACACAGAGAGAGAAACTTGTAATACCGGTCCTTAGAATGGCCGGGCTATACAAGCAGAGAATTGTCAAGGTACAAGCCGAGGTCAAAGGAGTAAAGAGAAACGGAACAACGATAGGACAAGCCGAGGTCAAGGATCAGAGAAGACAGGATAAACGGTAGACAAAGCCAAGATTCGGTAACCAAAAATCACACCCCAAAACTGGTCTACTTATTCGGCCTGGGTGTGAAAAATTTTAAAACAATGGCCAATACATAGGCCGGGCTGAGAGGGGCAATCAGGGCAGTAATAGCTGGTCTCAACTCTTACGCCCCTCTTGTAACACACCCTGCACCTTTTCTGGGGGTTTTGTTTTTTAGGGGTTGGTGGAATCTTAAAGCAGAAGTGACCTGCCTCCATTCTTCTGCTAGGCTCCACTGATGGTCTCCTTGTGTGGCATTCTAGCAGCTTAGAAATTAGCTCAAACTGGAAAGAAAGAAAAGTGCTTTTCAGCCCAGCATTTGCCTTTTTAAAAATAACAAAGGCATTGTGGATTGCCATCTGCAAAAGGTATATGCCCACTTTTTTATACCATGCCCTGGTCTTTCTCATGATCAAATATGGCTGCATCAGTTGATCGGACAGGTCAACGCCCCCCATATGCCGATTATATTGCCGTATGCAGACTGGCACCCGTTTATATTCGTCTCTGCCACGAACTGCGACCCTCCGAGTGTTTTCACCATGGATGGTGGTTAAGATGAAAACATCCTTTTTATCCCTGTACTTGAGTGCCAGCAGTTCATTCTGGCAGAGAGCTGCTGTTTCCCCCCTTTTCATTTTTTTGTTCGCTAGAGCCTTTGGGAAACCTGTGCGACTCTTCCGAATAGTGCCACAGGCCACGGTCTCGAAGCAATACAACATTTGTAACAGTGGGATGCTATTATAAAAGTTATCGATGTATAGATGATAACCTTTATTAAGTAGTGGCATTATTAAGTCCCAGACAATTTTTCCACTTGTCCCTACTGTATCTGGGCAACCTGGGGGATCAAGGTGGCTATCCCTTCCTTCGTATACACGGAAGGTGTATACGTAGCCACTGCCACTTTCACATAGTTTATAAAATTTGATCCCATATCGGGATCTTTTGGATGGGATATATTGTCTAAACCCCAGTCTTCCCTTAAACTTCATTAGGGACTCGTCAATGGAAATGTTTTTATTGGGGGTATATATAGCGGCAAATTTACTGTTAAAGTGGGCAATTAAAGGGCGTAGTTTGTAAAGAAGATCATACTGCGGATCACCTTTTTGGGGGCACTTGTTGTTATCACTAAAGTGCATAAATCTTAGTATGTCTTCATATCTTTCCCTTGTCATTGTCTCGGCAAAAATAGGAGTATTGCAAATAGGATGTTTAGCCCAATACATCCTAATTGTGGGCTTTTTAATTAGCCCCATTAACATGGTCAGTGCCCAGAATTGTTTAAATTCTGGCACACTGGTTGGGTACCATCTCTCTTTCCTAGAGATAAGAGAGTCTGGATTGCGTGCCAGATATTGCTCCGCATAGAGATTAGTCTGGGTGACTATCTCCCCAAAAATCTGATAATAATGCCAGAGGATATGAAATGATTCGTGGGGTCAGTGACACTCTTTATAGATAAGAGTTTTAGTGCACCATTATGGAAATGGTTGGAGGGGAAGTTCCAATGGAATTAAGTTCCAGATATATTCCTGAGCCTCTTTCAGGAACGGACTGACCACTCATGGTCAGGGGCTGGGTAGAACAGCCATACCAGCTGAGTGGTGATAACAGAGATCTCCCCCACTAGAAAGGTACAATTCCTCACACATACTCTAGTAATAGGAGGACTATGAACCTATCACACTGTAAATTACCCACCCATACACCTTCTCAGTGAGACCTGGCCGTGATCCTGCTCCTGGACTAAGAAGATAAGTAGCAGGCTGGTAGCAGAGACCACACACACCAAGTTGGCTCCTATTTAGAAAGGGGAAATGGGTGCTGGTGGTGAGACAGGGCAGAGGTACGTGTGGAATGCATGGAATAGATGGGACCCCCATCCCTGCTATCACTACAGGCCCTGTCTCTCCCCGCTCTCGCTACAGCCCTTATCCCTCCCTGCTTTTGCTACAGCCCCTATCCCTCCTTGCTTTCGCTACAGCCCCTATCCCTCCCTGCTCTTGCTACAGCCCCTATCCCTCCCTGCTCTCGCTACAGCCCCCATCCCTCCCTGCTCTCGCTACAGCCCCCATCCCTCCCTGCTCTCGCTACAGCCCATATCCCTCCCTGCTCTCGCTACAGTCCCTATCTCTCCCTGCTCCCACTACAGCCACTAACCCTCTCTGCTCTCACTACACCCCCTATCCCTCCCTGCTCTCACTACAGCCCTTATCCATCCCTGCTCTCACTACAGCCCTTATCCCTCCCTGCTCTCACTACAGCCCTTATCTCTCCCTGCTCTCACTACAGCCCTTATCTCTCCCTGCTCTCACTACAGCCCTTATCTCTCCCTGCTGTCACTACAGCCCCTATCTCTCCCTGCTCTCACTACACCCCCTATCCCGCACTGCTCTCACTACAGCCCTTATCCCTCCCTGCTCTCACTACAGCGCCTATCCCTCCCTACTTTCACTATCCATCCCAGCCCCTGCTGTCATTACAGCCCCTATCGCAGCCCCTGCTGTCACTACAGTCCCTATGCCTCCCTGCTCTCACTACAGTCCCTATGCCTCCCTGCTCTCACTGCAGTCTCTATCCCTCCCTGCTCTCACTAGAGCCCCTATCCCTTCCTGCTCTCACTAGAGCCCCTATCACTTCCTGCTCCCACTACCTCACTGCACTTGCTACAGAGCAGACCCTATGCCTTCCATGCACCAGCTACAGACCTTATCCCTCCCGGCACCCTCTACAGTCCCTATCCCTCCAGCATTCATTACATCCCTGTCCCTGTATACTGCAGTTAATTGAACATATCCCCTAACTGTGTAGCTAAACTCCATTTACAGATTTGACTCCACTGGGTCCACATATTATACATACACAACATGGCAATCGTTTGCTTATTGTTGTTTAACTGTATGTATTGTTTTAAAGACTTTAAAATGAGTTTAGTGGTTCTGTTTACTGCACTCTGATTGGGTATTGAAATTAAATTCTTGTGTTTTTGTCATTTACAAATGATTAATGATGTCTGGATTAAATTAGGAACAATATTTGTCCATCAATCGCCTGACTTTATAGATGTGATGTACACCTACAGAGAAACTGTTTAATTTGTCAGATTATATTATTGTGGACTGTAACCCTTGCTCTTTTTCTTTTCTGCATCTTTTGATTTATTATGGAAAAATGAATAAAAAATTAAAATTTAAAAAAATAAATTGTCAGAATAATAATTTGTCAGGAATTGGAATTGTATATAGCTAGATATTGAGATCCCTGTTAGTATCATGTTAAGTAGATCTGGTACACGTTCCTTCTGACTTGTCTGTGATTGGCATTTAAGACCAACGGGACACAATGTCTCTGTACTTTTCTAAGGAGCAATATCTAATGGTCGTGACTCAGGTTTCAGGTAGATTTGCATTTCTCTGTGCGATCCAATAAGGCACCGTATAACGCACAGGAGTGATATTCCAAATATACACCTGACAATAAAAATGCACTTACGCAGTGTTTAAGTGGTAAGGAAAATAGTTCACAATAGTGGAAGCAAACCCCAAGGGCTGGAGAAAGTGATGTCTGGTGGTTGATTGGACTCATTGTTGTAACCTTAGAGTTTTAAGTTGGAAAAGTAAATAGGACTGATGTCATTTTGTAGTTAATTGAGATTGGATGGTCAGGGCTGGGAAATTCCACTCATCTGCTAAGCAGGTAAGCTTTTCTATATGCATAGCATTAGTATTTGTATTGTGGCTGTTATGGTTTTTTTTGTGTGTGTTTGTTTTTATACCCAAACAAGGCCATTGCTATGACAATGCTTTATTAAAAACATGTAATACTTTGTATCTGAACAAGAATAGCTATAGCGGTCTCTAAATGCATTCCCCAATCAATCAATATAAATATATATATTTATAATATTTTACGAAGTTGCTCTGCAAAATATTGAATGTGCTTTTTAGTCCATCAAGGTTGACGTTTCAAATTCAAGCTCTGAACTTTGGTCAGGCCAGTTATGAATTGGGATGTTTTGTACGTTGTGTGTTACTGAGCACCGAGCAATAACGTTATATAAAATATTATAGAAATATTTATTGGGAAATGCATTTAGAGACAGCTAGAGCAATCCTTGCCAAAATACAAAGTATTACATGCTTTGAAAGAAGCATTGTCATAGCAACGGCCTTGTTTGGGTACAGAAAAACAAACATACAAAAACTGCCAATAAAAAAAAAAAAAACACAACAGTAAAAAATACAAATTTTATGGTTTTTGGTAATATGTGAGCACTGTTCAGCATCCCAACAGCCAATATTACCATCCTCAACCATGTCACGTACACCCGAAGATGTAATGGCTGAAAGTGAACAAGACCTGTTCCAACCTACTACAACTCCTGCTACATTGTAAAAGGCCTATGTAAAGAATAAAACCACAAAATATTTTTTAGCACATCTACAAGTGCATATTGATCTCTGTAGGTTCCTTTAGAACGTCCTTTTCTACTTCTAGTGTTACTTTAAATTTTCCTGCAATACGCAATCTTACAGGTTATTCTCTGGATATCCTGATGTATAGTGTAGGTTTTGTAGGTCATTATTCTTGCTGTAGTTTCTGCCCTGTGCATACACCCCCTATAAAAAAAATATTGGTTAATGTCTATATTCCAGCATGAACATGCTATATGAGATGTACAAAATAAACAATATATCCTAAAAAAAACTCCAGTGTGATACAAGAGCATGCAGTAACTTAGCAACAGAATAATGAGAAAATGATCATCTAAAACTGTTAACAAGAAGAATAGGAAAGACAAATGAAAAGAGAATTGGATAGTTATCACCCCTGTTAAGTAGATCAGGATGCCTCTCTCTCTGTTCACATGTCAATATATGACATTCATGGAATTGATGTCCCCATGTAAGGCAGCGCAATGTATCGGTCAGATCCCTGCAATCTAGTTGGACATAGTCTGTCAGTGAATATTGTTTAAGAAAGCGATCTTATTTTTATCTTTATCTTATTTTTTTTTATAGGGGTTAATGGGAATAGCTATTTGGAGTTTTCTCATAATGGTCTCGGTTTAATATTTTTGACTAAGCTTTTCAAATTATGTATTATTTTGAAAAAGTTTTAATATTTAGATTTTATATATATATATATATATATATATATTTTATATATGATATATTCTAATAGTTTGATCTTTTTTTTTTATTCTTTTTTTTCAAGGCCAGTATTAGATATTTCCTAAAGATCCCCATCTGACTTCTAGATGTTGCATAACCCTAGAACAGGGTTAGGCAACCTTCGACACTCCAGATGTTGTGGACTACATCTCCCATAATGCTCTTACAGACAAACTGCTGGCACTGCATTAAGGAGATGCAGTCCAAAATAATCCGCAGTGCCAAAGGTTGCTTCCCTCTGCCCTAGAATATTAAATTGGATGAGTTTTCTCTGCATTGTCATCTATTGAATGCCCCAGCCATTAACTGCTACTTACGACTAATCTATTGCAAGAGGCAATTTGTTGTTTGTTGTAGAGTTACTCCAAGGACCATGACAAACTCATTGATTTGAAGTGGTCATAGTACTTGGAATGTGTATCGGCAGCGTTTCACTTTGAAACGCTGCATGTACAGAGTTGTAACTTCTCCTCCAGCAGCGCCATTAGCCAGTTTTTACCAAAGTTCCTGGCTGGCTAATGTCTGTTTTGGTGCAAAATTGGTGTCTGACCCCTGCAGGCAGAACACGCTGGCGCCAGACAGCCAGTGGCAGTACAGCCCTACTTCCCCCGTGCCACCAATGTCTGTCTTCCCTTTCCCTTCCACGAGGGGGAGTGATGTCCGGCAAAGAGGATCAGTCTGCATGGAGAGCTTTGACTCGGCGATGGATCAGAGGTGATTTTTTTGTTTACTTTTTTGTTTTTACTTGGGGTTGGGACAAACCACCTATGAAAGGGTTACTATACCCAAAACCCAAACCAGCAATTTATAAATACACTGTTTTTTGGTTGGAGTAACTATTTTCCTTACTTGTGATATAAGGGTAATGACTGCTAGATTACAAACTGTATGTTTATTTCTAATCATCTGTTATAATCCTAGTCGACTTCAGTAGCATCCTGTTTTGAGTAGTAAAACCAGAATGTTGCATGCTCACTACAAGTCACATTGCTCCAGGATTGGATATCATATATACAATATATTTCAATGGACAAACTCAATCTACGGAGGTAGAGCGTACGTGTTGGCACAAACCCTTCACAACAATAGCAGGTGTTTTAATTGTGTAACCCTGTAAATTGGAAAGAGAACACATTATTTGTTTGCTATATGTGATCCCAGACCTTATTATACACTATTATTTTCAGTTCTGGTTTTTATAAATTTTAAAAAGTGATTGCTTCACACTTATTTTTAATATGGATTTTTGTTTCCTGTTTTATTTTGTTCTCTGCAATTGCAACTTTCGATCTCTTGGCTCTACTCTACACACAACACTCTGCGCATGTAGGTACACTGTGAAATGTAACAGCCCATTGCGCAGTATCCCTGGATTTATTATTATGAATTGCTGCCTTTCATTGTCAAAAAGAAATGTCCTTCCAAGTGTCCAGGTTGTTTAATGTCCCTTTAATGATTTATTTCCATGGAAATGTTCATAAAGAATAAGACAAATATGCAGTTGCTGTGTTTTGTATGCAGACTGTTGTGGTATGAATTTCTGGTATTTGTTTAAGTCATTACACATTAACAACCTTTTGTTGGAATTTATAGCGCTGTTATTTATTTCCTCTGGGTGTCTGAAAGTAACCCAGAAATGCCAAATTTCTTGTCCCTTCTTGGATAGAATCTCTGCAGTGCTGAAATATTTGTTTCACTGGATGGTGGTTGGAACTTTAATAATTATATTTAGTATGTTTTAGCCCAGAGGTGCCCAAAAGGTAGATCCCCAGATGTTTTAGAATTGCAATTCCCGTGATGCTTTGGAATGCCTTTAGAATGACAAAGCATTATGGATCTACCTTTTTGGGCGCCCCTGTTTTGACCTGTGTTGTTAGCCCATCTCTGTTCACTTTTTATGAACCCAACTATGCGTCTCAAGTTAAAAGCCTGTATGTCTAGGTAGGCCATCTCCATATTGGTTATTATTACATAGATCTTCCCAGTTTTCTGACAGCGCTAACGATCAGCTAGACAAGTCTGTCAATTCTTTGGTATAAATCTCTGTGCTGAGGAGTTGATTGACAGGTGTGGAAGAGATCTATATAGTACAAGTTAGAGATGAAATTGTACTTGCGTTGCAATAAATCATGTTGCGTGAAAGGTTCCCTTTTAATATACATTTAAAATAAAACTGAGAACATCACATGAAAAAAGATTAAAGGAACACTCGGAGCACCATAACCACAGCAGTACTCTGTAGTAATTATGGTGCAAGAAGTAACAAAACTATTTTCTAACAGTTTGCCAGCTTACCTGTGATCCACAGTGTGCCAACTAAGACACTATCAAGACTAAGGTGGTGAACTAGATTCTTGGAGCATACTTATCTTATAACGTTTTTTGGTGTAATGTTGCTGTTTTGATTTCAGGAATACATTTTTAGTTTGCTAGCTATGGTTTTTTTTTCTTTTTCCTTCATCCTGCCAGCAAGTAGACAAAGATCCACCCTGTTTTTCCTGCCCTTATATCACACCCATGTATTTGTGTCTGTCCTGTTGCTGGGCTCTGGAAAACATTGACTCGGAGAGAGTTTTATGATTGAGATCTGCTTTATTCTGGATGCTCCAAATACCAGAACTGCCAAGCAATGCTATGAAATAGTCCTGGAGATATGTGCAGCCTTCACAAAGTGTGTCAAGGGTCTGATGAAAGCATAAACCAAGGTGTAGAAATATATTTTGACTTGGTGCCACTGACAAAATACAACCACTAATCCGCAAAGTGTATTTAGCCTATGTGACAAAATCCACCATTTTGTCTGCATAGGAGATGTCCTCTTCCTAAAGTCACTAACAGGTTCCTGAACTTCATTCATGCTTTTCCCTGCATTCGGTAGCTAAATCTATTGAACACCGGCCACCCCCATGGCTCATTAACTACAAAAAAAACACAGGATTAAATGCTCTCTCTGAGTGGCACGAATGCAGGCAGCGGGACTTGGTAGTCGAGTGTCTAGGACTCTAAGTCGGACACTCGACTGCACGAACATTGGTGAAACCATGTGAACGCCTGCTTCTTTCCGCGACAACCCAGTAGAGTGATGTTCGGTAGGTTTCTTTGTATGGACACTCCAGACTCCACTCTACCTATAATCAAGGGGAACCGTTTAACAGTTTATTCGTTTGTAACTCCCGAAATCGACCAACCGATTCCACTAAAACTCTGGAACTGTTTTGGGCAGATGCCTCATGGGCGGTCAGTCAAAACTTTAGCCCGGTGGCGATTCGACTGTATTCGTGGGATCTGAGCGCTATTTGGACAACCTCAGATCCAGGCTATCCGGGGATATAATATTTGTGGGGGTTCCTATATGTTTATTATGTATTTTTATGTCACATCATGCTGACACTGTAATTTGTAACCATTTTGTGGGAGTGTTCTGGGCGTGTTTTCCAGTCTCCTGATTTTGTACATAAGCTGGCCAGTTGGCCAGATTAAACACATTCGTTTCTACCCTTCATCAAGTCTAAGCTGATATTTGGGGAACGTAGAGTATAATCACTATTGCGCTTGGGACTCGGGAGATTTATAACGGATATACTTTGCCGGAGTATAGGGGATCAGTTACAGCCTACAATTCCCATAATTTGCCACCTACATTTTCCTAACATAGAATTTTAAGAGTTGCAGTCCAATAGCTGATTGGCCAAAGTTTACTTCCCTGCACTAAACATTGATGGACATCTCTGCTCCCCCCTTCAAGATATTTGTGAAGTTTTCTAAGCATCTTGGCAAATGTGATTTACAAACCTCTAGGGTTGTACGAACTCCCAAAAGCCATTGTCCCGCAAACCTTTGATGATATACAAGCTTCCTACCTCTCATTAACCAAGCAGTGGAATCTATAGTAGCGATATTTGGTTACATCTGAAGACTAAAGACTCTTACATCTGTCACTCTGAATTGTAAAACATTTGTATCTGAGCACCAACTGAAAAGAAAATTATTATATAATGCGCAGTTATAGTCAACATGGAAATGTTAGTATTTCCTAAACATAATTAGGAATCTCCTGGATGTCTTTTAACAGGAAACAATTTAGTTTCTGAAATGAAACAAAAGAACTAAAGAGAGAAATGTGTAGCCGACCTGAAGTTGTGTGTTCGTCTGTGTTCTTGTCATAACAGGAGCTGGATGGATACGGTCGCAGAAGGAAAAATTCCCTGAATGAGGTCATTGCTGCAAATTATAGAAACATTACATTTCTCAGGTTCTGAAAAAAAGGGCGCTTACTTCTTACCGGAATCCGACTAAAATGAAAGTTGGCACAGGGAGAAAACAAGACCTGCCATTATTTATATAAATCACAACATTATTACCTTTCATTTTTATTTTTTTCCTTTTATAAAGGCTCTGGTGTTTTAATCAAAGACATTAATTGCTAGCAATGTAACGTTACCACATTACCAAGAAAGCCTTCTTACAGTGAGCTGTTGTTCTATAAATGAAAAACAAAATCTTGTAGTAATTAAGGGTAATTAGAATTAAATGTTGTCCTTTCAAGTCAAAGTAAGTACATTTATTTTTATTTTGGACAAAGAAGAATTGTTTAAATCTCTAGTTGGCACACATAAATCTCTAGTTGGCACACATGATAATTCATGTCTACCTACCAAGCCATGTTGTATGATGTGACGAAATCTTTCTGAGTTAATTGCTTTAATTGGAAGGAAATAAATACATCATGAATGCCCAGTGGAATGTGTATTAAAGGAACACTGTAGGCTTTATAACCATGTTATCTACTTAAATTGGTTATAGTACCTGGCGCTGTTCCTCTTATCAGTGTTAAACCATTTTCCAACCATTTAACACAAAAATAAGGGTGGCTACTACTGAAGGTATGACTGAGACAGAGATTACACACTTCCTTCTAGCCATACCAATTTATACCAGAAATGGCCTCTGTGATAGGCTGAAAGCGATCAGCTGAAGCTCTCAGCCAATCACAAACACCCATTGCTGCTCAGGCTAATGCTTCCTCATTAATTCAAGCATCACAAAGTGGATGGGCTGCTGTAGACTCTCCTTTAGCATTAAAACATTTTAAATCGTTTAATTCTGATTGAAAGGAAGGTGCCAGGGGACTTCAGACACTATAACCACTTCAATGAGTTGAAGCAGTTACAGTGTCTACTGTATCTCTTTAATTAACTATGCATTAAGTATTTAATTTGTTGTATACCAGCAATGCCTCTAGTTCTGTTACCGTTCTGAATAATGCCATGTTTTTGTCTAAGCGCCAGCATCTGCAGTTTATTGGGTCATTTTATATTGTTTGGTGACTTTCTTATCTCAAGCTCTTTATTTTTTTTTTGTTCCCTTTCTGGTTGTTTGATTTAACTATGTATTATTATTCATATAAATAGTATTATTACACAATATCTGCAGGCCTCAACTGCAAAATGCAAAAATTTTATTTACAGGCCTATCGTATCGTTGGTCTCGGCACACCACAACCGACTTGCTCTTTTATACTATCCTAAGTTCTTACTTTAACTTTACTCCATACGGCTATTTGCCCCTTACATATATATATATATATATATATATATATATAAAAAATTTTTTTTTTTTTTTTTGGTTTGGGGGGGGGGGGGGGGGGGGAACTAAAACTTCTTGTTTTCATTATTATAATGTGCCAATAATTCAGAAAGGGACTATTCTTATTATTTTTGTTGTTGTTTTCTAAAGGAGCATATAATAAATATACTGGGTAAATAATTATTTAGTGGGCTCTTATGCTGACCTATATAGTGAGGTGACGGAAGCAGTCAGAGCCAGACATTTACAGGTAGAGCAGCCAAAAAAGAGGTGAGGGGTTGGCTGAATTGCAATGTATCTGAATGGTTCAGCTGAATTCTGTATCTCTGAAGTGCCATACATTTATAACCGAACAACCAACCAGAGCAATGGACATGCATCCTTGTTTGTTTTGGGATTCGGAGCCCAAGGCAAAAATAAATAAATAATAATTTCATGTAGGAGACAGTTATTTCATGTTAATTTTATTCATAAATCAAGTGGAAAGTGACCAGTAAAGAGGAAAAACGGGAGGAGTATTATATAAAAATCTACATTTTTAGAATTGTGTGTATATATATTTGTATATACAAATATAATTTTTGTACTGATCTTCCTCAATGTCAATTTAATAAGCTTTCCAACTGATTCAATACTGTTAGAAAATCTTTCCAAATGATTTAAAGGGACACTATAGTCACCAAAACAACTTTAGCTTAATGAAGCAGTTTTGGTGTATAGATCATGCACCTGCAGTCTCACTGCTCAATTCTCTGCCATTTAGGAGTTAAATCACTTTGTTAATGCAGCCCAAGTCACACCTCCCTGCATGTGACTTACACAGCCTTCCTGAGCACTTCCTGTCAAAAGTAATCTAGTGCTTTAACTTCCTTTATTGGAAATTCTGTTTATTTTAGGGGAGGTGTGGCTAGGGCTGCATAAACAGACACAAGTGATTTTACTCCTTAATGGCAGAGAATTGAGCAGTGAAACGGCAGAGGCATGATCTGTACTCAAAAACGGCTTCATTAAGCTGAAGTTCTGGTTACTATAGTGTCCCTTTAACTACAAAAAAAAACATCATAGAATTATTGGAGATATCTGTAGACAAATCATTTGGAAAGTTTGTCTAACGGTTGAATCATTTAAATTGAGGTCTCAATCTGTTAAACAAGTGGCAGTAAAATCTGTCTATCAGACGAGGCAAACAGCCAAATTAACGAGTTTCGGGGGTCTTCAACTAAAGTTCATTTTTGGATGTAATGGTTCATCCAAGCAGAGGTTTTCCTGTGTGCACAAGTCTAATGAAATGATTTCTTATAAAGTGACATCAGGTTATTTTTGTAACAGGTACACTTTAAACTACTAAGGAAGAAAACAATTACCCATCTTGACTTGACGTGATGGCATTCTTTTGTCTCTGTGGAACAGCACCTTGAAGAGGTTGACGTTTGAGGAGACAAAATTAGTTTAAGAGTGGCACCATGACTTCACAGCAAATCTATGAACCCTAATCCTACCTTGAGATTGAAAGATACTCTGTCTCCAAGTGTAGTGTTTAAGAGCTTTGCATTTACCAGCAGAACTGAAGAACTCTCACGTTGCTTTCTTAAGCGTCTAAAAACAAAAAAAAGCATTACTTTTTTCTTTGAAACTCTAACTTCTGAGAATGAATTCATCTTGTTGGATGCTATGACACTGTGATTACTCAGCAGCCGTGAACCATTATGGCTGTATTTTTTGTGGTAGTAATTGTATTAACAACCTACCAATGCTGACCTCCTGAAAGTGCATGAGGGATATGAACAGCACCGCAAATAAATATGTGAAAAAAATCCACTCTGTCTCTTAGAATGGACTACATGTGCACAGCTCTAGTTGCACTGTCACTTGTTGGATCTTGCAAAGATCCCCCAGTATGATGTGCCCTCTTGTTTGGTGGCACTTGGGGGAGGAGGGGACTGATTAAGGCGTTATTTTGACCTGATAATCTCCTTTCTTGGTTCAGGGGCTAGAGTACAAAACAGACGTCTATGACTGCAGGGGATTCCATAGACCTTCTGCGTAGGTGTAACAAGGTATCCTAGGCATCTGTTGTGCGAGAAGATGCAGGTTCCCTTCGACCGCGGCGACCGGCAACAGAGGAAAAGTTTACAGGATTTGGAAATTCCACCCACTTCCACATATTGACAAAAATCAGATCCTACATGAGACACAGCAGTCCGTTCTTTTGTCTCATGCATATCTTTATATCGTAATAGAATTTTTATCAACATTCCATCTTCATGGAAAAAACGCTACAGTGACCGTGCTTCTTTAAAGGGGAACTGTCTCTTCTCTGAAGTGTTACACCAATAAAGAAAACAGTGGATATCACCTATAATTTGTGCTATCTATCTTGGTGAAGTGCTCCGTTTTCTTTTAAATTTACTGTATATTAAAGATTTAGCAAATACCATCGTGATCCCATTCAGCCAAGGAAAAACCAGGACAAATATGTTTTGTGGTAATACTTTGTTTAATTTCTACTCTTCTCTTTCCACCTTCTGTATGTTGACTGCATGTTGCAAAGGACAGAGCTTATAGCAATGATTGCCAGGGAGCCAAGATGGAGGTGCTTGGCGCCTAGTAGCCAGATAAAGAGGTGTTGATTTCTACTATTTAAATTTATATAAATCCTGACACGTGACAGTTCCCCTTTAAGGCATTGAGAAAATTAAAATTTTCTATAATATACCTAATCAGGATCCACCCATGTCACTAAGAGGGTTAAAATCTAATTCACAGAACTCTGACATTTGGTGTTCTCTCTAGGAAAACAGATTTATTTTACTTTACTTTACATTTTCTCTGATCACGCTACGTTTGGGTTTATACTCAATGGCTGGACATGTAAACAAATACTTTAAACATTTGGTTTTCAGAGCATGTCTTCTTGACCATGTACTGACCATTGAAACCAGTAATATTACCCTTTTGCCCAGCAGATTGCTCACTGTATACTTTTCCTTTTGGGTGTGCGGTTTCTCACCAACTTTTGGCAAACGTACCGAGCATGGTAGTAATTATGTGTTATTGTAGCCCTGGGTGAAATCACATGGGCCTCTATTTAAGTGCACATGCTCATGTTCAGAGTAAGCAGCATAACTCCGCAATTTGTTTGTCCTCTGTCATGGTCAGAGTTTAGTCTTCTGTTTTCTGTTATCACATTTGAGAAGTCTTTCTTCTAAGGTGTGGATGGCAAGTTCATCTTTATTACTGCATTGGCTTCAAAATCTGCAGCTTCAGTGTGGTATAAACAATATGCTTACCAAAAATCGTCTAGCTTATCTAAAGGTCTAGGAAATTCCAGTGGATACTACAAATTCACTGTATCTGGCTATTTAACCCTGATTTTTGCCATTTCATTTCCACTTCACTATAATTCAACGTTTAGCGAATAAACCATTTTGTATTTCTAATGCTGCAAGGAGTTCAGACACAAAGCTATGTGCTTTTTTGCCACTTGGGCAAATATTTGCTTTAAAGAACCAGTAACCTTTGAAAACAGGTTTTATAAAATAAATAATATAATTCATTTATTTTTAACATTTTCTTTAACTGTTGTACCATTGGCACTGAACTTGTTAAATTCACTTTGTATTTAAAATGCGCTACATTCCCATTCTTTGAATTCTCCTGTTCTGGAATTCAGGTAGACATGCGTGTGATAAATAAGTAGTAAACAAGTATTTCCAGTAGACAAACACTATACTTGTTACTTCTTTTACCACTGCCTGTGTGTGCACTTATACTGTGTATACTGTGTATCCATCTGCTAAGGAAACCGACTCTGCCTTCCTGGTCTCTATGTTGAAAGTGAGACGCGAGACTTTATTTCCACGTAAGGACTTTAGAATTCATTCTATCTAATCTTGTTTTAGTGTGTTTTTCTGTAATAATGTTGCTATCAGTGTGGTTTTTGGAATGCATGCATTGCGCAGTGTCATATTCTTGGAGAACTGTCAGTCCTTCCATTGATATCTGTCAGCAGGGCACATACCCAGGGATAAATATAGACCCAGTGCAAGTTGTAGTTGTGATTGCAGAGAGAGGCTAAAAATGACCCCTTTCATACCTCTGCTTAAAAACAGTGGGCGTTCTGTAACACGTAGCTGCAGAGACCTGAATGGGCTTTTTTAACAGAAATTTTAGTCTTGGTAAAAAAAAATATCTTGCAATAAGGCAAGTAGGAATCTACAGTAATGCAGCAAGACCCTTTCTAATCGTGGCGAGAGCTAAGGATTTGTAATCATCGGACTCCAGAAACAGACATCAGACTTATGGAGACCACTGCGGCTTGCTGGGGCCGATCAGGTGTGGTGAACTTCATTAAGGGGCTCGGTAGGTGAAGCATCGTGTGCTGATCATTTATTTGCTTCCTATTACTAAATGTTTGCTATAGAACCATAATTGTCTGTATAGGTTGTTTGCTGAAAATATATACATTTTTTCCCTTTGGTTTTGGTAAGATTTGACTTGCTAGTTTTGACTTTCAGTGTTATTTCCTGAAGTGAGAATTTAAAGTGAATTTCAGATTTACGACCAGAGAAGCCAAACTTTAGAATTTTTTTAAGTTTAGCTCTTTTAAGCTTAAATTTTAAATTAACATTGAATTTTCACATCTGTGAATTACCCAGTCTGTGTTTCTTTGTAAATTTTTTATTTATTTATTTATATATTTTTTCTCTCTTGGGATTTTTTTTTTTTGTAGAATTTTTTTTGTTTTAAACTGAAATAAAATGTGCAAAGCTGCCTTAAATGAACGTATTATTTCTATGTGTGGTATTTTGCGCTGACCATCTGGTATATGCGTGTGACATAATTTCCTACAAGTGTTGTACCAGGGTTTTGTTGTTGTTTGTCCAGGTTATTTTTGAAAGGAGTCTGAGGTAGTAGAACTATTAAATTGATAGATTTTCATTTATTTATTTTTAACAACAATTTTGACATATTTTCCTGAAAATCTTATCATTATAGAACTCGATGCAGTACAAGGGAGACACGTTAGGTGTTTACCAAATTTAAATTAATCAAATGGAATTGACTGTTCTTTAGATCAGAAGTAGCTAACTCATAGCTGCCCACTTGCTGTTGAATTACAACTCTCGAAATGTCAGCCAATTTTTTTTAATTACCGTAACTCTACAACCTATTTGATTAATCAAAACTTGCAGCCTTGTAGCTTAGAACTCATTTGCTGCATCAAACTAGTCTAACATACATGATCGTATTTGTTTAAAAAAATAAAGACAAGAATAGATGTGGCAAATCACCAGTGTATAGAGTAAAATAAATACTTACCATATTTGCCAATAGTCCTGTTTTTGCCAGGGCAGTCCCATATTTTCGTCTCGTGACTCAGCAAAAAGGAGTTCCAGGACCTTTTCCTCTTTATGAAATGTGCTCTCTAATTTAGTTTGTGATCAGTACTGCTAAGTAATATGCATTGCATTCTCAATAAAAGTCTGTCCACCACTTGGAGTAAAGGAGGTGGTCATGAGGGGTTGCCTCGGTGATACAATTTGTGTTACTGACGTGCCACTCTGTAGGCCCTAGAACTGACCCCTTCCTGTCCCAGTTTCATATTTGCCATTATTGGTTACGTTTACCAGAATTTTCTACACAAGGCAAAGTTCTCTTGACCCAGTGAAGAGGCTGCATGAGACTTCTTTTCAGTCTCCTTAGCTTATAGTCCACAATGCAGCTACACAAGGAAATGGGAGACTTTCTGATGGTACACAGATTGGTTACTGCAGGCCCAGAGCAGATAATTGGGTGGTTGTCCACAGGCCTCAATTAAAGTGGTCAGAATGGCCATAATAATGGCATCCGCCATTGTATTGTTTTTTTTTTTTTAGATACTCAGGGGTGTATTTCTCTGTTGGATATTACCATGGTGACCTGGAGAGGGAGATCAGTGATATTTAAGTGGGTCATTAGTAGAGATGTAATCACACTACTTTGGAAACAGACCTCCAATACTATGGTTTGCCGTGAAACGTGGTGACTTTCATGCTGTATCTAATCGAGAGGAGCTTCACAAACCAAAGGCTTATCCCCATGGTGTTCATATGTGCAGACTAGCTGGATTTGGCAAAAATGGATTTCAATTGAGCAAATATATGCAACCTTAGAGGAACACTATAGCGTCAGGAACACAAACATGTATGTAGTGTTAAACCCACCATTTAGGTTCCCAGACCCCCTGTCAGAGCAGTAAAAGGTGTTTAAACTCACCTTTTTCCCACGCCATGCCAGTCTTGTTGCGGCTGGCCCCGCAAACTTTACGATCTCACCAATCCAATGCATTCCTATAGGAAAGCATTGAGTGGCTATTGTACATGTGCGTCAAAATGTTGTGCTACGCCAATCAGCATTTCCTCATAGAGATGCATTGATTCACTGCATTTCTATGGAGAATGTTCAACTGAATGTTGGTGCTGCACACTGTGCAACACTGAGCCAGGAAGCACATCTGAGTGCCCGCCACTGGAATGTAGTACATTACATTCCTGCCAAGTAACACCTCCAGTGGCAGTCACTCAGAGGTGCTTCCTGGCTTAGTGCTTTACAGTGTGCAGCACCAGCATTCAGCTGAAAAGGCATTGTTTAAATTAAAAAAAAACATGGAGACACCATATTCACTATACTCTGTAGTTGTTGTGATAACTATAGAGTCCCTTTAAAAATCTTTGTGTGTGTGTAAATTTTGTAATGTATAAATGTTATATGCACTGTTAGCCCTGGCCCCTGGACATTCCTTATGTCTCAATTATGTCTTCATGTCTCTCCATAATTGTTACTAATTGATACATTTATCCCAGGAACCTTAAGACTAAGTTGATGCGATTTAAACATTAGTGTTTTGAAGCATGAATTAACTGTGTTCGCTCTGAAAAGCGAAAAAAAAAAAAAAATCACTTAAATCAATTCAATGCTCATACAAGATGCAGAAGCGGAAATTTTCACCACGTGTGCTCGTAATATGCTATTGATAATCCACAACACCGTCCAGTGACATTTAATGGTGGATAAGTGACCATGCCAGGACAGCCATAGCAAGCTTGTTAACCTCCCTGTCTCTGAATAGTATATAGTATCTATTGCATATTTGTACTTTTAAGCAGTATTCATTGCATACCCATTCTGTTGCAGAGTAATTTTTGTAGCTGTTGCAGAGTATTTGTGTGTACGTGCTTTGTTGCAGAGTATCAATTGCATACTTGTTCTGTTGCAGTGTATCTAGTTCGTACTTGATGTTCTGTTGAGGACGTATGTATTGTGTGCTTGGTCTGTTAGCAAATATGCAAAAAATACTTCTTATGTGTGTGTGATTATTTGTTGCGTACTAGTTCTGTTGCATAGAATTTATTGCACACTTGTTCGTGAGTACAGAAAGCCCTCTCGCTATACTAAGACTGTACAGGTGCATCCCAAACACCAGTAATATATATATAACGAAAGTAGCCAAAACATCGTTATGGTTTTAGGTTAATACAATTGCCAGAGCTATTAAATACAGTAACACTATTAATTGTAATTGTTCTCTCTGCTTGATCATATTACTTGGTACCGTTGTTGCTTTGGCACAGCTGGTTGTGCTAGCAGTTTTGGAGACAACCTTCACTTTTTCACAAGATGCACTTTGTCACTTCCATAGAACACTAAGCCTGTTCTGGCCGCAGGCCTGGGAATCTAAGTTATGGAATCTCATGCATGGAAAAACAGTCCAGGAATTGCTTTCTTTTCTGTTACACTGCTTGAAAAGAAAAGAGGCAAAGCTTCATATGCCGGTCAGCGTATCAGGGAGCCTGGAACAAGCATTTCATTTTTATAGAGCCCTAGTTGGTGACTTGTGACTTAGTGTGAAGTGAAAGGCCACCGCAACTTTTATATGACCTCGTAAAAATCCATGGAACTTTAAAGGGAGCCTGTCACATGAAACTCTTTTATATTAATCACTGGAACATTTAAAATGCCCTTATGTTGTGTTAGCTTGTTTTAAATTGTTTGTCATTGTCACAATAAGTGTGACATTATTACATATCCTACCTATCTCTTTAATTTTAACTTGCTCTGTTCCATTTTCCATTTTACCATGCACGTGGCCGTTTCCTGATTGACAACTCGTTTTATGTATTTTGTGTTTTGTTTTTACTTTACATTTTTTGTAGCTTTATTAAGGATTTGTGCATGGTTTCGTAGAGGTTTTAAAAATAACATTTTTAAAGATGGTTTTAGAGTTAAGAAGATATGTCCAATAGGTTACAGAAGAATGAACTCCCCGATCAGCAGGTTTAAATGTACTGAATACAAAGCACTGCAAAGTGCTTATATACAACACTGTGTAATTTATTGGCCTATAAATGTAAAATAATAACGTCGTTTTAGTGCATGCTTTGAATAATGTAAAGCTAATTTTAAGAGACAGATGTATTTTTAAGGTACCAGAGCAGAGTCCGTTTGATGCTTATTAAAAGGACAATCAAGCGAAAAAAAAATGAATTCCTTAGGGTTATTTTAGTAAAACAAGATATGAGTTGTGAGCAGTATCCTGCTACGCTTTGATATTGTATGCTCTGCAGGCATTTCTGTGCATCGTGTGTACAAGGGCTGTACCCGCTGTGCCCAGGCACACCCTGATACAGGTCTCAAACTGATTGCCCTGCACTAACCCCATTTAGGTTAGTAATGTAAATGTATGACCATGAATCAGGGGAAGGTCTGCAACTTTTCACCTGGAAGGGGTGCGAGTATAATTATACAGACTTTCTTGTTCACAAAATGCACAGATCTTTGTGCGTTCAGCATGCAATATATGGGTTTGACAGACCAAGACTACTGGAGTTACACAGGATAATGTCATATATCGGTGCTACCTCCATAAGAGCAACCAGTCTAACATGACGGGGCATTTACAGAGATCTGTACATGCCTAACAGACACAAACTCTGTTTTCCATAAATCCACTGCAACGGCAACTGGCATGTGTTATGAATGTCATGAGCACTGTCTTAAGTCACCCAGCAGTCACTTGTAAACAGCTCCATGAACATCATACATACTTATCATAGTCTGGCAGCCTGCACTCAACACAAGATACTGCAGTCTACTGTTAAATATCTCAGTGGGCCGGTCCAGGACTGCATAAAATTGAAGCCACAAACCCACAAAGCTTGGGCTAGCAAAAGCTTTGCACAAATTGTGCCTGCTGCCTTGCTCTTGCAATATCTCTGCCAGTGGACATGCCAACACACCTCCTGATATTGTAATGCTGAACAATATTTGGAAACATTCTATGGGGAAAAAAAAAATGTGAACGAACTACAAACCGTGGCATGAGAACAAACAGAAACTGCATTAAAATAGACAATTGTAGAGTTAACGGGAAGGTGCCACAAATACGAATTCTATAAATATATAAATACTGATGAGACATACAATAGTGAATTGTCCATTGTCCATTGTCATTGTCCTATCAATCTGGTCATTAGAGATCCTTTTAGGAGATGCAAGGTCATATCATTCATGGCAAATCAGGTGCTATTGTGGGATAAAGTGCCAAAACAAAGGACCGCCATTATTCTGCTGAGAGAACTCTGTTATAGATTATATAAAGTCCATATAAAATGCAATACATTGGAAAAACTCCAGCATTAAATGCTTCCTTTGTTTTTCTTTTCTTGCAGCTTCTCCGGTGGGTAATGGTTATATTAAACCACAAGTGCAACCAGTATCTAGCACACAAAGGGAGAAAGGACCTCCAACCATGCTGCCCATCAATATCGACCCCGAGAGCAAGCCTGGCGAATATATATTAAAGAGTCTATTTGCAAATTTCACTACACAAGCAGAAAGAAAGATTCGAATCATCATGGCGGAACCCTTGGTAAGTACAATGCAGTATACTAAATTTCTGCTATAGCTACAGAGTATACAATTCATGGTTGTATCTTCGTTGTGTTATAGTAGAGAGCGTGAAACCCCTCCGTGTCTTATTAGAGGTTAACGAGAGTGTTAGACATTTGGTGCTATTAGAGTTACTTTATCAGGTTTATTCACTAGGCCTGGGGCTCTGGGTCTGAGTGGGACATCCTCAAGAGGACACTCCAGGTAATTTAAAGTCCTAAAACCAACAATGACTTCCTAAAAAGCATCTCACTGCAAAAACCTAAAATAAAACATACAAGAAAGTTATTCACTACAGTAAGAATTTAAGGTGAATTCGAAGTGATTTTCAGATTTAAGGTCAAACTGGACTAACCTTCTGAGCCAGCCATGCTTTCAGTTTTGGCATCTCTAGTTTTAAATTTGAATGTCTCTTTAACCCCTTTAGGACACATGACATGTCTGACATGTCATGATTCCCTTTTATTCCAGAAGTTTGGTCCTTAAGGGGTTAAATTCACTTTGAATTCTCACTGTAGTGAATAACTTTCTTGTGTGTTTCCTTTTTTCCTTTGTAGTGTGATGCTTTTTAGGAATTCATTGCCGGTTTTAGGACTTTAAATTACATCTTGAGTGGCCTCTTGAGGCAGTCCCACTCACACCCAGAGCCCCAGGACCAGAGTGAGTCCACCTATGCTGCCTAATGTGTAATCCAGCTCTGGTGTACAATTTAAAAAAATGATGCGGGGTCATAAATTTATAAAATAGTGAAATATTAGAATCGAAATGGAAGGTTTTCTACAGAAAACCAGCCTGTGCCACAACAAAACCGAGGGCCTGTGGTTGGAGAAAAATGACAGATCACAATTTCAGATTAAATGTTATTGTTTCTCAGTAGGGACATGTACATTAGAATTTTCAAATGTATCTAGAATTATATCTTGTATGGGACAGTTTACCAGCCCTCTACTTATATTTCTTTAAACAGTTACATATTTTAAAAAGGAGACTGCCCAAGTTATATCGTTATGGGTATTTTGATAAACTTCTTGCAATCATTTTACCTTCAGGATCGGAAGTGGTTAGGAACTTTGTGATAACAAGGGATTTGGAAAAAAAATGGACTTGAATTAATTAATTTCCTCCATTTTGTTTTGTTTCTGTTTTGTCTTTAATAACAAACAATATTCTGGGGTGTGGAAATGTAAAAAAAATCTACTTGCCGAATGGACTAAAGTGGTAGCCCAAGCTACTTGTCCAACATGACAATCTACTTGTCCTTGCACAAAATTTCAAATTAGAAAGTTTGGGGACCCTGCTTAGATCTGGACATTGGCAAGGTTATTCACTAAACTCAGAATTTTCCCAGAATCCATCACAATAAAAAAAATGTAGGCCAAAATAGCTGATCTGTTAAATACTCTATTTCAGCTATAGACAGGACTGGCTATTTTTTTACATTCAGATTTAATTTGCAAACATTTGTGTGGTATGTGTCGGCTGGATGTATTGTGTGTGCTGGCTCTCTTTAATGTGTGTGTGTGTGTGTGTGTGTGCTAACTGTGTGCTGGCTTTATGGTTGTGTGTGCTGGCTGTTTGTAGTGTATGTGTCTGATTTGGCTGTGTGTAGTGTGGTGTGTGCAGGATCTCCTACTCTTACCAACCCATAAGCCAAAGTGTTACTTTACTTTCTGAGGCTCAATACATGGAACAAATACATCTTTGCACAACCCCAGTAATTTTCTCCTCGCAGTTCCAGCGCTCACTAAGTCAGAGTGCATGCTGGGAGTCCCGGCAGCTGCGCTCTCACTCAGTAGAGAGTGACAGAACCAAAGATTCAGCCTCTACTGTGGTCTGCAAGCACTGAAAGTATAGCGCTCACATTCTGTGCCCCAAACACTGAACTCCCTCTATCAGCCCTGTCGCTTGCCCGAGGCAGGTCTAAACGCCAAAACAAACTGCTTGCCCGGTGCCTGGAACCACGTGTCTCCAGGTTGAATTAAAATTAAGTTGTAAGTGCAGTGGCTGTATTGCAAGTGGTAAGTTGGGGATCACAGACTGTGCTTCTGGACTGGGGAAATTAAAATAATGTGTAGAAACTTAAAAAAAAATAGAATACCTAGGTGATAGGGATCCACAGTGTATCTCTATAAAGGTACTGCTAATCTGTTGTACTTAAAGGAGCACTATAGGGTCAGGAACACAAACATGTATTCCTGACCCTATAGTGTTAAAACCACATCTAGCCCCCTAGTCCCCCCATGCCTCCCTAGATATAGTAAAATCGTACTTGTATTCAAGTCTAAAGATGCTACCTCTGCCCCTGTTTGCTTGTGAAACTGCCTGCTGCCTGCCAACATCATCAGGTTAGCTGAGCAATCACAATGCTTCCCCATAGGATTGGCTGAGACTGTCAAGGAGGCAGATCAGGGGCAGAGCCAGCATAAGTCAAACACAGCCCTGGCCAATCAGCATCTCCTCATAGAGATTAATCGAATCAATGCAGCTCTATGAGGAAAGTTCAGTGTCTGCATGCAGAGGGTGGAGGCACTGAATGGCAGTCCTGTACACTAGGGAGCATTGACCCAGGAAGCACCTATAGTAGCCATCTAAGGAGTGGCCAGTGGAGTTATCACTAGGCTGTAATGTAAACACTGCATTTTCTCTGAAAAGACCGTGTTTACTGCCTGATGTGAATGATTCTACTCACCAGAGCAAATGCAATAAGCTGTAGTTGTTATGGTGACTATAGTTTAAGAATTTCTAAATTGCATGCATTAGGACCAGCAACACTTGAGAGGTTGACTGTAAACCTGAAATGTTGGGATAAAGTATTCCATTTGTAAAACGCCTTTTCTTATCGAGAGGACAAATATCCACACAATTCTGACCGCTGATCGTTAGATCTATTTATATGCTTTTTAACATTGTGTTACGTAATGCCAAAGAATACATTAGACAGAAACATATTGCACATATAGGCAGCCAGAAGACTTACATTATAGACATTCATGCTCCTTATTAATAAAATGTAACGTTTTTGCAAGGGATAGATGTTCAACAACAGTTTTCCGGACAGCTTTAGACTTGATATTTAAATGATTCAATGTGTCCTCCACAAAGTTGGTAGTTATGTGACACCACTAAGCATCGTGAGATTTTAGAAGAGTCACTCAAAATGAGCCCTTATTTCTGTTCCTGTGTCCCATGTGAAAGTGAAGAACTTGCAAGTATCCTCTTTCTAGTGATGGTGTAGCTTGCTAACTCAATTTCTGTGTAAGTGTCATTCCAATTTTAAGGTCACTGCCAGGTAATGTGGCTATACTACCTGGTGAATGCTTTTTTACATATATATATTGGATGGATTGGGCTTTTCAAAAATATGCTTTCAAATATTTACAAAATTCAAAATCACTCGCTGGGAAGAGACGCTTTTTTTTTTTTTTACAGTTAGGGATCTTAAAGGGACACTATAGTCACCAGTGCAACTACATGTATTCCTGACCCTATAGTGTTAACACGACCATCTAGCCCCCTTGGGCCCCTCATGCCTCCATAAATATAGTAAAAATCTTACTGTATTCAAGCCAGAAGCTGTAAATCTGCATGCTGTTAGACTCAGGAAAAACAAGCAGTCTGCTGATCCATTCGCAATGCTTCCCCATAGGATTGGCTGAGACTGACTAAGAGGCAGATCAGGGGCAGAGCCAGCATGATTCAAACACAGCCCTGGCCAATCAGCATCTCCTCATAGAGATGAATTGAATCAATGCATTTCTATGAGGAAAGTTCAGTGTCTGCATGCAGTGGGAGGAGATACTGAATCACAGGATGCTCGTGCACAGCAGATCTGAGTGGATGGAGTCATATTATGCCTCCATCAACTCAGAAGTCCCTCTGGTTCACTCTGAGTGACTGCAACTGGAGGTGTTCCTAGCTTTCAATGTAAACACTGTATTTTCTTAGAAAATACAGTGTTTACATGAGAGAGGCTGCAGGGAGCTATAGTTCTCACCTGAACAACCTCATTAAGCTGAAGTTGCTCAGGTGACTATAGTGTCCCTTTAACTATATTGGTCTATTACCTAATATTTCTTCAGGTTCATGTGCCACTCACATCATGCATGTATCTGTCTCTGGATCCATTGAAAGAACCCCAGACTACCCCACTTCCTACTCCATGTTTTAACGATGCCAAACAGAATCCTCTCATCTGCTTAGAGTTGCAGAAAACCATGCATGATTAGCTGATGGTTTTATATTTTGTTTTCACTGTCTTCCTCTCTTTCCTTTAGTCTACTGGTGCTGTTTAACCCCTTAAGGACCAAACTTCTGGAATAAAAGGGAATTATGACGTGTCAGACATGTCATGTGTCCTTAAGGGGTTAATGGTGCAGGAAAGATTATTATGTTTATTCTGCAATCTTAGCAGTGGCTTTCTTACTGACACTTGACCTGTCAACCTGCAGCTCTAAGTCTTCTCTTCGCAGTTGAAAGTGACACTTGCTCACTTTGACCAGTGTTAAGCTGTGCCTGAAGCTGATGTTCTGTGAGCCGCCTATCACACAAGCTGTTGACTCTTGCTGTTAAAATCTGTCTTCTGATTTTGCTGTGACTTTGGGTTTGCCAGACCTATTCCTGTCAGAGTATCTTCAAGATTCAGAGATTCCGATAGGAAACTGTACTCAATGACAACTTGGCACTCTTTGCAATTTCTCTAAAGGAAAGACCTATACTTCTAAGGGTTAGAATGGTCATCTGCTTTCATTTGTTCCATTTTTCTTACCATTTTGAGAGCAATGTACTGCTTCATTCAGTACAACACTGTCCAAGTGAATCGGCTAATAATTCTCAAAGACCCCCAACGGTGACTACTCCACTGGCAGTGCAGTGACCGAGGGGTGCAGGGGAAGGCAAGCTAAATTTCCTTCCTCCTATTATTAGGCTGTGTTCTCTTTTTTTTGGGTTACACTTTTTTTTATAGATACCATATTGTACACATTATATTTCTATATCTTTAACATGTCAGCCCATCGTCTCTGCATATGCATATTTGTGTTTTTTTAGTCTTTTCTGAACTTTGTTATTATGCAGAATCAGTCACTCTTACTGGAACTTTGACATTTGTTTTTCTGAAGTTAATGCTGGGTACGCTATTTTAGGTCTTCTACAAGTAACTGAGAAATGGAATTAGCATTTCTATTTTCATCCTACCGGTCTCTCTTTTTAGTCCTCCAAGCTATAAACTGGGTTATTGACATTGTTTGCTTACTTTTAAAGCAGAGCTTTCACTTATATGGTCTTCAGATTTATTTTTGCAAAGTCCCTGCGATTACATGTCCATTTACAAGATTATGCCTTGGGAAAAGATATACTTTCCTGAACACTCACTAGAGCTTCTTCTTTATCCGAGTCAGCACCGGGCATTTAACTTCATCTGCCATGAGCCATGCCACGTTTGTTTATTCTTGTGCATACACCAGAGACCAAAACCAGGGGTTTGTGGAACATCCCTCAAGATGAGATATTCTATAGATTATCTCCATGGTGAGATGCCTGTTCCCAATGTCTAAAAGGAAATGGCAAGATGTGCAAATTAAGACGCTAGTTGGGCTCTGCCTAAAACAAAATAGCCCTAACGTTGTCATCTATATTTTATCTATTTATTTATTTTTATTTGAATATCAGTGAGATTCTATTTTAGGTCTATCTTAATGAAATTAAAAACTCAAGAGCAGGGGCGGCCCAAGACAATGTGCTGCCTGCGTCTTAGGATGAAATGCTCCCCCGGCGCCGCCACAACCACACCACCAAAACACACCAACATCCATTATGTTAAATCAGCATAATTAAAACTACGATTAAACTTATTAAATCACATTCAATCAATACATTCCAGTACCATATTTAAAGCAAGACACACTAAATTAGACGTCACAGCAAAGATGTTTCTGGAATGGTATTAGAATATTCGCCAAGTACAGTATACACGAATCACCAACAATAATTTGAAAAGAAGTAAGCTGAATTGTCATGTGGGATGTTTGCCATTAGATAAGGGTGTTTTCTGTACCAGGTCCAGCTGTATTATTTTGTATAGAATCCTATGGACATTGCATAACATAGGGCTGTATGGCATTTGATGCTTCCCTGCATAAGTCATATTGCAATACTGCATACAGAACGTCCCTGTCAGGCATCGTTTTGGGATTTTGTGTACTGTTGTGTTTCAGTCAAGTTGGTAATAAAGAATACATACCCAACAAATAGAGTTTCAGCTGTTAATAAAGTGTGGCATTTTTGTCTGATATTCGGTGGTGTATGTAAATATGAGCGTAGTGGACGTTTAGGCTGATTTTGAATAATAATCATCATTTTGGTTTATGTTTCTGCCATTTGGAATTTGTAGTGTGTTTGTTTCTGTAGTGTGAGTGTTTGTGCAGAGCAGATTACATCAATGTTTGTATAGGGGACATTGTGTGTGCTGATGATGCAGTGTGTGTTTGAGATGTGGAATGAGATAGGGGAAGTAGTGTGTGTGTGTGGGGAATGTATTGTGCGTGTGCATGCTGGTGATGCTGTGTGTCTAGAGGATGCAGTGTCTGTGTGAGTGCTCTTGGATGCAGTGCGTGTGCGCTGGGGATGTAGTTTGTATGTGTGTTTGTGCTGCAGATGCAGTGTATATGTGTGTTTGAGTGCAGTGTGTTTGTCTGTGTGCTGGGGAAGCAGTGTCTGTATGTGTTGGGGATGAAGTGTGTGTGCTGGAAGTGAATTTTGCATCTGTGTGTGCTGGGGGTGAAGTGTGTGTCTGTGTGTGAACTTGGGGTGAAATGTGTGCTGGGGATGAGCTTACCATGTGTGTGTGGTGGTGACAGTGTGTCCGTAGCTGTGAATGATGTGGATGGCTGAGAGAGAGAAGAGTGAGAAAAGGCTGGAAAGCGATTCTGTTGTAGTCTAGAGAAGGATTATGGAGGTTAGGTGGCCATCTGGAGATGAATTAGGTAGTTGAGGTGGCAATCTGGAGACTGATTAGGTAGTTGAGGTGGCAGACTGGGGAAGGATTAGGAATATTAGAAGGCAGTTTAGAGAGGGACCAAGGAGTTTAGGTGGCAATCTGGAAAGGGATTAGGGAACATGTGTCAGGTTTTGAGGGGATTAGGATTTTTAGTTTGCAGTTTGGAGAAGGATTGAGGAGGGTAGGAGGTAGTTTGGGGAGAAATTCCTGAGGGTACATGGCAGACTAAGATAGAGTTGTATAAACAAGGTGGCAGCGGCTCCACTGCCCACTTCCCCACCGCTGCTGCTGACTAAGGCATGGCTTCTGTCTGCGCGCTCCTGCTTCAAAGGCGTTCCCCATATAAATATTATCATATTTACTAATGACTAGGGTGGCAAAATGCTGCCCCGTCAGAGTGCGGCCTGGAGCCATGGTCCCAGCGGGCCCTGCTCTGAGTTAAGTTAATAGGCCAACTATTCCATTTCTACTGCCTTCTTCATGTTTATTACATCTATATTTTTAATTACTTATTCCAAAATGTATGTGGGAGAATCTAAAGTCTCTTCCCTCTAGTTCACTATTCAAAGTGATGCTTTGAAGATGTCATTGAGCACATCTTTATCTTGTCCAGGATGACCGCATCGTTAGACGTGGCCATTGATCTTCAGAAGTGCTCTGCACATGTGACAGTCAGTCTGGTGTGCACTCACGCCAGGCTATCACATCCCTTTTTCAGGCAAACTGCTCTTACTGGCCCACTCACCTACTCACCCATGTCCTGATTTTACAGTTCTCAATGTTGGGAGGGACAGAGACTTTGTTAAAATATTAATTGGCATGGAGATGAGACTGGGCAGTACTTTTAAAAGACTGCATTATGTATATGACTTGATCACGTTTCATACATTGGGCAAGTCCCTTTTTTTTATTTTTTATTCTGAAATATTTTGGGTTACATCAATCTCCTTCTGATGTTTTACCTACAATTAGCACAGCAATTGCAATTTGCAGGTAGAATATTTAAGGACAGCAGTACCCACTATCCGATGTACTCAAATTTGCTTACTTTTGCTGAATATTTTGCAGATGTGGTCACCGTCAAATAGTCAATCCCCCTTTGTAATCCCTTACTGTGCAATTCCTACTCCCCTCCCTGGTTGGCTTAAAGCACAAACTAAAGTACTGTATATTCCTACATTTCTGAATGTTCTGCTATTACTTTATGCAAACAGTCTCCACCAGTGTAAACCCAACCGGTATTCAATGTGGCCATTCATTAGTGCTGTAAATATTACGCTAACAACTAACAACTCTTGTAAATGCAATTTGCTGTAGTCTGCATTAGACTAGGTTTTTTTTAATGTATAATGAAAATGTATGTATGAGAAAGATATTAAAATCCATCCACCTTTTAAAGACAGATTCAGTTGCTTCTTCGGTGATCTATTTACCATTCTTGACTCTTCAGTGCATTCATGCAATATAATTTGTCTTCAGAATTCAGTGGAAATAGTCTGTGCATTTTTGTCAATGTATTTTTTTTTTTTATTTTTTTTTTTTAAATTCATTTTCAATAGTTTTTGTTCTACATTTTTTTATGGTTTGTTTGTTTATTTTTCTGTTTTTTTTAATTTCCTTTTTCATTTGAAAGGGTCACTATAGTCACCAGAACACCTACAGATAATTATAGTTCTGGTGAGTATAGCCTGTCCCTGCAGGCTTTTTGCTGTAAACACTGCCTTTTCAGAGAAAAGGCACTGTTTACATTAAAGCTTAGGGATACCTCTAGAGGTGCTTCCTGGGCCAGTGCTGCACAGGGTGAAACACTGTTGTTCAGAATATCCACGCACTGTATGTAGAAGCTGAACTTTCCCCATAGAGACGCATTGATTCAATGGATCTCAATGAGGAGATGCCGTTTGGCCCCAAACCTGCCCCGCTTCCTTGACAATCTCCGCCAGTCCAATGATTTTTCTATGGGAAAGCATTGGATTGGCTGAGATGACTAATTCTGATAAAGTCAGTCTAGGAGGCAAATCGGGAGCGGGGCCAGCGCTGACAGACCAGTGCACTGCTGGAAATAAGGTAAGTTTTATACCTGTTAAGGTGGACAAGGTAGGGAAAACAACCTAAATGGTTGCTTTACCACTACAGGGTCGGGCATACACATTTGTGTTCCTGACCCTAGAGTGTTCCTTTAACTTTATTTCTATTACAGTTCACGTTTTACTATGATGTGAATTATGTCTGTGTTTTTTTCCTAGTCCTGTAATTAGCACTTTTTGCTCAGTCACCCGTAGTCTGGTCATTTATCAGGTGCTTATGAGGATTGGTGAGCATTTAAAGGTTAATTTTTCTCTTTTATAGTTACAGTCCAGATGGGACAATTGGTTATATCTGCCATCATAATCTAGTTTTCTGTGTTTATTTATTACACAGTGTTTGCGTTTAGATGAGTTTAAAATGGTTGAATGGATAATTGTTGACAGCCGATTGTAGTTAATCTAGAACATTTAGAGGAAGATTAAGTTACCACAGATCCACGGATAAGAACTCTGGATAATGCTCCATTTTTAATTCTAATACAATTTTTTTTTTCTGATGTAACGATGAAGAATAACATGGTAAATAGAACTGGAATCATTCAACAAATGATTTAGGGTTAAGATTAAACTAATGCATTTCAGCTTTAAACCCAAACTTATAGTAAGTACCATATAGTGCCTTGCTAAACCTAAGCTTCCATGATAACAGCGCGATACGGAAAGGGAAAAGGTGTGCGTGTGTGTGTCTGTCTGTCTGTCCTCAAAAGGAGTCAAATGTTACTCAAGGTAATTATTATTTATGGTCACCTAAAGACAGAATTACTAAAATGACAAACAGGGTTATTCACTAAAGTGAAAATTCAAAGTTAATTTCGAATTTAAGTTGGTGAGTGAGTGGATGGCTGCTCTGTGTGTGGTGTACAAAGGAGAATGTTAAATGGCAGATTAAGTGGCTAACTGTGCTTGTGTAGGAGAGCGAGTGACTAGCTGTATTTGAGAAAGAGTGTGACTATCTCTATGTGAGAGAGAGAGAGAGAGAGGAGTTGTGCCTGTATGAGAGTTTTCCTAGCTGTGTATGTTTGTGTGTAGTGATGTCCCGAACTGTTCGCTGGCGAATAGTTCCTGGCGAACATCGCTTGTTCGCGTTCGCCACGGACGGCGAACACATGCGCTGTTTGGTCCGCCCCCTATTTGTCATCATTGAGTAAACTTTGACCCTGCCTGTACCTCACAGTCAGCAGACACATTCCAGCCAATCAGCAGCAGACCCTCCCTCCCAGACCCTCCCACCTCCTGGACAGCATCCATTTTACATTCATTGGGAAGCTGCATTCTTAGTGAGAGTAGGGACAATGTAGCTGCTGCTGATTTGATAGGGAAATTGATAGCTAGGCTAGTGTATTCAGTGTCCACTACAGTCCTGAATGACTCATCTGATCTCTGCTGTAAGGACAGCACCCCAAAAAGCCCTTTTTAGGGCTAGAACATCAGTCTGCTTTTTTTTTTTTTTTTATAATAGCAGTCAGTTTCCTTCACTAGTGTGCGTTTCAGGGCCTGCCAGGGCACAGTGTCACACCAGTGCAACTCATATCTGGTGTAACAGTAGTGTACATTTAAAAAAAAATAAAAAAAAAATACAATTTTGACTGTAATAGATTGAATAGCTGTTGTCTGCCAGCGTGTGTGTCAGGCTCACAGCGTATACTGTGCCCACTTGCCCAATGCCACCACTCATATCTGGTGTCACAATAGCTTGCATTTAACAAAAAAAAACACTTTTTGGACTGTAATATAATAGCAGTCAGTTTCCTTCACGAGTGTGCGTTTCAGGGCCTGCCAGGGCACAGTGTCACACCAGTGCCACTCATTTCTGTTGTCACAGTAGCTTGCACGCATAGTACCACTAATCAAAAAAAAAAAAAAAGCCGGCAGAGGCGGGCCACCCCGCAGGGGCCGTCGTGGTCATGGTGCTGTGATTCCCTTTGGCCCTAGAATAATGCCCAGTGTTCAGAGGCCACGTACCCTGAACTTGAAAAGTTCTGAGGACAAAGTTGACTGGCTAACACAGGACACCCAATCTTCTACAGATTCCACTCGGAACCTTGACGCACCATCCTCCTCCAGCTTAGCTTCGGGCACCACTCAAGTGACCACTCGCCCGCCTGCCACCACCACCAACACTAGCACCACAGCCGCTTCACTCGATCTGTCAGAGGAGTTATTTACACATCAGTTGGAAGAAATGAGTGATGCGCAACCATTATTGCCAGAGGATGTAGATAACAGGAATATGTCTCAGTTAGGCAGCATTACACACGTACGGTGTGATGATGATGATGTTGTACCCGCTGCTTCCTTTGCTGAGTTGTCAGATACAAGTGAAGCGGTTGATGATGACGATGCGTCCGTGGATGTCACGTGGGTGCCCACTAGAAGAGAAGAACAAGGGGAAAGTTCAGATGGGGAGACAGAGAGGAGGAGGAGGAGACGAGTTGGAAGCTGGGGGAGGTCGTCGCAAGGAGCTAGTGGCACAGTCAGACAGCATGCATCGGCACCCAGGGTGAGCCAGACAGCACGCCAATCAACACATGCTGTTGCCACCACCAGAATGCCGTCATTGCAGAGCTCAGCAGTGTGGCATTTTTTTTGTGTGTCTGCCTGACAACAGCAATGCCATTTGCAACCTGTGCCAAAAGAAACTGAGTCGTGGGAAGTCCAACACCTACCTAGGTACAACTGCTTTGCGAAGGCACATGAGTACAAGCAGCACACAAACTCAAAGCCGCCATCCTCCTCCTCCTGGTCCAGCATCTTCAGCCACGTTAACCACTGCTGTCCTCCTTGCCCCCTCTCAGGAGCAGTTCCTGCTCATCTGCCCACAGTCAGGTGTCTGTCAAGGACATGTTTGAGCGTAAGAAGCCAATGTCACAAAGTCACCCCCTTGCCCGGCGTCTGACAGCTGGCTTGACTGAACTCTTAGCCCGCCAGCTTTTACCATACAATCTGGTTGAGTCTGAGGCGTTCAAAAATTTTTTAGCTATTGGGACACCGCAGTGGAAGGTACCCGGACGAAATTTATTTTCACAAAAGGCAATCCCCAACCTGTACTCGATTGTGCAAAAGGAAGTAATGGCATGTCTGGCACACAGTGTTGGGGCAAGGGTCCATCTGACCACTGATACCTGGTCTGCAAAGCATGGTCAGGGCAGGTATATCACCTACACTGCACATTGGGTAAACCTGCTGACGGCTGCCAAGCATGGAATGTGTGGCTCTGCAGAGGAGTTGGTGACACCGCCACGACTTGCAGGCAGGCCTGCTTCCACCTCCTCTACTCCTCCTACTCCATCCTCTTCCATAACCTCCTCGGCTGAGTCCTCTTCTGCTGCTGCGTCTTGCTCCACATCAACGGCACTCCCCCCCCCCCCCCCCCCTCCCCCCCCCAGCTCCCCAGGTACTGTTCCACATCCCGGATATGGCAGTGTCACGCTGTCAGGGTACCTGAAGTCTCTACCTCGGAGGAGGTTAGACTTTCAGACGGCCGTCCTCTCAGGGGGGCTGACTCACCCAATCCTCACAGCTCTCATAGCCGTTTACACGCCGGCCGCGATAACCCCGCCTCCTTTTATGACGCGGCGCTCAGGAGCCGACGTCATGACGGCAATCACGTCCCGACCTGTCAATCTAGTTCCGAACAACGAATCAGGGCTCGGCAGGGGCGGAGTCATCAATTAAAGAGCCAAGGTATAAAATAGGGATGTGTGTAATGGTTCATTGCCCTGTCGTGGTTCTAGCTTGTCTGGTCACTCAGTGCTCTTATTACTGTTTGTCTTTTTGGTTCTGACTTGGCTTGTATTTTCGTTCCTGCTTACCTCTCGTGTCCTTTGACCTCGGCTCATCTCTCGCTTACCTGTTCTCTCGTTCCCTCGACCTCGGCTTGTCTCTGACCATTCTTTGCTTTCTCCTTACGTTAGTCCGGCCATTCTAAGCGCCTGTCTGTATTCTGCGTGTTGGATCCCTGTCCCGATCCTGACACACGCCTTCTTGGGGTTGACTTGCCTGAAAGCAGAGAGTCACACCGGACCAGCACTCCTGTCCGCCCTGAACGCTACCTGATCGATACAACATCATACCTGATGTTTTAAAGCAGGTTATTCCAAACAATTTAGGAATGTTAGGTGATGTATGCCCTTTATGGATAAAAAACAGACTCTGCATTAACTATGTAATTTTCAATGGGAGTTTTGCCATGGATCCCCCTCCGGCATGCCACAGTCCAGGTGTTAGTCCCCTTGAAACAACTTTTCCATCACTATTGTGGCCAGAAAGAGTCCCTGTGGGTTTTAAAATTCGCCTGCCCATTGAAGTCTATGGCGGTTTGCCCGGTTCGCCCGTCCGCGAACATTTGCGGAAGTTCGCGTTCGACGTTCGCGAACCAAAAATTTTGTGTTCGCGACATCACTATTTGTGTGTGAATGGCTAGCTGTGTGTATGTGTTTGTGTATGTGAGAGCGAGAGAGAGCGGTTAGCTGTATGTGTTTGTGTGTGAGAGTGGTTTGCTGTCTGTGTTTGTGTGTGTGAGTGAGTGTGGTTTGCTGTCTGTGTTTGTGTGTGTGTGTGTGTGAGTGTCGGGGTGTGTGTGAGTGAGAGTGGTTTGCTGTCTGTGTTTGTGTGTGTGAGTGTCGGGGTGTGTGTGAGTGAGAGTGGTTTGCTGTCTGTGTTTGTGTGTGTGAGTGTTGGGGTGTGTGTGAGTGAGTGTGGTTTGCTGTCTGTGTTTGTGTGTGTGTGAGTGTTGGGGTGTGTGTGAGTGAGAGTGGTTTGCTGTCTGTGTTTGTGTGTGTGAGTGTCGGGGTGTGTGTGAGTGAGAGTGGTTTGCTGTCTGTGTTTGTGTGTGTGAGTGTTGGGGTGTGTGTGAGTGAGAGTGGTTTGCCGTCCTTGTTTGTATGAGAGAAAGCGGCTAGCTGTGTGTCCCCAATAATCGCTTTTTCTTTGTAACTCATAACCTGTTGACCTTGCCTCCTACTTTGTAGAGTGTGAGCCCTATGGTATCAATCCTGGAACAAACTATTTTCATTAGGATGAGAGACAGACAGTCTAATTAAAATAGGAATCAAGCTCCTTTTCTCAGTAAATCTAGACAAACCTAGCAAATCTTTCAGAACTAAGCAGATTCTGCAGACCTTCCCTATTTTAATTGCAATTCATTGCCAGTTTAATACATGTGTTAGATAAGATAAGTGGCTTTGATCAAGTAGCTCCAGAACTTGATTCCATTAAATTAGGATGTGTGTGTGTGGTTTTTTTTTTAAATCTGGCCTTCCTCCAATATGCTTTGCCTTGCTCATTTAATGGCTAGCTTGCCTACACAATACACTGTCCATGTAAACACTTAATTGAAACAAAATATTTTGCATGCTTGTTAAAATGATAAACAAAAGCACATCTGTTTTTTGTTGGGTGTGTTTTTTCTCTTTGGCCTGGACAGCATGAAATATACTTTCGGTGGGAGTAAATAGTGTTAAAAAACCCCATGGCAACAGTTTGGGATTCCTAAAGCCTTGTGTAGGTATAGTCCAGGCTTCAATGCATGGATCTACAGAGGCCATAGTGCTTCCCATATGGGCATCAGTCCCTCAGATAATGTAGTTCTGGTTTACAGTGTGTTAACATTTAGAGCTGAAATTGAGGCCCATGCAGACACCAGCGCGATCTTCTAAATCTCTCACTAATTGTAGCCAATAAGAGGCAGCAGGAGGGAATGAAGAAAAATGCAGCCGGCAGGCATGTAAGCTAGCGAGCACAGTGCTATATATTTTTTTATTTAATTTAATTTTCATTGTAGCATGTTGTAGACAAAGACCAGTCTTTGATGGTATAATCACCAAACAGCTACAGCAATCCAGTGACAATATATGAAAATACACCGGAATCTAACGTCACGCCAAATAAGACACTAAAGCAAAGAAAAGACATCTTAAAAGGACACTGTAGCCACCATAACAGCAGTCCCCACTGTCCTTCCATTCACCATTTTTAATATTTTAATGCTAAGCAAGAGTCCCCAGCAACCCACCCCCTCTGTGCTTCTTGGGTTAATGAGAAGCATTAGCCTGTGCAGCAGTGGGTGGCTGTGATTGGCTGAGAGGGTCAGTTGACTTAATCCAGCCTATCACAGTGTGATTGCAGGTATGAATTGGTATGGCTAAAAGGAAATGTTTTATCACGGTCTTAACCATACCCCAGTGGGGGCTGGCTATGGGAAGCCAGGGACCCTCATTCAATGTTAAACTACTCAAAAAATGGTTTAACACTGATTGGGACAGTGCCATGGGACTCCAGGCACTATAACCAATTTGATAAGATGGTGTAATTATAGTGTCTACCATGTCCCTTTAAGCTAAATGGGGGCGGTATAAGAGCTCCATATGAAAGAGTCACCAGAAACACTAGATGGTCTGTATAACACAAAAATCAAGGGCATATAACCTAGATTTGATAATGAACCAGAAAACTGACAGTTTAGTCTAGGACTATTGTTCCATTTTCAATCATACATCAGCTAAGTGAGTGGCTGCTGTCTGCAGATTCATTGTATCTCCTCTGGTAGGATAGAAAGGACTAATCTGAGATGGCAGACTCATAGGTGCCAACAGTCATGTGTTTGCTGGTACAGTCCTGCATTTTGGGCCACTGTCCCGGCAAATGTAGGTCATGTGGACCTGTCCTGCAATTTGAAACCTGCCGGCAGATTCTACATTTGTTTAACATGAAAATCTCCTTATTATTCCCCCTGCAACCCCCTTGATTATCCCAGGGTGGGGGACCAGATGGGAATATGAAATTTTCACAGATATACAGCCTCTATGGTAGCATCCTGCTGTAAAAAACAAACTTTAAATACATGTCAACATTTTTCGCAATGTTATCCTGCCACTTTCTGCTTATCACGGCTGTCCATATTGGGTGGAAATGATACGGCTATTGGAAACACTGCATTATCAGTTTGGTAGGACAGAGGTGGTACCTGGATGCTGGAGAGCTCTTTATAGTTTTTAGAATACCATTTTGAAAACAGCAAGTGCAAATGTCATTATTTATTGAATTTAAGAAATAAATTGATTTTTGATAAAATATTGAAACTGGACAAATATCTCTAGAATCCCAATAATTTTGTTTCAGATCATATCTTAAAAGGGAATATTGTTACCTTTACACATAGCTAGATGGTGGGACAATGTGAGCTAGCATAGCTGGAAGGAAAATAAATTGAATCTTGTTTGTAACAGTGGATATAAAGCGATATTAAACGACCCAAAACTCCCATTAAGGAAAGCGGTTCCTCTCTCATGCACTGAAGGGATTTTAATTCTCCTCTTTGCCTCAGCATGCACATTATTTGAAAGGGAAACCTATGCTAAATCTGATTATGTTAAAGCTGACTTTTACATTTATACTGCTTAAATAAAATCTGGAGCTTACAGCATTTGTGTATCAATTATAAAATCAAATGTAATTTTTTTTCCCTCATATCCAGATACCATATGGCATAAGCATTAGTCAGCCTATACATTACCGTACACATATATAAAATAAGCAGTGAACCATTTTTATGAACGTGTTGTCCAATATTAATGTAGGGATTTAACTGCAAATAGCAGACGAACCATAATGAATGTAAACAGGAAAAAGAGGCTAATGAACACCCTGTTCAAAGAATGTATCCAACAGTAGTGTACTAGGATTGGGAACAATATCACAACCCACAACACTGTTTTAGGCATTAGTGTGTTACCTAAGGGATACCATGTCATAATCCAACCAGCCAAAATTATTTGAATGTATTGCATGTGGCACATGTAGAATAGCACAAATGCTTAATTAATATCATAATGGCTTTAGAATCTGAAAACACGCCGGGTAACCTATCAAGATGATTCACAAATACACATTACTAAACAATGGGCTCAATTCAATATTGTTGGATACATTTCTCAATTATTTATTATTGTTGGATAAACGTTTAAAAATATATATATATTTTATATTAAAGTATATTGTGTATAAAAAGTATATATCAATAGATCAAAATATTTCACAATTTTTTATATTTTTCACAATATTAGATCACGTTAAAAGTTTGTCCAAAGATATTAAATCACTTAAGCATATCCAATAATATAAAATCAATATCTATGTTGTCACATGTGCTCTGGCTCAACACCAAGAATTGTCAACCTTTGAACTTAAAGGGGAACAGTCATTTCTCAGGAAATTACACATTTTGATAGATATTGACAATTGCCTATAACTTTTTTCATGTGATGCTCTGTTTTCTTGTAAATGTTGTTAAAAGGTTAGCAAATTACAGCGTAATAAATTTGAACCGGGCTGGATTAAGATCTGGTGCTAACAACTATGATGGTCTTAATTACGGAACCTTATAAACAAACACAGTCATACCTCCCAAATGTCTTGTATCTGGTGGATGTGGTGCTGGAGGGACACCTACAAAATATGTTTATAAGAATATCCACCCTATGCTTTTCTCTCTCTTTCATCTCTAAACCCATTCTATCTGTCCAATTTACAAGCCCCAGAGCACTCAATTCCTTTGTCACTGGTATTCACCCTGGGACAGAGAAAGAGGTGGAGGTAGTGAATGTAGCACTAGGCCCAGTGGTCATGGGGTCTACGTGTGGATTACCTTTTTAACATAGGGAGAGACAAAGCTAATGCATTGCAACAAAAAACGAGAATATGAGAACTCTCAGATTGGGCAACAGCTGAGAGAAACTCCGTAGCTTTCCCTTTGGTTTGTCCCCACTCAGGTCTCAAAAACGTTTTCGCTCACTTCTGCCATTACAAAGAGAACCTATGCCATATGCATATCATGCTGATCCCACTCATAAGGGCAATCCAGAAACGAAATGGTGACAAGCTCTTTCTCTCACTAATCACAAACTCTGAATCCTCCCCATTCACTAGTCCACTCCTCTCCTCCCCTTCTTACTAGCAGGTAGAATATCCTGGCATTCAGCCTGGTACAGAGAAAGAGGTGGATGTGGTTAATGTAGCAGAAAGGGGACATGCCACACTGTTGGAGAGACAGAAACAGCAAGTTGTTAACTATTTTTATAGTCAGCCTGTCCACACAAGTTTTGTTCCTCTGTATCCCTCCTACGTTCCATTACTTAATACCACCTGCATAACATTATAGAGCAAGATCATGTGAATATTAGTAAACATATAACACACATATGTATGTATGTATATATGTGTATATATATATATATATATACGTATGTATGTGTGTGTGTTTTTTTTTTTATTATTAAAAAAAAAAAATGTATGTTGTCGCTTCTTTAGTGCTCTCATTCCACAGGCAAGGGCCTAGAGCTTCAGCTCCATTAGCCCATATGTTAATCTAGCTGTTCAATCTTGGCACAGCCAGGGCAAACTGCAAATGAGCATAGTTTAGTTTCTTCTTTTTTCTCAGTATAAAACAGAGTTTATAGCAATGATTGACAGGGAGCTAGGGTGGACGTGCCTGGTTAGAGGTTAAAGAGCTGTGGGTTTATATTTAAATATATTATTTTTAACACATTACAAATAGTTATCTGTTAAACATAGGGAGAAGTAAACATGATATTATTAATCCTGGAATGTGTCAATTCCCTTATAAATCCCAATTTCCTTAAAAGCCCGACTGATTATTGTCAGAGATTTAACAGGCAATAACTAGAGGGGCACTTACCTGACTATGCAACGGCTAAGCAATAAATGTAAGTACACTCCCTTACTATAAAACAACTTGCCATTTACTACATAGATTTTAACTGATGCCATTGTCATTAAAATAAATAAATATATATATATATATATAATTATATATATTTTTGAAATGTACGGTATTTTTTTTTCTATAGATCAAGTCATTTCTATAGATCCGATAATCTGTATAGATCATGTCATTTTTAACATACTCTATTGTATAATGTGTCTTGAGAATACAATTATATCACAATATCACAATCATTTTTACTTATTTATTTTCAGGAAAAGCCATTGACAAAGTCTCTTCAGAGAGGAGAAGATCTGCAGTTTGATCAAGTAAGTCTCTTTATAGACTTGTGTGACTTAAAAACTAACAAAAAAGCTGTGGTATAATTGGTGGGAGGGGGGGGGGGGGGAGAGAAGGGGGCAGTTTAGGCTGATTTTAGGATCCTAAACATGGTTGCCCTTATGTCCATGATGGGTATCCTTGGATTTAAATTCCCACAATTCTTTTCAGCTGGTTGAGCATCACACAATGCATTTTGCAAACATCTGAAGTGCCAAGATTTGCCTTAGACAGTAGAATTCTGCCAATTGACTGTATTTGATACATTGGTTGAGAATGGTATGTTACGATAGTTGCAGAAATTAATTGTAGCACGCTAAATAGAATGATTTAAAGCAAGTAGAATTGAAAGGCTGA
The DNA here is from genome assembly GCF_036172605.1 of Pelobates fuscus. Classification (NCBI taxonomy): domain Eukaryota; kingdom Metazoa; phylum Chordata; class Amphibia; order Anura; family Pelobatidae; genus Pelobates; species Pelobates fuscus. The sequence goes on along the minus strand of NC_086317.1, from coordinate 432,318,461 downwards.
GATTTGGCCTCTTTGCTAGACCTTTGTATAACAGCTAATTTATTAGGCATTTCTGTCTCTTTGCTCGCTCATTGCTTCTGTAGAGTCCTATTATTTTATCTGCTGGCACTAAATGTATGAAGTAACCACGTCTATGGAGCCAAATATAATAACGACTGTTTAATAAAGTATGCTTTGCTAAACTGTTTGTTTAGGAGCGCTGGCCAAATTAACTTTTTCGAGAAACTGCTTTCAGAATGTACTCTGACGCTATCATATATAAATATTATTTTGAGTAATTTAATGTTATGACTTCATGGGGTAATTAAACTAGTCCTGTCAGACTGTATACACTTATGATAAGTGTGCCAGTGACTGATTGGAGATCTAGACACCATTAACCTTTGTATCAGTAGTGGAAGCAGCTTATAGAATAAACACATTTATTTCAGTGTTTTGACAACATAGGGTAATCTTTTGTGGACAATGGCCTTCTGATTCTTGCATATAATTTAGGTTTGTGTTTAGAGCTCTCCAGTGAATACTGTTACCTGCACATAAGGAAATGTTGCTTTTAATACCTGTGTCAAGGTCTTAAATAAGTAAAATGCAGTAGACCGTAAAATTAACTTATATGTACTATTGTGCTTGTAAAAAAAATGTTTTATTGATCACAATTCTCTGTGATATAGTTTACAGATTATAGGCCCCCCTACCACTGATATTGTGGAAAAAAAAGAAATAATATATGCTGAGATCTTAAGCCTTAAGCCCCCACCTTTAATGTTCTGTCATTTACCAAAATAAGCCAGTGGAATTCTGACTGTAGGAGCCCGAGGAAGATCTGTAACATATTAACTTTTTTGTGGCTTAAAGGGACACTATAGTCACCAGAACAACTACAGCTTAATGTAGTAGTACTGTTGAGTATAATCATTACCTTCAGGCATTTTCATGCAAACACTGCCAATCCTGGAGCTTCCACAATTCCCCTATAGGGATGGACTTGAACTCTGACGCGAGCACTCGAGTCCGTGGTTCCCTGACATTGGCCTTCATTATGGCCTGGGGCAGGAGACCCAACACCCCGCTCCCACCTTGCTACACTTCGTGGCAACCATCCAGCATTCCCGACCTTGGGTATCGGCTGATGCTGGACTGATTCCCAGGCATATTGCCTGCCCCAAATAGGAGTCTCCCTAACTCCAGTTGCCACCATATGGCATTTTTAAGCCCCTTCTCCCCAATATAAGCAATGGTTTTATTTTTTTGTTTTATATACAGTTAGTTTCTTTCGCAATGCAGAACCATGCCAGTAATCCCGACCCCAGTGGCTCTTTACTCCTGAAAAACTAATACAACTAGCAACATTTTACTATGCTCCAATCCCCATGTCTAGTTAGCCTATCTGTTTTAGCATATACGTGTTTTCCAGCCTAGACATGTCAAACTACCCTGTTCCTGCTCGTTATTAAAGGGACACTCCAGGCACCCAGATCACTTCTGCCCATTGGAGTGGTCTGGGTGCCAACTCCCACTACCTTTAACCCTGCATGTGTAATTATTGCAGTTTTCATAAACTGCAATATTTACCTTGCAGGGTTAAGTCCTCCTCTAGTGGCTGTCTACTAGACAGCCACTAAAGGACACTTCCGTGTTCATAGAACACGAAAAGTGTGTTATAACGACGCTGGACGTCTTCACGCTATGTGAGGACCTCCAGCGTTGCCGAAATCCCCATAGGAAAGCATTGAAAGCATTATTCAATGCTTTCCTATGGGGAGGTCTAATGTGCGTGGGAGGAGCGTAGGTGGAGCCTGACCCAGCGCTGAGGGACATCGTCGCTGGATACAGGTAAGTCACTGAGGGGTTTTAACCCCCTCAGCAACCTGGAATGGGTGTGGGAGGGAGAGGGGACCTGCAGTGCCAGGAAAACGGTTTGTTTTCCTGGCACTGGAGAGTCCCTTTAATACAAAATTGTGCAGTTTCTATGAACGCCATATCATTGTTTACTATTGTTTGATATTACTGTGTTTGTTATTGTGGCATGATAAGCTTACATGGAATCATTTGCACAACCACAATAAAGGTTTACAAAATAAAAATTGTGGTTTAAAAACAAAAAAAATCTAGTTTTTAATTTAACGATAACAGATGTGCCACTGAAATCAAGGCAGAGTTGTTCAACGTGCTTCATACAGACAGTAGTAACCACTAAACTGTGAATTATTTGTCATTCAAATGTTAGGTCAAAATATCAGAAACAAAAAAAAAAATAGAGTTTGATAGGTGTGATATCAGGAGAGGTAGCGTCATGGATAAAGTATCTGCCACTTAAGGGTGTGTGATCTTAACCAGGGTGACAGGCACTTACCCTCAGTCCTACCTACAGGTTACAGACCCTGTCTGTATGGCCGTTCAGAGGACTTAGGGAAAGCCATCATCACACTGCCCCACAGTGTGACTTGTGAGATCTGCAGTTTGGAACACGGAGTATACTGAGTATACTAGTATACTCTTCTAATCCTTGTAGACTGTAACACACAGCACCAAACAGCGTATTACAATATCATTAGACAAAGTATCTCCTCTTAGAGTGAATTGCTGTGGTCTGATAGATGGCACAAGCTGCACAATGCATACATTATTTTGGTGACAAATTCCCTCTGAGTGGACATAGTATTACCAGGATGTAAAATTCAACACTTCCATGTCTGTTAGTGCCAGGAGTCATTCACACATTGTTGTCCGGAATGCCTGTTTTATTAGTTAATGGGCATCAATGTATGAATTAATTTGGGAAGCAAACAGTTGATTAACATGAGAAAACATGAGATTGCTGCGAGTCGGAACACGGTAGGAAAATATTTACGCTCATTATCACAATGCCGATTCTGTTGCCGGAGAACAAATATTTAATATCATGATTATCCGTGTGCTGTGTACCTTTTTTAATCTCGGATTCTGCCATGTTTGTGTTTTTACTTCATTATGAAACATGCCTGCGTAACCCTGATATCCAAGAATACTCGCCTCCTTCAAACATCCCACGGATTAATAAATACAAAGCACTCCACTGAAAGTCTCACCCATTACTAGTGTATTTACTAGATTTGTGCATTTGATTTCAAACAAATCTTCATTTGTTCAAATTCTGTAACTACGAGACACGAAATTGTCATGAAACAAACTAAATGAGCCGTTTTATTTGTGTTGTGAGTCTGATGGTTCCGATGCATGTGGTTCGAGAAAATAGGAGAGATAACGGAGAAGAAGCTAATTTTATTCCAGTGCAATATTAGGCATTTTCGTACCATTTTGGTTTAATCAAAAATGATCACGTGGACAAAATTCATACCAACCGAAACAGCATCTGAACAAAAAGGCAGTTGTTTTCTGACACATAGGTAAGTGTTTTTTAAACAGTTTGAATAGGGCAGCAAAACTCCTTGGGTTACATATGGTTAGAAGGACAGGTCTGTGCATGGAAACAGAAACATTTTTTTACTCCTCACAATTATGTGTGAGAGCAGTAGAGCAAAGAAAGTAATTATGTTGCACATATCTATTATTTGCTGTGTGCTTATAGCGCCGTGTGTGCACAGCTTGCTTCTTAAAAGGGTTACTAAATTCAGTGTACATATGGACATCTTGGCATTCTCAACAGTTTGGTCACAACACATTCCCTGAAAGTCAATTTACAATCAACTCCGTAATCAGTCACCCACTGTGACTCATCGAATGACCATCTCTGTTTAATGCACACCTTTCAACCCTGAGAGCAAAAATGTGTTGATAACCTTTGTGCATTCTCATTTGTGCCAATATAGCGGGAACATATGCTGGAGTGTTTTTTTTTTTTTTTTTACACCTGCCTCAAAAGGTCATCCAGTCCCCAAATTCCAGGCAGTGTGCTCTTAAGGGCATGCCATCTCTGTAAGGTTATATCTAGAAATGGATCACTGTGCCGCCTGTATGGGAGAAACCACAACCGTTGATGTGTTTTGATCTTTGAACTTGTCGTGGAGCTACAGCTATTCTTCATCTATGCACCGTGAATAATGGATCCACATAAGATTTTTTTTTTTTTTAAAGTAAAGATCCCCCTAAGATTACTCAGTAAAGCAAAATGTGTGAGACCACCTCAGTTGATAGTTTTCAGGTTTTATTTGCTTGTCCTCTGGGATATATATACCTATGATGCATGTGTTTGGCAATCAGATGATGACCGTGCTTCAGATGTATGTGGCAAGGTGGCAAAATGACAATTTGTAGCGGTGTGATGCAGTATTCCAGAGTATGTGATGTAGTGTGGGCATAATTCTAGTTAAAGGACTCCATCTGTTGCTGGTATGAAAATCAGAGCCAATGTCCATATGTTAACTTTTCTTTGAAGAATTTGAAGGGACACTATAGATCATGACTCTACAGTGTCATTGCTCACATCTCGAATAGACAAAGAGGGACACTTTCACTTTAATGGTGTGGCTAGGGACAGGGCTGTCCTGAGAAATTATAGCTGATTTAGTAATAAAAGTCTATGCAACTAAAATGTAATTTAGAACAAGAACTACTGTATTTTTTTAGTGTAAATGAGGCCCCCATGTATGACAACCCCTATTTCTTTAGCCCAAAATTAAGAAAAAAATATTTTAAACACTTTAGATAGAACAAGTTTGATATATTAGAGGTGACTTCTGAGGAGAACAACACACTTCTCATTCTCATGCCTCCCCTGTGCTACGGTAGTCTGTGAAGTTAACGGCTCTATAGTGCATGCTGGGAGACTACAGCTCCCACAATACAGCAGGTAGTGTGAGGGCATGCTGGGACATCGTATTCACTCTGCTCCCTGAACACAGTTTCCTTCCCCTTAAATTTAAATCCGAAACAAGACCTACCTGAGGTGGAGCATACCTTAAAGGATCACTATAGGGTCCGGAAAACAAACCCGTTTTCCTGACACTATATAATCCTTGGGGGACCCTCACCCTCAGGGTACCCCCCCCCCGTGGCGCTGAAGGGGTTAAAACCCCTTCAGTCACTTACCTTTATCCAGCGCCGGGCTTCCTCGGCGCTGGTGACCTCTCCTCCCCGCCGACATCAGCTCCTGAGTGGCAAGTGCCGCGCGGGCATTCAAACTTTCTATAGGAAAGCATTTCTCTATGGACACTCTGCACACTTTCGCATCCAGCGTCGCCGAAGCGCCTCTAGAGGCTGTCAGGAAGACAACCACTAGAGGTTGGATTACCCTGCAATGTAAACATAGCAGTTTCTCTGAAACTGCTATGTTTACATGTGAAGGGTAAAACCTGAGGGACATTGCACCCAGACTACTTCATTGAGCTCAAGTGGTCTGGGTGACTAAAGTGTCCCTTTAATATGGCTGCTCCTTTTATGCTGTGGCATGTCTCCGGAGCTCCGTTGGTGGTAAGTGCTGATGTCAGGTGCAGCTCCCACACATATAGGGACCTCTTCCTCCTTGCCACAGCACTCAGAAGTGGATCGGCGGGAGGGAGACCAGGTATATGTGTGGACCGTGGCACACTGAAATGCGGCAAGCTCCATCATGGTTTAGACACCCATGCAAAAAAAAAAATTTTTTTTTTTTATTTTAACCCCTGCAGTGACATTCCATGTATAAGACGACCCCCAATTTTAGGCAAAACAATTTAGAAAAAAAAAGTCTTCTACATGGAAAAATATGGTATCTATCCTATTTACACAGACTGATTCCTAAACACAGTTATTGTGGTTTAACAATAAATTAATGTGAGGTGCAGGAGTGCACTCATACCTCAAGGGGTTGAACCGTTCTCCGAAGGTTTAACCCTAAAGTGAGCTCCAGCACCAATCTAAACTCCCCCCAGACGGCATCCGGCTTCTAAAGTTTCAGGAACGCCGCCAGGCAGATACGCTGCTTATTGGCTAAGAGAGGTCAGCTGACGCACTTAGTCAATTAGTGACTCTCCATTCACAAAACTGGCTTGGAAAGACTAGTTTTGTGAATTGGGAGTCACTGATTGGCTGAGAGCATCAGCTGACTGATCTCCGCTTATATGTGGCAGCCCTAACCGGCGGCACTCTGCGCTTCCTGAAACTGAAATTTCAGAAGCCAGATGCCACCTGGGGGGAGTTGAGATTTGCGCTGGAGGATCACTTTGGGATGAAACCGTTCGAGGATGGTTGAACCCCTTGAGATAAGTGTGCACCTGGGGGCCTCCTGGCATCATAAGGCACCATAACAACTTCATTTAGATGTGTACTCGCAGCTGAAATGTGTAACTGAATTATCTCAATGAATTAATGTTGTATTATTTAGAAGTGTGAAATAATGAAAAATCTATTTTTCATTCTATCGCATTTCTTTCTTTCCCTTTTTTTTCTTCTTCTAATCTCTTCAGCAACAAATACAATTAGTAGTATTGTAGCACATATATTTTGGTTACATTCTCTTTATAAATTGCAATCCCTTTAAAGGAACACTATAGTCACCTAAATTACTTTAGCTACATAAAGCAGTTTTAGTGTATAGATCATTCCCCTGCAATTTCACTGCTCAATTCACTGTCATTTAGGAGTTAAATCACTTTGTTTCTGTTTATGCAGCCCTAGCCACACCTCCCCTGGCTATGATTGACAGAGCCTGCATGGAAAAAAAAACTGGTTTCACTTTCAAACAGATGTAATTTACCTTAAATAATTGTATCTCAATCTCTAAATTGAACTTTAATCACATACAGGAGGCCCTTGCAGGGTCTAGCAAGCTATTAACATAGCAGGGAATAAGAAAATCTTAATTAAACAGAACTTACAATAAAGAAAGCATTAAAAGGGCTCTCTTTACAGGAAGTGTTTATGGAAGGCTGTGCAAGTCACATGCAGGGAGGTGTGACTAGGGTTCATAAACAAAGGGGGGGGCGTGTCCGGCAGCCGACGAAGATGGCTGCTTAGTTCCAGAGCTCCTCGTGGCGCCCGCAATAATACCGCTCAACAAGCGAAACCGGCACACTCTCACACCACAGATGGGCCGCACAAAACGGCAGGCAGACCCCGGCGGCACCCCAAGACCCTCGGGACCCGGGGGAGACCACACAATCCGGTCCTACCTCCAGGCTGCAACCCGCGCACAGTCACCGCAACGGGAGATGGAGGCCGCAGGTCAGGCAGACGAATCACTCCCATCCACACCAGCCAGATTCTCCCCAACACTGTCAGAGCCCCAGCAGCAGCAGCAAGGGGGTGAGTGGAGAGACATTCTCCCTAATCTGCTCCATAAATCTGACTTTGAAGCCCTATCAGACCGCCTGGGCCGTGTGGTCCGCGAGGAGGTAGCCCAACTGCGTGCCGACCTAGTGAACATGGAGGCACGCATGGCGGTAACAGAAACCGAGACCAAGGCGCTGAGAACAGACGTCGAGCAGACAAACACGGCAGTGATGAACCAGGAGGCTGATATAACATACCTTACAACATGGGTCGACGACCTGGACAACCGTGGCCGCAGACTGAACCTGCGAGTCCGTGGGGTACGGGAGGGAGGCCCCTCGGAGAACGTACCGGAACTACTGAGGCAAATTTTCGCCCAAGTCCTGGGCGGCCAACACACGCCCCGAATAGGTCTGGTCCGAGCGCACAGAGCTCTGAGACCCATGCCAGCACCAGAAGAACAACCCAGGGACATAATATGCTGCCTCGACAACTATCATCTCAAAGAAGAAATACTACGCACAGCCCGCCGCATGGGAAATGTCCGCATGGCAGGCCAAACTATCTCCATATACCAAGATTTATCCAGGTACACTCTACAAGCCAGGAGAGCCTTACGCCCAGTGACATCAGCCCTCCAACAGGCGGGAATCCAATATCGCTGGGGCTACCCGTTCTCACTTTCTGCAAGACACGGTCAGGACCAACTGTTCATAAGAAAGCCAGGTGATGTCCCAGGATTCCTACGTAGCCTAGGCCTCCCGCCACAACAGGTACCTGACTGGTTGGCGAGATCGTTTCTTCAGCAACCACCGGGACCACAACCACCACGCAGACCTAACGCAGGCCAGCAAAGGCCCCAGCAACAGCAACAACGAGACGGGAACCAGGGCCCAGTGAGGAGGGAGCGGTAACCAAACACCAAGCAGCGCAGCCGGGGAACGGGTATGGGGACATGGGAATCACTACATAGCTCAACAAAACCGTGAGTACAAGCAGTGGGTACAGACCAATTCATACTACACTTGTCAGCAAGCCGTGGGGAGGGGGATGGGGGAGCTAAGGGGACACCAGCCACATCAGCACCACACCGTGGGGGTTCCTGCATAAAGACGAACAAATGGCAACAACTATACCGCCAGATAAGGCGCAGGGGGGGCAGACGGGACACTTTGGGGAGGGGGACGGGCAGCCCAGCCACAGTGGGCAACGAAGATGGCGAGCAGCCGCACAAACAGATACGCAAACATCCCAGCAGAACTATTACCTGAGGTGCAACTCAGACAGACGCTTGGGTCCCACCTCATGTTGCAATACCAACTAACAACCCACAGGGGGAGGGAGAGGGGTTGGAACCTGAGGGACGGCACCTGAGATGGAGGGGGAGCGGGACCCACTGGGCACAAAAGCTGAGTCGAGCATAGGAAGGGTTCAGGGAAGGGAATGAAGGAAGCACGGCAAGAGCAGGAAGACGGGATGCACTCGAGACAGAAAGAGTGGCAGAAGGGGGGGTCGCAGGAAGGCAGAGGGGAGGGGGGAGGGTTGGCGCAGGGGGAAGAAACAATAATACAGACATGTAGGTTAACAACTGGGGGAGATAGGGGGTAGGGGGAAGAAAGGTGAAGGAGAGGGGGGGAAACGACAAGATAAAAGCTCCAAAACTTTCCCAAACACACGGGGGGGGGAGGGGAGGGGAGGGGGGGGGGGGGGGAGTACAAAAAGTTGACCCACATGCGCTCAGCCACTGAACACGGGGATACAGACCACGCAAGTGGGTAGAATGTAGAGGCAAGCAAGAATCTAGGCAGACACCCGATCCTTACAGCCCAGGTCCCACGACACTTACAAGCAGAAAGAGGGAAACTGAGAATGGTGTATATGTTATGTATATAAATTGTGTGACATTGCATTAAGGTGTACTGCACGAAACGTTATGTCCATGACAAAAATGTGGTAACCCAGAACACCAGACGGCGTACGCACATGACAAAGCGGGACGCAACACAAGCTTAGGGAGACGAACATGACAAAGCGTAAAACTCAGAGACCCAGACGAACCATAGCCACAACAGAGGGATAGTCCATACCGTGAGAAGCAACACATAGATGTCGGACCACCCACACGCTGAGCAGAAATTGACGTTAAGACGCAGGCCAGGAAACAATATAGCCCCCCCCATGTCACATGGTGTCCAATCCCCTAACTCCGAATAGACACGCACCACCAGCAGACTACAGAATAGCGACTCACCCCCACCCCACAACGACGATCAGCCCAGCCCAGACTGATCCTAAACTCAACAGCACGCAAGACCCAACCCCACCCGGCACACCGTACCCAAGGCAATACAATTCAGAATCAGAAAAGCTGTAAGAGCGCGGCAGTAACAACACGCACACGGCACAGCGCACCGCGCACACACAGAATAAAACCCAACACACACAGAGAAACCGAGCAGACGCTACCGATACACAGCCACTTAGGAGACGAGGGATCACAGACTACTACTAGAACTAACTACTATTTACGACAAGTGGAGGGATAACCCACCACGGACGAACTACCCGACACCCCCACAGGTGTAGGACACAGAAACCCCCGATACTAGGGGGCCATACAACTCCCGGAAACGACCCAAGCCCACCAACTGGTGGAGCTACACGGTCAATCCACCGGGACGATTGTCCATTAACCTAAAGTTCACAGTACTTCTACGGATTACGTAGACCCACACAGCACTAGCACAAGAAGAGACTAAACACAGAACCGCACTACACTATACAAACACACTAACCACAACCTCACTCACCGCCCCTTCCTGCCTTTACCCTTCTATCCACCCCCTGCGGCTGCCCTGACGATGACGACCCCGAGCCCCGACGGGTACACCCGGGAAGACCTGAGCATACTCTCCTACAATGTAAACGGCCTCAACGTCAGAGAGAAGCGCACAAGGCTCCTGAGAGACCTGAAACACTACAGGGCGTCGGTGGCATTTATCCAAGAAACGCACTTCCAAGAAGGCAGGGCGCCAGCCTTGAAAGACCGCAACTTTCGAACAGGGTACTTTAGTAACAACCCGGATAAAAGAACACTAGGAGTCTGCATTCTCTTTTCAAACGGGACCCCATACAAGGAGATAGCCACCCTCAGGTGCAAACAAGGCAGATACCTTTTCACTAAAGGCACAATAGTAGATCAGACCTACACATTCGCCAACCTGTATGCTCCAAACACGAAACAGCACTACTTCCTCCGGAACGCCCTAAGCACCTTGATGAAATTCACGGAGGGCACCTTGATCATCGGGGGAGATTTGAACTTGGCACTACACCCAGATCAGGACTCCACGTCACCGCGCGGAACAACACCACACGACAAACACGCCAACACACTTCGCCTTCTACATGCCCACCAATTAGCAGACTGCTGGCGAGCACTGCACCCAACAACCAAGGACTACACCTTCTATTCACAGACACACTCGACATAAACGAGATTGGATTACTTCCTGACGACACATCACAACCTGAACCTGCTCCGAGACGCAGAGATCCTACCAATGACCTGGTCAGATCACAGCCCAATACGAATGCGGCTCAAATCGCCATTATACAGACCCCGGCAAATGTCATGGAGACTAAATGAATCGATCCTTTCGGATGGGGTGGAAGCAGACAAGATCAGTAACACCATAAGAGAATACTTCCAAACCAATGAAACGGAGGAAGTGACACTGCTGACATGCTGGGAAGCGCATAAAACGGTCGTCAGAGGCCGGATCATCGCCATATAAGCAGCCCGCAAGAGGGCGGCGATGCGGGAGACGCTCGAACTCAGCAAAGATATAGCGGTCCTGGAGGCCAGACACAAACGAACCCTCGACGCACAGACGTACAGAGACCTAACAGCCAAACGAACCCAACTTACAACACACCTCAACCGAGCCATCCAACGCTCATACCAACACTACAGACACATGATACATGAACATGGCGGGGGGCGGAGCCTGGCTGTGGAGCGGATCGGACGCGTGAAGCCCGAGCTCCCGTCTGCAACCCTAATCTAAACTGCATTAACCCAGCACTCAAGTTCCAAGACTCCCCTAGATTGCACCACCCAGACAGGGGATGCATAGGGGATCGCAAAGAGCCCACTCCCAAAACACTGAGCCGCCGGGAACGCGAGCTGAATCACCGGGGCCTACTGCTGCGACAACCAGCCTGTTCTGCGGCCTAGGTGGAGGCAAGGGCTCGGGTGAGGCGGCCGATCACCCAGCCCGGAGCACCCGGGAAGCAGACGACTGCGCTGCGGAGACCCACCCACGAGCCCTCCTCTCCCCCCCCCCCCCCCGCCGGTGAGGGATATCCCGGCACCAGCAACGACTCCCAAGCAAATCGAGGCACCGTATATCCCAACGCTGCAATAAAGATGGCGGCGGCTGCCCCTGCAATGGTGGCGCGGAGCCCGCAAGCGACACTTGAGGAAAGGCTAGACGAGCTGCTCAACAACTTCTGGCGGATGCTGCAGGACAGAGGGGCACAGACTGCCAGGGAACAGAGGAGGGAGAACAAACCTCCTGACCCTCCGGCCCCCCCCAAGCAGACAGGCGGCAAGCTCAGGGTCCCCGTCGCTGTGCAGCAGGGGAGGCAGACTGCCCGCTTACCAAGCACTCGCTCGGGTCCAAATCTACCCAGAGCTGGCTCCAAGCATCCTGGGCAGAGGACCCAGGGGGAACAGACCCTGGGACGCGGCCCGGGAACACAGCTGAAGAAACCTCCTCTCCAAGCGGCACATGCCAGCTCCAGAACTTCCACTCGGGGAGACAAGACCAACCGGAGCGGTGACGACCACACACGAGACCCCGAAAGGGCCCGGCGGCACGAGCAACCGGTGCTTTTAACCTCTGCAGCGCCAGCAATTGAAGACAAGTGGCACTTGAACCCCAGCAGCCTCCCAACGCAGGGCATCGGCTGAGCAACCCACAGGAATGCTTGCACCATGCAAAGGACAATAGCGGTAACCACACCATGCGACAGACAGTCAGGGGCAAATTAGAGGAGAATCTCTTGCCTTACCTTGCAAGCACTTTGCGTACTCTGACTGCAATTACCGTCTTAGCAATGCCCTTTGCATTGATACTGCTGACATACCTGCCAATATTCTAAATCACACGTTGAGCCTTTATTACTTATGTGTTCATCTTGTTTGGACCCCCTTTTTTCCCCCCTATCTTTTATTTAAGTTGGCAGTACTAATCAGCATGTAAGTTTAGCTTTCACTTGCTCACATAGCCTGACCCTAACAGCAGAACATAATCAACATGTCTATACTATTTCTCTCCACATGCCTACATCTGCACTGTTCAATATATCGACATAAAAACTTGTTTTACTTTACTTTAATGTTTACTTTACCACGCACCGTTTTTTAATCCTGCAACTAACACTCAAACGTAGACGAGGGTTAAATTGCCACGACTCCATCAATGTTCTGTATTAGCCTGATTACGTAGCCACCATTGAATATATACATAATCTGTGCTGCCTATAGCCTAGCCTACACACTGACCAAGCCTTGTCAAAGCACAACCATACCATATGACCAACTGTAATGATATAATCTCGAGTTAAACCATTTTAGACAGCATGTATAGCCTGACTGTTACTTTTATTTTATTTTGCTAAGCCTGTCTATGCTTATTAATATTATAAAAATGTGCCTATATTACGAATGCCATGCCATGTAATGCCAATGCTTGCCTATTCTACTGGATGTCGCTGTTGTGGCGCATACCGGCTATTTGTTTATTCTGTGCACACCCAAAATAAAGAATTTAAAAAAAAAAAAAAAAAAAAAGAACATGGCGATAAATGCGGGAGACTGCTGGCAAACCTTCTGAAACAACGAAAAACTCAACTATACATCCCCAAGATAAAAGACACGCAGCAACGACTTAAGCACCTCCCAGACCAGATAGCGACAGAATTCCACACCTACTACCAGGGCCTATATCACCTCCGGCGAGACGAACAGGGAAACCCACAACCGAACAAAATTGATGCCATACACAGATACCTGAATTCGGCACACATGCGGGAACTACAAGAGGCCGACCGAGAAGCATTGGAAGCCCCCATCACATCGGAAGAACTGGCGTACGCGATGAAGAAGGCGAAGACGGGCAGAGCGCCGGGGCCAGACGGACTCCCTCTTCAATACTACAAAGTCTTCGCACAGGAGGTCGTTCCGAAACTACTGCGAGCCCTGAACTCCATTCAAGAGGGGGCCACGCCAACGGCGCAGTTCACCTCGGCGAATATCACCCTGCTGCCGAAGGAAGGAAAAGACCCAACAGTGTGCCCAAGCTATCGCCCGATATCGGTACTAAACACCGATATTAAACTCCTTGCCAGTGTCATGGCGTCGCGGCTGGCGCCACTACTGCCGGCCACGATCCACCCGGACCAAACTGGATTCATCCCAGGCAGGGAGGTGAGGGACAACACGATCCGGGCCCTGAATATCATAGCACACGTCAGGACCCAGCAGCACGGAACCCTTCTTCTGTCCACGGACGCGGAGAAGGCGTTCGACCGGGTGGACTGGGATCTGCTGATGGAAACCCTCCACGCCATAGGAATAGGACCGAAATACAGCACCTGGACGAGGGCACTATACACCTGCCCGACGGCACGAATCAGGATCAACGGCGCACTGACAGACCCGTTCCAGATCCACAATGGGACCAGACAAGGCTGCCCGCTTTCGCCGTTACTATTCGCGCTGACGCTGGAGCCATTCCTGAACAGGATCAGGCACAATGCGGACATCCAGGGGATCAAGATAGGGGACACACATCACAAAACACTAGCATATGCAGATGATATGCTATTCGTGGTCACGAACCCGCAAACCTCCCTACCAGCGATACAGAAAGAATTCGAGGAATACGGGCGGGCCTCAACCTTAAAATCAATTACTCAAAATCAGAGATACTGAACTTAACCATCAAACACGCGGATAGACTGACCCTTCAGAGACAACACCCATACCGCTGGTGCGACCACCGCATGCGATATCTAGGGGTTTGGCTCACCACCAACCCGGCAGACCTGTACGCACAAAATTATCTCCCTATATTTAAAAAAGCGGTGGAGGAACTTCACGGATGGAATGCCCTCTACATTTCCTGGCTAGGGAGGATAAATGCGGTTAAGATGACACTACTGCCCAAGCTGCTGTTTGTGTTCCAGGCAGTACCGATCCAAGCCCCCCAAACATTCTTTAAGGCACTGAAGGCCGAGGTCCGCAAGTTTATATGGAAAGGCAGGTCCCCACGCATAGCACACAACCAGTTAATCCTACCTAAACTTCGAGGAGGCCTGGCACTCCCTGACTTTGAAAAATACTACCACGCCACACACCTAACACGAGTGGCCAGTTGGACGATAGCCAGCGGCACAAAACCATGGACCCAACTGGAATCTGACACCATCAATTGCGACCTCCGGACGCTACCCTGGATACCCGCGGCGGCATACAGAAGTAAACGCATCACCAACCCCTTCGTGGCGGCAACCATGAAGATCTGGCACAGGCAGGGGCTGAAACAATACCTAACGACAGACCCAGGTCCGCTGCTGCCACTGAGGGGCAACCCGGACTTCCCAGCGGGAGACCTTGGTCCCAGACCGGGCCCAACGGGCCACACAGCTATCCCCCGCATGAAGGACGTCCTTGTGCACCCGTTCAACATTCGACCATTAACAGAACTCTTCCCAGACAGACTACACACATTCTCCCATACGCTGGCCAGAGCACAGCTCTCCCAGTACGCCAGATCGATTCCACAAAAAACGTCCCTGACGAGGGAGACGACACAATTCGAACGAATCTGCATGCAAGACAAGGAAACACCCCGAGCTATCTCACAGATATATACCATACTGATCACCAGCAGATACATATTGGCGCCGCCCTGTATAAGGAATTGGGAGGAAGACCTTGACGAGCCCATGTCAGAGGCAGACTGGGACAAATGCCTCACCCTAGTACAAAAAACGCCTAGCTCCGCACGCCTACAAGAAAACTCCTACAAGATACTCACCAGATGGTATTTGACACCAACAACACTACACGCTAGGAATCCAGACATGCCAGACACCTGCTGGAGATGCGGGGAGGAAACAGGCACATTTTTACATATCTGGTGGTCATGCACACGGCTAACGCCATTTTGGGACACGGTCAGGGACGTCATACGCGAGGTGTCAGACGAGATGCTCCTAAGAACCCCGGCAGCCTTCCTCCTCCATCATACCAACATGGCAGTGCAAACATACAGCAGGTCCGTTGTACCGCGGCTGCTAAACGCAGCCAAAGCTATAATCCCCATCTATTGGAAGCACGGAAACGTACCCCCGATATCGCGGTGGGTGGAAGAGGTGGAAACCACCAGGAAGTACGAAGATATAAAGGCAAACACCCCGAAGCTCAGAGACCGTTACATCTCACGCTGGTTTCACTGGCTGAGGATAACCACATCGAACGACTTTCAACTACGCCTAGTCCAGCAGTAACCGGGGGAGACGAGAGGAAGGAGAGAGCAGCAGGGGAAACCAGAGGGGGGGCGGAAGGGTGCGGCGGAGTGGAGCAGCAGCAGGGGAAGGAGCCACAAATGACCCCATACCCTTACACCAACCCACCATCCCCCACCAAACTTGGACCAGACCCACTACCATGTCACACAAGACGGACACGGCAGAGAAACGCGACAGACAGACAGGGGAGGGACACCCCCCACTGAACATGTCGGACTAGAGACACTACACACATGGTACAACCCAACACGAGGACACAAAGACCACGTCCCGGCCTAGATAAACAACCGAGACGCAGAGAGAAATATACA
Source organism: Pelobates fuscus (assembly GCF_036172605.1). Lineage (NCBI taxonomy): Eukaryota > Metazoa > Chordata > Amphibia > Anura > Pelobatidae > Pelobates > Pelobates fuscus. The sequence goes on along the minus strand of NC_086317.1, from coordinate 432,302,358 downwards.
AAAAGGCTACACGCAAATACGTTACGACAATACTCTAAACAAAACACACACACACGTACAGACACCAGACTCCAAACCGAACTCTCCGACAAATACGACCCACATGATTGGGGCACACACACAGACCTACATAGAACGCACACTAAGACGCTAGCCATGTCAGCAGGCCAACTACGTTAAATACCAGACAGCACGACCAACTGTACATGCAATCGGAAATATGCTGGAGCACACAAATGTGCAATGGTCTAAAACGCATAACAAAGATATACTCTTCAGTTAATAGTTTTTTGTTTATTTTTCTTCTTCTTAACTCGCTACCTTTGTTATACTAGTTCAGTACAGAATGTTCTTGTTTATCGATGTCCAACCCTGCAAAGCTTATATACACTTAATATTTGTGAATACATGCCTACAATGACTCAAACGCCTCTGCGTAGGCAAATACATGCTATTCAGACGAATCTGCAATATGTTTGCCCCATGCTAACTGAAACTTTAATACGCACGCCTCTGCGAAGGCGACTACCTGCTTAAACTGTTTTATACTTGAAACCTGCTTTTATGTTGTGATAACAATAAAAATATTTAAAACATAAACAAAGGGATTTAACTCCAAAATGGCAGAGGATTGAGCAGTGAGGCTGCAGGGGCATGTTCTATACATCAAAACTGCTTCATTAAGCTAAAGTTGTTCAGGTGACTATAGTGTCTCTTTAATGCCGGCAAGAAATTACTAAGAAATTATAATATCACAATGGTCGCTACCAGGATGTCACTACAGGGAGTGATTTAAAACCATTAATCAAATAATTCTAAAGAGCATGAAACAAATGAAGAAGAGTAATAAAAAATAAGTGAAAAAAAATCATACAGTTTAACTGAAACATATGAGATTATCTTGCACCAGTAATGTGCCTAGTATCCACTCCTGATGGGTGATCTGTCTGCAAAGTAATGCTGTCTATCTTTTCACATTATTTAAACCTTGAATCATGAAGGGAGCCCTGCTCTAGATTGTATCTTTACACAAGCAGCCACCACAGACAGAGAGAGGCTTGTAGTCTACAGTTCTGTCTCTGCATAATAGGATTGGCCATTACCCACCTCAAATGGACACTATAGGCACCAAAACAACTCTAGCTTAACCCGTTAAGGACACATGACGTGTGACATGTCATGATTCCCTTTTATTCCAGAAGTTTGGTCCTTAAGGGGTTAATGAAGCAGTTTAGGTTTATAGGTCACGCCCCTTCAGTCTCACTGCTCAATTCTCTGCCATTTAGGACTTAAAGGGACTCTCCAGCCAAGCCTTTTTACTCACCTGGTTCCAGCGCCGGGAGCCTCGTAAAGCCGCGCCCCCTATTTCGTCAAAATGACGAAATAGGCGGGCGCGAGCAGGGAGCAATCAGACGCTTCCATTTGGAAGTGTCATTGCTCCCTTGTGCGCATGCACGGCTTCGCCGCACACGCGAGCATACTTCATAGGGCGGCATTCATGAATGAGCTATTATTTAATTGCATGCATACGAGCTGCTGTTGAGAGATAAAGGCGACATTAACTACATACCTCTCATGTAGATTGTAGTTTGCCATTTGAAGAGTCATCTGTGGACCATACAGTATGTACATTGTGTGATTGGAAACCAGTGTGTTTTTAAAAAAAAATTATTCTCCCAGGATGTGGTTGCACATCTGTTTCCTTGTGCTGATGCATGAGGAAATGTTACATGGCTTTGTAGGGGCGAGGATCATTTGGCATTTTTTTTAATTAATTTTTTTAAATTCTTTATATTGTGGAATCAATCAAAATCAGCAATGGCATGTTATCCACATATTTTGAAAAGTGAGCAAACTCAAATATTCCATCGGTACAGTAAGAAAAACTAAAACATAGCATATTAAAGAGTTGAGACATGGTTTCATCTAAGGACACTATGGTTCCGTTCCTCACCTCAAGACACTTTATCCCGCATGCATGGCAACACTGATCACTCGGACCCCAGCACCATCATTCCATTCAGGGGTCACTTCTGCACATTTACTCTTTTATAGTAAAAACCAAAGAAAAGAAAATGTTACTTGCGCTTTTTCCTTAATCCCTATGTATATTTAGACAAATGGAGGTCATTTAGTTGCTCCAATGGCCATTGGAGGGATGCCCGCCTGCCAACGTCAAGGCAGACCCCCCCTAAGCGGGTCCTAACACTGACCCTTCAGCCTGCTTCCTTGAGCTTCTGGCAAAGATATCTCTAATGAGACAGAAAGGGTTTTTTTTATATACACCCCTTTACTTATTAACCCTTAATAGGGAACACATGGGATGGGTAGCAGCATTGTAACCAGGCTGTGTGATACAAAGTAAATACAAATACAAAAAGAGAAGTCCTGCGCTTAAGCTGCAAGGACTACAACACACATCAGCCCCAATATATAGTAAAAACCAAAGAAAAGAAAATGTTACTTGCGCTTTTTCCTTAATCCCTATGTATATTTAGACAAATGGAGGTCATTTAGTTGCTCCAATGGCCATTGGAGGGATGCCCGCCTGCCAACGTCAAGGCAGACCCCCCCTAAGCGGGTCCTAACACTGACCCTTCAGCCTGCTTCCTTGAGCTTCTGGCAAAGATATCTCTAATGAGACAGAAAGGGGTTTTTTTATATACACCCCTTTACTTATTAACCCTTAATAGGGAACACATGGGATGGGTAGCAGCATTGTAACCAGGCTGTGTGATACAAAGTAAATACAAATACAAAAAGAGAAGTCCTGCGCTTAAGCTGCAAGGACTACAACACACATCAGCCCCAATATATAGTAAAAACCAAAGAAAAGAAAATGTTACTTGCGCCTTTTCCTTAATCCCTATGTATATTTAGACAAATGGAGGTCATTTAGTTGCTCCAATGGCCATTGGAGGGATGCCCGCCTGCCAACGTCAAGGCAGACCCCCCCTAAGCGGGGGGTCAGTGTTAGGACCCGCTTAGGGGGGGTCTGCCTTGACGTTGGCAGGCGGGCATCCCTCCAATGGCCATTGGAGCAACTAAATGACCTCCATTTGTCTAAATATACATAGGGATTAAGGAAAAAGCGCAAGTAACATTTTCTTTTCTTTGGTTTTTACTATATATTGGGGCTGATGTGTGTTGTAGTCCTTGCAGCTTAAGCGCAGGACTTCTCTTTTTGTATTTGTATTTACTTTGTATCACACAGCCTGGTTACAATGCTGCTACCCATCCCATGTGTTCCCTATTAAGGGTTAATAAGTAAAGGGGTGTATATAAAAAAAACCCTTAAGGAAAAAGCGCAAGTAACATTTTCTTTTCTTTGGTTTTTACTATATATTGGGGCTGATGTGTGTTGTAGTCCTTGCAGCTTAAGCGCAGGACTTCTCTTTTTGTATTTTTGTATTTTTGTATTTACATTTACTCTTTTGCCACTCTCTCTCATGCACCACCACATATTCACCTAAAGTGTGGACTCTGTCTTGTCCATTCCCTCTTTGCTAACCATCAATCTTCAACTCACAACACAGGTTATCTGTCTCAACGCGTGTGTGCTCGCGATTCGTAATTTAATACTGCACCGTCACTGGCAAGCATACGTGTGTGCGCTTCATCCGCCCTCATGTGAGTCACTCGACTTCCGCCATATTTCCCTAGTTGGCTATATGTCATAATAGGCTTGTGGTCGCACCTCTGGGTAGCCATCTACATCTCATGCAGTTATGTACGATTTCAACTTCTTAACCCTCCCCCCCCCCCCCCCCTTTAACCTCACCCCTGAGCTGGAACACTCGTCTTCACATTCATCTCTCATGCTGTATGTCATTTAACATTGCTGGTGAGATATAACCAGCGTGAGATGCCTCTCTGCTAGTGCACACATAAAAAGTTGGGTAAAACATAAAATCACAGACCATTTCACCTTTGTGGTGATATGCTCCTTAACCTCTCCCTGGTAGCCTAGCCTCTAAGGTTTAAACATTCATCCTCTCATCAGCCTATGTTCCCCATTCATCTCTCATGCTGTGTGTTAGGTAACGTTGCCGGTGAGATATAACTGGCATGTAATGCCATTCAGCTAGTTTAGGAATAACAAGTAAAAAAACTTGCATGACCTTTCAGGTAAAAAAGGTCAGGTAAAAGTAAAATAAACTTAAACAGAACGTAATGAAATTAAATAAAGATTGTCGTGTAAAGGATGTAAGTGTCAGGATCGGGACAGGGATCCAACACGCAGAGTACAGACAGTAGAAAGGTACGTATACCGGACCTTAGAATGGCCGGACTAACGTACGGAGATAGAGAGAATGGTCAAAGGCAAGCCGAGGTCGAGGGAACGAGAAGACAGGTAAGCGAGGAACAAGCCGAGTCAAAGGGTAACAGAGATAAGCAGAGAAATACAAACAAGCCGGGTCGGAACCAAAAGGATAACTGGAATACAAGAGCACTGAGTGACTAGACAGGCTAGAACCACGACAGGGCAATGAGCAAATGGAAGAAGCACTGTTAAATACCCTGGCTCAGAGAGTAGACACGCCTCCGACGAGTCCTGATTAGTTTCCAGACAATTGAGTGACAGGTCGGTCCGGGTTGGCGTCATGACGTCGACTGCTCGGCGTCGTGTTACAAAAGGAAGTGGATCCCTCGCGGCCAGCGTGTAAATGACCGGAAGGACCGCGAGGGACGGAGGAAACAGCCCTTCTGGACGGATAAACTTCTAAGTCTCTACCTCTCTCAGAGGTAGAGACTTCAGGTACCCTGACAGTAAGTCCCTGTTGGACCTCAGTGAGGCCTTGCAAAGAGCTGACAGTCCAACACTGCAGTGCCCGATCTGCACTACTGAAGATTGATCTTGCGCGATTTCCTTTTTGTCGCCTCAAATCCGGGGCCCTCTGTCCACTCCATATTGGCATCAGCCTGGTCTGGGGCGAGGACATTCCTGCCACTGGGGAGAGCGGGTTCGACAGCTGGAGGGCCTTCAGGAATTCCGTGGGGTCCTCTGCCACTGACAATGACAGAATAGTGTCTCCGCCTTGTACCACAAGGGTGCCAGATGCCCCCCAATGCGGTTTCTTATGCTGTGCTCTCGTAGTTGCCTTGTGACTGGCTGAAAACTTCTCGCCAGTAAAATTGAGAAAGGTAGGTCCTCACAGACTCGGATCTGGACATTGTCCACAGTGGTTGTGGGCATGCTTCTGGAGTTGGCTAACATGGTGGACTTAACGGATATGTCCCTGGGAGCATCTGCAGGGCCAGTTGATGCTTTCTGGATCCGGAATGCTAATATGATGGGCAACGTGCCTCCGTCCCTCTTCAACCCGATTGCTACCACCACTTTGTTTGTTTACTCAAGCATTGCCCCTTGGCCTATAAGTTTGGGTGCTCCGTGAATGTGCACATTTCTCCTGCGGTGTCGGAATTCGTGTGTTGTTACCATACGGGTAAGTCTCTGTAGTTTTGTGTTGAAGGTTTCCATTTGTGACCTGGTCTCAGTGAGCGGCCTGTGTCTCTCCCCTTCCCTAGTTTCAACCACTCCAATGCCTGCTGTGAGACCACCAATCTCTGTGCGCTCCCTATCTAGGTCTGATTTCCAGACCTCTCTTAGGTCTAGAAGCAGCATTTTGATATCTTCTTTCATGGAGGTTGAGGTATTGGAGTCAGACTCCGCCCGTCGGTGTATAAACCTGCTGTCCGAGAGGGTATGAATTCCTCCTCGTCGAGGGAGGCCTCAGATTGGCTGCAGCTTGAAAGTCTCCCGGGTGCCATCTTAGGTTGTGATGCTGCGGCCTGTCAAAAGAATCCTGGATATCAGGCAGATTGGAGCCTTCAAGGTGGGATAACTTGCGGTTCTTTGCGCCCAATCTCTCTAACGGGGGATTCAGCAGTGAGTATTATCCGTCTGATGGGTTGCATCAACGCGATATCGTGGCGATTTCGGCAATTTAGTGGTATGTTTAAGCAGAGCTCCACTTCAACATGTCTTGTCAGGTTCTCAGCTCAATAGTGACTGTCTTTATTTGGCATTCTTCTGTACTAAACATTTTTGTGATCTTGCTGCAATATAATTAGTGATGTTATAAGGTTGTTTGAGTCTACAGATACACACAAAAATGCCTATTTTTTGTGTGTAGTATGTGTGTGGTCTAAAGGGGCACTCCAACTCATATTTTTTATTTCATATTTTTTCAATGAATAGTGCCCTATTCTCTAGGTTCATATGGAATTTGGCCTATGATTGGACCATCTAGATGGCTCAGAGCATGCGTGTGTTCTGAACTGGCATGGGGAGAGGGATTTGGGAGAATAAAAAAACAAAAACCTGTACTGATTGGGATGTGGGAGGGTTGATGACTAGAAGGGAGGGGACATCAGGTGCGTTGCCAGCATGCATTGCGCGCTGATGACAGACATAAAATAGGCACAGTGTTGACATTTTGGCAGTCCGTGACTGATTTCCGGGCAGCCAAAGTCACGTGTGCAAGTGATGTAACTAGTCTACGTCACACAAGGGACAGTATCTCAGTATGTGCAGTATTTCATGCAGAAGTAATACATGTCTAGTCTCCTACCACCATGACCACTTCTAAAAACATAAGTAGTCATGGTGGTTGGAGTAACCCTTTAAGTGAAAGTTTCCCATCAAAAGTGGCGTAACTGATGTGTGATAGATGGCTTGAGTATGTTGTGAATGTGCAATAATTATAAACAGAAGAGTCTGAGCCTATCAGAGAAGTTCTGCAGGGATGTCTTCTTCAGGATACATTTAAACACTTTGGAATGCGTGATTCACAAATGGGACTTAGCCTGTAGATGCATGGACCAGAGGATTATGGCTCAAATACCATTGTTTATGACATCAGATACACTCACGTACATGGGCATTTGTCTTTGGTACCAATAATTGGTGATTGAGTACCAATTTTCTAACCTGATTATGTAAAATTCTTTTTTCCTAAAATCGTTCTTCTTTTGGTTTTTGAAATATGGCTTGTGTTTTATAAACTGGTGTTAGCTGGCTTGTTGACCAGTGTTTGCACACTAGTGTGTTATTTCTTGTGCTATACTGCGACTGTGTAATATTTTTATTCATTCATTTGTTAGGAAATCATTGTGGAAAAACAGGCTATATTTCGGTTGGTGTATAATAAAAATAGCATGTATAACAAACTACAGTCAACCAATCCGTAAGACATATTCACTGCTATTTTCAAGTAGGAAAATAAAAAGATAAAATATAGGCCACTTGGAAAATAACTTTTTTTTTTTTTTTTAAATCAATTGCAACTCTTACTCCAATATAAAACTAGTAGTCTAAATATAAATATTGTGTCATTTAAACCACTATAATACTGATTTTATTTTATTTTTTTTCCTCTTCTCTCCCAGAGAGTCATGCAGGGTGTGTTCTGTTTATGCAAAATATAAATCCATAGATGGAGATAGTCTCTGATAGTGTTATTATATAGATACCGTATTTATCGGCGTATAACACGCACCGGCGTATAACACGCACCTCATTTTTAGAAAGAAATTCCAGGAAATTTCTCCCCTCCCATAGTATTCCCCCCCCTCATCCCATAGTATTCCCCCCTCATCCCATAGTATTCCCCCCCCATCCATAGTATTCTCCCCCCCTCCCCTCCCATAGTATTCTCCCCCCCTCCCCTCCCATATTATTCTCCCCCCCTTCCCTCCCATAGTATTCTCCCCCCTCCCCTCCCATAGTATTCTCCCCCTCCCCTCCCATAGTATTCTCCCCCTCCCCTCCCCTAGTATTCTCCCCCCCTCCCATAGTATTTTCCCCCCCTCCCCTCCCATAGTGTACTTCCCCCCCTTCCCCTCCCCCCATAGTGTACTTCCCCCCCCCTCCCCTCCCATAGTGTACTTCCCCCTCCCCTCCCCTCCCATAGTGTACTTCCCCCTCCCCTCCCCTCCCATAGTGTACTTCCCCCCCCTCCCCTCCCATAGTGTACTTCCCCCCCTCCCCTCCCATAGTGTACTTCCCCCCCCTCCCCTCCCATAGTGTACTCCCCCCCTCCCCTCCCATAGTGTACTTCCCCCCCCTCCCCTCCCATAGTGTACTTCCCCCCCCCCCCTCCCATAGTGTACTTCCCCCTCCCATAGTGTACTTCCCCCTCCCATAGTGTACTTCCCCCTCCCATAGTGTACTTCCCCCTCCCATAGTGTACTTCCCCCTCCCATAGTGTACTTCCCCCTCCCATAGTGTACTTCCCCTCCCATAATTACTTACCTGTCCTGAAGCGTGGGCCGGCTTCACAGCTTGCACCGCGGTACAGGAACTTTAATTTCATGTTCCGGTTTCCGGCGGGACTGAAAGGAAGTGTGCACACTATTGCGCACACTTCCTTTCAGTCCCTCCGGAAACCGGAACATGAAATTAAAGTTCCTGTACCGCGGTGCAAGCTGTGAAGCCGGCCCACGCTTCAGGACAGGTAAGTAATTATGGGATATCGGCGTATAACACGCACCCACGATTTTCCCCCTATTTTCAGGGGAAAAAAGTGCGTGTTATACGGCGATAAATACGGTAATTGATTAATAATCTTGGAAGCAGTGTTGAAGAGTTACATTCAGGCTTAACATTGCCAAAGAATACATCAAGTAATGAAAAAGTGAAACTATTTTAGAAAGTGTTCTGTGTGTCCTAACTGTTGGTCATAAACTAGGTTGTTTGTGTAGTTGTAGAACTTACGAAGTTCATTCTTTAAACAGTATTGTATTATTAACACTATTAGTGTGGGAGAACCATACAACACATTATTATTCTTTAAACAGTGACTGAATGAATCACATTAACCTACACACGTGACTATGGGACAGTCTTTAACAGCACGTCCGGTTTCAGTTGGTTGCAACATGGGGTGGTCTTGCGTCCAAGTTAGATGTCTCCACTCTATGTGATCTACGAACAAACCAATACATTTCTGAAAATATACTTCATTCGGTGGGCAAAGATAACTAAATAGACCACATCCCCATCAAGGTCCATCGTATGGATTTCAGATTTGACGTTTTCTTAAAATGTGGAGATAGATGAATGTCTAGATGGTGAGGAACGAGTGGTCAAGTAGCGTATTACTAGGACTTTCTACTGGATTGAATTTATGAATAACTAAAGTGTAGTAATGTAATCCATAGTAATGAAAACATCTTTCAAAAATACATTTAAATTATGAAATACTAAATTTGATTAAATGATAAAATGAAATGGTCCACAGCAACATCTTGACTAACCCAATAAAATGTAACATTTCACTAATATTAAGCCTATCTTGTGTTTTATTTATACAGTGTTTTTCTTGGAAGGATACCTTGAGATGTCTATTTTATGCCCCACAGTATTATGTGATTTAGATAAATAAGATGTTTTAGGTTTGTTTTAGTGTTTTGTCTTTTTTTTTTTTTTTTAAAGATGGATGAGTTATTATTAGCTGGAGGAATAAGATTTTTTTTTTTTATTATTTCCTGTGTCTATCTACAGAACATTTATTTTCAACCACATTGGCAACATTAATTAGGACTGTAAAACACAAATGGTTGGAATAGATTCCTCCCACACATTTCCCATTGCTGCAAAGTCACTAAATTCTCCATTTTACCCAGAAAGGCCTACGTGAATTATGCTGAACAGTACATCCTGATAAAAGATACAGCAGACAGTAAAAAATATCTTCTGCATTTTAATTGAACATGTTTAATAATTAACTTAATGTGGCTTTTTTTTCTTACATGTTTCATTTTTTTTTTATTCCCATTGTATGTTAATGTTTATGTTCTCCTCTTTGCCACTTGCCTTTATTTATATTTATTATCTTTTTGTTTTTGTTCTGCGTTTAGAAGTGATCATGCTGGTAGAAGTCTGTACGTGCACCGCTTCTGGTTGAAACACTGCACACACTGAGAAGTTTACACCTTTGTGCCGGTGCTAGTAATGGTCTGTCTAATGTTAAATCTGTGCAAAAATGACACCATTTGTCAGCTCGCACTGCGACATGGACATGGCATGGAATATCCTTGCCTGGCTCTGGGTAACTTTTAAGCAATTTTTTCAAATTTTAAATAATATTGAAGGACTATTTAATAATGCCGAATAAGGCATTAGAAAGAGGGAGAAAAAAAGGAATTGTGCAAAAGGGTTGGAGTGACACTTTAATAATAACTGGACACTGCCATTTGGTTATGCTTTGCCCATAAAGTCGTTTACTCTTTGTGGAATTCTTTTAACTGATGTATTGTAGGTAAAGTAGCTTAGCAACTGACATGGAACATTGCTTAAGCTCCGGTCATTGCTAAAATTTGCCAAAGATCACGCTTCCCATGAGAAAAAGTAATCCCTGTTGTCTCTTATGTATAACTAAAAAAAAAAAAGGTGAATTACAAAAACAGAAAAACCAAGGAGTAGTAGACTGACAAAAAAAGGATACATTTAAAGCAAAACCCGCAAATTGACAGCCACTTTAACCCTATATTAGTCAAAATTTATTATCAACCACAATTTTTCTTTAGCTACAAAATGTTATTTCCCCTTCTTTCTTCCCTTTCCTCGCCTACTGAAGACCGTTTTATTCTTCAACCACCAACAACCAGGTTAAACACAAGAGATGACTTTGTTCTATTAAACCAGAAATTATGTCATGAAGATCATTTGTTTCAATTAAAACAAACATTTATTTCACATCAAATAAATAGAAATGCGGAAATGTGCTTCCAATTATTTCCATTAGACGTCATTGGTTAACCAAGTTATTTTGTGGAAATGGTGAACGTTGCAATTACCGACCTACAAGCGATGGTCGTTTTCTAAAAGTGAATGGGAAACGGAAGCCAATATTACCGTGATACACCTAAATTGCATTCCAACTTCATATCCTCAGTTGGTATTCTCAGCTCCCTGCGCGCCCCACCCATGATTTGCTCGTATACGTCTTATCCTATTTTTAGGAAATTACTTAAAAAGGTACATTTTTGGGTGGGTAGTGGAATAAATGAACACATTTGCTAAAAATAGCTGAATGGAATATATATATACTGGGCAGAGAGGCTGAGATCTTTTCTTTTAATATTATGATTATTTTTAGCTTTTTTTCCGCATTTGAGTTTTCCACATTTCAGTTTTCATCGCAAATGACTTCAGCTTTCCCTTCTTTCGTCGGTTAAGTGGGTGGTGGAATGATGGATTGATAGCGAGCTGTCTGCTCCACAATAAGATTAGCAAACATGTTACAGTACAAAAGCGTTCAGACACAAAGTTTATCCAGACATTTGTAGGATTACTACATAAAACCTGCTAAGGCAGAAAGCACATTGAACAAGTAATGAGCACTTTTCGGCTGGCATCCCTCTCTGTCTCCACCTTTGTGTGAGTCGACTTCGTGCTGTGGTGGTGGGAATATATCTGATGGGAATGTTCCAAAAGTATGTATAGTTGTATGAATGGACCAAGTCCTGTATTCCATCAAGAGAACACACGCAAAGTCACATCCTACCTTTAAGACCCAGTATATTGTACAGCCATAGGTTTCATTATTTTTAAGCAATTATTAATAATTAGTTATTATTGAAATAATTTGTATAATGCGCAAATATATACAGATACATGAATATATGAATTACTCTACTTCTTCAGCCTAATAACTGGACTTTGATTGAACTCTGCTGAAAAGTTTTAAGAGCCATACATTTCTGCCAAATAATGAATGCTTCTAAAATAAAATCGAATAGCTAAATGGGAACGCAATTGCAAATTTCAGAGCTCTATGGAAGTCAGATTTTTAAAATCGTATTCAAATGCTAATATGCCATAATAAATCATTCATACTAAGCCAAAAGCATTATTCCTACAAGGCAGATATAGAGAGAGAGCTGGTTATCTGTGCAATAGCATCTCCACCGGTGACGTGTGTTCCTATTTTGTCTCCTGATATAAGCTATGAATTGGTTTGGTTTAAATATAGTATTATGACTTTCTAAAATAGAAAATATATATGAAATGACAAAAAAAAATCTCTCCCAAAAACCCTTTGGTGACCATACAGAGGTGGATTTAACACTTACGCAGCCCTATGTATAACACAGCAAAAAATGCACTCGTCGTGCAAAAAGTTGAGTACATGAAAAGTATATACCTATATCCAATTAGTGTTGCCGTGCTGAATGATATCCAGGAAAAAATTGATTGTGATTTCTTCCTCATAGTTTTCAAATTTGTTTGTACAAAAGTGTGACTTACCTGAAAGAATTCCAGAAACCAACACAGACAATTCTCATTTGAAAAACACACACAATCGTAGTGGAAAGCCCCTAAGCAATTCCGTACAGATCACAGCCCATCAATGCATGACTGCTCTGCAGAAACCATCACCAAAACTAACTATGGATGATGGAGATATTGATCTCCAAGTCCAAATTTGCATGCACACACTGGTCAAATTGCTATAGTTGCTACCTTTCTACAGTGAGCAAAACCTGTACATTTATCACACTAAAGTCATGGACATTGTGAGCAAAAAAAACGCTTAAATCATTGAATTTTTTTGTTTGTTTTGTTTTAAGTAGGAGGCACTTATCTAATCTGATACACAGCGATTGCATTGAAATTGCATGTTTTTTTTGTGAGTAAATTACGTACAGATTGAAATCTCATATAAAGTCTTATATACCTGATTAAATGACATGAAAATGCCATTGTGCTATTTTCACTGAGGTCTCATTGTAAAGTCATGTTGATGCTTGACTTTTTGAAGTGTGTAGTTCTACATCATTATTTTTTTTTTTTTTAATTTTTTTTTTAAATTCTTTATTTTAGTTGTGCAGGTAGGTACATTGTTAGGTCAAGCGCCACAACAGCGCACACGTTGTATACATGGTAAACAGTGGCAGGAGTATATGCACAGTTTTTACTGTTAATATTTAAACAATTCTATCTTAACCAATGAGTATGCTTAATAAAATGTAGTATACATGGTAGGTAATGGTGAAACACTAAGGAGTCATGCATGTTAAGACTTGCTAGATTTAACAATTAATAAGTAACATATAAGGTTAACTTTGAGCACCGGCTAATTAGTGACAGTAGGTTAATTCTTTAAGTGTCACCGCTTTAGTGTCATTTATATGATTATGCGTGACTGTACTGAAGCGAGGGACATACGTTTTGGTCAGTAACAGCCCAACATGCGATAGGTGAGACAGTAATTTACTTTATGATAGATTACACAGTGTAGACTAAAGAGTATGCAGTCCTATTTCAGTTTCCAGCTTAGCATTAAAGCAGGGTGCCGCCACCAGTCAGAGCATCACACATTCCGCCATCTCCCGCAGTAGACTTAAGTAAAAAATAACTATATACAAGATTTTATAAACTAGACAATAATGTGTTTAACATTACTAGTAGAGTATAGCGTCACTATAGATTACCCTCGTGTAGTGGTAATAAACAGTTGCACCTCTAGCATATTATGATCACAAACTAGTGGTCATGACATAAGGCTAGAAGCTAAGAAACATTTGTAGCGTAGGCAGGGTGATATCCTATGGCGTCATTGCATTAATATTAATAACATGGTGACATGGCAATGGTACAAATGTACTATTTACAGCTGAAGCACAGTGACATGCAATGGCAGTATAAGCAGTGTAGTAGACAGTCTTAGTGTTACTCTAGTCCAAGGGGGCACATATATTGCTCTGGATAGAAGAGCTGTTAAACAGCAACTTGCCCGAGGTCACCAGGAGGACTCCAGATGATGCGGTTACCGCCAGCGCTGTGTGCTAGCAGTGTCTTCGGTGCCAGGGACTCGTCAACCGATGCCACTATTGTGTTTCAGTAGGTAGTCCTTAGTGCTTGCTAACCCAGTGTCTCCTCTCTCCCTGGTGCTGGTCCAATAAGAGCGTTGGTTCTTTATCTGGGCCAGTGCTGTCAGGTACAGTGTGGGAAGGTCCTGATTCCCCTGCTGGTGAAGGCCTTGCTGACGGTTGACTGTATTGGCATGATATGCTAAGGATCTCTCTTCCGTAGCGTGTGCCGGGATTCGGACTCTGTTGCTGCGGGCCTTGTGAGTGCCGGTCGTTCGTTGTCTCCCTGGTGTGGACCGTGCGTCTGGGTGCTGTCTCGGCTGTGTGATGTCGCGATGCATCGGGGGCGGGGGTCCCCTTCTGCCCCGGGGTTGCATGAGGGCTGGTGCATGTAGGCCACGAGCCTGGAGACTGTTGTGGTCCAGGTTCGACCCTTTCGGGGTGGTGCAGGGACTCTTGGCTGGTCGCTTGGGTCTTCGCTTTGCTTTTCCCCGCTTGTGTGGCCGGCACCTCTGGGGCTTGCCCCATGTTGCTCTCAGCCCGGGAGGGCTTGTAACGTGAGTGTCGGGAGCTTGGGTGTTTGCGCTGCCCTGAAGTGGACCCTCACTCACCCTTCCGCCATCGGCTCTGGTCGCAGTATGGGTGATTCGGTGTGGCTTTCCCGCCCGCAGGCGCTCTTCCAGCATAACCCAGAAGCGATCAAATATAATAGTGATGGGGTCTTTTGCCTGTTCACCGGTGTGTGAGGCACCAGGTTGTTTTCGGTGCTTGTCAGGTTGCGTTGGCTGATAGTGCTCCGCCATCTTGGGTGTTCCCGGCCCCGCATGTCTTCGAGATGTCTTGGTGTCTGTCGCTTGGTGCTGGGTTCGGGACACTCCCCTTGGCGGGGACCGGGATATCCCCCGCCGGTCCATAGGGGGTGGGTGCATGTTTTACGCTCTTGTGTTGCTTTCAGCATCTGGCGGGAAGGCGGCCGTCCTTCCCCCGTGCTTTTGCTAGGCCTCATACCGTTGCCGCGGTTCCCGGACGAGACTGGTGTCGAATTTGGTATCGGCACGTACAGGAGAACTTCCTCTAGCCGATAGGCTGATTTGCGGGAGAAGTTCAGCGGGTTTTCTCGGGTTTTCCGTCGAGTTTGGATCAGCTCGGCGGGAGCTCCTGTAAAGTGCGTCTGGTCGGGATGCCTGTCCGGCTCCGCCCCCCTACATCATTATTTGTTATGTGAATATAACATGTCTACCCATGTGCCAAACTTGACTTACCTGACTATGGTTCCATAGTTACCCCTGTACCTACATCAACTGGTTAGTAAATCTCAAGCAGGCTTAAGTCCAGTGGTTGTTAAAATAGAAGCCTGGTTTATGTGACAGCCCTGTACTTGTCTCCAAATTCCATTCCATTATTTTTAAACTCTTGGGTCATTGAGTCCTGCCCATTTCTGGTTCCAGCACTATTCTTCATGTCCTGGTGCATTATTACCAAATATTTCCGATCTCTGAACCCATTATCCAGCCCTTGTATTACGTTTACATCTGTTCAACTTGTTACATTATTTTCTCTTTTCTGTTGCATGCCTATCTTAGGTTTCTAATATTTACATGCATACTTTCCTAGTAAAGTTGGCTAATATTCTGTTAAAATATTTGCAGTCCTTTCCCTTTCCGTTTCCCTTCTTGCTACATTCTTAACTTCTAGAGGCAAGCAATTTCAGCTGATCCTTATATCAAGTTTACATATATGTATGAGGGTGCATTCACAGGCATGCTACATTTAGTTTAGCAATTATTTATATGTACTTTTTTTTTTATCTGTATAATGAGCAAAATGATAACTCATCAGTTGCTGCTGAGGCTCCTACACCTGTACATTAATGTGCTGAGCCAAAATATACCTGTTAGCTTTGACGTGACTGAATCTGGGTAAGAATGGTAATTTGAGAATGGTATTTTTAGTATGGATGGACCTCTTATTAAAAGTGTGACACCTACTGCTTGCCTGGTTCTACTATGAACTGACAACTCTTACTAGAAGATCGCCATTCTCAGTTGGATCATTCCACTTCTGTTTCCAGGATTACTCGGTTTTGCCATGATGGTGGTCTTTGTAAAAAAAAAAAAAAAAAGAAATCTCTGAAACCAGGAACCTCTGGATCAAATCCAAGCATGGAACCGGCAGCATGTGGCTTATAGAATGTTTTTTTCTAGTGGTTACTGAAACCATTATTAAATTAGTTTTTATTACGAAGTTATGTTATGTCTTATGTGTGGTGAAATAAATTTAAAATATTTTGACTCTAGCATTCCAATGCAGACATGCTTCTATAAAATCAATCTTAACTCAAACACCCTTACCTCACAGTACTCGGATATAATTACACTTCTATAACAAACTCTGTTATACTTAAGTTCTCCTAGGCAAGTAACCAAATCAGTGTTTTTTAGTGATTCTGTGTTATTGCTAGATTGGAGTGACTGGCAGAAGGTGGGCACGCAGCGCTCTCTCTTGCCAGGCACTCTGTGTAGCGTGGCCGAGTGGAGCAGTACGCACCGCGGTACAGGAACTTACGTTTCTTGTAACCGGCCGGACTTAAAGGAAGTGCTGACAAAGAGAACACTTTGTCAGTCCAGCTGGGTACAAAAGACTGAATCTCCTGTACCGCAGGAGACAAGAGGGGGGGAAGTTACACTTTAGGAGAGGGGAGGGAGGGGGAGGAAAGAACACTGTGGGGTGGGACAGGGGAGGGGGAGGGGGAGGAAAGAACACTGTGGGGTGGGACAGGGGAGGGGGAGGAGGAGGAAAAAAATTATATGGGACAGGGGGGGGGGTGAAAAGAACACTATGGGACAGGGGAGGGAAGAAGGGAAGAACACTATGGGACAGTGGAGGAGGGGGGAGAACACTAGGGGGGAGAGAGAGGAACATTAAGGGAGGGCACTAAGGTACAGTGAAGGGAAAAGGAACACTGGGGTGGGGGGGCACTATAAGATAAGTGAGAGGAACATTAGGGGGAATAGGCAATGGGGGAGGAGGGAGTGAGTTCCTATCACACATATTTACACACAAACACACTGCATCCAGTACCCACACTGCATCCACTACACAAACACATGGCTGCAGACCCACGACCCATCTGTTGCCCAATAAACACACAACACCTGTATAATGGATAAGGGCAATGGCCACAGCTTTATTGAACATTTTGACCAGCATTAAACCAACTGTCAGCTGATGGGGGGATTCATCCATCAGACAGATCTCACATCCTTTTTTCCAGAGTCCAAAGCAGCCTGCCTTCCGCCTTCAGCCCAAGCATGCTGCGACTCCCCAATCCGACTTGGCACTTGCCTTCCCATGCGCTGGCCAGGTATTCCGCTGTGACAAAACAAAAACAGAGACAACCAAACACAAAGAAAAAAACACCACCACCACCGCCACTTTTCTACCAACAGTAACAATCCTAGGGAGGGCGGGTGGGAAAGCTCCTGTTAGATCCCTTCCTACCTGCTGAGTGGCCAGGGGCCCACCCCCAGAATCCCATATATACCAGTACCCTACTCGCTACAAATGTATCCCCTTTAATCCATCCCCCCTCCCTGGGCAGCAGTCATGTCTTATTCAGTCCAGGGAAACCTTTACATCCACTACACACACACACACACACACACACTCTGCATCTACTACACACACGTATAAATAATCTTGAAAACATTTTAAAAAATCTGACTGACATGTATATTTTGTGCATTTACCACCACTTACCGTATATACTCGAGTATAAGCCGAGTTTTTCAGCACATTTTTTGTGCTGAAAAAACCCAACTCTGCTTATACTCGAGTCAATTGTCTGTATTATGGCAATTTGCATTGCCATAATACAGACTGGGGGCTGTGGGGACTGCAGAGAGATGTTACTTACCTTTCCTGCAGCTCCTGTCAGCTCTCTCCTCCTCCGCCGGTCCGTTCAGCTCTTCTGTCAGCTCACAGTGTAAATCTCGCGAGAGCCGCGGCTCTCGCGAGATTTACACTGGGAGCTGACCGAGGTGCTGAACGGACCGGCGGAGGAGGAGAGAGCTGACAGGAGCTGCAGGAAAGGCAAGTAACATCTCTCTGCAGCCCCCACAGCCCCCTCCTACACAGTGCCCATCCACTGGACCACCAGGGAAGGAGAGCCCCCCTCCCTGGCCAGCTAGCAAGCAGGGAGGGGGGACGAAAAAATTTATATATATCTTAATAATAATAAAAAAAAATACAAATAAAAAAATAATAAAATAAAAATAATAATAAAATACAAAATAATAATAAAATAAAAAAAATAATAATAATAAAAAAATGTAATGAAACAAAAAAAATATTAAAATAATAATTAAAAAATAAAAATGCCCACCCCCCACCAAGGCTCTGCATCACACTCTGCATTACACACACACATACACACACTGCATTCATACACACACACTGCATTCATGCACACACAGCACTCATACACACAGCATTCATACACACACACAGCATTCATACACACACACTGCATTCATACACACACACTGCATTCATACACACACACACTGCACTCATACACACACACACACACACACTGCACTCATACACACAGCATTCTCATACACACACACTGCACTCATACACACAGCATTCATACACACACACACAGCATTCATACACACACACTGCACTCATACACACACTGCACTCATACACACACTGCACTCATGCACACACTGCACTCATACACACACTGCACTCATACACAGCATTCTCATACACACACACTTCACTCATACACACAGCATTCATACACACACACACTGCATTCATACACACACACTGCATTCATACACACACACTGCACTCATATACACACACTGCACTCATACACACACTGCACTCATACACACACTGCACTCATACACACACTGCACTCATACACACACTGCACTCATACACACACACTGCACTCATACACACAGCATTCTCATACACACACTGCATTCATATACACACACTGCATTCATATACACACTGCACTCATACACACACACTGCACTCATACACACAGCATTCTCATACACACACTGCATTCATATACACACACTGCACTCATACACACACTGCACTCATACACACACACTGCACTCATACACACAGCATTCTCATACACACACTGCACTCATACACACACACTGCATTCTCATACACACACACTGCATTCTCATACACACACTGCATTCTCATACACACACACTGCATTCTCATACACACACTGCATTCATTATATACACACACTGTAAATAAATATTCAATTAATATAATTTTTTAAGGATCTAATTTTATTTAGAAATTTACAGCAGCTGCTGCATTTCCCACCCTAGTCTTATACTCGAGTCAATAAGTTTTCCCAGTTTTTTGGGGTAAAATTAGGGGCCTCGGCTTATATTCGGGTCGGCTTATACTCGAGTATATACGGTAATAAAAAAAAATAGGATTTGCATAGAAAATAGTCTCAAAATCTCAAAACGGTTTGTACATAAATCAATCTGAAAGAACACCATTATTACTATGCTTGCTAGAGGGACCAATCATTGCACAAAAACTCTTCCAAATTAAGCATCAACTTAATGCTTTACTACCGGTCTCTTTGTTTCCTACTGACACAGCATGCAAAGCCCTTTAAGTGCCCTATAACACTATCAATCCCTCCCATTTTGACTACATAAAGAATTCCATGGTAGATTATAAAATAAGACAGGTAAAGCACTTGCACATAGAGAGCATCAGTGCAGGCTGTTCAGATGTGCCTGGATCTGCAGTATTATGACCTCAAAGGAGCACTACAGCGTTATAAAGAATATAAATATGTGTTTCTATCCATATAGTACCCTACTCACCGTTTAGGTGACAGTGCCTCTAAACAAGGTTTAAAGGTTAACACTTCAATAGTTAACTTAGCTTGCATCCCAGGCTTTGCTGCTCTGGCCATGGCTTGACTCAACCAATCCAAAGCTTTCTAATATTGGGAGACTTGTGCAGCAAAACGCCACCCTGTACCAATCAGATGGCCTCTGTGAGACCACCTGATACAAATAGTAGAGCTTTTGTGGCTGTCACTATATTAGTATGAATGCAAAGGAAACATGCAGCTGCAGGGTAAAAAATGGGGGCTTGGTAGGTGTGACAAATGCTCCTTACCCTGGACATTTGCCACAAACTCCTGGAGGAGTGTGGAAGCTGGCCTCCTGCCCACCGACTATGGGCCATATACTTTGTGCCAAACTCCCTATTTTCCCTACTGTTCGCAAGACATTTCACCCCTGGTTCCCGAACAGAAATACATTTCCCCAGTTCGGCAGTTACAATCTACCGAACACCGACCACCCCCCTGTCTCATTAACTACAAAGAAACCACAGACATAAGTGCTCTCCCTGTGCGGCCGCCGTTCGTATAACCGAACAACACGTGCTGGAGAAAACAGCAGCCATCTTGTCGCACGAACGCAGGCAGCAGGAATTGGTCAGCGAGTGTCTGGAACTATACAGCGGACACTCGACCTCGCAAACACTGGTAAAATCACACGAACACATGCTTCTTTCCACGACAAGCCAGGAGAGCGCCTTTGGTAGGTTTGTTAGCACAAACAAGGCGAACAATCGTTACCTATGAGCCAGGGGAACCATTAAACAGTTGGTTTGTATATTTGTGGGGGTTCCTATATGTGATGTATGTATTTTTAATATGTTATGTTTTATGATTTGTAACTCTAGTGTCTGGGAGATAATTAGTTTAATCAAAGTGCACTAAATTATCTCCTAGACACAGAGACTCCTGGGCGTGTTGTGGGAGTGTCCTGGGCGTGTTGTGGGTGGGCTATCCTATGTTACTGCTGGAGACCCCTGCAGGGGGTCTGTGTATACAAGCTGGCCACTGAGCCATAATAAAACCAGTCTTCTTGTACCTTTCATCAAGTCTTGGCTGATGTTTGGGTAGCTCAGAGCTTTAATCACTGCTTGGGATTTGGGAGAACTACAGTGGATATACTCAGTCGGAGTGTAAGGGATTTGTTACAGGTGGCATGGCGGTCATTGAGATAAAGTGGTCTCATATAGGGACATATATAAATAATTATAATAATTCTAATGATCGATCAAATCACTCTCCAGCTGATTTATTACTTTTCTCGAAATCTCTACAAAATCGAAATATTGTTAACTACAGAATCTAACAGAAGGATTAAGAAACACATTATTTAGGCTAGTGTAGATGTGTGAACTTACATGTTTAAACCTCTCTATACATCTATACATGTTTAAACCTCTCTAATACATTTAAATAATGAAAACCGTTTAACCCTTTGAGTTCAGGTGAAGTGAGCGGTTCTTTGTGTGTAATAATTTGTACATGCTCGTATGTGTCTTGTCTGCAGTGCCCAAACATTAAGGAGTTGGTTTATGATGGAAGAATGTCACCATTCAGTGTAAAAAGTGCATATTTACACAGCAGTCCCCTCCCTCTCCCTGCCAGCACAGAGCCAGGATTCATCACTATAAGGGCTTTAACTTCCAATAAATGGTTGAGTTGAGTAACCAACGGACTGGCTAGACTTTCCTCCCTTCCTGTTCTCTAAGAATCAGGATTTTTTTTCCTCCACCTTAAATTCCACCCTTTCTTCCTGCTTCGACTTGAAAGAAAGGATAAAATGCGTATTGACGTACGCGTGTGTGACCTTTACAAAAGCATCTTCTTTATACTGTATGTTTAAGGTAAAGAAATAACATGGGATGTGGCTGTTTCTGAATGAATCCCATACTGTGCTGTTGAATGAGATAATTCTGCATACGTGCCCCTTGTGTTATTGGAAACGTGCTCCACCTTACCACAGTGGCTGGCTGTGTGCGGCAGGGTGTGTGTGTGTGTTTTTAATACATCCCCCTCCACGGTTACTGTGATGCAGGAGCTATTTTTACCAGCTGTGATGTTAACCTTGGGACCCAAGGGATTTGTGACTTTAAGTTGGCTCAGCTTCATGGGAAATGTAGTTTAAAGAGTCAAATGTATCATCTGTGTCTTAAAAGAATAGCTGCTTCGTTGTAAATACATTTTTGGCTTTCACATATCCCATTTAATACATAATACATGACACAAATAGGTTGATCAGAAGAATCTATTGATGAGTCAGGGCGGATTGTACTAAATCTGAAAATAAAAAAAGTATATTCCTGGTACTTAAAGGAACACTCCAATGTAAAAATGGAAAGTCATGTTATGTTTACTTACATTTTTGTGAAAAACTGGCATTAAACATTATAAATTACATTATTTACTAAACTAGGGATGTTTTGAAAATTGGCAAATGGAATAGCCAATGTTAGTCAAAAATAGCAGAGTTGACTTCTCTAAGGGATCTTTGAATGAGGTGGTGTATTACACTACCTCGATATGGCCCACGGGGAGAGATATTACATACTCCCATGGGAGATAGCGGCAAACGGATAGCACACACCCCATAAAGCCTCTTTACAGGGCACCACTCCTAGGGTCCCCCCCGTCCCCCCTCGCCCTTATCCCTCTATCCTCTTCTCTATGGCCTCTGTCTATCGGGGCGCTACCTCTACTCTTTCTCTCTTTTTCCATATCTAAGTTCCTTTTTTTGATGGCTAGACCGCACATGATGGAACCACGTCTGTAAGACGATATAGTCATGGGAAAGAAAGTCCGCTTGCGTATTAAGATCTGTCGTGTTACTCTTTTTCTTATTCCTGCAATAAGGGTGCGGCCGTCCTTGATCATATGTTGTCTGATTACTGTTTTATATACTATTAAAAACCAGGCAGGACGTCCAAGCTCCCATAGAATTATGACCTACGTGAAAATTAGTAACGAACATGTAACTGGCGGTCTCTGACTGTGGGATTTGGGAGTCCTCACTAGTTCACTCCTTATGCTATTGTAACATGTAATGATCTCAGTATACTCACTTGTTAATTTAATATCCTGTGTTACTATACGTGTAATGCTTGTGATGTCTTGTACTGGAATAAATAAAGAATTAAAAAAAAAATAGCAGAGTTGGACCATTTATTTCCAATTTGTTGGCCTAATAATTGGAATTTCCTTGTCAATTATCCAGAATGGTCTGTTTAGTGTATTCCCCTGAAAATGTATTCTCCCCTTCTATTTTACTTTGATATCGGTACAATTTATTCCATTTTCTTTATAAGGTCATACAGAGGTTAACCATAGTTTTGTGACTCTGTACTAATTCGCTTTTATAATTTACAAGTAAATTGGTAGAAGGAAGTTCGTCATGCTATGTAGAACATGAAATACTTAAATGTCTATAGTGAACAGAAGTAGTTCTATAAATAATGTGAACAGTACATAGTCACTATAATAAGAATGGCTTCTTGGAGCATCCTGTGTTTGAAGCTGCCCTAATAAGCATGGATTTGCTTTCTCCGCAGGTGATAAGCTCAATGAGCTCTTTATCAGATTACTGCTTACCATCCATACTGCGCACTTTGTTCGACTGGTACAAACGTCAGAACGGAATCGAAGATGAGTCACACGAATACAGGCCCAGAACAAACACCAAATCCAAAAGGTAGTATCGAATGATAATGTGTATGTTGAAATTTTAATATTTTTGTAATGCGCAGAGGACACCTCTGGCAGTTTAAATATTTTTTTTCTAAAGTGGTGCATGACGTCCATTTAACAAAAAAATGGTCCTCTAGATTATAATAATTAATTTTGTGTTACAAAGTACAATCTGATGTGCATAGGATTGCAAATTAAATATATTTAATATTTTGATCCATCATACGGATGATACGAATTTGATCCACCCCATGCCAATTACTGGTTTTAAATTTCTCATATAAAATTATACTACAGTTTGTATCATTTTATTTCCCCACACAGTCACCTAAATGTAAAAGATAAACTTCATATTTCTAATTTAAGTTTTTTACACACTCATGCTTTTCCATAGCCCAATATTGGAAAGCCATGTGTTGATATACAGGGTTTTATGTGAAAGATACAAGTACTTGTACTTTTTTAGTTCGACTTGCCTTTCTTGTTGAAAGAGGCAAATTGGGCTTCTATGTTTACCTTATACATTATAGCCCACTGTAGAATTTTTTAGCTTGGTTATTTTGACCTTAAATGTGAAAAATGTACGTTTAACTCTCACTTTAGTACATAAACCGCTGCACGTTTATGGACGTTTTCGTATGTAGTGCTTTTTCACAAATGTGAATGTCTAGTTTATTCTCGGGCTTACAATAATTTTAGTGTCCTCAACTTCTTTATACTCAATCATACCTCCAGGACTGGATCTGCCCTCCCTGCTGCCCCAAGACCGTTTGCTGCACTCACCATGCATAGATTATAGGTTGGTGCTGGGGCCAATTTATACAACATACAAAATACAGAATCCAGCGCACTCGCTCATTCACTAAACAACGATTTCAAGTCTTACAGACTGTAATAGTTTTATTTAAAAACACCTCACCTAGGCAAAAAATAATGGGGGTTTAGTTACATTATATGATCATACACTTGTTATGGTACTTTTTAAAAGTAAACCAAAATGTTTAAATGTCTATCTGTTCCTGTCCAAATCAATAAAATTAAATTGCGTATATACGCTGAAGTAATTAAGTCTGACACACAAGGTTCAGGTTAAAATAACTTCGAGAAAGTTTATTGGCAAGTGGAGTAAAAGCGGGCGCGCAGGCCCTTTTAAGAGGCATTTTGCGTCATCATTGATTATTAGAATATCAGCAAATAAACATCATCAATTGGATTAATTGTTAAGTGTCGGGGTTAGTGTCTTACCTATTGGTTCGTAAAATTAAGAGGTTAGTCCCGTGTCCACGCACCAGAGGTGGGATTATTCTGGACACGGGTGGGGATAAGGGGGTCCTAAGCGTCATTTTACACGGTCAATTATATCAGGCTTCATGTCCAGGTGCAAGGTCTCTTATGAATAGAACATTTCATTACTACTGTGTTCTCGTGGCCTTCAAACTATCCTATCTTACAAGTCTTAAGGAGTAGCCAGCAAGTCTTAAGGAGTAGCCAGCACCTCCTGGTACTTGTCCTTGCAGGAAACACAGTCTTTGTCTACTGTACTAATTGGGTTGAGAAGTTCAGTCATGTAAGGTAGTTTTAAAATGAACAAGTTAAGTCATAAGGACAAAATGGAGGATTGAAGAAGTCAGGTTAGGAGGACAAAATGGAGGAAGAAGTCACAGATGAAGTTAAAATGGAGTTAGTACAATAATTCAATACAAGTACAATAAAGATTTTTTAATAATCCCACATCAGTCCCCCCTATGAAATGTTAGATTCTAAGAGATAAAACTTTATTATGTTGGTATCAGAAGACGTGTTAACCCAAAGGCACAGAAACCCCGTGGCCGCTAGCTAGGTGTTAATGCAAAGTGCAAGTCTGTCCCTAGAGCTGACCCTAATAGGCTAACTCATCCGTCAGTATGGCTCTCGAACGCTTCACACCCATGGGTGTCCCATGGCAGCTAACCCACCACTTCTCCACACGGGGTCTTTACCATTCACTGACAGATGCTGTCCCTAAGCTAGTCCCTTCCTAGAATTCCTGCACTTTATCAACAAAAGGGATAATTTGCAGCGGCAGACAGGGTGAGTTGATGTCTTGGAATTCTTGGTCATCAACTTCGAGATGGGTGAAAGTGGGTGCCGCTTGGTCAACAGTCTTCATGAGGGATTTTCTCAGACATGGGAGGATACAACAAAAGAGAAGAGCAAAAATAAAAAGAAAAATTAGTATAGCCATACCAATCTGCATTAAAGCCTTTTGCCACCCTGTCATCCAACCAAACCATCTTTCCCAGGGATCTTTTATCCCAGAATTCCTTTTTAATTCTTCAGACAGGTCATTTAACTTTTCTATGGCTAATGTAACTTTACCATTAGGGCCTGTGTTTTCTGGGATATAGGTACAACATGTCATGGTGTCGGGCAGAATTTTACAAACCCCTCCTTTTTCGGCTAAGATCATATCTAGGGCCATTCTATTCTGGAAAGCCATTTGGGATGTGGCCTGCAGCTGTTCGGCCAACCCCTGGAGGGCGTCTCTGGTGTAATTAACAAAACGCTGTTGATTATAATAAATGTAATTTATCCAATTTAAATTCTTGTTTGCGGTAACTACGGTGAAAATTGATTCAAATCCTGCGGCAACTTCATCCCTTGCTTTAAACTCATTGGGCACCCCCCTAGGCACTCCAATGGCATCAATATACACATGAGGATCAAAACTTCCTTTCACTGGGGCGTCACGCTTAACCTTAGTGTGTTTGGACCCATGGGTGACGAGGTGTGTGTCGGAGACGATATGTATAGGCATAATAGCTTTAGCCAAAGTACACTCCCCCCACCACTGTTTGTCCATTCTGGATCTTAGCTGTAAATCCCCACACAACCAGTAAATATCCCCTAATGACCTGGTGTGAAACTGCAACAAGTCCATAGAGACATTTCTGTAGGTAGCACAATACCCCTTGGAGAAGTTACCCAAGAATTTACCTATTCCATCGTAATTAGCATAACAAGTGTAATTACCTTTATACACGGTAATACCATCTGGGGGTTTGACATCCTGGGTTAGGAGAGGATACTCCTTTGTCCATGCAATACATATGGACCTGTTAAAATTATAGTGATAGGCAAAAAGGCTTAAAACACATTCTTCTATATCTACTGGTAGGATTAAAGGCACGGTACCCAGGTGAGGCCGGGCACCGCCACACACATAACATGCAGTTCTATTATGCTTATTAGCATTATATTTCATCCATTCTAACCATAAATTTACATCATTAAAACCTGTTTCAGCGGCCATGGTATCTTCAAAGGTGGGGTTAGCAATGGCCATCATGTCTTGAAAGGTCTGGATATGAGGTTTTAATGGGTTAGGGACCATATGGGTGGCCCCTTGCCACTCAGAAGAGTTGCACATATCTTTGAGGTAGAAATGCCCTAATTTACGGTAGGAACCCTTTTTCCAATACATTCCCATCACATACTGGTCCGCATCTGTTGGGCTCGGATGCTCAATATTAAGGATTAATTTCATTGGTGTACTCCCCCCAGGCTTTCTCAAAGTCATTCTCTGGAGGAGGGATCTACCATGATCATCTACTTTGGATACGGCACTTTTTGGTTTGTAACCCCAGGCAGGCCCGGCATTCCATCCCGCCGCCCCCCAATGGTCACAATTGTGCCCCCATTGCTTGTCAACTACACAAACATATGGGTCTTTCGAATGGGGGATATCTCTATAGATGCTCTGGATTTGTGGGGTGGGAAATGGGCATTCTACAATATCACAGTAGTCAAAGGTATAAGTAGCCACCTGGGTGCACGATGAATTATACCAGAAGGTGTACCCACTAATATCTTTAGTAATGGCTACTTGCTGGGCCTTCACAAGGCTAATTAAGGAGAAGATGTACCAGAGATACATGTTTGTGCGATATTCGCTTCCTCTGGGGCAGGAGATTTCTTGCAGTGGGAAGCGTGGATCCAATTTGGCCTACCGGCCAATTTGACGGAGGTCGCGGTAATCAGAAGAACTTGGAATGGACCGTCAAATCTTGGTTCCAGGGTATTTTTCCGCACAAACTTCTTGACCAGGACCCAATCTCCGGGAAGTAGGTTATGGGAACCTGTATCCAATTCGGGATCTGGAATTGAAGAGAAAACTTGGGCATGTATTTTGTTTAGGACACTTGCAAGTTCAGTTACATAGTCTACTAAAACATCTGATTGGAGTTGCAACTGCTGCGGATAATAACAACCTAGCCTGGGTGCTGTCCCAAATAGAACCTCATATGGAGACAGTGAATGCTTCCCTCTAGGTGTGTGCCTAACACTAAATAAAGCTATTGGCAGGCTTTCTGGCCAGGGCATCTTTGTTTCTTGTGACATTTTTAACATTCTGGTTTTTAGAGTGCCATTCATGCGCTCCACTTTACCACTACTTTGTGGGTGGTAAGGGGTATGGAAGGCAAGAGTCACCCCTAGAGCAGTCCAAATTTCTTTAGTCACAGTTGCTGTAAAGGCTGGGCCTTGATCACTCTCAATGACTTCTGGGAGTCCGAATCTACATACAATATCTGTAAGTAGGCGCCTTGCGGTTGTTTTTGCAGTGATATTGGCCACTGGGTAGGCTTCTGGCCAGCCTGAGAACATGTCCACTATTACTAGTGCATATTCATGGGGCCCACTCTTGGGCATTTGGATGTGGTCAATTTGAATTCGCTGGAAGGCGTACATGGGCTTTGCCAGGTGTTTCGCAGGCACCTTAATTGGTCTTCCTGGATTGCATTTTGCACAAATGACACAGGCCTTGCAGAAGCTATTGATCAATGTTGTGATTCCAGGTGCTTCATAATACTTCTGTATGAGGGCGGCCATCAATTCTTTTGACAGGTGTGCAGGCCCATGTGCCCATTGGACAACTGCTGGATACAAATTTCTGGGAAGACAAAATTTGAAGTTGTTGTAATATATTCCGTCCTTTTGGACAGCTCCTTTCTTTTTCCATTTCTGGATTTCTTCAGGAGTGACTGCAGCTTGCTGTTCTTGTAAAATTCGCAAATCAGTAGGAAGAGTTTGCAGAGCAAAAATAGGGACTTCTTCTTCTTCTTGTCCGGACACTTCTTCATCCACTTCCTGCAGATCCCTGGCCGCTAGCTTAGCAGCCTGATCAGCCAAATGGTTGCCTTTTGCTTCATCTGTATCCAATTTCCCATGGGCCTTGACTTTCAAAACGGCCACTTCTTTGGGAAGTAGGAGGGCATCCATTAGCTCCTTGATTGCAGTGCTGTGTTTGACTGGTGTACCGGCGGTGGTAAGAAATCCTCTTGTCTTCCAAATTAGACCGAAGTCATGTGCCACACCCAGAGCATATCTTGAATCCGTATAGATGTTGGCACGTTTTCCTTCGGAAATTTTGCATGCTGAAGTCAGAGCCTGTAATTCAGCTTCTTGCGCAGACATTGCTGGCGGTAGGGATGATGATTTGATGACTTCGTCTGTTGTGGTTACGGCATATCCTGTGTGATATGTTCCTCCTTCATCGGCATATCTTGATCCGTCCACAAACAGGGTAAAATCCGGATCTGGTAATGGGTTCTCATGCACAGTTGGTAAGTGCACTGTTTCCATTTTCATCTGTTCGAAACAGTCATGAGGTGTTTCTGGGTCATAATCATTCTTTATGACCAGATCTTGAAATTCCTTTTCCAGGAAATGGCGTGGCCATGCTTCTAGAAGGTCAGTTGTTGGGTATTTGGCAATACCATTTTCCTGTAGCTGTTCTTCATTCATGGTGGCCCATAGTTTTGCCATGGGCCCAAGATCATTCCATGACCTTGTCTTCAACTTGGTAACAGGAATATGTGGGATAGCAGTATCCCAATGGCGGTAGAGGTAGTTGAGTTGTTGAGGTAGCTGGACCAAGACCATGCTATTGCCTTCAGAGTCACAATAGAAGTCTTGTGCAGTGAGCTTTACATCGGTCCAGTGGTAAAGCTCATCTTCATAGCAAGGTTCGGGAGTAATGTTTGGCTTGTACCACATGGTACAGAAGGCGTAATCCGGGCCTTCACAAAGAGGTGTCTCATCTTCATAAAATGACAAATGTGGATGCATGACTTTCTTGATACATCCACAGAGCAGGTAAATGTAGGTTTCATCTGTGATAAATCCATAATAGATACCCCCCTCAGGGAGTGGAAGAAGAGTGGATGGATTAAGCACTTGACATCTTTGGATGGAAATGTTGTCAGGCAAAAGGAGATGACACTGTAGGCGCAGGTGTCTGGCTGGAGACACGTGCTTGAGCTGGACTTGGTTGATGATAGCAGAAATGTCATGAGGGGCTAGAACAACCAGAGGGTGGCCAAGGACCAGGTCCGAGGTTCTTTCTATGAGCTCTCTTGCAGCAAAAACAGCCCTGAGACAGGAAGGAGTCCCTCTGGCCACAATGTCCAGTTGACATGAGAAATATCCAATAGGCCTCTGGCGGCCTCTTAAGTCATTCGTTTGGGTGAGAACTCCTGTTGCGTGGCCTTGTCTTTCAGAGACAAATAATTTGAAAGGTTTGGAGTAGTCAGGTAGGCCCAAGGCAGGAGCAGAAGCAATGGCGCGTTTTAGAGCATTGAAATTGTCCAGAGCTTCATTGGTCAGACAGAACGGGTCAGACTTAAGAGCATCATAGAGAGGTTGCATAAGCAGAGAGGCTTCTGGGATCCATGCTCTGCAGTAGGAAATAAGGCCTAGGAAGGCATGAAGAGACTTTGAAGTCCTTGGAGGTGGAATGTCCAGAACAGCTCTTACCCGGTCCCGAGTAAGATGTCTGGTACCTTGAGATAGGCAATGTCCAAGGAAAATCACTGAAGATTGGCAGAATTGCAGCTTGGTGAGTGAAGCTTTGCATCCCTGTTCTGCCAAATAGGAGAGAAGACTAATTGAACACCTTTCAGTAGTGGGTATATCATCTCCACACAGCAGTAGATCATCCACATACTGAAGCAAGACAACTTCTGGGTGCTCAGCTTGCCATGGGTCAAGGATGGTACCCATGGCCTTTGCAAATTGACTTGGAGAATTTTGTGCCCCTTGGGGCATGACAGTCCAGGTATACTGTTGCATCTCGTGAGTGAAAGCAAACGGGTATTGACAGGATGGGTCCAGTGGGACACTGAAAAAGGCATTGGCCAGGTCAATGACTGTGAAGAATTTTGCAGATGGTGGGACTCCAGAGAGTAGAGTATGGGGATTTGGTACAAGAGGGGTGTCCAGGACGGTAGCTTCATTGACGGCACGGAGATCCTGGACCATCCTGTACTTCTCTGGCTCACCTTTTGGAGTCTTCTTTTTCACAGGGAATAATGGGGTATTGCATTCAGATTTACATTTTACCAGGGCACCCTTCTCCAAGAGTGCCTTGATGTGGACAGAAATGGCAGCAGACTGGGCTGGTTTTAATGGATATTGTGGTTTTCTTGGTAACTTAGCTCCTGGAATAAGCTTTACCACCACAGGGGGAACATTTAGGTGACCTATGTCCTCTGGGCCTGAGGACCATAACTTAGCGGGCACCTGTGTTTTTAATTCCTCTGGAAAATTGGACCTTAATTCTGCTGCTTCCTCACGGGGCTTTTCTAAATGCAGCATCAGAGGCAGGGAGCACAGGGCTGAGGTGTCTGATACAGATAGAGGTGTGAACATTTCTACCTGCCCGTCTGGGGTGAAAGTGATGGATGCTTGCAGGCGTGAGAGAACATCAGCACCTAACAGGTTAATTGGGCATGTGGAGGATACTACAAAGCGAGCAAGCAGGCTAGAACCAACTCGTAGTGGAGTTGTTAAGGGGCTATGTCTTGGCTGGCCATCCACTCCAACACAAGAGACATCAATATTGGACAGGAAGGATGGGTCTGGCAGGTCTTGTTCTCGCAGAACACTACGGGCTGCACCTGTGTCAACTAGAAATGTGGTAGGGTGGCCTTCAATGGGTAAAGTCACTGTGGCAAGTGGCCCCCCCTTATCCCCTGTAGACACTGCCATGACAGGGGTTACGGACACAGGCTTGCCAATCTCCTAGTCATCGGGTTCCTCAACTATTGGAACCTGTTTGGCGGCTTTGGGAGCCGGGGCAGGCTTGGGTGGCTTTCTGGGTTCCCTTGGCTCCTTTCTTGGTTCTGGACAGTCACTTCTAAAGTGCCCCTTTGCTCCACAATTAAAGCAATGTCCCCCCTCCTCCGGTCTGGTACCTCTTGGGACTGGAGTGGAGCGGGATACCATGAGAGGAGCTGAAGTAGGTCTTCTCGGGGTCTGAACGGATTCCAAACCTCTAGCAACTAAAAGCAGGGTATCCAGGGGAACAACCTTATATTCAGGGCGTGCAGCAATGATTCCCTTGCGTATAGAGTCTTTAACACCTTGGACAAACGCACCTGACAGCATTTGTGAGTGAATTTTGTCAGTAAGATCAAATCCCAAATCTGTAAACATTTGATACAGTCTTGCATGAAACCTTTCCACTGATTCTCCTTTATCTTGAATAACATCAGTAAGGCCAGCGGCCTGATCTGCAAGTTTGTCCTTAGCCCATTCTCTTAATTGGGTGCAAAAAGTTACCCCGGAGGGGTAATCAACATCACTGGTAAGTAGATCTGTACTGAGGTGACGGGCCATGCTCGGCCAATATGCATCCCCTGCTTTAATAGCACAAATGCTTAGTAAATCACGCCATGCGGCGGAGTAAGTCTTTTGAATTTGAACTATCCCTCGGTAAAAAGGCATAGGCTGTTTTTCTGGGTCAGGGAGCGATTTCATTAATGCACTGGCTTGAGTGGGGTTAAAGGCAACATACTTAGGAGGGGTCCGCTCTCCCCGACCCTTGTGTCCAAAGGGATCATCGATAGAACGATGAGTTGAGGTTCCTGCAGCAGCTCCTGCAGCCTCCGATGAGTCCTGGGATAACCTATCCTCTTCTCCCTCATCTAATTCTATGATCTGAGCTCTCTTACGTGCAGGGCCCGAGTAAGGTGACAGGACCGGGGGATGAGAGGGGGTCCCAGATGCAGGGGTGGCTAGCGGATCATAACCAGATAGGTAGTCACCGGGAATTACCGGCATCAGGGCTGTACTGGGGGCCGCCATATTGGTGGCCGGGAAAGGTACTGCATTAGGGTTAAGGGAAGAAGTGGCGGCCATGTTGGATGTGGGCACATCCGGGGCAGACTGTGTCGGACTGGGCATGACCGGAACCTGGGGAGTGGCTTGGGGAAGGGGTAGTGGATATCCGGGATAGGGCAGGGCCATTGGGTATGGGAGGGGGTAGGGCCAGGCTGGGGAGGAGAAGGAGGTGGGGTATTGAACTGGGGCGGAGATGAGAGGGGACGGAGAGGGATTGGTAGAGGTGGGTGTAGAGGGAGGAGCTGGAGCAAGGGTGGAGGAGGTGGTTAGCTGGGTGGATGAGGAGGGGAGGGGATCAGTAACGGAGAGAGAATGTAGGGAGGGAATGACAGATGCGACGTTAGGAGGAGGTACTGCAGGTAGCGTAGGGATGGATGAGGATGATGGGAATGTTAGAGACGGGGAAGGGGAAAAGAAAGATCCATCAGAATTCAGGACCGGGCAGACAGGGGAGGTGATGGGATGGGTGTTAGGAGGATTGGGAGTGGGGAACATAGTCAGCTGGCTATCACCTACTGCTGACTGAACCTTGGGGATAGACGTCCCCTGGGCGCCACTTCTGGGTGCTGGCTGAGGGTAAACCCCAGTAACACAATTATTATGATACACAAACAATTTCACACCTTTGTGATTTATTTCTTCCTCAACCCAACCTTCTAGCTGAATAGCCTTCGCTACTCTGTACCACGCTTCAGCAGTCTTTAATAAACCATTATCTGTAAGCTTGCCTTTCATTTCTGCCAGTAACTTGCGCCAACTTTCTGGTTGCAATCTTCCACCCGTTGGTACAGCAATCTTACATACTTTTGCAATCTTTTCAACACCTTTAACCATCTCCTCACCTTCTCTATTTTCTACCAAATCACATGCTAACCAGCCCTTACTGGGCTTGCTTAAATCCTGCCCCATAATCCCTTTCCCCCCTATACCAGCGTCCTAGATACAGGGAGAGAGAAGGAAAACTGAACAAGAACGTCTACAATGCTCGACTGCCACCCGAGAACTGTGGGACTTTCTCAGGTGCGTCTTCCCAAAACGTAGACTAGTCACTGAATCCGCCTACCCGGGGTGGTAGACACGGATTGGAGCGAGGTGAGAAGTGTGTGACCAATCACTTCTCTTTTAAGAGAAATAGGAGTGGATAGTATAATAATATAGGAAGTGTAGAAAAGATGAAAGACAAGGAAAAATCCTTAGGGACAGACACAGGAGTTCATGAGACTCCTATTAAACAAACAAGACAACAATACAGTTGAAATACAGTGCATGCATCACAGTTCAAATGAAATCAACAATAATCCCTTTCCTTTACTCGTGTGCTTACTCCAAAGTCACCTCCCTCAACCCCGTAGTGTCTCCGCTCGGAGAACGACTTTCGTAAGTCTCACTACCAGCGGCCACGGAAAACAACTGACACCGGTCCGAGTTCCGTCAGCCTCCCTCTACACAGCAGTCCACAAGAATGTGGCCACCTCTATCCTCACTCCCGTAGTGCCCCTATAAAACCCACTTATAAGTCTCACTACCACGTGATGCGGAAAACAAGCAATGCCTACTTGAATCCCCCCAGGAAACAGAGTCCCCTGCCACAAGACTAAGTCCCCTACCACAAATAAACAGAAAACTGGAATTCCACCAGCCCCAGCGCTCAGGGTTGTGGTTACCAAAAGAAAACTGGAATCCCCCCAGCCGAAGCTGAGGTTTACCAAAACTGGAATCCCCCAGCCTCAACACTCGGGGCAGCGGTTACCAAACTTGGAATTCCACTAGCCCCAGTACTCGAAACTGTGGGTTACCACGTGCACAATGAGGCTAGCTGGGCTCTCAAAGTGTCACAAGAAGGATCACAGGAAATTATGAGTCTACACAAAATCCACAGTTCCAACAATCCTCTTTTTCCTTACAGCCACAGCCACGAGGCTCCTAAAAGAGGTAAACAGGCAAAGAAGACCCCCAGGAACGCATCCACAGGTCAACCCCCCTTTTTCCCTACAACCACAGCACCGTGGTTCCTAAAAGGAGTAAAACAGGTAACAGAAGACCCCCAGGAACGCATCCACAGGTCCACCCCCCTTTATCCCAAAAGGGGTAAAATACAAACAGATAAACAGACAAACTGAAGACCCAGGCAAGTCCCCTCAGGTCCACCCCCCTTTATCCCAAAAAGGGGAAAACAAGCAAGACAGAACCCCAGGCAAATCCCCTGCAGGTCCACCCCCCCTTTATCTCAAAATGGGGAAACAGGCAAACAATTCAAACACACCCAGGCAACAGATAGACTAAAATGCAGGTAAACAAGTGAGTAACGAGACACCGGGCAAGATATTACCTGTCTTTGATGTCCTCCCGGGAAGCAGTCACAGACACGTGGACGGGTCAATCAAAGGGGCCGGAACATACCGGTGGCTCTGCAGAAGTCTCTACCGTGTACCTGGAGGTGATCAGTCTCCTTTCCTTCCCCCCGGATTCCTCCGTCCACCCTTGTCTTCCTTAGGACGGCTCACCGGCCGGACATAGCCCGATGCCCCACGTTGGGCGCCAAGTTGTTATGGTACTTTTTAAAAGTAAACCAAAATGTTTAAATGTCTATCTGTTCCTGTCCAAATCAATAAAATTAAATTGCGTATATACGCTGAAGTAATTAAGTCTGACACACAAGGTTCAGGTTAAAATAACTTCGAGAAAGTTTATTGGCAAGTGGAGTAAAAGCGGGCGCGCAGGCCCTTTTAAGAGGCATTTTGCGTCATCATTGATTATTAGAATATCAGCAAATAAACATCATCAATTGGATTAATTGTTAAGTGTCGGGGTTAGTGTCTTACCTATTGGTTCGTAAAATTAAGAGGTTAGTCCCGTGTCCACCCACCAGAGGTGGGATTATTCTGGACACGGGTGGGGATAAGGGGGTCCTAAGCGTCATTTTACACGGTCAATGATATCAGGCTTCATGTCCAGGTGCAAGGTCTCTTATGAATAGAACATTTCATTACTACTGTGTTCTCGTGGCCTTCAAACTATACTATCTTACAAGTCTTAAGGAGTAGCCAGCAAGTCTTAAGGAGTAGCCAGCACCTCCTGGTACTTGTCCTTGCAGGAAACACAGTCTTTGTCTACTGTACTAATTGGGTTGAGAAGTTCAGTCACGTAAGGTAGTTTTAAAATGAACAAGTTAAGTCATAAGGACAAAATGGAGGATTGAAGAAGTCAGGTTAGGAGGACAAAATGGAGGAAGAAGTCACAGATGAAGTTAAAATGGAGTTAGTACAATAATTCAATACAAGTACAATAAAAAATTTTTAATAATCCCACATCACACTGAACACAATTATAAACGCAACACTTTTGGTTTTGCCCCCATTTTTCATGAGCTGAACTCAAAGATCTAAGACTTTTTCTATGTACACAAGGCCTTTTTCTCTCAAATATTGTTCACAAATCTGTCTATATCTGCGTTAGTAAGCACTTCTCCTTTGCCGAGATAATCCATCCACCTCACAGGTGTGGCATAACAAGATGCTGATTAGACAGCATGATTATTGCACAGGTGTGCCTTAGGCTGGCCACAATAAAATGCCACTCTTTTGACCTGACCGGTTGGATGTACTGCCAAATTCTCTGAAACGCCTCTGGAGACAGCTTATGATGGGAGAAATGAACATTCAATTCTCGGGCAACAGCTCTGGTGGACATTCCTGCAGTCAGCATGCCAATTGCACGCTCCCTCAAAACTTGCGACATCTGTGGCATTGTGCTGTGTGATAAAACTGCACATTTTAGAGTGGCCTTTGCAACAATCATGCTGTCTAATCAGCTTCTTATTATACATGTGAGGTGGATGGATTATCTTGGCAAAGGAGAAGTGCTCACTA
Source organism: Pelobates fuscus (assembly GCF_036172605.1). Taxonomy (NCBI): domain Eukaryota; kingdom Metazoa; phylum Chordata; class Amphibia; order Anura; family Pelobatidae; genus Pelobates; species Pelobates fuscus. Next base: position 432,265,896 of record NC_086317.1, on the reverse strand, counting down.
ACACAGATTTTGACAGATTTGTGAACAATATTTGAGAGAAATTTTAGGCTTTTAGTGTACATAGAAAGTCTTAGATCTTTGAGTTGAGCTCATGAAAAATGGGGGCGAAAACAAAAGTGTTGCGTTTATAATTTTGTTCAGTGTACTTTGCATAAGCCTGCCACAACGTCAATGTACCCCATTCTTGGCAGGTCCTACCTAGCATCCTAAAGCTTGCTCTTATGAGATTAATCCACTTACTTGGGAAATTCTTCCTTACTGGGGCTGTCTGCAAGTCAAGGCTAAATAGGGCCCTTGAATGAGGCACCTGTGACAGGGAGGGGTGCAAAACCTAGGAGTTGGCCTGGACTGGCCAAATAAATAAATAAATAAATTAAAACATATATATACAGAATTTAAAGAATATACACTGTCCTCTATAATCTAAAAAAAAATTCAGTTCTCAGCATTAAGGCGCTGTGTTGACATAATGACACATATGCCTAAGAATGGTAAATAAGTAGTGACAGGCAAGTAGGCATTTCACCTGAACCCATTCACAGCAACTACACTGTAGGACCTGTGCATTAATAGAGAAATGCAGGAGCAGCGTGTTATTTGCCATTCCATTCAGGTGATGATTTGTTGTTACCGATAATCTGGCAAGTTTATATCATAGTATAGGACTGCTCTAGTTTGGGAAGCTCCAACCATGAAAGTGGTGTAAGCATTTAATTTATAACTCTGAAAGCAATAAAACATATACTTTTATAGTTATACAGTTTATTAAATTGTATATTGCTTAAAACGATGTGATGATAGGTACAGTTTGATGTGCGTTGCTATCTCTGTGATGGAGGGTTAATGGCCAAATCTCGATTACTATTACAAATACATTAGATGCATAATTAGAAAGATGAAACATCAAATGAAGTTCCAAGAACAGGAGGTGGGATCGGGGGTTCCATGGAGTCCTTCAACTACTTGAAAATCATTTGAGTAAAACTGAAGGACTGCACAAGTTGTAATAGTTATGGTGCATGGCATGCCTCTTTACATGTGCTTATTTTTCTCTCTTATTGTTGCATTAAAGAGGAACTGTTACTTCCTCAATTTTTACACAACTGAATATCTAACTAAACACTTGCTATTGATTGTGCTATTTTTTTTTTTTTTACTTACATTGTTTTTGCTAAATGTGCCACAGACACAGCGTATAAAAATTAAAGAAAAGAACCGTATCACTAACTTCTCCGGAAGAGACAGGTCGTCTTTAAAATGAGCACTATCGTGTAATGCTAGTTTGAAGTTCTGCCTGCACCGCTAACTGTTACCTGTGGCCACAATGTGACCTTCATTTAATGGTTCACCGAGCCGATGCATACCAGTAATTGCTGTGCAGGTAGCAGCCCCAGTTAAATCATGGGAATCATTGTAAAAAAAATTCCACTTCCGTCTTTTACAAGGACAGAAGGATTTGCTAATCGCTCGATACGTTACTATTTTTACAATGACTGACTGGTACTAACATAGAAATCCATAGTCCTTGTCCGAACGGGTTTTGTCAGCATTGTTTGCGTGTCTTCGTTTATGTATTGTACAGGGCTGCAAAATATGTCTCTGGGGATTTTACTAATTTGCTATTTTGTTGTTGTTGTTGTTGTTGTTTTGTTCATGTGACAGTTCTGTAAAATCAGTCTAGTTCAAACTTTTTGCATGATGGGTGTCTATACTGGAATTGCTTTTTTGTAACAGCTTGACAATAACGAGTCAATAACGAGTCAAGAGGCCAAACCGGGGTGGTAGAGGTTTACTAACTAGGGGTGGACAAATACATAATGTATCCTATAAATTATTTTCTGTGTGGCGTTAGTGTAAAGTCCACAGATCATGTTATATTGCATTGTTGTTGGACAGTTCCAAGATGGTTTAAAGGGACACACTATAGTCACCAAAACAACTTTAGTTTAATGAAGCAGTTCTTGTGTATAGATCATGCCACTGCAGTCTCACTGCTCAATCCTCTGCCATCTAACAGTGAAACTTCATCTGCATCATTAAGCTGAAGTTGTTTTGGTGACTATAGTGTACCTTTAATAAGTATTCAGAGGAGTGCCCTGGTGCATTGTGAGCATAATCTGTCAAGCTGTTTTAGCACAGTTTGCCACTTACCTGGGTCCAACCAGATGCTTGCACTACACTAAAAAAGATAGCCAGACACATTACTTTAGAAGAAGGTCCCATGAATAGAAGAATTTAATTAATACACTAGTGATCGTTACTTATGAGTCTAAAGAGCTTAATAAGGAATTAGTGATTTAAAAATGCTTGAAACAAGTGCAAAATCATGACCATATTGACCAAATTAATAATTGTATCAACAGGTACATGCTGAATGTTTGGTGCCTTCGTACCAATTATATACATAATCATGACCATCTGATATAATAAACACAATTGTGAACCTCTCGGCTGGTTTACATTGATATTTTACTACATTGGTACATCTAAGACTTTGGGTTCACATGTATATTTTAAAGTGGCACTCTGGACACCAATACAACTTTAAGGCATTTGGCCTCATTAATATATAATCTTTAAAGATTTTTGCATAAAATAAAACAAAAAATGTTTTGCAGAATGCTCCACTATAAGCCTGCCTCTTTAGCCACGCCCCTCACTGCAGAAAAAAAGATTTCCTTATCCAGGATATGCACACAGCTCGGCCACTGACCGCTCTGAATGATCTGAAACCGCAAAATAAACTGCCCTGGTAGGCATTTGGTATGGATATCACCAGTTTCTCTGACTGTCTGAAGCCAGGTTGTGAATTAAAAGCAGCTCACTTAGTGCTCTTGGGGCTGAGACTGTGTACATACTTTTGATAAGGAAGTCTTTCTAGTATGAGGGGGTGTGGCTAAGGAGGCCGGCTTACGGTGCAGCAGTCTGCAAAATATTTATTTATTTGTGTACAAACTATTATGATTTGAGCATGAAAAAAAATACAGCATATTAATTAGACCAAAATCTATCAAATTCATTAACGTTGTATTGGTGCCCAGAGGGTCCCTTTAAGTTCTCTTTTTTACGGTTGTGAAGGTTTGAGGCATGATACATGACAGGTGGGCAGTCAGTCCATGCAGAAAAAGGAAAAAACATTAGAAAGCTTTTTAATAAAGATAGAGCAGTGTACGGGAAAGTTGTGCCAGGAAATTCACAATGTGTATATGTCCACGTACAGGTTTATTATATACATCTGTCATATAGATGTGTTCCACCTTTAAAACCCCTAACTACTGACTTGCGTTTCCAGTGTATTCCTTGTTTACACAATTGTTACTTAGACACGGGATGTCCATCCATCTATAGTCTTTCAAGGTCATACCTCTCAACAGTGAGTGGTTGATTGATTCCAGAATCTTGCTCTTGTACATTTCACTACACGCGGAGTGTCTTTTTGTTTATTGAAATGGCAACAGATTTCCAGTCTCTTCCAATACATGGATTTCCAAATGTTTTATAATTCTCCTAAATGGTATTACATGTGGCCATTAATCATAGATGTAAGAGAAGTAGCTTGTGTTTTCGCCAAGATTATCTTGTCTTCCAGTTTTCACTGGCCAAGTAGGGTAAGATATTTCAGACAAGGAAAAGGAGCAAGGCAAATCTGCAGCCCTTTGATGGGAGACACGGAACTTCAAGATTCTTTTAACTGTTAACATATTAAATGGCCAACTGATTCAAGGCTTATCTACGGCTCTGGTCCATAAATGGTTAAATGTGTAAAGGCAGTTAAAAGGGACCTGTCATTTTTGTGGAATAAAACGTTGAAAATCTGCTATAAATTGTTTTTGTTTTAATTATTTAATTACTTGTTTTTGAGATAACGACGGGATACAGAAAAAAAGTGAAGAAATTACATCAACCACAATAATTTGTATATCTGACGCTGGGTACATACCTTCTTTATAAATGAAGAGCTATTAATGCCTTAGAGAGTCAGCTGACCACTCTAGCCCCTGCCCGGTGGAACTCCACGCATCCAGAAAATCAATTGAAGAAGCCCGATGCAAATGGGGAAAGGGAGATCTTGCATTGATAAGCACACTTTGGGGTTAAACCGTTCTAGAATGGTTTAACCCCCTTCAGCTAAAAAAGCGCCAGGAAGCTCTAGACACCATAACAATTTCATTTTGATAAAGTTGTTGTGGTGACCATACCGTTGCATTAAAACTCATGAAAAAATGCAGTTATTGAAGGAATGGTATAAAAACAAAAACGTGCCATTGTGATATTTTCTCTTTATTTAATCTGTTCCGTCCATATTTTACTATGGTAGTTTGCACTCGTCTCTTGCACAACAGCTGTATTACCTGGATATGGGGACATTCACATAAATTATTGGGAGTGTACATTTGACTTGGATCTTTTTAAAACCAAAATCTTATACTATCCCTCCATATTAGACTTGTGAGTGTGCTGCCCTTGTGACATTCCTGATCCTTTATCTATCAGGCTATTTAGACACTAAACAGCAGAAACAGAAGTCCCAGCTGAAGACTGCTTGTGTCGTGTCCATATTTACTAAACTAAAGCACCAGATTTGCGTTTGTAAAAATAGAAATGGTTACAAAAAGTTTTGTTGTCAGACTGAAAGAGCAATAGACACTCCTGGCACGTGAAAAGTTAATGCCCGCTGCATTATTTTGTGTACAGTACTCTAAACAATCGATGAAACAGATTTGTCAATATGTATGTTTGGCCAGCTGTGTCTTGTTAAACTTGGACGAATCTCATGACTAACCTGACATGACTCGTACCTCATTTCATTTTTCATTTTAAATAAGTTTGGATTGGCAACTCTAAAAATGGCTAATATTTATATGCTAATAAAGCATATAGAGGAAATGAGAATTATGATGCAGGTGGATTAATGGAAGCAGAAATTCTAAAAGTCCCTAGAGTATACAGATATTTATAGTTGCTTACGTGTACCTTACAATGTCACAAGGGAGAATACCGTTCTATACTGTAGTTGTGTCTTCTGTGAAGGTCAAAACAACTAACATCCTTGGGTAATATGCTATCCAGTATACAATAAATATTTCCTTGAAATCTGTGAGCAAGATGTAGCATGTTTATAAAACATTCATCTTTTATGTTCACCCAAAATATAAAAGGGATGTTTTAATTACATGTAAATGTTTTCTAGTAACAGCAAAATCAAAGCATGTTAAATGTACCTTATGTTACTTTTGGTTATTGAAGAGATACTCTACTTTTATTTTTTTTTTTTTAAATCACTGTTTACTACATATACCCTCAATAAAAACATACATGCATTTAGGTATGCACTTTTTCATTGGCTGCGGCCTTTACAAGCCCTCCCCTTCTAACCCCGCCCAAACTTTCTGTGGCTGTCCAATCACAGACTTCCTAATGCAGCTCAATGAGATGCCTTTGCAAGGCAGGTGTTCTAGGCAATTGCTGCCTCTTGAGTTTAGCTCCACTGAAAAAAAAAGCCAGGGGGTGTAGCCAGTTTAATTTATAAAAGTGTCATTTTTTTTATTGAAATCTGCACTTTTCGTAAAATGAAAAAGAGACCACACACTCTTCACACATAAAGCAGTTCAGCAAGTTAAAGTATTTTATTGGTCCAGAGTGTCCGTTTAAAGGCTTGACGTTTTGTTTTGTTTTTTTTTTTTTTTGTTTTTTTATGATTCTTTATTTTGCAATGACAGACATAAATGAATAGTGCAGTTACATGGCTTGCGCAGAAGCCCAAGTGTGGTATTAAAGAATTGCATAACAAGCCGATTACATCATTTGTTTAAGCTATCGGTCTGTCATCGTTTTTCAATACAGTACAGTACAGTAAAAAGTTCAACATTTAGGAACAGATATATAACAAAATACGTAACTTTGAATCAACTGACATGGTTGTCGTTTGGTAGCCTTGGTTTTAGTGTGTCGAACCTATAGGCCGGGTCACCGGTAAGCTCGGCCTACAATCAAGGAAAGTGGGGTAGCGGAAAGCTAGGTGTAGAGAGGGGGGGGGGTGGGGGGGGGGGATGGTCCTGGATGATGCCTGTGGCCATTCAGTCGTCCATATAGTTATCCCATGGTTCCCATATCTTCGTGAATGTCGTCGTGTTGCCCCTCACTTGGGCCGTTAGTTTGTCCATGAGATGGCACTCTTTGATTTTGTTGAGCACTGTGGATAATGGGGGGGGAGTAGGCTGCAGCCATGTGTGGGCTAGAGCCTTTCTGGCAGCTAAGGCTATCTTGTTGAGTAGTTGTTGTTCTGATCTGGGTAAGTCGTCAAGGGGTCTGGCCAGGAGGAAGGTCCAAGGGTTTAGGCCTATCGGTCTGTGTAGGATCTCTGATGCAAGCTGCTGGACATTTTTCCAGAATATATTGATTGTGGGACAGAACCACCACATGTGTGCATAAGTCCCTTTTGCTCCGCAGTTACGCCAACAGAGATCTGTGGGTGTTCTTTTCATATGATAAAGTTGGACCGGAGTAATGTACCACCTCATCATTGTCTTATATGCCTGTTCTTGCATGGTTACGCAGATAGAGGTTTTGGAATTGGCTTCCCAAATATCCTGCCAGTCTATACCCTCTAGGGTTTCTCCCAAGTCTGTTTCCCATTTCTCCGTATAGTGTAGGGTCTCCCATTCCCGTGTGGTGGAACAGAGGTGGGAGTACAATAGGGTGATTAGGCCTCTCTGATAACGTTCTGTGAGGCAGATGCGCTCAAAGAAGGTTGGGTTGGCTTTGGCGGCTGCTTTCACTGTCGCTTGGGCCGCGTAATGCTTAAGTTGTAGGTATCTAAAGAAGTCGGCCGGCTTTAGGGTTGCTTTGGTTTGTAGGTCGGGGAAGGTGATTATCGTGTCTCCAATATAAAGATGGAAGACCCTCTGGAGTCCGGCATTCTCTAGGCCTTTAAAGTCCCAGGGTCTCATGCCTGGCGTGAATGCCTTATTACGGTATAATGGGGTAAGGGGGGAGGACGTGGTGGTGAGTTTGTGTTTGATGGCGTAGGTGTCCCATAACTGGATCGAGTTAGTAATAGCTGGGCACGCTGTTCTCGGGAGTGCTCTGTGCTCCCTTGGTGTCCAGATATAGAATTGTGGGAGATCCGATTTCATTAGAGCTGATTCGAGATCTACCCAACGTCTAGTCTCTGGGGGGGTGTGCCATAGGGCAATTTGTGCCATTTGTGCGGCTATATAATAAAAGTGTAGGTGGGGCAACCCCAGACCTCCTTGCATTCTGGGGCGATACAGTATGTTACGGGCTACCCTGTGTCTCTTGTTTTGCCATATGAATCTGTCTATTGCTCGTTGTAAGGGGATGAGGTTATGTTTCGTGATGGGGATGGGTAGAGCCTGAAAAAGGAATAAAATTCGGGGTAGAACATTCATCTTAATTGAATGTATTCTCCCTATCCAGGATATGGGTTTGTCCGCCCAGGTCTCCAAGTCCGAGATGAGCTTTGCTATCATGGGAGTATAATTCAGGCTATGGAGTGTGGATATGTCTGCTGGTAATTTTATGCCCAGATAGGTAAGGTATGTTGGCGTAACACGTATGTGGTAGTCTGATGTGATTCCGAGTATGTCTGTCTGTGTGAGATTAATTGGGAGTGCGCTAGATTTGTCTACATTGACTTTGTATCCCGAGATCGTCCCATATTCAACCAGGAGTGGTAGTAGGGCCCGTAGCGTGTGGGTGGGCTCAGTGATGGTCAGCAGGATGTCGTCTGCATATCCCGAAACCAGGTACTCCTGGTTGTCCACCGTGACCCCTTTGATTTGCGGATGTTCCCGAATGGCTTGGAGAAGTGGTTCGAGTGTCAGTACAAAGAGTAGAGGGGACAGGGGGCATCCCTGTCGGGTGCCGTTGGTAATTGTGAAGGGCGGGCAGGCCGTCCCCGTAATCTTTATTTGCGCTGAAACGGAGGTGTATAAAGCGTGAATGGCTGTTATGTACGTATGGGGCATGCCTAGGTGTTCCAATAGGGTAAACATGTAGGGCCATTGCACACGGTCGAAGGCTTTTTCCGCGTCGAGAGAAAGCGCTAAGGATGGTGTTTTTGTGTCGGCTAGTATCCCTATCAAGTCAATGTTGCGTCTCGTGTTCTCAAACAACTGGCGTCCGGGTATGAACCCCACTTGGTCTGCGTGGATTAGACTTGTCAAGTATGGGTTCAATCGGCTCGCTAAGATCTTGGCGAAAATTTTGCTATCATGGTTTATGAGTGAGATAGGTCGGTATGCTTCTGGCTGTGTGTGGTCCTTGCCCGGTTTCGGCAGGAGGATAATGTTTGCCCTAGTCATGTCTCTATCTGGCGGAGTTCCCGTCATTAGGTCCCTGAACAAGGATTCTAGATGTGGGACGAGGGTTTCCCTGAAGGTCTTATAATAGCTGCCCTCAAAACCGTCAGGGCCGGGGGCTTTGTTGCTTTTAAGAGAGGAGATGGCTGAGTCTATTTCCTCTTTCGTGATCGGTGCTGCTAGTTCTGTTATGGCTGCATTGTGTAGTTTTGGTAAATTTAGGCTGGTGAGGAAGTCAGCTATTTTCTGGTTCTCTGTTGCGTGGGCTACGTCGTCTCGTGGGGAGTGGTTGTATAGTGTTGTGTAGAAGGTTGTGAAAGTACTGGCTATGTCGGCCGGGGAGGTTTTCATGGTACCGTCAGGGGCTCTTATCTTGGTGATATGTGGGTGATGTGGTCTGGGGCGTAGTGTGCGGGCCAATAGGGTGTCCATTTTATTGGACTTGTCATAATACGTTCTTCTTGTCCATGTGAGTGCTCTGGCTGTGTCGTCTATGAGTAGTTGCCTAATCGTAATGCGGGTGTCCTGGAGAATGTGAAGTGTTTGGGGAGTTGGGTCGGTTTTGTGACGTTGCTCCGCCGTGCGGAGGGCGTCTAGCAGTTGTGTGAGTTTCTGGGTTTTTTGTTTTTTTTTATGGGTAGCTATTTTGATGAGGGAGCCTCGGATTACTGCCTTGTGGGCTGCCCACACTGTGGTCATTGGGATGTCTGGAGATATGTTTTCTGTAAAGTATGAGGTCAGTTGTTTCTGTATGTCCTCCACTACCAACGGGTCCTTAAGGAGGGATGTGTTCAATCTCCATGTCCATGGGGTAGGGCATTGGAGGCCGGTAAGGTAGATTGCGATGTCGGCGTGGTCGGACCATGCGATGGAACCGATGTCTGTTTTTTGCGTTTTCGTGTAGCCTGTATGGTTGGTCAAGAACATGTCTATGCGTGAGTATGTGTCGTGGGGCGGTGAGTAATATGTGTAGTCCTTATCTGAGGGGTGTTGGGCCCTCCAAGCATCTATGAGGCCTGTTTTACGAATAAAATGGTGTAGTTGTTTGTCCTGAGTGCCCATGCCGTGGGATCTAAGTAGTCCTGGGCGTGAACTTCTATCGATAGCTGGGGCGGGTGCCGCATTTAAGTCTCCCCCCAGGAGGATTATCCCGGTGGGGAGGGCGAGGACCATATCTGACATATGGTTCCAGAATTGAGGTGTGTGTGTATTGGGGGCGTAAACATTGATTAAGTGGACGGGTTGCGAGTGGATCCGTCCGGTTGCTAAGACATATCTACCGTCTGGGTCTGGTGTCACTTTTGTTATGTGTATCGGGCATCGTTTGTGTGTGAGTATCGCTACTCCGTTATGTTTGCGAAAGGAGCGAGCCTCGGCCGTCAAGCGGTATGAGGAGTCACGGAGGGAGACCTGGGCGGACCGGGGTAGGTGTGTCTCCTGAAGGAATACAATGTCTGGGTTCAGCCTACGGAGTTCCCTATACAATGTTCTTCGTTTGCGGGGGGCGTTAAGGCCTTTGACATTAAGCGAGGATATTTTAAGGGCCATGGTCATGGGGGTTCGGTGTGTGCTCTTGGACCCGGTGGGTGTTCGGGTGACATTGGCGTCTCCTTGTGGGTTGAGTGGCGTATGTGTGGAGAGGGTGGTGGGTTGCGCTCCCACCTCTGTTCCATTGGGAGCTGTGTTGGGACTATGAATGTGATTGCGTCAGTTGCGCCTCTAGTTTCGTCCAGGACCGGTGTGGACAATGGGCGGGGGGGGTGATTAGGTGGATGAAGAAGAGTAGGGGGTGTTGAGGGAAGAGGAAGGAGAAGGTACGGTGGAGCCGTACTTGTCTGGTCTTATACCGTGCCAGACGGTGGGGGGGTGCATGAACCCTCGTCTCCGTGACGGCTAATCCAGTCAGGAAGTGATGGGTCATGAACCTGATAGCCGGTGTGGCCCCCTAATACCATAAAACGTTTGCCTATTATATCTTAAGTGTGTCATATGCTTTTTGATAAACCTAGCAGATTATTCGACTCCTCCGTCCCTGGTTCTTAGGTGCTAAATGGTTGCAATGTGGAGGTGGGACTGGGAGCCCTGGTGAGTTTTTTTTGGGGGGGGGAGGGGGGGTATATGGGGGGGGGAGGAGGTGAAGACCTTTATGGGTGAGTCCCATAGTGTCGTCTCTTATGTGTCGAGACAGCTCTCCCAGCAATGAGCACAATAGCGCCGGGAGTCACTCAAGTTACATTTCGCTCTTATTTTTGTTGTTTTATGTTTTTTTTTTGTTTTTTTTTTTTTCTAGATGGGAATGAGGGGATGAATGGAAGGGGGCCCCATCGCCTGAGTACGTGGTTGGACCGGTCGGCGGGGGGGGGGGGGGGAGGGGGGAACAAGGACAGGCCCGTGGCAGCTGCATAAAACATTACATGATAAAACAGTACACATCATATTATGACAGAGCAGGAACATGTCTACTTCACACTCTCCTCCCCGTATGTTACACTGCTTTCCTTGGGTTGGCTTTGTGTCCCTGGAGTCGTGTGCTCTGCAACCTGCCCCCGCAACCCAAGCCCCCCCCAGCCACCTATCACCCACCACCCCACCCCGCCACCCCCCCAAGTGGATCCCGCCACCGGCCCCCATGCAAGTATAGTGTGTGTGTGCGGTGGGGTGATGTCTAGTATGATGTGTTACGCTTACAGTGGTGTGTGTAACCTGGCTAGTTAACTCAATACATCCCACTGGTGTTATCAGTATACATTACACTTCCATGCGATGTCTGGATTTTGACAGCCGGTACTAGAGTCTCTTTTTGGTATCAAGTTGGCGGCAATAGTCCTTAGAAAGTCTCACAGCACACAGTACCAAATAATTGGGGCTGTCGCCGTGACAGGTGTCGTGTGGGTAGACAGGGTCTAGGGAGCCGGAGCAGTGTGTGTCAGCGGCCGTCAAGGAAAGAAGAAGTCCGCGTGCTGTAGCGCGAGGTTGATGCGATGGGGTCCATTACAAAAAACGGGGTCTTGGGTAGCATGAGTCCCGTCCGATCAGCGAGTGGGGCAACTTTCTCGATGTATAGCGACCAGTTCATCTGCTTCTGGTGGATGGGGAAGAGTGGTAGCGACGCTATGCCGTTTGTCAGGAGAGGGTCGGGTGTGCTCGTTCCTGGGAGGTCGGGTAGGCCTGGTAGGTGTCGGTCTGCCGCCCGTTTATTCTCCGGCGGTGTACCAGTCGCGTGGTAAGGGTTGCAAGGTTGGGAGGGTGGTGTCTGGCATCGAGAAGCCCTCTGGTATTGTAATACCCAGTCCTCGGAGGAAGGGCACAGGGTCGGTGCCTGGCATGAGGATGAGTGGTCTGCCTTGCTTAAAGACCATTAATTTAAACGGATGTCCCCAGGCATACCTGATCGTGTTGGCCCTGAGCAGTTCCGTAATTGGTCTCCATTCTCTTCTGCGTTGGAGGGTGATGGGGGCCAAGTCTTGAAAAAGGGAGATTTCCTTTCCCTGGTGTGTGATGGGGTTGTCCCTGGCCTTCCTCAGCACTGCTTCCTTTGTCTGGAAGTGGAGGAACCGGGCTATTATGTCTCTGGGCCTCGTGTTGTCGTCTCTCCTGGCCCGCAAGGCCCTGTGGGCTCTGTCAATGTGCCAGTGCTCGTCTGGTATCTCCGGCAGGAGGGGGCGTAGTATCGTGAGAAGCAAGGCCGAAATTGGGCCTTCATCTTGTTGCTCTGGTAGGCCGCGCACGCGGATATTGTTGCGGCGCGACCTGTTCGCTAAGTCCTCTAGAGCTGCCTCCGATGCTTCCAGCCGGGCTGTGAGCGTGTTGACATGGGCGGACATCGTGTTGTGAGCCACCGTGGTTGTTTCCACGCGGTGCTCGAGGTCTGCTGTTCTCTCACCCAGCTTGTGGATTTCGGACATCACCTCCTTCGATGACCTATCAATCTCTCGAGCTAGGTAGCTCTTGACCGCCGCCAGTTCGGTCAGTATGTGGGCCATATCGGAAGATGCCAGGCTCTGAGGCTGGGGTGTGCTCAGGGTCGTCGGTGAGGCCTGGGCTCGTGGGCTGGATCCGCCGCCATTTTGGGAGTCTTGGCGCGGTGTGCGGGAGGCCGCAAGCAGGTCGGGTACCGTGGCGGTGTTATCCATGGTTTTTTTGCCCGATTTTCTCGGCTGGCGCCTATCCATGGCGGGTCAGGGGAGGGGAGGTAAGGTTTTTTTTGTGTTTTGGTCGGTTTATCGCTGTTGTGAGCTGTTGGTATAGGGGGCTAAGCGCGGAGCTCTAGGCTTGCACGTCCAGCTTGTTTCCTGGTCAAGCCACGCCCCCTTGTTTTGTTTTTTTAATGGAGATATTGCACTTTTTTTTATTTTTTATAGTTATGTTGTTTTTATTGGTTTTTGCATAGCAGAACAATAAATACAAACTTGCAAAGGTATACAATAGTAAGCGTCATCACCTTGTATGTTCGTGTGCGTATATGGCTCTCTTTGAGTTGAAATATGGCTAAATCAGGTAGCAAATGTGTGTAGGTCTTTCTTCCCATATGTACTTCTTAGTGATCTGAGATACCTCCCCTCTTTGAGGGGTGTCCCTGCCCTACTTCCTCTATCACTTATCTTCGTTAGGCTATCGGGGTTACCTCATTGTGTGTATCGTCCGGACAGTATTTCTTCCTACTGGTAACGTCTGGGTCAGAGCAGTCATTGGTACACCCCACTGGGTTGTGTAGTCTTACATTCAATGTGTCTTGTCGGTGTTTTGTGTCCTAGGACGTGCGGAATATGTACGGTAGGTCGTTGCGTGCGGGCACCTACTGTCACTTACGTTGTTATAATGTGTCTAAGATGGGAAGCCTTCTGGTGGTCTCGGCTCATTGTCTGGGCCGGCTAGATTTTCGCTGGGTACTTCAGCCAGGTTTGCCTAGTACTCTTGCTACTTTGGCTGAGGTAGAGTCAACCACTACAGGCTTTCTACCTGAAGGGGCGTTCGTAGCGACCCAGGCTGGTTTGTTTTCTGCTATTGTTCTGTCATACCCCGTTTGTGTCAGTCACCCTGTTCCGTTTCCCGTTCGTCCCCCCGGTGCCTCCAGGCCCTTTTTCAGTGGACCTGCCCCGCTGCTATGGGGCGCGTGTCTAAGTATGTGGGCTATGGGGCTCAGGTTCTCTGGGGGTGTTGCTCGCCAGATTCGTGTTGGCTGTTAGCTCCTCCGTGAGTTAGTGTGTGCCCCCGCTGTACTGTCCATTCGTCAACCCTGTGCTCTCCCCTCCCCCCACCTCCCCCTCCTTTGTTAGTAGTGTATGTTTGGGGTTCGGGTATCTACTTCAGTGCGCCCGGGGTTCCGGCCTAGTTGCGTGGTCTTGGGTGTCTGCATGTTAAGTGGCCCTGTGGGGTGATTGGTCAGATATCGTGTGTTCTGGGGGGAGCCCTGATGTCGTGTGTCTTGTATTTTAGGGCCTATACAAGCTCCCGGTCTCCTCCTTTAAATGTGATCAGCTGTATGTGTGTATAGTCTTATACTTGTCGGGTCATGGTGGAGTGTCTGTGTCCTACTGCCCCATGTCTAGTTTACCCCTGACGTCTCCCCCTTTTTAAGGTCATCACCAGACCAAGACTTTCCTTGATTTGAGATCTCACACATTTATTAACACATGGAGGAAGTGGGTGAGGTCAACTGAAAAGGGACATTTCTGTAAAGAAGTGTTGGTCCCACTCTTAAGAAAGGTTGGAATGTTGCAGATGTGAGGCAGGAATTGGACGTCAACATTTTCTAATATTTTATTTTGCATTTCTTGTGCTTCATGGAGTAAAATGCTATAAAATTGTAACACATGGATGTAGTTTACTTAGAATGATGCAAGATGTCTTTATATCTCGTTTACATGTGTGCACATCAGCCTTTTATGGTTAAATGTGGCTGGTTGTGTGTCCCTTCAATCATTGCGCTATATTTTCTGCTCTTATTTTCTCAATTTCCTACTTTGCGTATGTGTCGATCTCACTATTCTAATAATTGATCTATTATACTTTATATATTTCATGTTTGTAGATGTTTGATTATTTTACCATTTTAGTTTTTTATGTGTCTCCTGCAGAAGGTGGCTCCCTTCAAGGTTTTATCGCCCGATACTTTTACTCATTATTACTTTGCGGGCAGAGATAAAGGCTGCAAAAAGAATGTTTAAAGCTTCCTTACTACAGATAAAGTGGACTCAATACATATTTCATTATCTACAAGAGACCACTTCATGTTCACTTTTTACTGATCTCACATAAGTAGTGTTCTGAAGTTTGGATTCGGGGCGTAATGCATGTTCTGATAAAATTGTATAGTTTTTCCATTCGTTGATTTGGAATCAAGGTCATCCTTTGTATTTTGCCGTTATCCTTCTCATACAACCTTAAAAAAAAATCTGCAAAGGTTTTTTTTTTTTTTTTTTTTTTTTTAAAGTGTTGGGTGAACTCGATAGTGATCCCAGTTATTAATAGCAGTAAATGATTCTAAAGACGCATTCCAATGACAAAATCTATATTGCGTGGTGTTCCTTTTCCAGTTGATGAATAAATAAGCAGCATATATTATAAATTGAGGCCTACATTCATTCTTTTAATTTTAGACATCTTGTGTCCGATGCATGATCACTTAATGCAATAATGTTGCTTCCCATCAAACTGTATTAATCATGTAGGCTCAGAATCCATTCCTGTTTTTGTATCGTGTGGGACCTCATATAGTCTGTGTAATATGACTTTGTTTTCTAAATTTGAAATACAATTTTGCATTTGGTATTTCTCCTCTTCTTACTTTGTAACTTATTCTTCCATCCCGGAACCCCTTGCATACAGATATCATTTAAAGCAAATTTCGCTGGGGTACTCTTTAGTCCAATTTAAAGATATTCATCAATTATCATCTGCAGCAAATGCCCCTCTCCTTTTATAGTACTCTATTTTTTTCTTTTTAAAAAAGGTACGATTATCCCGAATTCCCTCTGAAGCTACAGAAGCTATTCTAGTTTTTAAAAGACACCAGTATTTTTTGCAAATGTTTAACAATGCTGTAATCTTGCTGTGACATTATCAAGTCAAGCTATGTATTGGTGATCTTTAAAACTTTGCTTTTTTTGGTTTAAGTTTTTGCAACCTGAATCTTTCAATTCCTTATCACCAGTTGTTTGTTGTTTGGCTTGGGACTTGGTAGCGGAGTTAAAGGCAGGTTATTACAACAAAAACAGCCATTATCCGTTCACCCATTAGCTGGAACAAGTTGTCCTCATTCTTTTTAAGTGAATGAGATGCAGTGCACCCATTTCTACCCATTTCTCTTATGAAAAAGCTATCCATGATTCTTGGCACAGTACCGGTTCTAGCTATGCATGCATTTGAGACATAACAGATATCCTCTCCAGCCCTCTATGCAGTTAAGAGATATAAAGCAGATTTGTTCCTGCTACCATGTTCCCCTGAAAATAAGACCTCCCCCGAAAATAAGCCCTAGTCGCTAATTCGCTAATCTATGTTCGGGGAATTTCCCCCCAAAATAAGTTCACTGATCTATGAATTGGGGATGTTTCCCCGAACATAGATCCGTGGGATTCCATGCGCTAGTATGCTAATCTATGTTTGGGAAAGTTTTCCCCATTCATAGATTAGTGAATTTACAAATGGAATCCTGCAAATCTATTTTTGGGGGAAATTCCCCGAACAAAGATTAGCGAATTAGCGACTACGGCTTATTTTCGGGGGATGTCTTATTTTCGGCGAAACACGGTAGCTGGAATAAATCTGCTTTATATCTCCTAACTGCACGGAGGGCTGGAGAGGATGTCTGTTAAGTCTACCCCGAATCTAAACCTGCTTTCTAGTGCATGCTTGCTACCGTTTACCCCCGAAATAAAACATCCCCCGAAAATGAGCCCTAGTGCATTTTTCGGGGGGAAAAATTAATATAAGACCAGGTCTTATTTTCGGGGAAACACGGTAATATCGAAGTGCTTCCTGACCGAAGCAGAGACCTGAGGGTGCCTCTATGGAGGAAGAGATTTTTGCAGTAATTTACGAACGCGATGCCCCTTATATTTGCAAAGTAATCGGGTATCAGACTAATTTTTTACTACAGCTGACTTCAATACCCTTCTTGCGCTTAATTTTTTTTGTTTGTTTGATAGATAATGAATTTTTTAAATCCTGTTTGAATATGTAGAATCAAACAGCTAAAACACATTATTTTTTTTATTTTTTTTACAGTGATGAACAACAGAAAGATTATCTGATGGAACGAAGAGATTTGGCAATTGATTTTATTTTTTCTTTAGTCCTGATAGAAGTTTTAAAACAGGTACAGTAATACAAATTTTACCTTTTCATACGGAAAAATGCTGTAATAAACCAAATGTTTTTCTTTCTGCCATTAGTGCGTTAGAGAGAAAACATAATCTGCCTGATTTACCAAAGCAATTAGTGACGTACTTAATGTGTAATTTAGGATACATTATATTCATCAGTAATAATTCAATAATAGATGCAATATTCATTAGATGACTAGCAGAAACTGGTCATTTAGAGGCATAGTATACTGTAAGTGACGTATATGAATATTAAATTTATAGACTAAAATTAAAGGGCATTGCTGGGTTCCAATGATTAGCTTTAATGGAACAATACAATTGAGCTTTAATTGCACTTAACTCATTAAGGACCATCGTTATACATGGCCATCATCACAACATGGTCCTAAACACATAATATCAATAGGGATTAGGGAAGGTCCTCATTTTTCGCGTTTGGGCAGCCCTGATTGAGATACTCCATAATGGTGTGTGTCAATCAGTTTTGGAAAATGGTTCCTAAAGAACAGATTGTTATTATGCACAGACTGTCCCTAATAAAGCACATGTATGAATATTTAAAGATAAATACATGTCACAGTTTGTCTTAGATTAGTCGCAGTTACTCTTCTGAGCAGCACCTGCTGCAGTTTTAGTAGCTGTCATCGAATTGCAATGCCCACCAATCTCAGGTAGCACTGTGCAGTAAAGTTCTTCAGTTTGCACTACACTATCATTACACTTTAACCCTCCTACACTACAGTGAACTAAACATCAACCCCTACACTACAGTGAACTAAACATTAACCACTACACTACAGTGAACTAAACATTAACCCCTACACTACAGTGAACTAAACATTAACCCCATACACTACAGTGAACTAAACATTAACCCCTACACTACAGTATCCTAAACATTAACCCCTACACTACAGTGAACTAAACATTAACCCCCTACACTGCAGTTAACTAAACATTAACCCCTACACTACAGTTAACTAAACATTAATCCCTACACTACAGTATCCTTAACATTAACCCCTAAACATTAACCCCTACACTACAGTATCCTAAGCATTAACCCCTAAACATTAACCCTTAAACTACAGTGAACTAACCAATTTGAGTTTATTGAAGAGGTTTTTTTCTTTTTTGCCTTTGAGATTGAGAAGTTGGCTATCATCTTTTTTAATGGACTGCGGCTTTTATAAGATAAAATAGTGATGGTAGGAATTACAAGTATATCTATCAACTCTCCAGGTGTGACATCTGGTCTCTTACAAAAAATAAAGTTTATCCAGGCAGGACAAGTGGTGCTTCCCACTGGTACTCCTATTTGGTACCCCCCTCAATTTTTGTCCATGTCCAGGGCCATCTTTTTCATATCAGCTCTAGCTATTTTAATTTAATGATCGCCATTTTCTTTCCTGGTTCCTATATCAGAAGATGAAAGGGGGAGGGGAAACTTACCTGGTCAAGTTAGGTATATTTTGCTAGGTATGGCTTTGTGATAGATGTCCCATAAATGCACAGGCTCCACCTTTCCTGAATGAAGTTATGATGTCATAGCGCAATTATAACAGTCTAAATGTATAAAAAAAAAATCAGAAATAGTGTAAAATATATGCTATGTAATAGCTGCTTTATTTGGTAACAGTATGCTCTGATCCAAAATGTTAGATTCTATCAACTTCTGTTTTTATGAGATCCTCTGAAATTCTCACACAGTCTGCACATTCTTTGATTCTATTTTCAGATCCCTTTACATCCTGTCATTGACAGCTTGGTCCACGAAGTTATAACATTGGCTTTCAAGCACTTTAAATACAAGGAAGGGTAAAGCAATTGATTATATATGGAGCTGATCAAATCGATCTGTCTTCTAGTAAAATTTGTTTGACTATGTATTTATTTATTGCAGGTACCTTGGTCCAAACACTGGAAATATGCATATAGTGGCTGATCTATATGCTGAGGTTATAGGTGTATTAGCACAGTCAAAGTAAGTCCATGCATTTGCTACAGATATCTGCTCCAGAATAATATTCCCATCTAACCAAGCTGTATAAAATGTAAATTAATATTTGCCAATACCACTATTTGTGAGTACCGGGACAGCCATCTGCAATCTTAAACCTTCCTGAGCTGCGTTAATAAATAGCAATAAAGCTGTCCATAGTTTGATAGTCCGTGCTCCAGTAGCCAATCACATTCTGGCATTTCATTATCCAGGATAGTGGATATGAGATGGTTAATTTTCTTGATGAATCAATATGTTCATTGCGCATGCAAAATTCATGTAAGTTAAAATTCATTTATTAAGTTAATTAATTTTTAAAAAGAAAAAAACTTGCTTAACGTGATACTCCAGGCTGGAAATAACCACATTTTTGTTCAACTGTGTTTTCTGTATTTGCTGTAAATCACCTGGATTTGCATCATCTGCAGTGAGCTCTGCTCGAGTACGAAAGTGACACAGCCAGTCATGCTGGTCCCATAACTTTATTTGGCATGGCAGGTTTCAGTTCATTAGCAAGGGTATACCGCAAATAGAGAGGTCGGGAATGTCACGTTAAAAGAGAGGCTACACCGATATTTACATAAGGGACAATATGTAGCATGATAATTATGAGTAGCACAAAACTTTATCGGAAACAAAAACCCCACCACAGGCAAACGTTATTCACCCTGTGAGTATATGTATCTACAGTCGTTTCGGAGTGCCAGAGCAAAGTTTAAACTGGCCTCTGGTTTGAGACCATAAAAGTCGCTTGTTCAACAAAGCAAAACCTTTTTCCATTTTCTCAGTCCACCTTTAAAAAAGTTTCTTCACTGTGTTATAACCGTGAGAGATTTTTGATTTAGATTATAGGAAATCTTCGTATGGTGGAGGGAGGAGAATAGGGCCTGGAGAAAAAGGGACATTGTATAAACGTGAATTAAATGGATACGCCGTATTGATCATTTTGTCTGAGCTGACAATGCATAGGAGTGTTTTTTTTATTGTAAGTGAGCTGGGCAAGCTTTTAAAGGAAGTGCCCATAATTGTTTCAAAGAGATTTCATGACATAACTTATTAACCGTCCATTGCAATTTCTCAGGTTTCCTTCTGTGAAGAAGAAATTTATAGCAGAGCTCAAAGAGCTACGGCATAAAGAGCAAAACCCATATGTCGTTCAGAGTATCATCAGTCTTATAATGGGCATGAAATTTTTCCGCATCAAGATGTATCCTGTAGAGGACTTTGAAGCATCTCTACAGTTTATGCAGGTATTGTATTGTTTGCTTTTAATGATCTAAATTATATGTCCCATATTTTAAGTGCTTGCCAGCAGTAATTAATAAGAATTGGGTTCCATCATGAGACGGTAGTCATTGTCATGAACTTTGGTAAAGACCGTTATGACTAGACCTGTATTACTGTGCGATAGGACTAGACACTGTTTCTTCAACCACTGATAGACTACATGACAACAGATCGATTATAGAACTTGTGGTCCTTTAGCAGCTGTTACCAAATGGATACTTTATTCACCAAGTAAAACTGGATTTTTTAAAAAAAATTTAAAATAGTGATGAATACAAACAATGTATAAATCATAGAAATTAACGGAACACTATAGTCCCAAAAACAACTTTTTTTTAATGAAGCAGTTTTTGTGTATAGATCATGCCCCTGCAGTCTCTCTGCTCAGGTCTCTGCCATTTAGGAGATAAATCACTTTTGTTTCTGTTTATGCAGCCCTAGCCACACTTCTCCTGTCTATGACTGATACAACCTGCATGAAAACAAAATGGTTTCAATTTCAATTAGATGTAACTTACATTAAATGTTTTTCTTATCTCTTGCTCTGTAAATTGAACTTTAATTACATACAAGAGAAGTCTTGCATGTGATTATCTCCTCTCCTGCTTTGATAATAGGCTTCAAGACTACTGCAGGGTCTAGAAGTCTATTATCAGAGCCAGAGATAAGACATTCTAAATTAAACAGAATTTGCAGTAAAGGAAGTATAAACATTAAGTGACTCTTTACAGGAAGTGTTTAGGACATCTGTGCAACTCACATGCAGGTAGGTGTGACTATGATTGCATAAACAAAGTAATTTAACTCCTAGATGGCAGAGAATTGAGATGTGAGACTGCATGGGCATGGTCTATACACCAAAACGGCTTCATTAAGCTAAAGTTGTTTTGGTGACTATAGTGTCCCTTTAATATTTGTTAAACTTGGCAAGTAGTTTTCTCTAAAATGCATACATAAATATGCTTTTAATGGCAAAGAATTTGACTCTTAAAATTATTACATACGCCTGAGGCTCTGCAAGGTTAAGTTGCAGCTAGGCAAGAGAAAAGAAAAATATATAGTTTCCATTTAGAGTAAGCCTTTGCCTACAGGCACCTTTTTACCCAAACAGCATTGATAGCATGATTGTAATATCTAAACCATTGTGTCTGTTGTGCTAATGGGAATAAAAAAAAGGAAACTTTTAACTTAGTTTGTTCTATCCCTTTGAGGCTTGTGGCACTGTATGCAAAGTATTATAGGAGGGAATAATTAAAGAGAACCTGTCACTTTTCTAGAAATCTCAGTGTTAAATAAAACGTTAAAAATCATCCATAACTTGTATTAACCTTGTGTTTCTCCGTGTTCTTTTAAATTTATATTAACAGGGTTATTCACTGAAGTTAGAGTTCAACGTGAATTTCAAATGTAAGGTTAAAATAGCCGATCTGGAAAAATCCTCCAAGTCAGTTCAGCTACTCTTGCCTTAAATTTGAAATTCGCCCTGAATTCTAACTTTAGAGAAGAACTTTATAACACTGTAAAGATTTATCACACAATTTAATAGTCCAGTTCTGTAAACAAGCCAGGGCAAACATTGCATATGAGGAGAATAAATATAAATCTTGTTTTATTTCTCCTCTCTATGCTGACTGCCGGGTGCAAATGACAGAGAATAGACAGAGACTTGGATTTATGTACTTAAAGAGACACTATAGTCACAAGCACAACTACAGCTTAACGGCAGTCCCAGCAGGCATTTTCATGTAAACAAGGTTTTTCCAAAGAAAAGGAACACCTCCAGTGGCCACTCATCAGATGGCTACTACAGGTGCTTCCTGGGGCAGTGCTGCACGGTGTGGGAAAGCATTGAATTCTGATGATGTCAGCCAAGGAGGCGGATCGAGGGCGAGGCCATCGGTGGCAGACCTGCTCAGCACTGGAAAGAAGGTAAATATGAACTTTTTAGGGCTGGAAAGGAGGCAATCCACCTAAATGGTGGTTTTAACACTATAGAGTAAGGAATACAGGTTTGTGTTCCTGATCCTATAGTGTTCCTTTAATTTTAGTTTTGCACCTCACCAATACATATTTTTTAAATATAGGGGATAAGTAAACATAATATTGAAAATCCTGGCATGTGGCCGTTCCCCTTTAAATTACACACAGGTATTGAGAAGTTTTCTAATGATCTATACCCCATGGTAGTATGGTAGTATAATGTAAATGTAGTATGTATGCATTGGAAGGAATTGAAAGAATAGTGCTTATTCAATATAAAGACTACTGGTGGTAGAAAGTGATTGCCTGGCAGGTACTTTATGAAGCTTAGAAATAAGGAATTTTCACAGTATTTTTTTTTTACTGCTAACCAATATTTCTTCTCCTATTTTATTATTCTTTAGTGTTTTTATATTTATTCATGTTGAATATATCTGTGTGGGTTGGTCTGACTGTAGCATATTCTCACTTAACTTTTGTTTCTAATAAAAAATAAGTTGTTTTTTTTCCCAACTCAAAGTAACATAATAAAACAAAACACAGGACACATTTACCATGGAAAGAACATTATGCGGTAGGTAGAAAGCATCGCCAAGGGAAACCTACAAATAACAAATGCAACAGAGACCAAAAATTGAATTAAATAGAATACAATTATTTGCACGTTATAAACATTTGCAAGTCATACATAGAACCAGCTGGACAACTTGGAAGGACCTTTCAGACGAAGTTGCACCACTTTAATTAAAAGTTCTAAATAATTTCACAAAAATAAATTTTCTAGGACTTATTTTTTTTGTTTATGAAAACACTGCGTTCTGGATTATCTGATCTTTTATGAGTATGGTAGTAATCCATACATTGGAGAGGTGGGAATGGTACATGCACCTGTGCGGTCACTGGCTTTTATTTGGGCCCAAAATATGGACTGTCACTCCTAAATAGGAACCCCTATATAACATGCCTCTGATATCACAAAGTAAAAGGAGGTGGAGTTGGGGCCAAAATTAGCAGTGTAAAATTGAGGTAGAAGCATGGAGGTTTATTTATTTATTTTGCGATTTGTGCTATGTGTAAGTGGTTATGGTACTTGAAATATGCAATATGACATAGTCCCTTTCTATAACTTAATTTAGTAAATACAGTGTGCTAGTCAGATTGCTAACAAAGGTATACACGAGTCAATAAACTATAAATAATTTTCACTTTCTTGACTCTCTTCACTTTTATTCTGTTGGCATTGCAAACTCTATTTCAGTTGAAATAGCGGAATTTGGTATTTTAGGATTAGCTGAATGGATTGAAACAGTTAAACTGTGACAGCCAGCTGCTGTCCACTTGAAATTTAGTGAATAAGCCAGTAAGTGTATTTAAGATTGCTCGGTATAGTGAGGTAGCGGAATTCATTCTAAACTTTAATCTTTGTATTTGCTTGAGTTTTAACTGACGCACGGTGTCTAGGATAAATATTATCACTTGCAGTAAACCCAGACCATCTGATGATGTTTAAATATAGTCATGTGCTATCTGGCCGTGCAAATTCTTCAGTTTGTGCAGTAAATTGGAATTATTGAGCCAGGATCATTTTTAAAGAGCTACATACATTATTTCTGTCTCTTTCAACTACCGATCACTTAAAGAACTCTAATAAACGAAATCTCTCCCTTGTTCCCATTGCTTTTGGTTTTAGGAATGTGCACACTACTTCCTGGAAGTAAAAGATAAAGATATCAAGCATGCCTTGGCCGGCTTATTTGTGGAAATTCTTGTACCGGTTGCTGCAGTAAGTGCTTTCTAAATCATTGCAACTTTGTATAAATCTTTTAATGTGAGATAGAATATGCCAAAAAAAAAAAAAAAAATTTAAAAGAAGCTTAACTCTTACTCTTCATTGTAATGGTAACTTATATTTAGCAGTTAATCATGAATACAGGTGAATATCCGATAATGCACAGGCCTTTGCATATACTGTAAAAACCATAAAACATTCACTCTATGATACATTATATGTCGATTAAGTGCACTTATGCACTTGACCAAAAAAAATGTAAAAATGCTACCACGTACGTAATGCTAACCTTAAATAATGGAGATTCATCATCTGAATATAATTGAAAAGTGCTCTATCAGCAAAGTGCTATAAAATGCTTCATCCTGCCTATAAATATGTGTATTTTCCCACCCTGGGAGCATAGACTGGAATGCAGAGGTATGCATCACCCCCTACCCTTATCATTCGGCCGCCACAACCCAGAGACTCTGGGTAAAACCTAGTAGGTTATAACGTGTGGCTTTACCTGCGTAGTAGTCATTACATGTATAGTAAAAACATTTGCTTGTTTGTTTGCAGGCAGTGAAGAACGAAGTAAATGTCCCTTGTCTTAGAAATTTTGTGGAGAGTCTTTATGATACGACCCTTGAACTTTCCTCCCGAAAAAAGCATTCACTGGTGGGTAACACTTATTTGCTTAAGGAACAACTTCCCCTGTGGTCACGTTTTGTTTTTTTATTAACTTGTGGCTTAATTTAATCAATTTCTTTAAAATAAAATTAACGTTTTATTTTGTTTGTCATTACACAAGCGACCATTCTCACTTCAATTTAATGATATTGTTTGCACAGCCCTCGTGAAACTGCTATAAATGTGTAAGTTGATTATTACACTTACCTCAAACTGGGAGGATAGGGTCTTTATCAGGGATTAGTGCCTGTGTGCATCCCTCCCTCATAGCCTACCACAGCCACAGAGAGTACCATTATATCACAAACGTGCAGTTATGGGATCCACTGCATGGCATTGTGACTATAACCACTACGATAACCTCTGCTAAGGTTAAACCAATATAAGCTAAACATAGAATGTGTGTGTGTCTATCTAGTTCCTACCATTTACAGAAACAAAAATGTGTATGTATTGGGAATTTAGAGTTAAGAGTATCCCTATCTGGCTGGGGGGGGGGCTAGTTAAATTTTTTATTTTAATGATATGTTTGTGTGTCTGCATTGGATAATGCTACCTCGGGGTATTTTTCATCCTGGATTCTGAATGATTTCAAGGTACAGGCTCCTATTACTGATCTCTTGTCTTCAGCTGTTACAGACTAGATGGCACAGTTAAATTGAAACTGACCAGGGCAGTATCTTTTATTATGTAGACTTCTCACATGGTAGAATGGAAGAACAGTAATACATGGAGGAAATAAACGGTGAGATGTTATTGCAGAAGGAAATAAAGTAATTGTAAGCAGCAGGGGGATATAAGAGCAAAACTAAGACCCGAAGAGCCACATCACGGATATTCTGTGCTAAGCTCTATAAGGATCCTGAAAAGTGATGATGTAATCTTCATTTCTATGCATTAATTCTACTTCTTATTGTAGCGGTACTTACCTTATCTGGGGGCCGGACGCGGTCCTCTCTTCAAGCCGCGCGCGGTCCTGCGGCTGCACGAGCCGCGCGCGGCTCGTCCGACTGTTCAGACAGGAAGGCGGGCAGTGACCGCGAGAAGCGGTCACGTGTCCCGCCTGCAGCTAAGAGCGCGCCGCGAATCTCGGGCGCGCTCTTAAAGAGACAGTGGGAGCCTAAATTGCAAAAAGGCTCCCATTGGCTCCTGTCATGCCAATCACCCCATACACTTACCTGTTGGGGGAGTGGAAGTGACAGGAGCCAATCACATTAGTTTGAAGGCTACTTATACTTACCCTTTTCCCTTAGTTCGTTGCCCTATCGTGGTTTCTGCTACAGTTCCCTTTAGTGCTTGTTGTGTTCAGTTGTGTTTCTCCGTATTTGACCTTGGCTTTGTATTCTGACTTCGTTTTCGCTTTATCCTATTCTGTACTGTTTGCCGGCTTGCTGATTCCTGTGTACCAGTCCCCGGCTAGTTTTCGTTTACGCTGTCTCTTTGTGCCCTTGACCTCGGATCGTTCCTGACTCTGTTTTGTCCTATTACGTCGAGTCCGGCCACTCTAAGGTCCGGTAGACGTATCTCTCCTCTGTACTGTCTTCTGTTAGGCTGGATCCTGCGTGTAGGGGTATATACTCGTTACATTACGATAGGGCCATGGACCCCGCAGATTTAGCTCAACAGATGGCGACCCATGAGGCTAGATTTGTAGAGCAGGATCACCGTATGGATCAAATAGCTCAGGCTCTCCAGACGCTCTTAGCTAGAACCATTCCAGCAACCGCACCTAACCCTCCTGCACCCCTGCTTCCTGAAGCATCGACTATGCCTAACGCTACAGCACATTTAACGCCTCCTCCTAGGTATGGAGGGGATTCTAAGACATGCAGAGGGTTCATTAACCAAATAGAGTTTCATTTTGAAATGTATCCACGTTCATTTCCCACAGAGAGGTCTAAAGTTGGGTTCTTTATGCACCAACTTACCGACAAAGCACTTGAATGGGCAAACCCTATTTGGGAGGCTAATGGACCTATGGTGCATAACTTTCACAGTTTCCTAACAGCTTTTCGCAGAACTTTTGATACTATGAAAAGGTCTAAGAATGCCGCTAGAGCATTAATGAGGGTTAAACAGGGTTCTAGGTCTGTGGCTGATTACGCTATACAGTTTCGTACCCTTGCCTCACAGGTCGATTGGACCAATAATGGGTTAACTACGGCCTTCATGGAAGGTTTATCAGACTCTATATTGGATGAGGTAGCAGCTAAGGAGCTTCCTATTGCCTTAGAGGACCTTATTGACTACCTCATCGATATAGATAATAGGATTCGTGACAGGCTCTATACTAAGAACAGGAATAGACGTTTTGTTACACCTATTCAACCCAGAGTTAATATACCGGAGAGTGTTAAAGTATCTGAAGAGGAACCTATGCAATTAGGGGTTGCCAAACTCTCAGATACTGAGAAATTACATAGGAGAAGGGAGGGACTCTGCCTATATTGTGGTAAGAGAGACCATATGGTAAAGGAGTGTCCTCTGCTCCCGGAAAACTCTCGCACCTAAGACCTTATAGGGGACTGGCCTTGGGTGTGATTTCTAAGTCTCCTACATTGCCTCCTAACCGACTGCTTCTCCCTGTTTCTTTACATATGGGAGAGAGTTGTATAGTTGAAAACATAGACGCCCTGGTTGATTCTGGGGCAGCCGAGAACTTTATAGACTCTGGTTTTGTAAAGAGAAAAAATATTCCCATCAGAGAGAAGGAGATACCCTTGGCCGTTGAGGCCATAGATGGTAGACCATTGATATCTCCTGTTGTTACTCACGAGACTGCACCGCTACACATGTACACAGGGGTTCTACACTATGAAACCATTCGGTTCCAGGTCATCACCTCTCCCTCTTCACAGTTGGTGTTAGGGTATCCATGGTTACGTGCCCACAATCCCATTTTTGACTGGGAGACAGGGCAGATAAAATCATGGAGTGAAGCCTGCCATGAGTCATGTACTATTGAAGTCACGCCTGTGAATTCTATTAACGTTCCTACTGTTCCTCCTTTATCTACGACAATACCCTCTCAGTATTTAACTTTAAAGACTGTCTTTGATAAAAGAGAGGCTGACAAATTACCGCCTCACAGACCCTACGATTGTGCTATTGATTTGTTGCCTGGTACTATACCTCCTAAGGGCAGGGTGTGTCATGGAGGAGTACATTAAAGAGTCATTAGACAAGGGATTTATTAGAAGATCCTCTTCTCCGGCTGGAGCGGGGTTCTTCTTTGTATCAAAGAAAGAAGGTGATTTAAGACCTTGCATTGATTATAGAGGTCTTAACAAGATCACCATCAAAAATGCTTACCCTATACCTCTAATAACAGAATTGTTTGACAGGCTCAAACATGCTACGGTATTCACCAAATTAGATCTTAGAGGAGCATACAATTTGATACGTATTAAAAAGGACCACGAATGGAAGACAGCCTTTAACACTCGGTCAGGTCATTATGAGTATACCGTCATGCCATTTGGGCTTTGCAATGCCCCAGCAGTGTTCCAAGAATTTATTAATGATGTCTTAAGGGACTTTATTCACTCATTTGTTATTGTGTACTTGGATGACATTTTAATATATTCTACTGACATTCACGCTCATCACAGACATGTTACAACAGTTCTGAAGACCCTTCTTGCTAATGGTCTTTATTGCAAATTAGAAAAATGTCTATTCGACCAGTCCGAGGTCCAGTTTTTAGGGTATTTGATTTCCGCCGAGGGTTTTCGGATGGATCCCCAGAAGCTCGCTGCAGTCATAGAATGGCCTCTGCCGCAAGGTCTGAAAGCCATCCAGCGTTTTCTGGGTTTCTCTAATTATTATAGACGTTTTATCAAAGGTTTTTCGTCTATAGTAGCGCCTATTACTCGTATGACTAAAAAGGATGGCAATACACGTGTCTGGTCTACTGAGGCACTTCAGGCTTTTGACTTTCTTAAAACTACGTTCGCCTCTGCCCCTATTTTACAGCATCCTGTCCCCTCATTGCCATATATACTTGAGGTTGATGCTTCCGATATAGGGGTAGGTGCTGTCTTATCCCAAAGAGAGTCTCCTGACAAGCCATTGCATCCTTGTGGCTTCTTTTCTAAACAAATGTCCAAGGCAGAGAGGAATTATGATGTGGGTAATCGCGAACTCCTTGCTATCATTTTAGCACTCAAAGAATGGAGACATTTGCTAGAAGGAACTAAGGATCCTATTCTCATATTTACAGATCATAAGAACCTATCCTACCTTAGCGAAGCTAAAAGATTGTCTTCAAGGCAGGCTAGGTGGTCACTGTTCTTGTCTCATTTTAATTATATAATCACCTATAAGCCAGGTGACCGGAACACCAAAGCGGACGCTCTGTCCAGACAATTCGAGACTATTGACAAACAGGAGATTGATGTCACTCCTGTCATTCCCCCAGACAGGATAATAGCAACTACTATATTGTCTATTTCCTCGTCCCTCTTGCAGGCCATACAAGCGAAACAAGGCATGGCACCCAGCGAGAGGCCTAATGATAAATTGTTCGTTGACATTCCCGAGAGACGGGATATTCTGTCACTTTATCACGATACTAAGACTGCTGGACATCCTGGTATTTCCAAAACAGTGTCAGCCGTTTCTCGGTATTTCTGGTGGGATACCTTACGTAAGGATGTTACTGACTATATAAGTGCTTGTACTACTTGTGCATGTATGAAAACCTCTCGTAGAGTTCCTTGTGGGCTGTTGCATCCATTGCCCGTTCCCGAGAGACCTTGGTCTAATCTATCAATGGATTTTATTGTTGAATTACCCCCTTTGAATGGTAACACAGTCATCCTAATGATAGTAGATCGGTTTTCCAAAATGGCTCACTTTGTGTCTCTTCGCAAGTTGCCCACTTCCAAGGAATTGGCTCTTATCTTCGCTAGAGAAGTGTTTCGATTACATGGTATTCCCTTATCTATTGTATCCGATAGGGGTAGCCAATTTATTTCCAGGTTCTGGAAAGCCTTTTGTTCGGAGATGGGTATTTCCCTCTCATTTTCTTCCGCTTACCATCCCCAGTCTAATGGAGCTGCTGAACGTGCCAACCAGTCTCTTGAGCAGTACCTCCGTTGTTTTGTGTCTCACCATCAGGACAATTGGTCTGACCTGCTTCCTTGGGCTGAATTTGCTCGGAATAATGCCACTCATGATTCTTCCGGCAAAAGCCCTTTTTACGTTGTCTATGGCCAGCATCCCGTTGTTCTTCCGGCTGCATTCTCCTCTCAGGGCATGCCAGTTCTGGATGAGCATTTGGCTGGTTTGCGTAATACTTGGGAGCAGGTTCAGCGTTCTTTGGTGGACTCTGCTGCCCGCCAGAAGGCTCAGGCTGACAAGCATCGCAGAGCGGCTCCTTCCTATGTTGTGGGGGACAGGGTTTTGCTTTCCACACGGAATATTCGCCTCCGGGTGCCTTCTATGAAATTGGCTCCCCGCTTCATTGGTCCTTATCGCATTATACATAAGGTTAATCCCGTTTCTTATGCCTTGGGTCTGCCTAAGAATCTGCGTATACCCAATGTATTTCACACCTCTTTGTTGAAGCCTTACGTACGCAACCGCTATACCCGGCATACTCCCCCTCCCCCTCCTGTCTCTGTGGAGGGTCATGAGGAGTTCGAAGTATCTGCTGTTATTGACTCTCGTTTTCTTAGGGGTCGGCTTCAGTACTTGGTACATTGGAAGGGTTATGGGCCTGAGGAGCGCAGTTGGATTTCTGCGGATGCTGTTCATGCTCCCCGCCTTGTACGTTCTTTCCATTCGCGTTTTCCTGCCAGGCCTGGTCCTGCCCGCCCGGAGGGCGTGTCCTCAGGGGGGGGTACTGTAGCGGTACTTACCTTATCTGGGGGCCGGACGCGGTCCTCTCTTCAAGCCGCGCGCGGTCCTGCGGCTGCACGAGCCGCGCGCGGCTCGTCCGACTGTTCAGACAGGAAGGCGGGCAGTGACCGCGAGAAGCGGTCACGTGTCCCGCCTGCAGCTAAGAGCGCGCCGCGAATCTCGGGCGCGCTCTTAAAGAGACAGTGGGAGCCTAAATTGCAAAAAGGCTCCCATTGGCTCCTGTCATGCCAATCACCCCATACACTTACCTGTTGGGGGAGTGGAAGTGACAGGAGCCAATCACATTAGTTTGAAGGCTACTTATACTTACCCTTTTCCCTTAGTTCGTTGCCCTATCGTGGTTTCTGCTACAGTTCCCTTTAGTGCTTGTTGTGTTCAGTTGTGTTTCTCCGTATTTGACCTTGGCTTTGTATTCTGACTTCGTTTTCGCTTTATCCTATTCTGTACTGTTTGCCGGCTTGCTGATTCCTGTGTACCAGTCCCCGGCTAGTTTTCGTTTACGCTGTCTCTTTGTGCCCTTGACCTCGGATCGTTCCTGACTCTGTTTTATCCTATTACGTCGAGTCCGGCCACTCTAAGGTCCGGTAGACGTATCTCTCCTCTGTACTGTCTTCTGTTAGGCTGGATCCTGCGTGTAGGGGTATATACTCGTTACACTTATCCTTTATATGGCACACCACTCTCTTATCATTACAATTACAATTTAACATGTTGTGTAATTATAATAATAAGGGTTTGAACACACATTGATAAATCTCCCAATTACCGTATATTACGTTTACAGCGTCTGATGAGTAAAAGCGAAGAAGTCACCAATTTTCTTACTTTTTTTTCCCACAACTTCCCCATTGATTTTTAATTTATAATTCGCGTTTTAGTCATTAAAATGTTTTGTACATTTTAACCACTGTGTTAATAATTTCGACTGCTCTATGGGAAGCAGAAGTGTGTGCAATATATTGAATTTAAGATCTGTTTTTTTTTTTTAAATAAAATGAGGATTATTTACTTTGGACCCAGAAAACATCATAATGGCCATTTCTATTTATCGAACAGCTAAACTGTAGTTTTAATTATGTTCAAAATATTTTGTCCTAGTGATTTATGAGGCATTTACAAAGATAGTCTGTCGGAATATTCGTAGAAACACAGAACAGCAGGTGAGACATTTCAAATTGACCTACAAGTGCAGATATAGACCCAAATAGGCTATGGGGGGGTCGTTTAAC
Source organism: Pelobates fuscus (assembly GCF_036172605.1). Taxonomy (NCBI): domain Eukaryota; kingdom Metazoa; phylum Chordata; class Amphibia; order Anura; family Pelobatidae; genus Pelobates; species Pelobates fuscus. The sequence continues at coordinate 432,234,418 of NC_086317.1, read as the reverse complement.
TAGTGCAAACTTGTGATTAAGAGCTGGAGTTGACACTGAAGCAAAATACAGTATTTTATTATTTCATACTGTGGCAGATAAACAATTTTAACAATATGTAATTGTGCTGCACACCGGATATCTATTCTACATCTAAAGGAAGTAATGTTTATGTAAATAACATGCTTTTATACTTATTGTTTTTTTTTAGGCGCTGTACCCTCTGGTAACCTGTCTGCTTTGTGTCAGTCAAAAACAATTTTTTCTAAACCGGTGGCATATTTTTCTCAACAACTGCTTGTCAAACCTCAAGGTGATAATATTTTCATAATTTTACGTAATTGTTATTCTTGTGTTAGCTACATGTACCGGTTTTAACCACACGTGGGTTCATGAAACACAAAATGTATTAAACAGTAGCATATGATTGACAGTTTTTACCAGTTGTTACCTAATTGGTTATGGTTACGTTTTGTAGTAGCTATGGTGCCCCCCCATTAAAAGTAGGCAAACGGTGATATGTCAGGTACTGCTTCCTGCATGCACTACTTCTGACAAAAAGCCAGAAGCTCTCTGTTAGGCTAAGGCCCACCTGTGCTGAGCTTAGCTGTTCGACTGTGAGTGATTAGAGAACTGTCAGCAGTGAGTTGACATGTGAGTTGGCTGTTTAGAGCTGTAAGTCAGTGCTGCCCATATGTAGAGTGTTTCTGACATGCTTTCTGACAGGGACATTCCACCCACTTAAAGCACAATACTTTATGTGGGAGGAATGTGTACTTCATAAAAAAAAAAAAAAAAAATTTGCAAGAAGTGCAGATTTCAATATGAACCTTGTTATACCCCGTGGTTGTCAGACAACTAGTCCTGTTACTTTCTGGTTGTTTAGCTCTGTGGAGATAAACTCGAGGCAGACAATTGGATGAGGAGGTCTGCAGGTTTTGTATGTTTATTTAGATTATTTATTTGATATAGCTGAATGGAAATAAAATGTATAAACACATGGACGACATTTGAGTATGTTGGGTAAATTGTTAAAAGTAAGAAGATAAAAATATTTTAATTGGAGTGTTCCTTTATGGCAGAAAATTGCCCAGAAAAGCCTTGCGAAGCCATAAGCTCTGATTTATGGGTGTCATTTAAAAGGGGTCCCAAACTGGGTATATCCCACCAGATCTGGGGCAGTGGGGAGAAAAGCTGTCTAAACTGTGGGAAGCCACTTAAAATATTGTGGACTACTCTGGGGTTCTGAATCAGTGCAGTAGGATACTGTTTGTTAGAATTAGCTATAAAATGAGAGCTTTTTCTTTAAATGTATAACAACATAGGCCAATCAAAAGCACTATATGGATATGGTTTGGTTTCCAAGCTAAGCACTAGCCAACATTCTGCAGACTCTGTTTAACATGATTGCCATAAAAAATAATGATCTATGATGGGATTTTCCTGAATTCCCACTGCAGCATGCATACCGACTTTTGGAAAAACGTAAATTTTCTAATTTGCCAAAATGTTTTGGAGGTTAAAGATCAAACAAATCAGCAAAGTAATAAACAATGAAATTACTATTCGAGTTATACTATTAGTAAAGAATAGGAATATGAAATGACCAAATCATTGCTTGTCTGTGTATCATGTATGTTTTAAAATATATTCTGATTTTATGTCCCAGAATAAAGATCCTAAAATGGCACGTGTTGCACTGGAATCTCTCTACAGACTACTATGGGTGTATATGATTCGAATAAAATGTGAAAGCAATACAGCTACTCAGAGGTAAGTTTAAACCTGTTGTTATTCATATGTTATATCATGATGCATTGAAGAGTTCTACATAAGTAAATAGGTGGACAGTTTTGTAGATAGATGGGTAGATAGTAGGTGTGATAAGAGATATGAATAGATTTTGTCCTTGCAAAAGCTTTGTCTTTGAAAAACAGATTATCATAATCTATAATGCTCTATAGGTCTCAAAAACCTCCATTGTGGAGTAAATTAAAGCTTCAGGAAGCCCCTGTCATTGAACAATATTAACCAAGGAAATGGGGTAGGGGTTTTTTAACGATGTAAAGTTATTTGACTCATAAAACAGCCTGACACACACAAATGGAATGCAGAACAGTAAACATTAGAACATTATGTGAGAACCTTAGATCGCAATACGGTACACACCAAATTCAGGGTCTGCTTTTTCATAAAAAAGCAAATATCTGTAAAGCATTTTTTAACCTTGTCACTACCCTGCATGATGCAACACTTGCCTTTCCAATATAGTATAAGCAGAAAGAAAAAGCACATGTCCAAATTGTAACCATTCAAGTCCAGTACCGCCAATCTCAACGATCATATACAGACAGGACCAGAGATACAGAGTATTAAAAAGGGCAAATTGTCACATCAGCAACATTTTGATTTACTATTTGTGCTTTTAAGCATGTGTTACTTTAATGTTGTTCACTCATTAGGTATATGCAAGAACAATATATAGGTTAATACTGTGCATTAAGGGATGGTTTGAATGATTTGGTACCTGTCATTTTAACTGTATTTTGTTACATTGTGTATGTGTATCATAGCAACGTTGTTAACTGATGAAGTCACTTCCTGTTACAAATGTTTCAGTGTGTATGTTAGGCTTGATAAAGGTTCTTAGTGAGCCCAAACCGCTTATATTACAGTAAATTGTCCTTTTTAATACTTCCTGTGTGCCCAGCCCTGGCTATATACATCATTTGCCTTTGTCAAAATATTGCTTTCCTAGATTTATACTTTTGCTGCGTTTGGCTACATCTTGTGGATGTCTGACGGGGTAATATAACATTCCACGTAACAGCCTACTGAAATGGAAGGGTCCCTGTCTTGAGGGGAAAAAAAGTTGACTTGACAGAACAGTGTTGTCCATGACTTTTTGAAATAAGCAGCGATTGTTACTGAACTATCAATCAAATGTATAACTCATAGTGAAAACAGACTCCCTCTGTGTCTCTGCCACTTAGTAAGCATGAGAGCTCTCTATTTCTTTCACCTTTTGACTACTCACTTTTTAGTGCAGGGGCACTCCAGATGTTGTAGACTACAACTCCCATGATGCTTTGCTAGCATTATGGCAGTAAGAGCGTTATGGGAGATGTAGTCTACAACATCTGGAGTGCCGACGATTGCCTACACCTGCTTAAGCGTATAAACTGCAGTTGTCATAGTAAAATATATATGATGGTTTGAAAAGCATGGTAACACAAAGGCTTTCTGTTTTCCAGCCGTCTCACTACCATTGTTGGAACCCTCTTCCCAAAAGGTTCCCGAGGGGTGGTTCCACGGGATATGCCGCTAAACATCTTTGTAAAAATCATACAGTTCATTGCACAGGTAAGGCTGGGGGCTGCTCTAATTTTAATGGGTTTAATGTAACATTAATGACTAAGGATAAACATTAACCGGATTATTCAATAAAGTGAGAATTGCTGGGAATTCAGAGGGAATTTCGAAATTACGGCCAAAATAGACAAACTTAAATCAGAACTGACTTGGAGAATTTTTTTTTTATTCAGCTATTTTGGCTTAAATTTTGAAATTCACTTTTATTTCTTGGCATTTCTAACTTTAATACATAACCATATTTAAGTATATGGAGATAATGACTTCAAATTCATTATAAACAGTAAATAAAAAGGAAAAAAAAAGCAGAAATACCTCTCACTTTCCCTTCCGTGTAGCACCTTCCCAATCCCATGTTGTCTGCAGCTTCTGCAGGGATCAGGACATAGCTGACACATGTCATCCACTCCTATGACATTCATGGTTTTCAGTGTGTAAAAAGGAGTTGTGTGGCATATAGTCCATCCACGAGAAACCTAAAAAACAGCAAGCATATAGAAGCTACCGCACACAGGATGCAGGTAGTATAATTTTGGTGTCAGACTATCCCTCTAAATAAAAACCTTATTCATCTGGTCATTAGAGGAAGAGGTTCTAGGACTTTGAGGTATGAGTAAATTCCAACATTGCCAATTGGACAATGACTTTCATGAACAATGATGACTCTCATACATGCAAAACGACACTGCAAAACAATAACTTGGTTTATTGCTGATTCCCTGGCACCCAGGGAATGGGGGTTAACCAATGTCAGTGATATTTTGAACACAGACAGGTTTATTCACAAAAGTATGAATTGTTGGGAATTCAAAGTGAATCTCAATTTTAGTCCCATGCCGCTAAACTGGGGAAAACTAGCCGCTATGCTTTCAGTTCTGCCATTGAATTATCCAGATAATCACGATGGTGGATCTTGTCATGTCCCTAGCTAAATATATGGGTTTGGGATTCTAGGGAAGCCTTAGTTTTTGCCAAACCACTTGAAATTAACATCTCAATGCAACATTTTGTCCTTGAACCATAATCACTACAAAAAGTCCCTTTAAATCCAGAATATATGTTTAATGATGGCATTTTTGGTTTACTTACTAAATTACACTTTAGTTTTTTTGTTTCCTTTTTTACTCAGGAGCGTTTGGATTTTGCCATGAAAGAAATCATTTTTGACCTTTTATGTGTAGGAAAAGCTGCAAAAGCTTTCAGTCTTAACCCAGAGGTAGGTGGATTACAGCGTCAAATTGGTAGAAGTGCTGATAAGTGTCTGTTATCACAGTGTGTGTTTACAGCTGTTTGATAGGATATGTGCCATATCGATGGTCATATTAATTCTGTGCATTTTCACTAACATTTCACATATATTTTCTTTGTTTTCATTTGACAAATAGTGAATAATGTATATAATATAACTAAACTTGCTCCAGAGTAGAGAACGACACAAGTTAGATAACTTATTTCTTTATGTTTCAATTTAGAGAATGAATATAGGATTAAGGGCCTTCTTGGTGATTGCTGACAGTTTACAGCAAAAAGATGGGGAGCCTCCCATGCCTGTCACCGGAGCTATTCACCCCTCTGGAAACACACTTCGTGTTAAAAAGACCTACCTTAGTAAAACTCTTACGGAAGACGAAGCGAAAATGATCGGTGAGTTTGGGTCTGAGTTTGTCAGCGATCAGTCGCTGCTTCTTATGAAGCATTTGTTCACACTGTGTACCATTGATTCGGGCCACGTTCACATGCCACTCTTTACCTTTGGACCTTATGCTGTGAAAAGCTGTGAACGTCATGCACCAGTGCAGCAAGAGGATATATAAATATAATCCTTTTTTTGGGCCTCACTATAAATTTTTGTGTTGTCACTATTGTGTTTTTTTATTTTTATATTTATCAAATTACCTTAAAGCTGTTCTAAACCATGTGAATGGTATTGTTTTCACTTCCTGACAGCTGTTATATAGCAAAGGAATGTGACATTCCAATGCCCCAGGATTAGTTTTGAATATGAACTGAGAATGTATTTGTAGCCATTGTTGGCAAATCAGAATGCTATGTCATGGATTGATACAAAAAAAGATGATATTTTGAACCACTTTATGATAAATTATGCCTATGGATATAACCGAATATATTGACCATATTTTTTTCTAATCAAATTCACAAGTGAGCATAATGTTGTCCCTTCCTCATTCTGAGGAACGTTTGTGTAACAATACATTTTATTAAGAGTGTGTGTTACGTTATTGTTCTTTTTACGCTCAAATAACTTGCCAAAAATCACATAAAACTACAGAGTGTGATAAAACCAAATGTACGCCTAGATTTACTATGCTAACAATTTTCCTCCATGACCTCATAAAGTATTTAAAGCTTTCTATGTTTTGACATAATTCCTAACAAATGTGCAACGCTTATGTTAAAGGACCACTCTAGTGCCAGGAAAGCATACTCGTTTTCCTGGCACTAGAGTGCCCTGAGGGTGCCCCCACCCTCAGGGACCCCCTCCCGCCCGGCTCTGGAAAGGGGAAAGGGGTAAAAACTTACCTTTTTCCAGCGCTGGGCGGGGAGCTCTCCTCCTCCTCTCCGCCTCCGTTCCTCCCCGTCGGCTGAATGCGCACGCGCGGCAAGAGCTGCGCGCGCATTCAGCCGGTCACATAGGAAAGCATTCATAATGCTTTCCTATGGACGCTTGCGTGCTCTCACTGTGATTTTCACAGTGAGAATCACGCAAGCGCCTCTAGCGGCTGTCAGTGAGACAGCCACTAGAGAATTAGGGGGAAGGCTTAACTAATTGATAAACATAGCAGTTTCTCTGAAACTGCTATGTTTATAAAACAATTAGTTAACCCTAGCTGGACCTGGCACCCAGACCACTTCATTAAGCTGAAGTGGTCTGGGTGCCTAGAGTGGTCCTTTAAGTGTTTTCAGGAATTGAATATTTGCTGTTACAAAATCTAAGGCATTATTAAATGTCAGGTGCAATCTGCTTATTGACCTGTTCCTGCCTTTACATGCTTTTGTGTATTTATTGCATCAATAAAAGACTAGTGGCCCATTCACACCAAATAACTAAGTAAAAACAAGATCATAATCCGGCTTAACGGCAATCAGCCATTGGCTTCCTTATAGATTGTTATGCACATAAAAGCTAATTGACCCATCAGACCTTCATTTATCCTATTTACAAAAATATAGGATTGTTTTCATGTTTACCCTTCAAAACAACGGTGTGGTTTATTTGTTAAAAAGGGGATTTTTCATTTAAGTCCAAAATAGGTGAGCTGGAAATTTTGTGAGATGGAGAAATTTTCCATGGTTGCCTTCTTCACGTCATCTTGAATTTTTCCACGATGTTTCTTCCTAGATATGGTGATATCATACGTGGCAATTATTATAAAAATGATCCTATATTTGGCGCAGAAGCAAACTGCTTCACAATGCAATCATACTTTCTTACCCCAAATCTGGGTCATCCGTATGTACTGAACTAGCAGTCTACCTAATAGTGGTCTCCATAACGAAGACCACTTGACCACCACAGCCGTTTTCAGCAGAAAGTTTCTTAATATATAAATACATTTAATTTCCTTTGGGAATTGTGTCTTTTTTTTTAACCCTTGTGCTAATACAAGTAACAATGCAATAATTTGCTCTGATACGTGATTGATATTTTGTTCTCTGTGACTGATACATTTTAGGAATGTCTGTGTATTACCCTCAAGTCCGGAAAGCTGTAGATAATATATTACGCCACCTTGACAAGGAAGTGGGACGATGCATGATGATGACAAACGTGCAGATGTTAAACAAGGAACCTGAAGACATGATCACGTGAGTTACCTTGGTGACTATATAATCTTATGTTCCTTAGATTTAAAGACTTTTTTTTAATATACCTTTGTTCGTGCCTAATTGCTAGCAAATGTACCAACAATGTATATGTATGTAAGGATTTGTATTGTAATTGTATGTATGTAATTGTGCATTGTAATCTTTGTAATCTTTGCAGAATTGCTCTCTCTCAATGCACCATACTGGCCAAAGAAAATTACAATAAATAAATAAACTAGCCAAAGATATATTTTATACTGAACATTTGCTGGGAGTTTGGTTTTCTACATGAAACAGCCGTAATCATGCACTGAATCGTGTTTGAGTAATCAATTTTTCATCCTAATTATAATCACTCTGCAAGTGTTCTGCAGTGGTTATGGTGCCAACTTTGGGCATCAGTTATTCATTGGCTATGAGTGCCAGGACAACTGGCACCTTAAAGACACTTGTAAGTGTTAAATAGTGTCAAAAACGGTTTTACTTTACCATGGAATAGTGCTAAAGGAATTATGGCCCCAGAACCACTGACCGCATTATTGTGCTTACAGTGTCCCTTTAAGGACGGTAGACCTCTCAGTGATTTGAATCCTCTGTAGTTATCACCACTAGGCTGGCATCACTCTACTGTAAATGGTGATGTAAAATAAATTTCACTATAAGTATGCACAGCACAGGGGATTTATTAAAAAGAAATAAAAAAAAATGTGGCCCCCTATTCAGTTGTAAAGCACACCCCGCTTACCACTTGAAAACGCTAAAGCTAGCTTTACTAGGGGTCTGGAGTGTCCCTTTAATACACTTTTACACATACTAATACACACATACTTTTTACACATACTAATACACATAGTGTGAAAAGGGCGGCAGAATGACTTAAAAGTCAAACAATAAATAAATATTCTAGCATGTCCTGTCCAGCATGTCCTGTTCACCATGTCCTGTAAAAACGCTATGTTTCTTTAAGCTTGGTCTTTAAGCTTGACAAACCCCACAGTTTTGGTCAATATGTTGCTGCATTTCAAAATAACACCAAGCTGCAAAGAACATGCTGGCCCATATTTATATTGTCTCTATGTGGAGCGGTTAAAACAGAACCAGATTTCTGTGCACTCTGTGTGTAGATGCTGTTTCTCCTCGTAACATATTTTGACTCGAAAGCCAGTGATAGAAATTAAAAGCTGGACTATTTGTTTACATTTTCGATAAACTACTGCTGAAAGATCTAAATACTTTCCTTCTGAAATCAATGTCTTTAATTCAGCCCCGTTTTCTGTTATTGTGTAGCGATGATGTTTCCAGAGTAACCTTTAATTTTCTGGTAAGGTACAAGTCAAGCTAAGTTTTGCTTTAATTTGTTCTGTGGCACTGAATAAATTAATTCTCCTTTGATATAACCGTTCATGAGAACATTTTTAATAGTCTAAACAAGCCCGACTGCTTTCTTCCTATGATACCGTACACAGCTTTCATGTCCAGCCAACAATTTTTTGAACTACCGTAATATTGTTTATCTGCAGTGTGCGCCCTACTCTCAGATCTCGTGTAACGTTTTTATTTTATTATTATTTCAGAGGGGAGCGGAAGCCAAAGATTGACCTCTTTAGGACATGTGTAGCTGCTATTCCTAGACTGTTGCCTGATGGGATGTCAAAGCTTGAACTGATTGACTTACTTTCAAGGTACGTGTTTTTGCCTGTTTGTGTACAAAAATAAATGAAGCATTATGTTGCATTCCAAATGGCATGTGCAGTCGCTGATCCCAATATTACTGCGTAACTGAGATTGAAAAAGACCTATGTCTAT